>NC_044992.1:43533898-44133898 GCF_008728515.1 Papio anubis
TTCAGTATGCCATTCAATTACATGTACTACTCACTTCATTTATTCCACCAGAGTGCAGCCCGAGCTGGAGATCCCGAAAAAAAAGTCAGTAAGAGGTGGTTATCAGTTCTTATGGGGAGTTTTAGGATAGGTTGGGTTAAGGCAATGTTTGTGAGACCAGGGGTGGATCTCACCAAGTGCATTCTCGAAAGTGGGGAGGGTACGAAACTGCTGGTGGGGAAGTCCCATAAAGAACATTGATCAGTTAGGGTAGGAGGTAAAACAAATCTGTGGAATGGAATGTCATCAGTTAAATATTTTTCACTTTCATAATGGATCTTCGGATTTGCTTCAGGCCATCTGGATGTATACATGCAGGTCACTTTCAGGATATGATGATGGCCTTGGCTTGGGCTCCAGGAGCCTGACATTCCTAATATTCTTATATTAATAAGAAAAATAAAACAAGAGGAAATGGTGAAGCGTTGAGGGTGAAGCCAGTATTTAGAGGTGGTATGGAGAATGGTGGTGTTTCTCAGGGCTATGTTGAAACAGAAGGATTAGAAGTGATTGTAGAAGGAACCACAGTGGAAAAGATTAAACTGAAGATTTTAAGGGTGAAATTTGATATTGTGGGGTTGCTAGAAGGAGCATTTGTCATATAATATTATTGGTTATGGACTGGACGTGGTTTTGTATGAATTGAGAAACTAAATGAAAGACACAAAGTCCGAATAAAAGAAGGAGAAAAACAGGTATTAAAGGACCAAGAACTGGGAGTACCCAGGACCTCCAATTACAGAGTGTTGAAGGGGGTTTGGCGTAATTACTTGCTTGATTGGCACAAGTTTAGGCGCTATCCTTGAGTTTTTTTATGTTGTCATATACCATGCCAGATTAATTTAGGTAAAAACAGCACTCTTCATTTAAAAATATACAGAGTCCTCTTTTTTTAGCAGTGAGTAAGTCGAGGCCTTGGCGGTTTTGGAGGAAAGAGAAATGCAAAGCCAGCAATTGTTTGTTAAAGAAGGATTAGGAACGGCTGGGAGAGAGTGACTGAGATTGATAGTGTGGTGGAGATAGCTGGTGAGAGGTAGAGGGTGGCATAGGAACAGGAACGAGAATAAGAGTAAGTATAAAAGTAAAGTATAGGACTTCATCAGGGTGAAAGTATTGGAGTGTACTTTGTCACTGAAGATCTTCTATCCACTTCAAGAGAGACTTAAGGGTGGCAGTTTGAGGTAAAACCAGGCGCCACTGAATACCAAGAACCTAAGAAACTGAGGTGGGAAGGCCAAACCGAGGAATTATGTCTGACAGAAAGGAAGAAATGACCGCGGTGGCCTTCTCAGACCCTGTGGGAAAGGCCTCTACCCATCCAGTGAAAGTGTCTACCTAGACCTAGAGGTATTTTAGTTTCCTGACTCGAGGCACGTGAGTAAAGTCAATTTGCCAGACCTGGGCAGGAGCAAATCCCCGAACTTGATGTGTAGGGAAGGGAGGGGGCGTGAACAATCCCTGAGGAGTAGTAGAACAGCAGAGGGAACACTGAGAAGTGAGTTCCTTAAGGATAGATTTCCACAATGGAGAGGAAATGAGAGGTTCTAGGTTCTAAGAGGTGGGCTAGTGGCTTGTAACCTACATGCAAGTGGTTGTGAAATGACAATAGAATAGAATGGGCCTGTGAGGCTGGAAGGAGATATTTTCCTTGGTCTAAGAACCATTCGCCTTGTGTGGGAAGAGATTGATAGGTGGAAGTTTCAGTGGGGAAGTAGGTGGGAGTGACCAGATGAGAAGGAGAAAAACTGCCGTGAGGGACAGAAGTTGGAAGGCTAGCTGCTTTTTTAGCTACCTTATCAGCATAAGGGTTGCCCTGAGCGATGGGATCTGATGCCTTTTGATGGCCCTTGCAGTGTATGACTCCAACTTCCTTTGGAAGCAAAGCGGCCTGAGGAGAGTTTTTATTAAAGAGGCATTAATGATGGAGTACTCTTGCGTAGTGAGGAAACCTTTCAGCCCATAAAACAGCACAGTGGTGCAGGATATGGGGTCAGTATAAATATTGACGCATAGTCCCTTTGCAAGAGTGAGGGCCCGAATTAAGGCAATGAGTTTGGCTTGCTGAGAGGTAGTGGAGGGGGGCAGAGCAGTAGCCTCAATGATAGATGTGGAAGATACTATAGCATAGGCTGCCTTTACTGGTGTGTGGCGATTAGGCCTGGTGGAACTGCCATCAATAAACCAGGGTGAGGAACAGGAAAGAAGGAAATATGGGGAAATGGGGTGAATGTCAGGTGGATTGGAGAGATACAGTCGTGGGGGTCAGGTGTGGTAGCCGGAATAATGTGGGAGGCCGGATTGAAGTCTGGGCCAGGAACAATAGTAATTGTGGGAGACTCAACAAAGAGTGAATATAGCTGAAGGAGCCAGGGAGCAGAAAGTATATGCATCAGGTGTGAGGAAGAAAATAGATTTTGGAAGTTATGAGAACTGTAGAGAGTGAGTTGAGCATAGTTTGTGATTTTGAGGGCCTCTGAAAGTATTAGGGCGGCAGCAGCCACTACACGCAAACATGAGGGCTAGGCTAAAACAGTAAGGTCAAGTTGTTGGATAGAAAGGCTACAGGGCGCGGTACTGGCTTTTGTGTAAGAACTCAAACCACACAGCCCTGCACTTTGGCTGTGTGTAATGAAAAGGGTTGGGATGAGTTAGGGAGAGCTAGTGTGGGGGCAGCTTCTAGGGCTGTTTTTAATGAACGGAAAGAGGAGTGGCGAAAGGATTTAGGATCTATGGGGTCAGCTAGGTTTGGTTTTGTGAGTTTACATAATGGTTTAGTCAGGATGGTAAAACTAGGTATCCAAAGGTGGACGTACCTAACCACGCCTAGGAAGGAAAAGAGTTGTTTTGTAGAATGGGTTGGGGTTTGGGAGATTAGCCAGACACGATCAGCAGGGAAAGCATGTCTGTTTTCATAAAGAATTATGCCGAGATAGGTAATGGATGAGGAAGAAATTTGGGCTTGACTGAAGTAATGGGGGCTGTCTGTGAAGCCTTGCGGCAGTACAGCCCAGGTAATTCGCTGAGCCTGATGAGTGTCAGGGTTAGTCCAAGTGAAAGCGAAGCGAGGCTGGGATGAAGGGTGCAAGGAACAGTAAAGAAAGCATGTTTAAGATCCAGAACAGAATAATGGGTTACGGAGGGGTTGTGGAGGGAGGCATTGAGGATAGCAGAGTATATGGCTTTGGCACCACGGGGTGGGTAGGCAAGACAATTTGGTTGATAAGGCACAGATCCTGAACTAACCTGTAAGGCTTGTCCGGTTTTTGGACAGGTAAAATGGGGGAATTATAAGGAGAGTTTACAGGCTTTAAAAGGCCATGCTTTAACAGGCAAGTGATAACAGACTTTAATCCTTTTAAAGCGTGCTGTGGGATGGGATATTGGCATTGAGCAGTATAAGTGTGATTAGGTTTTAAGGGGATGGTAAGGGGTGCATCATTTGTCACCAAGGAGGGACTAGAGGTATCCTATACTTGTAGATTAAGGTGGGGACATACAAGGAGAGGATGTGAAGGAGGCTTTGAACTGGGGGAAAAGGTGGCAATGAGGTGTGGCTGTAGCCCAGGAATAGTCAGGGAAGCAGATAATTTAGTTAAAATGTCTTGACCTAATAAGGGAGCTGGGCAGGTGGGGATAACTAAAAAGGAGTGCTTAAAAGAGTATTGTCTAAGTTGGCACCACAGTCAGGGAGTTTTAAGAGGTTTAGAGTCTGGCCGTCAATACCCACAATAGTTATGGAGGCAAAGGAAAAAGGACTTTGAAAAGAAGGTAATGGAGTGGGTAGCCTCTGTATTAATTAAGAAGGGGATGGACCCTCTACTGTAAGAGCTACCCAAAGCGTCTGTGATGGTCCAGGAGGCTTCCGAGGCGATCGGGCAGTGTCAGTCTTCAGCTGCTAAGCCAAGAAGATCTGGGAAGGAATCAGTCAGAGCCTTGGGCCAGCTGGACAGTCCAATTTCCAGTGAGGTCCCGCACAGATGCGACACGGCTTAGGAGGAATCCCGGGCTGCGGGCATTCCTTGGCCCAGTGGTCAGATTTCTGGCACTTGAAGCAAGATCCTGGGGGAGGAGGTCCTGAAGGAACACCTGGCCGCTGTGGTTCAGGCATTTTGAAGTTCTTGTGTGCTGGAGATGTGGCTGGGGTTTCTCTCACAGTGGAGGCAAGTAATTGCAACTCAGAAATACGCTGTCTCTACTCTATTATTGTACACCTTGAAGGCAAGGTTAATTGAGTTCTGTTGTGGGGTTTGAGGGCTGGAAATTAATTTTTGGAGTTTTTTCTAATGTCAGGAGTCGACTGGGTGATAAAATGCATATTAAGAATAAGACAGCCTTCTGGCCCCTCTGGGTCTACGGTGGTAAAGTGTCTAAGGGTTGTTGCCAAACGGGCCATGAACTGGGCTGGGTTCTTTACCTTGGGTAGCTTTGTTTGTCATAATTAACAGCTTTGTAAGATGCCTTTTTAAGCCCTTCAACTAGGCAGGAAACCATGTAATCTCACCTAGGTATACCTGGGGAATCGGCCTGATAGTTCTTTTTCGGGACCAAATGTCTCACGCATCCACGTGAGAGACCCCCAAACAGGCTTTGTGTGATCAACAAGGCTGTTTATTTTACCAAGGTGCAGGTGGGCTGAGTCCGAAAAAGGAGTCAGCAAGGGTGGTGAGATTATCATGAGTTCTTGTAGGTTTAGGGACATGGGGTGGATCTCACAAAGTACATTCTCAAGGGTGGGGAGAATTTGGGGAGAATTACAAAGAAACTTCTTAAGGGTGGGGGAGATTATAAAGAACATTGATCAGTTAGGGTGGGGTAGAAACAAATCACAATGGAATGGAATGTCATCAGTTAAGCTATTTTCACTTCTGTGGATCTTCAGTTGCTTCAGGCCATCTGGATGTCTTCGTGCAGGTCACTGGGATATGATGGCTTAGCTTGGGCTCAGAGGCCTGACTGCATGATCTCTGCTCACTGCAACCTTCGCCTCCCAGGTTCAAGCAATTCTTCTGCCTCAGCCTCCCAAATAGCTGAGATTATAGGTGCACACCACCACACCCAGTTAATTTTTGTATTTTTAATAGAGACAAGGTTTCACCATGTTGGCCAGGCTGGTCTTGAACTCCTGACCTCGAGATCCGCCCACCTTGGCCTCCCAAAGTGTTGGAATTATAGGCATGAGCCACCGCGTCCGGCTGGCTTTTAGGAGCTTCTACAGCTTTTTCTTTTTCTTTTTTTTTTTTTTTGAGACGGAGTCTTGCTCTGTCGCCCAGGCTGGAGTGCAGTGGCCGGATCTCAGCTCACTGCAAGCTCCGCCTCCCGGGTTTACGCCATTCTCCTGCCTCAGCCTCCCGAGTAACTGGGACTACAGGCGCCCGCCACATCGCCCGGCTAGTTTTTTTGTATTTTTTTAGTAGAGACAGGGTTTCACCGTGTTAGCCAGGATGGTCTCGATCTCCTGACCTCGTGATCCACCCGTCTCGGCCTCCCAAAGTGCTGGGATTACAGGCTTGAGCCACCGCGCCCGGCCTTCTACAGCTTTTTCACAAAGGTGGTTTGTAGGTAGCACCCACGAGCTTTGGCACTCCCACCACCTGACTGAAGGCAGAACTCAGCCAGGCAGTAAAAACTCGAAACCACCAGTGGCCACAGGAAGTCATCTGCCTACCCTCCCTAACCCCATCAGTGAATTAGGAAACCAGGCTGAAACTGCTGCTAATTGCCTCAAAAGGTTAGGATTGGAATCAGTTGCCTCCAGGGCACTTGTGTGACCTTGAAAAAATCCTTTTATTTCTGAGTCTCAATTTCTTTATAAAATGGGGATGGATAGGCTGGGCGTGGTGGCTCATGCCTGTAATCCCAGCACTTTGGGAGGCAGAGGTGGGTGGATCACCTGAGGTTGGGAGTTTGAGACCACCCTGACCAACATGGAGAAACCCTGACTCTACTAAAAATACGAAATTAACTGGGTATGGTGGCACATGCCTGTAATCCCAGCTACCAGGAGGCTGAGGCAGGAGAATCATTTGAACCCAGGAGGCGGAGGTCGTGGTGAGCCGGAGATTGCGCCATTGCACTCCAGCCTGGGCAACAAGAGTGAAACTCCGTCTCAAAAAAAAAAAAAAAAAAAAAAGTGGGGATGGATAGGGCTGGGCATGATGGCTCACACCTGTAATCCCAACATCCCAACACTTTGGGAGGCCGAGGAGAGTTGATCACCTGAGGTCAGGAGTTTGAGACCAGCCTGGCAAACATGGTAAAACCCCATCTCTACTAAAAACACAAAAATTAGCTGGGCATGGGGGCAGGTACCCATAATCCCAGCTGCTTGGAAGGCTGAGGCAGGAGAATCGCTTGAACCCAGGAGGCAGAGGTTGCAGTGAGCCGAGATCACACCACTGCACTCCAGCCTGGGTGACACAGCGAGACTGTTTCTCAAAAATAAATTAAATTAAAATAAAATAAAATAAGATAAAATAAAATGGAATAACACTGGAACAATCTGTTATTGTGAAGACAAAGTGAAGGAACACAAATGGAGTACTAACCTGGAGCTAAACACAGCAGGGGACTTGTTTCATTCAACATCTTTTTTTTTTTTTTTTTTTGAGATGGAGTGTTGCTCTGTCGTCTAGGCTGGAGTGCAGTGGCATGATTTTGGCTCACTGCAACCTCTGCCTCCCGGGTTCAAGTGATTCTCCTGCCTCAGCCTCCCGAGTACCGAGTAGCTGGGATTATGAGTGCATGCCACCATGCCTGGCTTTTTTTTTTTTTTTTTTTTTTTTTTTTTTGTATTTTTAGTAGCGATGGGGTTTCATCATGTTGGCCAGGCTGGTCCCAAACTCCTAATCTCTAATGATCCACCTGCTTCAGCCTCCCAAAGTGCTGAGATTACAGGCATAAGCCACTGCACCTGGCCTCACTCAACAAACATCCAGGGCCCACTGTGTACCAGCCAGGCTGTCTATGCTAGGGGATGGGGGTATATCAATAAGACAAACATGGTCCTCACGTTGCTTACAGGAGAGGAGGGATGACAGACAATGAGAGGGACAGTATGGGGTGATGAATAAGGCAACCAGGTTGATACCCCAGCCCTACCACCTGGGGGACCCCAGACAAGCTCATTTTTTTTGTTGTTGTTGTTTTGTTTTGAGATAGGGTCTCACTCTTTCACCTAGGCTAGAGTGTGGTGGTGTGATCACAGTTTACTGCAGCCTTGACCTCCCAGGCTCAAGCAATCCTCCCACCTCAGCCTCCCAAGTAGAGCTGGGACTACAGGTGCATGCCACAATGCCTAGCTAATTTCTTAATTTTTTGTAGAGATGGGGTCTCCCTATTTTGTCCAGGCTGGTCTCGAACTCCGAGGCTCAAGCGACCCTCCCACCTTGGCCTTCCAAAGTGCATTCTCCCCACCTACACACCCCTTTGTGACCCAATGGAGTCAGGTGTGTCCGGGTTTGAACGGCTAGGCAAATAATTTATCGAGTGTTGTGAACATTCAGCCATAAACGCAGCGACCTAACCCGAACGCCCAATTCATCGTATGTTCTCAGTAAATACCAGTTTCACGTCTTTCCTCTCTAAACACAATCTTTTCTCCTTCTCCTCACTAGCAGGCTGGGAGGGCCAAAAGGAGGAGATTAGGGTTGGGGAGAAACTGACTCTTAGGCAGCAGGGGAGAAAGTGCGTTTTTTATTTATAGTGCCATTTGCAAAAGGGGCAAACTGTCTGTCACCACCCCCTCCACCAACTTTACGGGCGGAGGAGGGGGAGTCACTCCTCCCGTTACCCCCCGCAACCCTCAGTAACCTATAACCTGGGGAAAGGGTCCCGAGAGCCGGGCCGGGACGCTGCGCCGCTGGGTTTAGGACCCGAGAGCGGAATGGGCAGGAGGTGGAGGTGCACTTCTGCAAATCTCAGGAACCGGAGCCCTGGAGGCGGCGGATGAGAAAGTCCACAGCCCTAGCAATTTAGGGTGTGTGGGCAAGGATTTAGCGTTATGTCCACAGCCGCTCTAGTGAGGGTGCCCCCACCCACGCTCCTCGGAAGGGCAGCGCTCCATCGCCACCCTGCTACCCTGTCCCCAAGCGCCCAATCCCACCTTGGCTGGCGCTCCGGGAGCCTCCGGGGGAGGAGGGAGGCGTGGCCTCGGGCGGCCCGCCCCTTTGATGTGCGCCGGCGCCTCTGTGATTGGACAGTCGCTTGTGACGTGTGGGGACTGCGGTGGGCTCCGCTGCTGCAGCAGCCGCAGCGCCGGCCGCGGCTCCGGCTCCGGCTCCGGCTCCCGGGCATTTAAAGGGGACGCGGCGGCTGCCCGGGGGGATGGGGGGCAAGTGGAGGGGACGGCTCAGACGCACATCGTCCTCAGTCCCTCGGGACTGGAGGGACTCGTGAGCCGGAGCCCAGAAATCCGGGGGTGGATAAGACACCGCGTCCCCTCCAATTCCCGTAAGCACCCCTTGCTCCATCCGGCGCCCCAATACCTCAGCTAGCCCCCTTCCCCACTTCTTACACACCAAACTCAGCCGGGACAGACCTCTGCCGCCGCCGCCCCCACGTGAGTCCTGGGCTCCGGGAGATAGGGGAGGGCTGGGGTCCGGGCGCGGGGTGGGGGCTGTGGAGTTTGAAGGCGCTCCTTCACGCGCGTGGCAGTGGGGGAGTTCTGGAGCTCAGGAGTGAGTGCCCTTCTCTCTCCTACCCAGGAACATAGTGCTGGGGTATCCCTCCGTCCCCGACTCTGGCAAAGCCAAGGAATTGGTGTCCCCTTGCTCCCTGCCACCCACAATACCCCTCCCCAGCCGCGCACCCCCCGCCCGCATTGGAGCCCAGCGCCCGCCAGCTGGGGATGCGCCAGAGTGCTGGCTTCCTAGTCACCTCTAAAAATATCTCTCCCCCAACCCTACCGGCAGCTGCCACCTCCCTGCCCCTGCCCCTGCCCCTAGGATCCCCTCCCAGATTGTCCTCCCAGCCAGGCAGTGCCCAGAGGTGACTGCTAGACCCAGACGCCTCACTGGCACCAGGGCGCAGGGCCACCACCGCCAGCTGGTCAGGACCGCAAGCTCTCAGCCCACGAGAGTCTCCAGGGCCAAGGGGGGAGCTCCAGCTGCAATATTCCCAAAAGGCGCCAGAGACTCCTGAGTTCTAATCTCGGTTCCGATGCTGTGTGACCCCCAGGATGTTAGCTTGACCTCTCTGGGCCTCTGTTTTTCCTATCTGCTGTTCAGGCGTGGTGAGCAAGGAAGATGGTCATGTTTGGGAGCACTGTCTGGGAGAGGGAGGGAATTCTAGCTTAGTTGTTGGATCTGATTTCTAGTGACTGATACAAGGAGACTTGTTTTTGGACAGAGAGGGCTTGTTACCGTGGTCTTTCTGGAGTCCTCACCTCCCCATCCTCATTCTGCACATTTCCTGTGGAAAACTATGCCAAAACTTTTCTAGGAACTCCATCCACCCAGTAAGAAGGGAATTTCAAACTTAGGGCCTGTATCAGAGAGGGGCCTGTTTCCCTCCCACCCCCTTCCCACATATTTAATCTAAGAGCATTTGTGTGAAAGGCGGGAGAAGCAGGCAGGAATCTGACTCGGTGCAGAATTAAGGAGGTAGGCACTACTTTTAGGTGGGACTAGAATATGGACTCCCTGCAAGCCCCTAGAAACCCTTCTCCCTTCTCTAGCCTGTTAGAGAAGCTCAGATCCTGCCCCCTACTCTGAGGGACTCTGGTGACCACAGAAGGATTTGATGACTCAGAACAAAGGTGTCAAAGGTGAGAGACCTTTTGGAACATCACAGGAGCCAAAGTCCAACAGGGGAAGGGGTTCCTCTGACTCCTGTGGGGTGGGGACGAGGTGTCACGGCATGGTCTTCTCAGTTTTCAGGGGAAGAAACCCAAGATGCCTGACTTTCTGCCTTGGAGACTAAAAGAAACAAGGGCAACTCACCAAACAATAAGTGTTTAACTGAATCCCCTAGATACTATTATTAGCAGAAAAATGTAACTGTCTTTTATGATGACATATGAGGAATTGTGTGTGTGTGTGTGTGTTTTGGGGATGGGGTTACTCCCTCTGTCACCCAGGCTGGAGTGCAGTGGTACCATCACAGCTCACTGCAACCTCTGTCTCCTGGGTTCAAGTGATCCTCGTGCCTCAGCCTCCCAAGTGTCTGGGACTATGGGCACAAGTCACCATTCCCAGCTCGTTTTTGTTTTTAAAGAGACAGGATTTTGCCATGTCACCCAGTCTGGTCTCAAACTCCTGGACTTAAGTGATCTGCCTGCCTCGGCCTCCCAAAGTGTTGGGATTACAGGCTTAAGCCACCCTGCGTGGCTGAAAAAATGAGAAGTTTTGACCATAATTAATGATTAATAGAATAGAAAAAAGGAAGGAAGGAACGAGAGAAGGAAGGAAGGAAAAGAAAGAAAAAGAAGGAAAGAAGGAAGGAAGAAAGAAAAAGGAAAGAAAGAAAGAGAGGAAGGAAGGAAGGAAAGAAGGAAGGAAGGAAGGAAGAGGGCAAAGTAATGAGACCCTTCTCTATGGGATGAAAGCTGGTCCCTGGGTAGCTGCTGGTGACCCCTTAGAATCTTTGTATCTGCCCCTTGCTTCTCCACGTGCTGCATGTGCCTGTCCTGTTTGCTTTTACAAGGGGAGTGGCATCCCTGACCTTTCTCTTATAAATCACCTGGCTGAGGTTGGACATGTGATATCAGCTGGGAATCTGGAAGGTTGGAAGTCCCTCCAGATAGGGACTGGGGACAGCTCCAACCCATGCCATTTCCTTGTCCCTCATGCAACCCTCCCCTTCTCTCCCACCTCCTCCTTAACCTCTCTTCTCTCCCATCCCTCACCCTCTCTTTGCCCACTGCTTCATTCAGCTTTGACCACCTCTCCCAATTCCTAGATTAGAAGTTCTTGGAAAAAACTGAGAGCCGCATTCCATCCCTGCAGAAGGATTTAACACATATGTGGTCCAGGTGTTGTGAAGGAGGGGGTGCTACAAGATGGATAGTGCTAGAGCCTGTGCCCTGCTCCTGGGATGTCCCTGTCTCTGTCCTGGGGCAATTGCTTCTCCCTCCTGGATAGTCAGGGGAGAGTGTCACCTTGACAGAGGGGTTTACAGTCACCATTGTCACCACCAGAGGGCAGCAGCCAGCCAGACCTTTGCTCCTCTCCAGGTCTTGTCTCCTGGCTCTCTGTATCTTTCCAAATCTTGTCCCAGCTGCCTCTGGTCTCACTCAACCCCAGGAGCACAGGTGGGAGAGTAGAGAGGCACTGGAAGTTGTAGGTGGTATCCTTTGCCGCTCTCTTAGTGAAGTCCCCAAGAGGTGAAACCCAGTCCCCAAAGCCACACCAAAGTCTAGCCGAGATTTCAACCTGACTCTCCTGTCTGACTACCGGACCCCTGAGAGCACCAGGGAGGCCATTCCCAGATCACCTGTGAGACCTGACTGGGGGTCCCAGACCCCAGCTATGGTATAGTAAGCTTTGGTCATCTTCCTTTTTGAGGGCACCAGGAAGGCAAAGCTGCGGTCAAGCGTTCACGAAGCAGTCTATGCCCCCTGTAAACAGCGTGGCTGGTTAGTTAACCTCTCTGAGCCCTTCTCATTGGCTGAATTTATGACTAATGAGTAGTGAGAGAATATGAGTAAAGGTGGTTTGTAAACTATGATGTGTCAAGCACATTTAAGGGACAATGATGATACTAGAGAAAAAACACTGGACTCAGGCTCAGATGTGGGTTTGAGATCGGTCTGCCATTTACAGTGGGTGACTTTTTGGAAAGTCAGTTAACTTCTCTGGGTCTCCGATACCATCTGAAACCTCTCTAGAGTTGTAGGTGCTGGGCCTATTTGAGGGATTGTTTCTGCTAAGACCCTGGGAGTGCCTCCTGTGGCTCAGCAGAAGGACCAGGGCCAGGTGGGTATTCCTAGTGGAAGCAAAGGCAGCTGACTGGGCACCCTCAAATGAACTTTTGTGGTTGTCAGGAACGTTTGACGACGGCTGGAGGCCAACAGAGTCCCTACAGGTGGTGCCCACGGTAATGCACCGACAATGAGTGGCTGTTTTCCAGTTTCTGGCCTCCGCTGCCTATCTAGGGTAAGTGGGTCCCTCTGGGGGTCTCCTAGGATGAGGCCTCAGCCCCCAGTTTTCCATCACCTTTCCATAGGGCCTTGGGAGAGGCCCTATCCAGCCCATTTTAGGTTTACCCTCACCTCTACTGGAGCTTCATGATTTCCTAGAAGCTTCCATCCCAGGTGTGGGGTCCTGATGCTTTATATCTGCAATTTGAAGGATCCTGGGCCACCGAAATGCCCACTGGATGTTGATGAGACCATAGGGTGACTCTAGGGATGAGGTGGAAGGGACAGCTTGGTTAGGACAGCAGATAGTCCATCGAAATCCCAGCCCTGAAATGAGGAGCTTGGGCTTCTGTTTCACAAGGTGTGCCAGGCCATAAGCACCCCAGGAATATGAGAGAGGGGTTTAGGAAGAAACCAGAAAGAGGAACAATCCCATCTCAATTAACTGGGGTGGGAGCTGGGCGAGAGAAAAGCAGTGTGTGGGTATCTGGAAGCTGCACATCACCTGCTCACTGCCCCTCTGTGCCTCTCACACACTGGCAGGCAAAGGTGATGGAGACTTGCTGCTGAGGGCTCTTGCTGCCTCCATTGCTTGCCTTTCCTTGTGCCCTGACATGTCCCCTGTTGTCCTCTGTCCTCTCCCTTGCTGCCTACTACCCTCCCGTCCAACATGACTCTGGCCCAAGGTCTCCACTTCCTGGAACTCCCCTATCCCTACCCCTACTCTGTCTTCCTGTCCAGCAGTCTGTCTCCAAGATCCCCTAGCATGATTTCCTTTCAGCCCTCTCTTCCATACCCCTTAAGTCCCCACTACCTGGCCCTTCCCACTCCTCTGCCTTTTCAGCCACTGCTGCTCTCTCTCTTCTCCCTTACCTGTCTCCCAGGTATGTCGTGGCCTGGTGCGGGAGGCTCTTACCTCCCCAAGCCCCACTGCTTCTCCTGCTGCCCGCTTGCTTCGGACTCTGGCAGAAACCCCACCCGCTGACACGTTCCTCCTGGGGAATTGGCAAGTGATTAGTGATGAGCTGTCAGCACAGGGCCCTCAAACTCCCTGGAGAAGCTGTGCCCCATCCCTAGACCTCTGTCCAGTGCCATTGGGCTGGAAGCAGCTCCCAGAGAGCCATAGATTCCCCACAGCCCAAAAGTTGAATGGGGAAGCCGGTCCAGTTGGGTGGATGGGTGGTTTCCCTTGACTGCCTCAGGGAATGAGGAAGGGGAGAGTTCCCACCACCCTCTCTTGATCCACACGAACAACAGGGGCCACTGGAAGTCTCCAAAACAGTCCAGTCCAGAAACCTCTCCAAAGTGGTGATCCTCGGAAGCTGCTCTTCCCTTCTTTTGACCCTTGTTAAGCCCCATTGGTCTCTGATGAGAGTACCGAAAACAGGTGCCGGGAAGCCCTCTGGGCATAAACCCCGGTGCAGTTAAGTAAGAGGTGCCACTGGGGTAGTCAGGGAAGGCTGGGGATAGAGGTGGTGGCATTGGGTACTCCTCCCAGCTTAACCAGACTTGGGTCCTCCTCAGGTCTTGGATGTGCCAGCGCCTCTGGCCGTGGCCCGCTAACCAGCCTCTCCCGGGCGGGCTCCTGCCGCGCCCCCTCTCGCTTGCTCCCTCCTCCTCCTCCTCCTGCTGCTCTCCCCCCTGCTCCCAGGACGGCGGGATGGCTGCGCAGGGCGCGCCGCGCTTCCTCCTGACCTTCGACTTCGACGAGACTATCGTGGACGAAAACAGCGACGATTCCATTGTGCGCGCCGCGCCAGGCCAGCGGCTCCCGGAGAGCCTGCGAGCCACCTACCGCGAGGGCTTTTACAACGAGTACATGCAGCGCGTCTTCAAGTACCTGGGCGAGCAGGGTGTGCGACCGCGGGACTTGCGTGCCATCTACGAAGCCATCCCTTTGTCGCCAGGCATGGGCGACCTGCTGCAGTTTGTGGCTAAACAGGGCGCCTGCTTCGAGGTGATTCTCATCTCCGATGCCAACACCTTTGGCGTAGAGAGCGCGCTGCGCGCCGCCGGCCACCACAGCCTGTTCCGCCGTATCCTCAGCAACCCATCGGGGCCGGATGCGCGGGGACTGCTGGCTCTGCGGCCGTTCCACACACACAGCTGCACGCGATGCCCCGCCAACATGTGCAAGCACAAGGTGCTCAGCGACTACCTGCGCGAGCGGGCCCACGATGGTGTGCACTTCGAGCGCCTCTTCTACGTGGGCGACGGCGCCAACGACTTCTGCCCCATGGGGCTGCTGGCGGGCGGCGACGTGGCCTTCCCACGCCGCGGCTACCCCATGCACCGCCTCATTCAGGAGGCCCAGAAGGCCGAGCCCAGCTCGTTCCGTGCCAGTGTGGTGCCCTGGGAAACGGCCACCGACGTGCGCCTCCACCTGCAACAGGTGCTGAAGTCGTGCTGAGTCTGGCCGCCTGCAGGGGGGCACCCTGGCCAACGGCGGAGGGGGCGGGGAAGGGGGATTCGGGAAAGACAAAGTTAGTTTTACTACTCCCTTTTCCCTTTGGCTTTGCTATGTCCCTCCGGGAATTTCTGGAATCTCGTCTTTAGGGGCTTGGGGAAGGGGGCTCAGAGCCGTCCCTATCTATGCAGTTAACCCACCTCGGCTGCCTCCCCCGCTCCACTGCGCACGGTTGAGTTCTGGAGTCTGACCCATCGCGGGGTGCCGCGCAAAACCTGGAAGGCAGCAGTGTTTCCTGGTCCTACCAACTGGGAGGAAGGGGCTCCCTGGCAGGTGAGAGAAGGAACATCACCCGCCGCTGTAACTGTTGCCTTGGGCTGCGCGACCGCCCCCCCTCCAGTCTGCTGTGGAGGGAACCCAGGATCCTGAAATTCTCCTGGCCACAAGGACTCCCCACGGACAGAAGAGGGTCTCCACCTATGGCCCTAGGCCTTTGCGATCTTGCTTCACCCAACGCGACCCCACACTATTTCTGTGCTGTCTACACCCTCTTGCCTTCCGACCTCCGCACTCCCTTCTAGCACCCCCAACGGAAAAGCCAGAGGGAACAATCGCCTCCTGGTGGTGGTACGAGGTAGCGCACCGTCCGGCCCGGGTCCTGCCAGCCAATAACCTCGCAGAGTGTGACGGTGTCTCCTTGCACCCCAGCCTCATCTATGCAGCAAGAGACCAGGGACTTTACCAAAGTCACCCTTGCGGGCTGGGCCCTCCACGCATCCCCCTCCCCACCCCCATGGAACAGAAAGCCATGATGTTTTTAAGCAGAATCAGCGAAACCCAAGCCCCTCCTTCCTCTGGTGTTTTACAACTATAAAGGAGGTGAAGGGGGAAGAAATGACTGAGATCTCTGGCGCGTCAGTCTGAGTTGAGAGTGAGGTGCTCTAGGAGAGTCCCGCTTAAGTCAGGGAGATGGTTCCCACTCTTGGGCAAGTGCCCAGCCACATATGAACACATCACACACACAGCAAGCAATGGGCAAAAGAACAAGTTGCAGTCAATGGCTGCAGAGGAGTGTCTGGGGTCCAATGTGGGCTGCACTTTGTGGGTACTGAGGGAATGGGAAGATGCTGCTTCTGGGGCAGCTGGTGGGTTGGAGGTTGGGGGCTGTAATTAGCAGCAGCCTTAGAATTGGGATGCCTTTCAATCCCTCCTGGCCCCTTATCTCCGTGGGGCAGTCACAGGACGTCATCCATTTTATTCAAAGTTGGGACTTGCAGCAGCAGACCCTGCCCTGCATGGAGTAGGGGTCCTCTGTTGACAAACTTCTTGGTTTCCAGCTCTTCCCCATCTGCAACAGGCCTCTGGGTAAGTTCTCTCTCCGCAGGACCCCTTCCCTCCACGATGGGAAGAGGGACAGAACACAGCTCACAGCCCAAGAGCTGGGCAGACCCAGTCCAGCCGTGACTGGAGCTGGTTTTGGCCTGGGGCTCATGAAACCCACTCAGTGCAGGCATCAGCTGCCCAGAGAGCCCTGGGCTGTCAGCAGCTGGGCTCCACATAGTTTCCGGGGAAGAATCCAGTCCCCTCTGAGCTGATGCCCTCGCACCAGCCATCGGAGTAGCGGCGAGTGACACAGATGACAGTACCCTCAGAGAAGGAGAGCTCATTGTCCTTCTGGCCGATGTATGGGTACAGTGTCACCACTGCAGGGCAAAAGAAGAGGGTGCTGTGAGATATGCCTCTTGCCCTCTCCCCACCCCCCACCCCCAACGCCATGGGGATGCAGGGTCTCAAGTACTAGACTCTAGGGACCATCTTGAGGGGCTTCCAAGCCTTTAGGACCCCTCCCCAGCTTAGTTAATATTTAATACCAAGCCAGCTGCCCTCGCCCCAGTTCTGTTCTGAACTCAGTTCGTCAGAAAAATTGTGTAGGGAGCCCGGGGGATAGATTCACACCTTTGCAGAGGGAGGAGAATGGGGGTCAGGACAACAGAGGCAGAAGCTGGGAAGTGGGATCCGGTGCCCCTCAGTCCCAGAAGTCAGGTACCTTTCTCCAAGTATGAGGCAGGCACCCAGCTGGGCTCATCAGGCCCAAAGCCTGGTGGGGGTGGAGGCAGCCCTAATTCATCTCCATCCAGGGGTGGAGGAGGAGGCAGGTCCAGTGGCAGGGGCAGCTCTTCGTCTTGGGGGAAAAGCAGAAAGGCTGTAAGTGTGGCACAGGAAGCTCCTTCAGTGTGTCAGGGATCTGCTCGAGAGCTGGGCCCCAGAATCCACCCATCTCAGCCAGGCGCGTTGGGAGGCCAAGGTGGGCAGATCACCTGAGGTCAGGAGTTCGAGACCAGCCTGGCCAACATGTGAAACCCCATCTCTACTAAAAATACAAAAATTAGCTGGACATAGTGGCACACGCCTGTAATTCCAGCTACTCAGGAGACTGAGGCAGGAGGATGGCTTAACCCAGGAGGTGGAGGTTGCAGTGAGCTGAGATCTTGCCAATGCACTCCATCCAACCTGGATGACAGAGTGAGACTCCATCTCAAAAGAAAAGAAAATAAAAAGAATGCACCCATCTCATGCAATCTTCCTCCAGCCCTCTCCTGTCCTGGTCCTCCCACGGTGTGCTAGCGGAAAGTAAGTGCTCAGTAAACCCTGAAAGATCCAGCACTAGAGGACAGTCAGACTCTACCTCTTATTAGCTGGGTGGCTCTTGGGCAAGTCACTGAACTTCAGCTTCAGTGGCTTCATCTATTAAGGAAGAGTGCTAAGGACCCTCTTGTGATTAAGTTTATTTTGTTTTGTTTTGTTTTTTTGAGAGGGAATCTCGCTCTGTCACCCAGATTGGAGTGCAGTGGGGTGATCTCAGCTCACTGCAGCCTCGAGGCCTCCCAGGTTCAAGTGATCCTCCTGCCTCAGCCTCCTGAGTAGCTGGAATTACAGGCATGCACCACCAGCCAGGCTAATTTTTGTATTTTTAGCCATGTTGGCCAGGTTGGTCTCAAACTCTTGACCTCAAGTGATCTGCCCTCCACAGCCCCCCAAAGTGCTAGGATTACCGCCGTTAGCCACCCCGCCTGGCCTTTAGGATTAAGTTTATTATTATTATTTTTGAGAGGGAGTTTCACTCTTGTTGCCCAGGCTGGAGTGCAATGGCCAGATCTCCACTAGCCGCAACCTCTGCCTACCGGGTTCAAGCGATTCTCCTGCCTCTGCCTCCCAAGTAGCTGGAATTACAGGCATGTGCCATCACGCCCGGCTAATTTTGTATTTTTAGTAGAGCCCGGGTTTCTCCATTTTGGTCAGGCTGGTCTCGAACTCCCGACCTCAGGTAATCCGCCCGCCTCGGCCTCCCAAAGTGCTGAGTTTACAGGCATGAGCCATCGCGCCCGGCCAGGATTAAGTTTAAATAAGAAAATGGACGAGAAGTTTCGAACACAGGGTCTGGTATACAGCAGGCGCTAAGTTATGTTAGTTCACTTCCTCCGCCTCCTTTCGCTCCCGTGCTGCGCTCCATGGAGGAGGCATTCACTGAGGCTGGCCGGGGCAGATCCAAGAGAGGTGGGCTGGGGAATGGCAGGAGGCGGAAAAGCGACCCCACGGTTGGGAAGAAGAAGGGGGCGGAGCTCCTTACCCGGTGGGGGTGGGGACAACTCCTCTAGCGGGGGAGGCCGCTGGAACACCTCGACGGCTGCTGGTGGAGGAGGTGGGTCCAAGGAGTTGGGGAGAGGTGGGGCTGGAGGTGCTGCCTGCCCCTTGGGCATGGAGGCCCCACCGACACCTTCCGCGCTGCTGAACACCAGAGAAAGCGGGGCTCGGCCCGGTTGGCGACACGCCTTCCCTAATGCAGCATCCCCAGCTGGCCCCACCCCTCCAATCCTGAACCCAGCCCTGCACGTGTGAGCCAGGACTAACTGGGTCCTTTCAAGCCCAGGAGTCACTATGACCACTGGCAGGAGGCCCCTCTCGAAAGCCACCTCCCACCCCTCACCCTCCCACGCAGGCTTGTAGGTCTCACCCTGCCGAGGCCAGGGAAGAGGCGGAGGAGGCGGCGGAGAGTCTGCCGTCGGGTACCACCGGGAGGTGCACTGGCTCGGGAATCCGGGGTGGTCTCCTGGCGGGGGTCGGGGAGTGGGTATTAGGAGGAAGGAGGAAGGCTTCTGGCCAGCAGGGGTCGGGTGTGAGCAGGAAAGGCATGTGGCCGAGGGGGAGGATTGGCGCCAGGCATCCAGCATGACGGCCTGAGCACCCAGGCACCAGGGGTGGGTGGCGAGGCTGGGGGAGGAGAGTTTCAGGGTCGCGCGGGGTAGGGCTAGGCTAGTTGGCGAGGCCTCACCCCAATGTGGCGGAGGCGGGTGTGGCAGGGGCCTTGATGCTCTTTCGAGACAGGGTGCCTGTCCTTGACAGCTGCGTGCTGAGATCCTGCGAGGGAGCGGGAGGTAGGGCTGACATTTGGGGTGAGAGGCCACTCCCCACCCTCACCCCCAAGAGGAAATGGAGGAGGGGCGGACGAGAACCAGGAGGGAGAGCCCAGCATGGCCAGTTCCCACTTCCACTTCTCAGGCCCCTCTCCTACACTTCCCCCACGCTACCCCCTTGTCATTGCCTGGGTTCTGGGACTCAATTCTACCAAAGCCGACAGCCACTTCCTCTGCACAGCCACAGCGGATTGAGTGGGCCCAGCACCCCTGTCCCTCCTCCAAACCATCACAGAGCCCAGGAAGCTGAGGCCCTGGCTTAGTGGTCCCTAACTTTGATTGGGCTGAGGAGGCGGTGGGGAAAGGAGAGGACACATCACACTTAGAAGTGTCCCACCTGTCATTTTCGAAGATTTGTGGAATTGGCTTTGGGGTGTTAGGGCAGAGAGGAGCAGGACCCAGGCCACTTAGAGTGGATGCGCAAATGACAGGGCGCACACCCACATGAAAGAGGGAACTTCTGTTACCAATGGGACTTCCCCAAGGGGTGGGTACAGTGTTACCTCATAGGCTTCACCAGGGGCAAGACGAAAGGGATTTGAGCTGAAGCACAAAGACTATAAGTTGGGCTGGGAGCGGTGGTTCACGCCTGTAATCCTAGCACTTTGGGTGGCTGAGGCAAGCAGATCACCTGAGTTCAGGAGTTCAAAACCAGCCTGGCCAACATGGAGAAACTCCATCTCTACTAAAAATACAAAAAAAAAAGAATATAAGTTGGACAACAGAGACCTTACTGGTGGGGAGGAGGCCTGGTGGTTGAAGGGGAGAGTGTGGTTTCCCCTTTAAGGGGGGCTGATAAGTTCAGCATATCAAGGGGTTCATTTCAATACAGAAATGTCAAGGTGTGGAGACAGGAATTGAAGACGGGACGGGTGTGAGTGCGTGCCCTCTCCGACCTCTCAGAAGGACGTGGGCTGAGAAGACGCCAGCGCCATGCTCCCCTCTCTTCACCAAGTCCCCTTTGTGTGGCTGCATCCCTGCTTCTTCTCACCAAAGCAGCTGTGGGGTGACTGCTCAGTGCAGTGACCTCAAACCCCCAGACAGAGGAAGTTGCTGTTCTCATGTGGCTGGGAGCCATTCTCATGCACACCCTGACATCCTCCCTTCCCCCTCTTCCCCTTCCCACATGCCCGGTGCCCACAGGGGCGGGGCGGGGGGGCGAGGGGTGCTCAGGATCTCACACTCAGCAGATCCTCTGAGGACGGTACAGACCAGTTTTGGAGGGAGGGATTACAAAATCTAGGGAGAGGGAGAAGAGCTCAGAGTGGTGGCTTCAGGGAGTGGGGAAAGAAAGCAGTGGCAAGTTGGGACAAAATGTGCAGGAGAACTGGGGGTCTGGAGGGAAAAGGGCCACAAGGCACGAGAGGGTGGGTTGGAGGGAAAGAAGAGGGTCCCTCTCTCTACCTTGATCCCATGGCCAATGTCGTCCAGGCAGCCAAAGTTGAGGGGTCTCCTGTAGTAGGGCGTGAGAGGGGGTAGGCTCTCTGGGGCAATGACCTTCTGGCCCGGGGGCAGCCGCTGGACAGTGGCTAAGGTGCCGATCTCCCTTCGGGCCACCTTCTCCATGTGCATGTTCACCATCTGCATGACAGGGTTCAAGGTGACAGAGAGGGGTGGTCTGTGTCCAATGCCCTTCCCCCTAAGGAGGAAGAAGATAGAGACTTTGGGCTGGGGGTAGGGACCATGGGAGGCAACGAGGTCTAGAAAAAGAGGGCCCTTCCCCTCCCCCCGCTCCCCCACCAGGCTACATAGCAATTGGGAAAAGTGGCAGGAAAGGATGAAGCCACTTTGGAGCCACTTCCTGGTGGAAAGAGAGTAAGGGTTATTATTAGCTGAGCAGGAACAGGAGGAAAAGAGAAAACACAACATCCCTGGGGATGCCGGGAAGAGACAAGCACTGGGCTGGCTTGGGAGCAGAGGGGGAAAATATGGAGGTGGCAGAGAATGGTGGCTTGACCAGCTTTGGGGGACAAATAAGTGAACTGACTTCCTCTCAGAATGTTCCGTGGAGAAAGCCTACAGTTCGAAAGGGTGGGAACTCTGGTCTGCGGGGGGAGAGGAAAAGGCACACCCCACCCACTGAACATGTGGGTGATGCACAGGCCAGGCTGAATGTGTGGCTGGGTCTGTGCATGTGCTTTATGGGGCAATTCCTCGGTCAAGGATCCAGGAAGGAAGGAGGGTGTGTGCGCTAGAACACTGTGGCAGGGTGGAGGGTGTATACTGTATGGTGTTGGCAGTGCTTCCAGGGCTGAAGATGACCTTTTCAAGCTAGCACCCTGGGTCTAGGATATTTATTAAGGCACTGCTTGTATTTAGATGCAAACAGGGTTCATTTGCTTCTTTCCTGTATATGCCGCTGCTCTGATTGGTAGATATTACTTTCTAATGTCCAGGATAGAATTCCAAGAAAGAAAAAGCTCTGCCTTTGGGGAATTTGTAGCATAGCCACAGAGATAAGGAGGTCCAAAAAGCTTGGAAAGTGCCAACCTTCTGCTGTAGAGTTGGGCATTTGGACATGGGGGAAAGCAGGAAGGAACTTTTGACGTAGAAAATGTCTGAGTCGGGCTGAAGAGTTGAGGCCTGACGCAAGACGCCTTCCCACGCCCCACACCCCTTACCTGGCCCAGCGTGCTTACACGGGCTTCCACCTGCCGCAGGGCGGCCCCCTGCAGGTCCAACATGCGCAGTGTGTGCCCGGCCAGGTTGCCCACCTGGTAGGCCACACTGGCCAGTGCCTGGGTAGTGAAGGCCATGGTCTCCTCCAGCGCCTTCCGCTTGTCTGTGGCCTGAAATACACACAGCCCTGGCCTAAGGGCCAGCATCTTCCACTGGGTCCTTGGCTGGCTGGGGTGGGATGGGAGAGGATTTAGGGAAAATAGGCGCTGGATTGGGACAGAGCCGCAACCCTTAGATGTTTGAGTTGGCTCTCAGCAGAATTATGTTGTAGCAAGAGGGACTAGCTACAACATCACTTTAAATTCACTTTAAAAAAGTGAATCTGCAGCCTTGGGGAACAGATGCAAAGGGAGGGAAAGATACCCATTCTCAAACAGTCAAGCTGAGGACTGAGTACAGATGATGGTACCACCCTCCTGAAGACTTCAGTAACAGGCTGTCCTTTTAGGGGTTGGAGTGGGGGTGAATAGTAGAAAGGAAAGAGGAAGGCAACACTGGCTAGAGCAGACATTCTATTTTTTTTTTTTTTTTTTTTTCTGGAGACGGAGTTTCGCTCCTGTTGCCCAGGCTGGAGTGCAGTGGTGCGATCTCGGCTCACCGCAACCTCCGCCTTCCGGGTTCAAACGATTCTCCTGCCTCAGCCACCCAAGTAATTGGGATTGTAGGCAAGCACCAACATGCTCGGCTTATTTTGTATTTTTTTTTTTTTTTAGTAGAGACAGGGCTTCTCCACGTTGATCAGGCTGGTGGTCTCAAACTCTCTACCTCAGGTGATTTGCCCGCCTCGGACTTCCAAAGTGTTGGGATTACAGGCGTGAGCCACCACACCCAGCCGACATTCTTAAACACAACAAACCATGTCAGGCGCAGTGGCTCACGCCTATAATCCCACTACTTTGGGAGGCCCAGGCAGGCAAATCACTTGAGGTCGGGAGTTCGAGACCAGCCTGGCTACAATGGCAAAACCTCGTCTCTACTAAAAATACAAAAATTAGCCAGGCATGGTGGTGCGTGCCTGTAATCCCAGCTACTCAGGAGGCTGAGGCATAAGAATCACTTGAACCCAGGAGTCGGAGGTTGCAGTGAGCCAAAATCACATCACTTCTCTCCAGCCTGGATGACAGAGTGAGACCCTGTCTCAAAAACAAACCAAAAAAAAGCTTTCCATGTGACTCTTTGTTTAGCTCCAGTCTGCAGATTGGTGTTTGGGAACTCAAATAAGGAAACTGAGGCCCAGAACAGAGGGACTTTATTCATTCATTCCCTCTAATAGCTTTCTAATACCCTGAGGATAAAATTCAAGCTTCCAACCGTGGCCTACATATAGCCCCTCCAGGTCTGGCTCCTGCCTTTCTCTTCATCACTCCCCCTCTCCCACTCTCCCCTCCAGCCACATTGGCCATTGGGTTTCTGTTCCTGAACAAGCTGAACTGTTTCTGCCTTGGGGCCTTGGCACATGCTGTACTTATTTTCAGAATCATTATTAGCAGGCCTCAGTTTCCCAGAGACACCTTCCTTCACCACACTAAGATTTCCCCCAGCCCATGCCTTCACTGCCTCTTTATCATATTTACCTTATTCTCTTTTCTTCATGGCATTTAGCACTATCAAACATTATCTATGAATTTTTTTTTTTTAATTATCTACCCACCCTCCCTTAAATGGAAGTGTCATGAGAGCAGGGAGCTTGTCTGTTTCATCCTGTATCCCATCATGGAATCACACCCAACACACAGAAGATTCTTCACAAATACGCACTTGTGAGTTAACTAGCAGGTCGAATGGGATCCCAAACATTCTCTGGGCACATTGTCACTGTATTCTAGGCACTGTGCCAGACACTGGCCAGGGTCACACTGCCAGTCAGTGCAGGAGGGGTAAGCAGGCAGTGGCTGAAGGGAAGAAGTTTTTTTGTTTGTTCGTTTGTTTTTTGAGATGGAGTTTCGCTCTTGTTGCCCAGGCTGGAGTGCAATGGCACGATCTCAGCTCACTGCAACCTCCGCCTCCCAGGTTCAAGCGATTCTCCTGCCTCAGCCTCGCGAGTAGCTGGGATTACAGGCATGCACTACCACACCCAGCTAATTTTTTCTATTTTTAGTAGAGATGGGGTTTCTCCATGTTGGTCAGGCTGATCTCAAACTCCCGACCTCAGGTGATCTGCCCACCTTGGCCTCCCAAAGTGCTGGGATTATAGGCGTGAGCCACTGTGCCTGGCCAAGAAATTTTTTTTGGTCCCAGATCAGGCAGTGGGGGCTAGGGCAAAACTTCTCTGGTCGTTTGGTTCCCCAGGCAGCTTCCTCATCTCTTGTTGGGTCATGGAGTTGCCATACTCTAGCCTGTACCTTTCTAACGCAGGTAGGGGGCAAGTCCAGGGTGAATCTAGGGTAGGGCCAGTGGGCCAACAGGCAAGGGTACACACTGGGATCCCCTTCCTTGAGCCCTCAGATGCCCCTCAGGGCCTGTCAATGGCGAGCAGACCTACAAACTCTCAGAGCAAGGTCTGAGAGACACCTGGGAGCCTCTAATGGAGCCTGAGCCAGGACCTCCCCGGAAGCCCATGCGGTGGCTCTCTCCTCCCTGTCTGTCTTTTCCAACAGCAGGAAAGAGATGCTCATTTGCATGTTTATTTACATCTCATCAGCATATGCAACAAAACTTACATCTCCTCAGCATATGTCACCAAGAATCTTGAAAAGGCAAAGAAATCAACCCAGGATATTAAAACCAGACAGGATAGCAGGTCTTGATTTAGTTCAGGACCTTCCTTTACCAAATGAGGAAACAGGCCCAGAACTGAGCAGTGACTACTCCTCCATTTCCACCCAGATTTCTTAGCTTGCCTGCCTTCTCCTGTACAGTTTCCTCCCCAAACTGACATGTGGAATTGTTGGCCCAAACAGGAAAAGTGTCTGCTTGGGCCCAGCTCTGGGCACCTGGAGCCTGAACACCTACTGACCCCTGGCTTTGCTCCTGGCCCAAAGTTAGGTCTGCGGGGACAAGCATCTGAGATCCATCTCTGCGGCTGAGTGCTTGTTCGTCATGCAAATTACCCTGTCTGTAAAGTCAGTCAACCCTGGCGGAGAACTCTGCAGGTGACCCTGGTCTGCCTTCCCTAATTCCCCATGGGTTTCCTAGCATCTGGGTGGTGTGGGGAGAGAGGGGCTGCAGATGGGGATGGAGGGTAGGGGAATCAGGCCTTAGGTAACAGCAGTTCTGAGATCCAGAAACTTCCTAGGCATTTGCCTAGACAAAGATCCTCAGAAAGGCCAGGAAAGGTAACAGGTTATGTGTTCTAGTAGTTATTGTTCTGCATGAAAGAAGCAGGAATCCAAGGATTCCAAGTTGGGTCAAGGCTTCTCACGCCCCACGTATTTTTGCAAGGACAGCTTCTTCTCCTTAGAACTGATTCTTATTATCCATCTTTCCAATGAATGATAATGATGATGATAGTCATGGTAAAAGCTGCCATTTATCCTGCTCTTCTGAAGGGGCTGGCACTAGGCTAAATGCTTTGATACATTTTTATATTGAACCCATGGCGCCACCCCTGAAGGCAGGCATGAGAATCAGAGGAGGAACTTGCCACAGTTCCTGTAGTTGGTAGGTGGCAGAGCTGGAAACTGGACTTAGGTCTTTGTGACCCCAAATTGTGTGTGAACACTGTGTGTGCAAATGAGAGCCCTGCGGAAGCTCTTTGAGGTGTGCAGAAGTTATGGAAGGAATGGAAAGGACTGCTTGGATCCTTGTCCGTAGAGGGAACATGCCTTTCTGTGCTAGGAGGATGCGCTGGTTTGCAAGCCTCATTCTGTCTCATCTGCAGGTGGTCATTCAACAACTACACAGACCGAAATGATACCCAGAATAGCATTTTCAGTTAGTGGCATAGGGAGTGGGCTCTGGAATCAGATTTCTGGGTTTGAATTCAGGCTCTGACACTAGCTAGGAGACCTCTGGGAAAGTGACTTAACCTTTCCAAACCTCAGCTTCCTCATTGTGAAGTGAGAATGGGACTCGCCTCACTGGACTTCAGATGAGGATGAAGGGAGGCCATGCTGGTAACATGCCTGGCCCAAAGGAAGGGTCCAGAGAGTTGGGTTTTTTTTGTTTATTTGTTTGTTTGAGACGGAGTCTGGCTCTGTCGCCCAGGCTGGAGTGCAGTGGCCGGATCTCAGCTCACTGCAAGCTCTGCCTCCCAGGTTTACAACATTCTCCTGCCTCAGCCTCCCGAGTAGCTGGGACTACAGGCGCCCGCCACCTCGCCAGGCTAGTTTTTTGTATTTTTTAGTAGAGACGAAGTTTCACCGGGTTAGCCAGGATGGTCTCGATCTCCTGACCTGGTGATCCGCCCGTCTCGGCCTCCCAAAGTGCTGGGATTACAGGCTTGAGCCACCACGCCCGGCTGGGTCCAGAGAGTTTTAACTGCTGTCATCACTGACTCTCTTTAATCTGCCATTTCCCATGAGCACTTGTTCCTCATTTATTTCTTTTTTCAACGTTCTTACTATTACGAGGTCTCTATGCCTGTTCTCATAGTTCGGTTAATACAGGTTAGAAAAATAAAGTTTTGCCCAAGGGGTAACAAGGTTAGCCTGCAGCTCTTCAGGGAGCAGAGGAAACCGGGTACAGAGAGTGCAAATAAACTGTTGTAAAGTCACATAGTGTGTAGGGAGGCAGAAAGATGGAGAGGAAAGGGCTTGGCGTCAGGAGTCAGGTAAGCCCAAATGTGGTGGCTTACGCCTGTAATCCCAGAACTTTGGGAGGCCAAGGTGGGCAGATCACTTGAGGCCAGGAGTTCAACACCAGCCTGGGCTACATATGGAGACCCTGTCTTTACAAAATAAAATAAAAAAAATTAGCCAGGCATGGTGGCATGCGCCTGTAGTCCCAGCTACTCAGAAGGCTGAGGTGGGAGGATTGCTTGAGCCTAGGAGTTCAAGGCTGCAGTGAAGCTATGTGAGCTATGATCATGCCACAGCACTCCAGCCTGAGCGACAGAGGAGACCCTGTCTCAAAAAAAGAAAAAAAAAAAAAAAAAAAAGACTGGCCGGGCATGTGGCTCACTCCTATAATCCCAGAACTTTGGGAGGCCAAGGCCGGTGGATCACCTGAGGTGTCAGGAGTTCGAGACCAGACTGACCAACATGGCAAAACCCTGTCTCTACTAAAAATATAAAATTAGCCAGGCATGGTGGTACATGCCTGTAATTCCAGCTACTCAGGAGGCTGAGGCAGGAGAATCTCTTGAACCCAGAAGGTGGAGGTTATAGTGAGTCGAGATCGAGCCATTGCACTCCAGCCTGGGCAACAAGAGCAAAAATACGGGAATGCCTGGCTCTGCTGTTTGGAGCTGTGCGGCCTTGGACAAGTCACCTCACCTCCCTGAGCTACTGTTTCCACATGTGTAAAATAGGAATTATAATACGTGTCTCACAAGGTAGTTGTACAGATTAATGAAATAACAGAAGTGATTTCCATCATGGCTAAGTTGCCTTCCCTCTCCTCCCTGAATCCAGGAATCTATACTCTCAGCCCCAGGACAACCACACAATTTAAAAACTGTTCTACAATGCCACCTCCTTATCTTTTGCTAGTAGCCTGCTCCCAGCAGTCATGTGGGCCATCCCCCTCCCTCTGCATGAGATCCCCTCTCTTTAGCCCAGCCTACTCTGCCTTATCCCCACTCTCCCAAACTCAGGGTCCATCTCAGGTTCACTGTGCTGTTTGGGAAGTTCTTCTGAAGCGTCACCCAGAGCTGGCCTGGAAATAGAACGATCGCCAGCATCTGTGTGAGGACGGAGGCTTTGGGTCTCTGGATCGACCTGGGGGACTCAGAAGGATGAACCTGCAGTGACACCTGAGAACAGGATGGAATCGCACTGTCTGTCCCAGACATCTCTGAGGCGAGACAGAAAGGGCACAGTGGGGGCTTGGGTAGTATGGGGTCAGAGTTAAGTATTGGGGTCTGGGATGAAGCTGAAGTCTGGAGTGGGAGGATTTCTCAGCCAAGGCCCAAGACAAGCACTGTCAGGATGGCTCCCAGGGCCCCACTTGGGGCTGGGCTCAGGGTCCGCCCTCCAGGGGCTGGGGTGTCAGTCCTCCGCCCGCTCTACCTACCTGCACATAGTTGTCCTCGCAGTAGTCAGCAACCCGCAGCAGGGCACTGTGGTTGCCCCTCAGAGCCTCCCGGCCCGTGGGGATCTCAAACTCCTGCAGCTGCTGTAGCTCCGCCATCACCCCCAGCCTCTGTCTGGCTCCCCAGGGAGCCCGCTCGTTTTGAGTCTCACCCTGCCCTTGATTGGTTGCTCTGCCTTCCCTCCCTCTTACTGCTTTTGGTTTCCTCTGCGTGAGACCCAAACCTGCTTGCAAAGGGCAGGCATGCTCATTCCGGGACAAGAGGAAGTCAGTCCTGCTCCCCGAGCCTGTGCCTCTCTGTCCCCTGCCCAGAGGAAGGGGGAAGCCAGGGGCCCATTTGGGGGCCCAGCCCCCAATCCCACCCAGCAGAGGAAGCCAAGGTCGGGGCAGCTGTGATTGCTCCCTGGTCCTGGAGAGGAAACTGGTCGGTGGGGGGATGGGGTGGGAGACTGGGGAGGAAGGGGGCTGGCCTGCTATAGGGGGTGGAGGTGGATTTTCCACTCATGGAAGGCGGGAGGAAAGGGCAGAGGGTGGGGGCTTCCTTGGGAAGCTCGGGGATGAGTCACCAAAGGACAGGGGAGTGGAGGGTGGATAGGATATGGAGACTGGTCATACCAGAGAGGACTGTGGGACGGCAGCACAGCAAAAATAGAAAACAGCCGATGTGGCAGCAAGAGGGGTCAGGGTTGGACACCGGGAAGACATGACCAGAGAGGTCCCAGAGGGGTGTTAGTAAGCCTGCGAAGGGTTGTGTGTGATGAAGATCTGCCCTACATGCTCTGTGCTCATGAAGGCAGGACGAGATGAAATTGACCAAGTGTAATGTGAGGAACTCAGATTAGACAACAGGAAGGACTTGGATTTGAGAAGCACCAGGTTCAAATTCCAGATCAATTTGTTGGTTTTAGGAAGCAGCAGTGGACAGAGCACTGAGCCTGCCTAGGAGGTATGGGCTGTAGTTCATGCATTAACAGGACAGTTGGACCAGACGACCTCCAGGATCCTGTCCTGATTTCAAACTCTTAGAGCTCCCAGCTGAGAGTTGGACTGGGTCCTGGAGCAGGGAAGTTAGGATGGACTGCGGGCCTCCTCTCTGCCCCTCCTACCACCAAGCCTGTCATCCTAGAGACAGGAGAGTAAGAGGACCTCCCACCGACCATATTGGTCCCTTAACTTTTGCTCCTTCAGCGGGTCCCTTGTCATTGGATGGGTGTCAGTCAGAGCAGGAGCTCAATGTCTGTTAAATGGCATAGCCCTTGGGTGGTCCTTGGGGGAGAGCAAGAAAAAAACAGAATGTGGGTCCTGTGCTCAGGAACCCACATTCAGGACTCAGAGGGAGGTGTGGCAGCAAAGAAGCTTGAACAGAGGCATTAGAGGTGGCCATGCCCCAAGTACTAAGTGGCACAGCATGGTGAGCAAGTACATATTTATTGAATGAGTGGATGAAGAGTGAGCTAGCAGAACTTCGTAAGGTGAAACAGTGGGGATCCAATGGGCACACAAGGCACCTTGGTTAGGGAGGTTAGGGGCCGGTCTAGGACTTGCCGCAGGAGGAAGGACAGCCTCAGAGCATGCTCAGAGGTGGGAAGGGAAGGAGGAGAAAGCAAGCAAAAGGGGGCAGGCGGGGCTGTGAGGTGGAGGTGGGGAAATAGAAGCGCTGCAGGCTCTAAGCTAGTGAGGTCACCAAAAGAGTGAGGCTAACACAGGGCAAGGTGGTGAAAAGGTGGCTTCTGTTTTCGAGTTGGTTTTTGTGGGGAGAATGTCTGTCTCTCTGCGGCAGTGAGGGCTTGAAGGCTCAGGCGGGTGATGGGCTTAGAACTTTGAGCCTATGATCAGCTTAGGCATCAGAGATTTTGGTTTCCAGGCCATCTGCTTTATCTGAAGATTTTCAGCTGATGAAGAACTAGGAGGCTCAAACACTATCTTACCTGAGTCCAGGACAAGTGACTTGGAAAGTGTGCTCTTCTGTGGCAGGTGAGAGGTGCTGAGGTTGCACTGGGCTGGGAGCTACTCTTAGTATCACTGGGGCTAGGCACCAGGCAGGCCTTCCTGATAACCCTGCAGTGATAATAATAACAATAGCATTATTAGTGATAATAAGTGTATTAAGTGTTCATTATGTGCCAGGTAGTATATTATAATATTTTATAGACATTATTTTTTTTAGTACCCACAATAATTGCATGTGGTAGGTTTTTTTAATACCCATCTGCAGCTGGGGAAATACTCAAAGAGGTTGAGTGACTTCCCTAATGCCACACTAAGGAAGCAGTAAGGAAGCAGCAGAGCTGGGATCAGAGTTGGAGTCTGGCAAGCTCCAGACCCCCTTGTCTCTTTTTTTTTTTTTTTGAGACGGAGTCTCACTCTTGTTGCATAAGCTGGAGTGCAGTGGTGTGATCTCGGCTCACTGCAACCTCCGTCTTCTGGGTTCAAGCAATTCTCCTGCCTCAGCCTCCTGAGTAGCTGGGATTACAGGTGCCCGCCACCACGCTTGCCTATTTGTTGTGTCTTTAGTAGAGATGGGGTTTCACCATGTTGGCGAGGCTGGTCTCAAACCTTCGACCTCAGGTGATCTGCCTGTCTTGGCCTCCCAAAGTGCTGGGATTACAGGCACGAGACACTGCACCCGGGATCTTTTTTTATTTTTTGAGACAGTTGCACTCTGTCACCCAGGCTGGAGTGCAGTGGCATGATCTCAGCTCACTGCAACCTTCGCCTCCCGGGTTCAAGCGATTCTCGTACCTCAGACTTCTGAGTAGCTGCAATTACAGGCACTCACCACCAACCCTGGCTAATTTTTCTATCTTTTGTAGAGACGAGGTTTCGCCATGTTGGCCAGGCTGATCTTGAACTCCTGGGCTCAAGCGATCCTCCCACCTCGGCCTCCCAAAGTGCTGGAATTATAGGGGTGAGCCACCATGCCTGGCCAAGACCCCCTTCTCTTGAACATTATTGTATACTCTCCCGTGCTGGACTTGTAGAGAAAGAGGAAAACTCTGAGTCACTATATGAAACAATAATATTGCTTCCCAGATCTTCCTCTCCGAAAGAAACTCCTTCTTCTTTCTTCTCTGTTTCCTCTGTAGACAGACAGACAGATGGCTCTGTAGACAGATAATCCAGATTTCCTCCGTAGACAGTCAATCCAAAGGCAAAAATTGTCCCTTTCCCATCAGACTGGGAGCTTCCTCCCCTCCTGAGACCAGGCTCTCGAAGAGGCAGGGCGTGCAAGGATGGAGTGAATATCTGTTGAATGATGAGGGGCCTGCACTGAGGGATATGGCAGGGGAGATGCTAGAAGTTGAGGTGTGGAGGGAGCTGGGAGAGCTGATGAGATTTATGATCCTGGCTGCTGAATCCTTTCCAGGATCAGGTCTGTCTAGGGCAGGATGGCCCAGGATCTCAGCGAGAAGGATCTGTTGAAGATGGAGGTGGAGCAGCTAAAGAAGGAAGTGAAAAACACAAGAATTCCGGTGAGCCTCCTCGCCCCATCCCTGCTCTTCCCTTCCTGTTCCTGATGAGCCCCAGGAAGGAGGAAGTGACCAGAAAGGGTGGTGGGACTGTTCCAGGGCCGCAGAAGCAGCAGGAGGTACCTCTGGGATGGGATAGGATGCAGAGAAAGGCTGGGGTTGACTCTGTGAAGGTGCCAGCCTCCCTCAGCACAAGAGAGAGCCTCAGGGCCTTGGAGAGCTCAGTGTGTCCAGCCCTGCATCTGGGCTGGCTCTGGCCAAGCAGTCCATGAAGGTCAGGGTCAGTGTTGTGGGTCAGATCGAGGAACTCACACCCCCGAACACCTGTCTGTCCCCTGTGTCTTTCTCCTCTTTGGCCTCTGTCTCTGCCCTGCCCAGAAGCCTGTTTTTCCAGCACTGACCAAATCATGGATCCAGAGAAAGTAGCAAGGACCTAAAACATTTTTTGTGTTCTCACAGATTTCCAAAGCGGGAAAGGAAATCAAGGAGTATGTGGAGGCCCAAGCAGGAAACGACCCTTTTCTCAAAGGGATCCCTGAGGACAAGAATCCCTTCAAAGAGAAAGGCGGCTGTCTGATAAGCTGATGGCACGGAGCCCCGCCCTGAGTGTCTATCCCTCTTCAGCCAAGCCCAAGTCTCCTAGACCCCCAGTGAGCCAATGAAGTGTCACCTTCTCTTCATCACAGAATGAGTAAAGATCCCTGAACAAATGCATTGTGAACCCATTCCCCACTCCCACTTTCCACTCTTTTCTCCCATTATTTCCTCCATCTGCTGGGTCTCTGCTGACTTTGCTGGAACACTCTGAGGACAGTGTGGCTGGCCAAGCAGTTGGCCCCAGGGGTGGTGGGGTGTGAGGAGCCTGCGATACCACGAGACCCCAGAGGGCAGTCCTTAGGAAGCATTTACACCACCTTAGAACCCCTCCGTCTTTTCCCTCCACTCTCTTCCTAGGAAAAAAGCATTTCCACGCCAGATTAGTTTGGGTTGGGGGCGGTCCTGTCCCCCCATATCATGTCCTACCCTGTGATCCTGTTCCTAGTCATTTAGATCACCCCAGATGGCCTGATGACAACAGGAGTTTGTGAAGTTATGATTTCATGATTTATTTAATATTGTCGAGTAGTCTATTAGTGCTGGGCACTATGGATGGAAGAGTGAGCAAGACGAACATGGCTCCTATTTTCATGGAATTTGGTGGAGAAGACATGAAACAATTTACAATTAAGTCCATAAATGCTACAATGGGGAGAGTCAAGGGCCGTGTAGGAACACACAGCAGAAAGACATTCAGGGCAATGAGCCATGTCAATGTAAATGCCGTCGAGGGGCGCAGAATGGGGGCTGGAAAAGCATGAGGCTAGAGAAGGAGATTGGGGTCAAGTCTTGAAGGACCTTTCGGTGAACTCAGGAACTTTGTTCTTCATCCTAAGGGCAATAGGAAGCCTAGGAAGGTATTTAAGCAGATTCTGGTTAGCAGAAGGGAGGCTGGATCCTGCTAAGGACTGGGAATGTAGTGATGGATGAGACCAATTCCTGGGCCTTGCCAGCATGGAAAGGACTGAAGGAGCTGCAGACAAACCAGCACTCATGATACAATGAGCTCAGTGCAACATCAGAGAGGTCTGCGAGGGATATGATGGAATCCCATAGGAGGGCTACCTAATCTTGCTGAAGAGGTGCGTTGAGTCCTTGGAAGAAAGACAGGAAAGGCCTTTAGAAGGAGGTGATATCTCGAGCTGAGTTCTAAAGGGTTAAGTTGTCAATGGGTGGATGGATGGCACTTCTGGTGGGCCAGTATAAACAGAGGCATGATATGAGAAAGGACCATGGTTTGAATGGGAGCACCAATCAGGTTGGAGTGGGGATGTCAAGAGGTCTAGATCCTTAGGATCTGTGCTAGAGAGGGCTTGGAGGTGACTAGTGGGGTCTGGCTTGCTGAACTAAACAAACTTATTTGCTGGGAGTGACTTGGTAATGTTAGAAGGAAATTTGCTTTTCTGGTGGGGAGGGTGACAAAGTCTTTCTCTGTCGCCCAGGTTGGAGTGCAGGGGCACAATCATGGCTCACTGCAGCCTCTGCCTCCTGGGCTCAAGCAATCCTCCCACCCCAGCCTCCCACGTAGCTGGGACTACAGGTGTGTGCCACCACGCTTGGCTAATTTTTAAATTTTTTTGTAGCGACAGGGTCTCACTATATTGCACAGGCTGATCTTGAACTCCTGGCCTCAAGCAATCCTCCTGCCTCGGTCTCCCAAAGTGCTGAGATTATAGGCGTGAGCTACAAAGCCTGGCTGGAAATTTGCTTTTGACAAGATTGAACAGGGAAAGAGTGAAGGCAGAGAGGCAGTTAAGGAGGTGATTGTTCCATCAGGGGTGAGGTGAGGAAAACCTGAATTAGGGCAGTGGCCGTAAGTCTTGGGGGCAGTAGGTAAGTTGATGAGTTCTTTGGGAAATAAAGTTTTCAGATCTTGACATTTCTTTGAGTTATGAGTGAAGGAGAATGAGTTGTCAAGGATGGCATCCAAGTTTCTGGCTTGTAGGGTTTACTAGATAGAAATGAAAGCAAGTCTCTGAAAATAAACCTAATCTAATAGTCATCCTACATACTACAGCCGCAGCCTCCTTTCCCCAGCTGGTCACAGCCCAAATGCCAAGGGTGAGGTCACAGGGCCTCTGTGGTCAAAATCCAGGATCTCCAATTCCCAATTCCATCCTGACTCCATCTCACCATTCTGCAAGCTGGTGTCAATTCAACCACTCTCCATATAGTCTGCTCAAGAGAAGGAAAAGATGAGGAATGAGAAAGAGAAAACATTAAAGACAGTAATTCTTCCTTCAAAAAAACAGGGAAAGGTAAATATTCCATAGGGCTCCAACAGTAAGGAAGGAAAAAAAGATGGGAGTGCCAGTCATGCGGCCATCAGCCATGTGGCTACAGCTTCCTTCTTCCACTTGCCCAGTCCTTATTCTTCTGTCTTCAGGCAGGCTCTCACTGGTTGGGGTTCTGGATCCAGAGCGGCAACTCTAATCTCTGTTCCTGAGGCTCTTGAACCCTTGGTGGGACTCTGATTAGAGTAGCAGTTTCTTCAGCCCACCGTTCCACAGGGCACAATGTGCCCCAGGTATTCTCTGGTTCCTCCTGTACCTTTCCTGGCCACCACAGGGTGTGGTAACAATCACAGGACTCCCTGAGTCTCAGGGTCAGTCATCAGCCTGACACTCTGACCCCCTTTTCTGTCTCTTCCTAATGCCATAGGGAGCCTCAAATGGCAGGGTAGAAATCTCAGCTTAAAAAGGGATTATGACATTGTGCCCTGTGGCTTCCTTCCTTCCCTCCCTCCCTCCTTCTCTCTCTTTCTCTTTCTTTCTTTCTTTCATTCTCTTTCTTTCTTTCTTTCTCTTTCTTTCGTTCTCTCTCTCTTTCTTTTTTTTTCTTTCCTTCCTTCCTTGCTTCCTTCCTTCCTTCCTTCTTTCTTTCTTTTTCTTTTTTTCTGAGACAGAGTTTTGCTCTTGTGCCCAGGCTGGTGTACAATGGCCTGATCTTGGCTCACTGCAACCTCCACCTCCTGGGTTCAAGTGATTCTCCTGCCTCAGTCTTCCCAAGTAGTTGGGATAACAGGCATGCACCACTATGCCCAGCTAATTTTATATTTTTAGTAGAGATGGGGTTTCTCCATGTTGGTCAGGCTGGTCTCGAACTCCCAATTTCAGGTGATCTGACTGCCTTGGCCTCCCAAAGTGCTGGGATTACAGGTGTGTGCCACTGTGCCCAGTGGGTAGCATTCCTTTCTTGCATGCCCAGACCTTCACACTGTTGATTAGGAGGACAAGAATGATCATTCTGAGATAGGGTCATTGATGCCATCTGAGCCATCCTTTCCCTCCTCTAGCCTAGAGATCCTTGAGTTTTTTAGCCATGAAGGGAAAACACTGTAAGTTGTTTCTGGTTTCATTCACAGCACAGCCAGCAACCTTTCTGACATCACTTAGTCTTTGCAAAGTGGTGTCCACCTACCTGGCACCACCCTGAGTCTTTACTAGAACAGCCTATCACTCTGTAAAGCCACTTGCTTCTAGATAACAGACACATGGTGAGATCAGCAAATCCTGTTGACGTTAGCCCCAACCTTATTTCTTTTTGTTTCTTTGGTAGTTTTATTTTGAAGAATTTTAGATTTACAGAGGAGTTGCAAAGTTAGTACTGAGAGTTCCCTTAACCCAGGTTCCCCTAATGTTAACATCTTCATAACCATGGTACTTTTAAAATTAAAAATTAGCATTTGTGTAACACTGTTAACTGAACTCCAGACTTTATTTGGATTTTCCTAGCTTTTTCACTAACGCCGTTTTTCTGTTACAGGACCCACACTGCATTTAATGCCTTACTTCTTTTGCTGGGAAGAGCTTCTTGGTTGGAGCTAGCCTGGTCTAGGACACCACAGTTGCCTAGAAGACATCCCACGAGTCCATAGATGGTGGTGTTGGCAGGGAATGCAAACCCAATTCCTGAAAAAGTGCCTATTCCAGTGAGGACAATTCTGTGTCCCTTCCATTGACCTGCCACCAGAGAACTGGATGGTTGCCTTGAGGTCTGGTACTGTATGAGGGGCTCAGGGTTTCACCATTGCCAGCTCATTGGGCAGTAGCGGAGCTACATTGGCCTTGATGAAGAGAAGTCCATGCTGTTCCACCCAGGCATAGCCTCTATTCCTGCTTCTCTGTCTGCTTTGTTTCATGAGCTCTAGACAGCCCCTTGGTCCCTGTCTATGGCTTGTGAAAAGTCTCTTTTGCAGGGAGCCTTCTGGTAAACCTATTTGTGATGTGGATTTTCAGTTTCCAGGTTCACCCAAAGAGGTCCAGCCACAAAGCTCTCCCCAGATCTCCTTGTCTTCAATTCACTTTTACTCCAAGATCTTGATCATCTGAATCAAACCTTAATTGCTTCCCAAGAATCAGAGAGGAAGAAATTCCTTTCTCTGCTGACTTTCAGGGCCACCCTCAGAATGTCAGTTTCCAGAGAAAGGAGAATCACTATGATCCAGCCACCCGAAGTGATTAGGAACTGAACTGGGGAGGAAGGGTAAGAATGGAGAGGAGATGAACTGGAGAGGTAGTGAAGAAGTAGAATTTTCAGGACCTAGAGATTGATTGAATGTTGGAAGGATGGAGAAGAAATTATCAAGGATGACTTCTGGTTTCCTCTGTGGATGACTAGGTGAATGGTGGTGTCACCAGTTGGAAAGCCCTCCCCACTAGGTGATCCCACGTGACTCCATAGGCTTCTCCTCCTCCCTTTGCACACCTGTTGAGGATCACTGAGAGGTAGTAGCTGATACAACAAAAGTGGGTGAGATTGACCAAGAGGACTGTGTGGATTGAGATAAGGAGGGTCAAGAATAGAGTTTGGAGGAACTCCAGAAACTCAGGCTGGGGTGGGTAAAGAGGAGTGTGAAGAAGACCAAGCATAGAGGGTCAGACGTGTGAGGCTGTTGGCAGAAACCACATAATTGAGATTCCAATGGTCCTGAGCAGTAAAAGGATGCCAAGCCAGGAAAAGGGAGTAAGCGAAAGGGAATGCTCTTGAACGCCTTGATTTCCATGTCAAGTAACATGGAACGGAATCATTCTCAAGTTTTCAATTCTGTATCACCCTCCTTCCACACTGCACCAGAGACTCCCAGGATGGGATTCCTCGGCCTTACAAGGCGGGGAGGGGGAACAGCGGACTGGCTAATGTGGTCTCAGCTCCTGGAGCTGGCAGCAGCTAGAAATCCTTCCTAGTAGGTTAGACAGCCCCGCCCCACCCACCCTTGGGCCTTCCGGATCTTACCCATGAAGCCAGCAAGGAGTGAGGTGGGGACAGGGATTACCCCACCATGACCTTAGTACCTCTGGAAAAGTAAGTCACAGCCTCTTGCCTCCCAACACCACCACCCCCACCCCCCGCCCACACACAATTCCCTACTTGACCTTGAGGCCTGGGGACAGAACCAGCTTTATAGGCGTTCGACCTCTACTGTCACACAGGGCCTCCTGCTTAGAAGGGCGCATGCTAGATTTAACACTCTGCTGTCCTCATCTAGAAATTCTTAATAATTTTTTAACAAGACCTACACATTTTCATTTTACACTGGGCTCCACACATTCTATGGCTGGTTGTGTGTAGGGAGACAGAGGCCCTGGTCTGATGGAAGAGGTAGGATATTCATGCAGGGGCAGAGTTGCAGGCAGGGTTTGAATTAAGCATCAAAAATATCTTGCTCCCTGCCCTCCTCTCCCTCCTCCTTCATTTCTGACAGAAGCTGGGGTAGGAGAGGGGCAGGGAGGTGACTTTGGAGTAGCTACTCATCGTCCCCTTGGCCCCTCTGATTTTCTTATTCTCTACCAGACCACGGAAATGGGAGAGGTGGGGGACTCATCGCCTGCAGCATCAGAACTGAGGAAGCAGGGACCAGGGAAGCCGGGAGAGGAGAGAGAAGGAAGAAGAACCACGTACGCACGGCCTTGCTGCTCCCCTGCTCCCCCCCACCGGCAGCCCATCTAATCACACTAATTCCTAAGCAAGCTAATTCCTGATAGAGCCACCCTCTAAAGCTCTCACATGTTCATCTGTTTATCGCTTTACTGCCTCTGCCTGGTCCTCAGTTAAAGCTTGGTCACCTTTTACCCTGATGATTCCACAGTCTCCTGCGAAACTCCCCACCTTCCTAGCCTGGCTGCAGCCTACTCTGCCCTCGGCTGCTGGTAGGTTCTCTGCAGCTCCCTTGCTTAAAGCCCTTCTTCACTCTCCACCTCCTGTGAGACCAAATCTAGACTCCTGGGCACCAAAGCCACCAAGGCCCTTCCACATGAGGGGCCCTTATACCTCTGGGGCCTCAGCTCTGCCTCCTACTCACCCTCAACCCCTACCCTGGCCCCCTAGGCTCCACGCATTCAATATGGAGCTTCTTTTATTCCTTGACCAGTTTATGCAGGGCTTGAAACACTCCGCCCAGCCTGCTGCCGCTTCTTCATCTAGCTAATCTGGATAGTAAGTCACAACTAGGTTTAAACATCACTTTAAGCTTTCTCTGGCTTCTTGAGTCCCTAGAGACTTTGTGACTGAATGAAGAAGTAATGAAAAATTAGGGAGTTCAAAATTCAAGAGGTGTAAAAGGGTACAGTGAACAGTCTCTCCCTCCTTTTCTCTCTCTGGTTTCATTCCTGGAGAAATCAATGTTCCAGTTTCTCATGCAGCCTTGCAGAGATATTTTATGCACACACAAGCCATATAAATGTTCTCCCCTTTTTACAGAAATGGTAGCACTCCCATGCTATTCCGAGCTTTCGTCTGGATTTCTTTTTATACCTTACCTACACCTGTATTTCACTTACATTTCATCCACATATACTCCTGAGCCTTGCTTTTCATTTTACACTGTACTTTAGTCTTTGATTTATTGGTCAAGATTTCAAACTCCTTGAGGGCATGGAGCAAGTCTTGTTTGTTTGTTTGTTTGTTTGTTTTTGAGATAGTCTCACTCTGTCACCGAGGCTGGAGTGCTGTGGCACGATCTCAGCTCACTGCAACCTCCGCCTCCCAGGTTCAAGCAATTCTCCTGCCTCAGCCTCCCTATTAGCTGGGATTATAGGCATGCACCACCACACCCAGCTAATTTTTGTATTTTTAATAGTGATGGGGTTTCACCATGTTGGCCAGGCTGTTCTCAAACTCCTGACCTCAAGTGATCCATCGACCTTGGCCTCCCAAAGAGCTGGGATAACAGGCGTGAGCCACTGCACCCAGCTAAGTCTTTTTTAAATTTTGTATTTCTAGCACCAAGAGCATGGTAGGTGTTAAAAGACTATGTGTGGCCAGGCGCATTGGCGCATGCCTGTAATCCCAGCACTTTCGGAGGCCAGGGCTGGCAGATCGCTTAAGCCCAGGAGCTCAAGACCAGCCTGGGCAACATGGCAAAATCCCATCTCTACAAAAAATACAAAAATTAGCCGGATGTGGTGGCACATGCCTGTGGTCCCAGCTACTTGGGAGGCTGAGGTGGGAGGGTTGCTTGAACCCAGGTGGTAAAGGCTGCAGTGAGCCATGATCACATCACTACACTCCAGCCTGGGCACTGGAGTGAGATCCCGTCACAAAAAAAAAAAAGACTGTATGTATTTTATAACTTATAGGCTTACACAGGACACAGTGGTCTGCACCTGTAGTCCTAGCTGCTCAGGAGGCTGAGGCAGGAGGATCACCTAAACCCAGAAATTTGGGGCTACAGTGTGCTATGCCGTGGGCCCCTTCACCTGAATAAAACCATTGGAAGAGGCTTTCAGACTGCTGTGAGGAGAAAGAGAGGTTCTTCCTATGCTACTGGGCATAGAAAGAGATGGAAATGTAAAGGAGGTCTCAGAGAAGCTGGAGCTAGGAGAAGAAGGCCAGCTGGGATGGTAGTGAGTGTCTAAGTGTTTTACCAACTATGGCTTCTAGAATCAAGTTAGTAGATTGTGACCGGTTTAAAAAATATAAACTACATAGAAAATATCAGAGGCTGGGTGTGGTGGCTCATGCCTGTAATCCCAGCCCTTTGGGAGACCGAGACAGACGGATCACCTGAGGTCAGGAGTTCGAGACCAGCCTGACCAACACGGTGAAACCCTGTCTCTACTAAAAATACGAAAATTAGCCAGGTGTGGTGACTCGCACCTGTAGCCCCAGCTCCTGGAGAGGCTGAGGTGGGAGGATCATTTGATCACAACACTGAACTCCAGCCTGGGCAACAGAGTGAGACCTTGTCTCAAAAGAAAAAAAAAAAAAAAAAAGGAAAGAAAAGAAAAGAAAAAATAGAGGGTACTTTTACATGTGTAAGGGTAAATATTATTTCTTTTTATTTATTTGAGACAGGGTCTTGCTGTGTCACTCGGGTTGGAGTGCAGTGGCCTAATCACAGCTTACTGCAGCTTCAACCTATGGGGCTCAAGTGATCCTCTTCCTTCAGCCTCCTCAGTCACCGTGACTAGAGGAGCACATGCCACCAAGCTCGGCTAATTTTTTAATTTTTTTGTAAAGAGGAGGTCTCACTACATTGCCCAGGCTGGTCCCAAATTCCTGGGCTCAAGTGATCCTCCCACCTCAGCTCCCACAAAGTGTTGGGATTATAGGTGTGAGCCATCACGCCAAGTCAAATATTATTTTTGTTTAATTTACTATTTTTTGTTTGTTTGTTTTTACAAGGTTAGTCAAGTGAAGCAGTGGGAGTGGAGTACATATTGTTTCTTAAAACTTTATTTCAGTTTTGTGCATGTGTGTATGTGTATACTGGTTTCTGATGAAAAACAGGTATCTTACTGAGAGTCTTAGTACAAACGAACAAAAAATGGTGAAAGTCACGGAGAAATAATGAAAAAGCTCATGGTGAGTAAAGTCCTAAACTGGGAATGCGGATTCACAGACGAACCAAGCCTCAGAGAGGAAGGCAGGGTACCTTTTGTGGAGCTCAATCTCCATCTGAGTGCAGAAATCTTCCTACACTCACAACTGACAAACAGCTTTGAGCCTCTCTGGAAGACTTCAGGGACCAGCAGCTCAGTATTTCTCAAGCATGTTGAAACCACCTTTGCAAAGATTCTGACAGTAAAAGAAATCTGACGTGGCCAACTCCATCTTGCTTCTAGCCTCACAGATGGGCTGTCTTCGGCTCATTCCTGCACAAAGGCCAAACTAAACATGAGAGGAATTTGGTTTATAGTTTAACTTGAAAGCAAGGATGAGGCCGGGCGTGGTGGCTCAAGCCTGTAATCCCAGCACTTTGGGAGGCCGAGGCGGGTGGATCACGAGGTCAGGAGATCGAGACTATCCTGGCTAACATGGTGAAACCCCGTCTCTACTAAAAAAAATACAAAAAACTAGCCGGGCGTGGTGGCGGGCGCCTGTAGTCTCAGCTACTTGGGAGGCTGAGGCGGGAGAATGGCGTGAACCCGGGAGGCAGAGCTTGCAGTGAGCCGAGATCACGCCACTGCACTCCAGCCTGGGAGACACAGAGAGACTCTGTCTCAAAAAAAAAAAAAAAAAAAAAAAATGAAAGCAAGGATGATAATGGTCCCTCCCTAAAACTAACCTCCTCCTTGCTCAGGGACCAAAAATGTAGGCGTAGTTTCTATAATCCTTTATTGCTCAGAGGTCATGTGGCCAGAGGTCACAAGATTTGTGATTTGCCCGCCCTGTAGATAACATCACTATTGTAAAACCTAGGCTTGGTCTTTTGAGATGCATTCTGGCAACTGACAGATCCCACCTAGATCAGTGATTCATGACTCAACTGGGCCTGTGGCCCCACCAAGAGGCAGATGCAGCGCAGAAGGACCATTTTCCACACCCCCGTGATTTAATCCCTAACCAGTCAGCAGTGCCCATTCCTAGCCCCCTGCTCATCAAATTGTTCGTAAAAACCCCAATTTATGAGCCTTCAGGGAGATTGATTTGAGTAATAACTCCATCTCCGGGCTGGGCACAGTGGCTCACGCCTGTAATCCCAGCACTTTGAGAGGTCGAGGAGGACGGATCACCTGAGGTCAGGAGTTCAAGACCAGCCTAGCCAACATGGCAAAACCCCATCTCTACTAAAAATACAAAAATTAGCCGGGTGTGGTGGTGCATGCCTGTAGTCCCAGCTACTTGGGAGGCTGAGGCAGGAGAATCGCTTGAACCCAGGAGGCAGAGATTGCAGTGAGCCAAGATCACACCACTGCACTCCAGCCTGGATGACAGAATGAGACTCTGTCTAAAAAAATAAAATAAAATAACTCCATCTCCCATGTGGCAGACCTCGTGTCAATTGAACTCTTTCTTTAATGCGATGCTAAGGTCTTGGAGAATTGATTTGGTCTGTGCAGTGGGTAGGAAGAACCCCCTGGGTAATTACAGTGTTCTGCCAATGGACAGCTCAAGTTGTTAGAACGTTCATCCTCTTTGCCCCTCTAACTTCCACCCATGAGTTCTAATTCTCCACCTCTGTTGTAATCCAGACTAGGAACAAATAGGCAAATAAACTAAGAAAGCTATCTTGTGACCTCTAAGTTTCGTTTTCCTCCTGGTATAAGTATTTGTGTTTCTCAAGTATCTGAGCTTCCACAGACTTCACTATTCTAGTTGTTTCTCTAGCAGTTACCATTCTTGACTATATTATGGATCAGATATAGATATAAGCACTTTTCATTTCTGTTTTGCTAATTCTCACAACACTGCTATGCAAAAGGTACTGTTATTATCCTTTTGCATATAAGGCTCAGAACACTTAAATTGCTTACCCAAATTACACAGCCAGTTAGTGGCAGGATGAAATTTACCAATGTCTTTGTGTGATACCTAGAATTGATCTCAATCCTCCAGATGTGGTTTGACTGGCCCAAAGCAGAGAATCTTTATCCTGACTTCCCCTTGGTGGGCAAACTTTTCTTTTATTTAAAATAGAGATGGGGTCTCACTATGTTGCCCAAGCTGGTCTCAAACTCCTGGTCTCAAGTGATCCTCCTGCCTCGGCCTCCCAAAGTGCTAGAATTGCAGGCATGTGCCACCTTGCCCAGCCTAACATTCTTATGTATGTCTCTAGGTGCACATATGCACACATTTCTGTGAATATATGGGCAAGAGTGAAATTGCTAAATCACAGGGTCTAGCATTTCCAAGTTTAGTAACATCAAACTGTCTTCCACCAATTTACACTCCTACGAAGGTTCATATTATTCCATATTCTTAACATCAGCATTGGCATTCTGGTGAGTGTGTAGTGGTATCTGATTGAGTTTTTAATTTGCATTTGCATGATGACTAATGATCTCTTGCATCTTTTCATATGTATATCAGTTATTTTCAGTTTCCTTTCTCAGTGAAGTGCCTGTTCAAGCCTTTTGTTATTTTTCTATTAGATTGTCTTTTCTTATTGATTTTTAGGATTTTTCTTCTTCTTCTTTTTTCTTTTTTAAACCCAAACTGACCATGTATTTTCCCTACTTTATTTTATTTTTGACACAGGATCTCGCTCTGTCACCAAGGTTGGAGTGCAGTGGTGCAATCATGGCTCACTGAAGCTTTGACCCCAAGGGCTCAAGCCATCCTCCTGCCTCAGCCTCCTGAGTAGCTGGGACCACAGGTGTGCACCACCACACTCAGCCAATTTGTGTATTTTTAGTAGAGATGGGTTTTTGTCATATTGCTCAGGCTGGTCTCCAACTCCTGGGCTCAAGTAATGCCTGCCTCAGCCTCCCAAAGTGTTGGGATTACAGGTGTGAGCCACCACTCCTGGCTGGATTTTTCTATTGTAATCTATATTTATTTGTCAGTTATGCATTAAAAATGTCTTTTCCTGGCTCGGCGAGGTGGCTTACGCCTGTAATCCCAGCACTTTGGGAGGCCAAGGTGGGCAGATCGCTTGAGCTCAGGAGTTCGAGACCAGTCTGGGCAACATGGTGTAACCCTGTCTCTACTAAAGATACAAAAATTAGGCCGGGTGCAGTGGCTCACACCCGTCAGGAGTTCGAGACCAGCCTGGCACCAGTACCGAACTACCGCAATTTCTATAGCTTGCAGTTGATAATAAGCTTTACGGTCTGGTGGAGCAAATCCTTTCATCTCTCATGGCTAGGCATTTTTGAGGCTCGGATTGCTCATACACACAGATCCATTCAACCATTTAGGGAGTGTGTGGGGTGGGGTAGGGTGGGGAGGACGGGTGCTCAGGGGAGAGGTGGGAGAGCAGCGCAAGGATCCTCTCTGTTTCTGTGGCATCCTCCCAAGGGGCGGGAACGTATAACCAGTGCCAATCACCATGTAGGGAGATCATAAATGCGTCAGCGGGCTCCCTTGTCACTTACCCTAGAGGGACAGGCACCTCACAAAACCCAGACGCTGATCCAAAGAAGCTGCTTCACACACGTCTCTCTCATACAATCCTAAAGGTATGCCCTTCCTCGCAAAGCACGTGTGCCTGCTCAGCACCCTAAACACGGATCCTGGACCAGAGCGGCTGAGGACTCCCTTAAGACGCCCTGGTGAGCTGAAGAATCGGTCCCTTAGTCAAGGAACTGTTTTTCTTTTCTTTTCTTTTTTCTTTTCTTTCTCTCTCTCTTTCTTTCTCCTGTTCCCCCCCTCCGCCCCCGCCCCGCACCTTCTCTCTCTCTCTCTGTCTCTGTCTCTCCTCTTTCACCAGCTGCAGCATCTAAGGGACTGTCCTCCCCTCCCCTCCCCTTTTCTTTTCTTTTTCCTTTCCTTTCCCTTTCCTTTCCCTTTCCTTTCCCTTCCCTTTCCCCTCCCTTTCCCTTTCCTTTCAAGTCTCGCTCTGTCTCCCAGGCTGGAATTCACTGGCGCGATCTCGGCTCACTGCAACCTCCACTTCCCAGGTTCAAGCCACTCTCCTGCCTCAACCTCCCCAGTAGCTGAGATTACAGGCGCGCGTCACCACGCCCGGCTAATTTTTGTATTTTTAGTTGAGACGAGAGCTCACCATCTTGGCCAGGCTGGTCTCGAATTCCGGCCTCCCAAAGTGCTGGGATTACAGGCGTGAGCCACCGCATACAGCCTAAGGGACTGTTTTCTGACTGACAGACACAGACGACCTCACTCAGCACCCGACAACCAACACAAACACACTAGGGTGCGTGCCGGACCCCAAGAAAATACCCCTCTGGGGACTGCAGCCTCGTTATTGTTCGTGACCAATCGGAGTCCCGCAGGCGCCATTTCCCCGCCCCTTGGTTCGGTCGAGCCACTTCGTTGGCGGCTCAGGCAGCAGTAACGTATCGCGCTTGCTCAGTAGCCAATAAGAAACATGCCGGCCCCCTCGGCCCCCGGGGACCTCCTAGACCGGCCGACCTATCTATGCCCAGCCCGAAGCAGCATCCTCCGGATCCTTCGGGTTCTTTCGGAAGTTTCCCTCCAGGGTAAAGTCGCGTTCGCTCTCCCAGCAACACATTTTTCTGCCCGAGTCTCGCGCGTGCGCACTGACACGCTTAGGACGGCCCTGAAATGAAAACATCTTGAGAGAGGAGGAGGGACCCTAAGCCGCTGCCTGACCGGTCACTGGGGATACCTACACAACCCGAGGTGGCCGCTGCCGGAAGCGGTCCCCAAAAGAGGAATTGCAGGACCAAAAAATATGGTGAGGTCCCACCGAGATTTGAACTCGGATCGCTGGATTCAAAGTCCAGAGTGCTAACCATTACACCATGGGACCTGCTGGCTGGTTTAGACGGCCACGAGTCTCCTCAAGCCAGGAGAGCTCTGGGCGGTCTTTCCAGAGAGGCGGCCGTGTCCGCGTTTGCCAGACTGAGCCCTGGGCCGGGGACCCACGGGCTGCGCGGCGAGGGCTTCTGCGTCCTTCGCTTTCCAGGCGTTTCTGGTCCCGGGGTTATCCTGTCTTCCTGCGCTCCTCCAGGGGCTGGGAGGTCGGAAAGGCAGCAGGCTGGCAGGGTTGGCTATGTGGGGCCGGAATGGGTCCGGGAAAAGCCTGCTCCAACCTCAGTTCCAGCGCAGGAGGCGCGGCGCACGGAGCCTGGGTTGTTTGTTTATTTACGTTAGGGGGTTCCTTAGAAGAGGTGTTTTGGCCAAGCGGGAAGGGAAGCGGACTGGCAAGTGAGGGACAACGGTTCAAACCCCAGGCGCCCCAGGGATGTGGGAACGGAGACTTTGAAATTGCGCCGGCAGCCTGACCGCGTCGGTGCGAGTCCTACTGTTTCACGTGGCTAGAGCTCTCAAGGGAAACCGTTCCAAAGTTTCGCCTCCACTTGCTTGTGTGCTTAATTAAAAAGCACCAGGTGGGACTGCTGAGATAACACCCAGATACCTTTCCTTCCTTGCTGGGCGATTATCCTTAACTTTAGGATTAAATCAGATCGGTGAAAAAGACATTCCACATTTTAGTGAATGTCTATGTAAACGGATGTTTCTGCAGGTCAATCTGGCTACATCTAATTTTTACACGCCGTATGACTCAGCAGTTTCACCTTTGAGACTAACCTACGGAAACACCAAGGCAAGTGCCAAGACACATGTACCAGGATGTTCTCAGCTGTGTTATTTATAATAGTAAAAAACAAAATAAATGTCCAAGTGAAAACTGGTTAATAACAATATCTACACAATAAATATTGTGCAAGAATTTAGGGAATAACTTATTGTAATGATATAAAAAGATATACAGGCCCAAACAAAACTACTTGCCAATTATGCATAAAAATAATAAAATCGACTTACCAATTAGTATGTATACATACCAATTTGTATAACAATATAATAACAGGTAAAATCTACTTACCAATTTGTATGTATAATAGTGTTGTACCAATTAGTGTGTATAATAATATAGTATATATTAATTATATAACAATTACATAAAAATAAAATACATCATTAATAATATATACTAATATCTAATTCATATATAATATATACTAACAAAATATAGTAATATGTATAATATCCCATGACTTACAAACAGAGTTATACATGTGTGTAATAAACATTTACCATTTATTTGACTTGTGACATCTGACTTCCTTTCTTGAGGGCACCAACACTGTGTAGATCTGGGTGACAGCCGCTGTGCCCCGAGGTAGATTAACTCACTCTCCAGCAGTCAGAATAAGACGTAGCTTGGCCAATTAGATTTAAAATCCAGAGGCTGATGCCCACAAGCAAGGGCATTTTAGAACTCGTTCTGCTGCTAGTGGTGGCTGTGACACCCAGTGTCCCAGGGGCAGTGGGGGCAGCCAGGCCATGCCCATTGGCAGCAGAACTGGCATCCTAACCACACGGCCCAGGATCCTTACCTTGCCTGAGGTCCTGGCTGCCCAGTTCCCCTTGGGCTTTGTCCATCTTCCTGAGTTTGCTTTTCTAGCCTCTCTCTGGGGCTCTGAGCTATCTCACATCCCTCCAATAAATCTCTTTTCTTGCTTAATGTACCCAGTCATTTTCTGTTGCATGCAGTCAAGACCATGGTAGCCTAAATCTGAAATGCTCTGTTGATGATTTATCTCTGGGGAGTAAATTTATAAGGACTTTTCTGTTTTTCCATATTGCTTGAAGAAAAATAACTCTTGTATATGGTCAGAAGAAACAGTAAAGATTTTCCATTTTGAGAAACAAACCAATCTCCCCTTAAGCTCCTATGGCTTAAGGGTGAGTTATTAAGGCTGAAGTTGAATGACTTCAGTCAGCATCTTTGGACTCAGCTTTCCTGTTTATTTCTTCCTTACAAGGGTTCTGTGAGCACCAGTGAGAGTGCATTGAAATTAAAATCTCAAAAGCTACTGTAGAAACCCTAAAGGGTCATGATGATATTCTTTGACAATGCATAGGAGATAATTCCTTCTGTCCAATGTGAGGGTGAAGGTGACTCCACCCTCCTACTTCCACTTCTCCCTACTCCCATTCCCTAGCTCTGTCTCTTTTCTATTTTCTTTTCTTCCCCTTCCCCTTCCCCTTCCCTTCCTTTCTTTCTTTCTTTTTTTTTTGAGACGGAGTCTGGCTCTGTTGCCCAGGCTGGAGTGTAGTGGCATGATCTCGGCTCACTACAACCTCTGCCTCCTAGGTTCAAGCGATTCTCCTGCCTCAGCCTCCCGAGTAGCTGGAACTACAGATGTGCATCACCACCTTGCCCAGCTAATTTTTGTGTTTTTAGTAGAGATGGAGTTTTGCCATGTTGGCCAGGTTGGTCTCCTCAAACTCCTGGCCTCAAGTAATCCACCTGCCTCTGCCTCCCAAAGTGCTGAGATTACAGGCCTGAGCCACTGCGCCCGGCCACGTTTACTAATTTTTTAATGATAAGAGAGAAAAAGGAGACAGGATGTAATCTTCCTTCCCCAGAATAACTAGTTTCTATTAACATAAAGCCACAGTTCATGACATTGTAAAGATGGCAACCCATGGCATCTTTGAGAACAGACCCAGCCTCCCCAAGTGGCTCCTGAAGCATGGGAGAGTCCTAGGTTCTGCTAGAGGTGGAGTCAGTGTGGCTTCAGCCCTGGCACTGAGACTGAGGGCTGAATCAGGCAGAGGGGGAGAACAGTGAGGCCACAGGTTAGGAAGGACCTGAAGAAAGGCTGGGCGCGGTGGCTCATGCCTGTAATCCCAGCACTTTGGGAGGCCAAGGTGGGTGGATCACCTGAGGTCTGGAGTTCCAGACCAGCCTGACCAACATGGAGAAACCCCATCCCTAGTAAAAATACAAAATTAACCAGGTGTATTGGCACGTGCCTGTAATACCAGCTACTCGGGAGGCTGAGGCAGGAGAATCGCTTGAACCTGGGAGGCGGAGGTTGCCGGGAGCCAAGATTGCGCCATTGCACCCCAGCCTGGGCAAAAAGAGCAGAACTCTGTCTAAAAAGAAAGAAAAGAAAAGAAAAGAAAAAAACCAACAAATATACATGTATATGAATATGAATATTCCTTTTCTTTTTTCTTGTGTAGAGATAGAGTCTTGCTATGTTGCCCAGGCTAGTCTCCAACTCCTGGGCTCAAGTGATCCTCCTGCCTTGGCCTTCCAAAGTGACAAGATTATAGATGTGAGCAACTGAGCCCAGCACATATTCTTTTTCTTAAAAAAGAAAAAATCAAAACACTGTTCTGCACCTTGTTTTATTAGCACCATATGTTTCATATGTTGAAGATTGTTCAATAACAGAATATATAAAATCTATCTCATTTTTTTAAATAGAGACAGGAATCTTGCTATGTTGCCCAAGCTGGTCTTGCACCCCTGGCCTTAAGTGATCCTCCTGCCTTGGCTTCCCAGAGTGCTGGATTATAGGAATGAGCCACTGCCCCCAGCTTTATCCCTTTAAATGATATGTAAATGAATTATTATTTATATAATGGAAAATGCACAAATTTTAACTGGAGAAATCAATACTTTTTTTTTTTTTAACAAATGTATACACCTGTTTGATCATCACCTAGATCAAGATATAAAGCATTTCCATCACCCCAGAAAGTTCTCTGGTACTCTTTTCAAGCCGTTACCGTCTACCTCCCTGGAATCACTATACTGGTTTCTATCACCATAAATTACTTTTGCCTGCTCTTAAATTTTACATATATGAAATTCACTTATCTGTAGTGTATTTTGTGTCTGGTTTATTTTGCCAGACACAAAATCAATCAACAAAATTAAATCAATACTTTTGAAGGCTGAGTGCGGTGGCTCACGCCTGTAATCCCAGCACTTTGGGAGGCTGAGGTGGGTGGATCACAAGGTCAGGAGTTTGAGACCAGCCTGGCCAATATGGTGAAACCCAGTCTCTACTAAAAATACAAAAAAATTAGCGAGGCGTGGTGGGGCATGCCTGTAATCCCAGCTACTTGGGAGGCTGAGGCGGGAGAATTGCTTGAACCTGGGAGGCAGAGGTTGCAGTGAGCCAAGATCACGCCACTGCACTCCAGCCTGGGAGACAGAGTGAGACTCCATCTCAAATAAATAAATAAATAAATAAATAAATAACAATTTTGAGACTCATCCCTGTCATTTTATGTATCGGTAGTACATTCTTTCATTGCTGAGTAGTATTGCATTGTATGACTATACCACAATTCGTTGGTCCATTCTCCAGTTGATGGACATTTGGGTTGTTTACAGTTTGGGGCTAGTATAAATAAATCTGCTATGACCACTCTTGTACAACCCTTTTTTAGTCTTGGGTATAAACCTAAGAATAGAATTGCTGGGCTATAGGCTATGTGTGTACTTAAGTTTATTAGGAACTACCAAACAGTTTTCCAAGATGCTTTGTACTATTTTATACTCCCACCAGCAGTGTATGGGAGAGTTCCAGTTCTACATCTTTGTTGGTAGGTGGCATTGTTAGTCTCTTAAATTTCAGCCATTCTGGTGGTTGTATAGTGATCTCTTTTTATGGTTTTAATTTGTATTTCCCTGATGGTTATGATGTTGAACATCTGTTTTACATGCTTACTAACTGTATAGATATGTTCTTTTCTAAATGCTGTTTAAAGTATTGTTCATTAAGAAACTGTTTTTCCCAGTCTGGGTGACTTGGCAAGACCCTGTCTTACAAAAAAAGTTTTTCTTATTAATTTACAGGAATTCCTTATGTATCCTGATATTAATCCTTTATCAAATATATGTATGTTGAACATTTTCTCCCAGTCTGTGGCTTGCCTTTTCACTTTCTTTTTTTTTTTTTTTTTTTTAAGACAGAGTCTCACTCTGTCACCCAGGCTGGAGTGCAGTGGCGTGATCTCTGCAACCTCTGCCTCCTGGGTTCAAGTAAGTCTCATGCCTCAGCCTCCTGAGTAGGTGGGATTACAGGTGCTTACCAGCATGCCTGGCCAATGTTTGTATTTTTAGGAGAGACGGGGTTTCACCATGTTGGCCAGGCTAGTCTCGAACTCCTAACCTCAAGTGATCCGCCCACTTCAGCCTCCCAAAGTGCTGGGATTACAGGCATGAACCACTGCGGCCAGCTGCCTTTTTCCTTTCTTAATAGTGTCTGTATTAGTCTGTTTGCACACTGCTGATAAAGACATACCTGAGACTGGGAAGAAAAATAGGTTTAATGGACTTATAGTTCATGTGGCTGTGGAGGTCTCACAATCATGACGGAAGGTGAAAGGCATGTATTCTCATGGTGGCAGACAAGAGAAGAGTGCTTGTGCAGGAAACTCCCCTTTTTAAAAACCATCAGATCTCATGAGACTTATTTACTATCATGAGAACAGCACGGGAAAGACCTGCCTCCATGATTCAGTTACCTCCCACTGGGTCCGTCCCACAACACATGGAAATTCAAGATGAGATTTGGGTGGGGACACAGCCAAACCATATCATTCTGCCCCGGTACCTCCCAAATCTCATGTCCTCACATTTCAAAACCATTCATGCCTTCCCAACAGTCCCCGAAAGTCTTAACCCATTTCAGCATTAACTCAAAAGTTGACAGTCCAATGTCTCATCCGAGACAAGGCAAGTCCCTTCTGCCTATGAGCCTGTAAAATCAAAAGCAGATACAATGGGGGTACAGGCATTGGGTAAATACAGCTGTTTCAAATGGGAAAAAATGGCCAAAACAGAGGGGCTACAGGCCCCATGCAAGTCTGAAATTCAGTGAGGCAGTCAAATCTTAAAGCTCCAAAATGATCTCCTTTGACTCCGTGTCTCACATCCAGGTCACACTGATGTAAAAGGTGGGTTCCTATCGTCTTGGGCAGCACCCCCCTGTGGCTTTGCAGGGTACAGCCTCCCTCCTGGCTGCTTTCACAGGCTGGTGTTATCTACAGCTTTTCCAGGTGCGCAGTGCAAGGTGTTGGTGGATCTACCTTTCTGGGCTCTGCAGAATGGGGGCCCTCTTCTCACAGCTCCACTAGGTGGTGCCCCAGTAGTGACTCTGTGTGGGGGCTCTGACCCCACATTTCCCTTCCTCACTGCCCTAGCAGAGGTTCTCTTTGAGGGCCCCACCCCTGGAGCAAACTTCTGCCTGGGCATCCAGACATTTCCATACATTCTCTGAAATCTAGGTGGAGGTTTCCACATCTCAATTCTTGACTTTGCTGCACCCACAGGCTCAACACCATGTGGAAGGTGCCAAGGCTTGGGGCTTGCACCCTCTGAAGCTACAGCCCAAGCTCTGTATTGGCTCCTTTCAGCCACAGCTGCAGCAGCTGGGATGCAGGGCACCAAATCCCTAGGGTGCATTCAGCACAAGGACCCTAGGCTAGGCCAACTAAACCATATTTTCTTCCTAGGCCTCCAGGCCTGTGATGGGAGAGGCTGCCGTGAAGACCTGTAACATGCCCTGGAGACATTTTCCCCATTGTCATGGCGATTAACATAACATTCGGCTCCTCATTACTTATGCAAATTTCTGCAGCTGGCTTGAATTTCTCCTCAGAAAATGGGATTTTTTTTTCTTTTTTTTCTTTTTTTTTTTTTTTGAGATGGTGTTTTGCTCAGTCACCCAGGCTGGAGTGCAGTGGCACAATCTTGGCTCACTGCAACCTCTGCCTTCTGGGTTCATGTGATTCTCCTGCCTCAGCCTCCCGAGTAGCTGGGATTACAGGCACGCAACATTATGCCTGGCTAATTTTGTATTTTTAGTAGAGACAGGGTTTCATCATGTTGGCCAGGCTGGTCTCAAACTCCTAACCTCAAGTGATCTGCCTGCCTCAGCCTCCCAAAGTGTTGGGATTACAGGTATGAGACCAGACAGATTTGAGAAAGTTTTGAAGACTGAAAGCCACCATGCCCAGCTGGGATTTTCTTTTCTATTGTGTTGTCAGGCTGCGAATTTTCCAAATGTTTGTGCTGTTTCCCTTTTAAAACTGAATGCCTTTAACAGTACCCAAGTCACCTCTTGAATGCTTTTAGGCTTAGAAATTTCTTTCACCAGATACCCTAAATCGTCTCTCTCAAGTTCAAAGTTCCAAAAATCTCTAGGGCAGGAGCAAAATGCTGCCAGTCTCTTTACTAAAACATAACAAGAGTCACCCTTGCTCTAGTTCACAACAAGTTCTTCATCTCCATCTGAGACCACCTCAGCCTGGATTTCATTGTCCATATTATTATCAACATTTTGGCTAAACCCATTCAACAAGTCTCTAGGGAGTTCCCAACTTTACCACATTTTCCTGTCTTCTTCTGAGCCCTCCAAACTGTTCCACCCTCTGTCTGTTACCCAGTTCCAAAGTCACTTCCACATTTTTGAGTATCTTTTCAGCAGCACCTCACTCTCAGTACCAATGGTGGCAGTGGCTGCTGCCATCCTGCCAGCTGCATCAGGGAGGCATGGCTGGGGCTGCACACTCCATGGAGCCAGTGGGAGCCCTGCCCCTTTTGAGTTGGGGGCGGGGTGCCCCATGCCACTGTAGCTGCCCAAACTGTAACTGCAGACCCAGCCCTCTGACTCTACAAAGCAGGCAGAAGCCTCACCCTCCTGGGGCTATGCAAACTGCAGCTATGGGTCTGAACCTCCCTGTGCTCTTGGGGGAGCTGGGTGCAGGCAGGATTGCCCTCCTGGGTGCGGCAGCAGCCACCAGACCTGCAACTGCAGACCTGGGCCTCCTACTCCATGCAGCAGGCAGGAGCCAGGGACAAGCGGGAGGCCTGCCTCTTCTGAGTTAGCAGGGTAGGAGCTCCCAGGTGCAGCTGCGACTGTCCTCCCAGGTACAGGACCCAGGCGTCTCTGCACCCTGCACCCTCGGGTGCCCTAGAAAGGGCAGCCCCCGCAATTCCTGCAGGCTCAGAGGTGTCTGCTCCCACTGCCTGGCCTCTCTCCAGTCCTGGCACCTGCTCCCATCTCAGAGCAAGGTTAAGGCCAAGTCCCAGACCATGAATGGTAGCAGGAGGCAGAAAGTCCTGGGCAGAAGTGGGTGAGGTCCCTAGTAAGGCCCCACCCTCAGGCCAGGGAGGGCCTGAAGGCTGGGGGCTGGGCTGCCAGTCCCACAGAGTGGAGTGGGGACTTGTGGTGCCTCTTCCAGCCTGCCCACAGTTGCCCATGGACCAGTTGGCATGCACTTCCTCCTCTGTGAGGTCCATAAAAGCCCTAGGCTCAGCCAGAGCAGGCAGAGGATGGCCAGAAGACAAAGAGGGCAGGGAGACATGACTGGCCAGGACGAGCAGCTGCAGAGAGGAGGAGTACCATCTATTCCAGCTCCAGAGAGAAGTATCATCTATGAGACAGGACGACCAGCTGCAGAGAGGAATACCCTCTCTGCTGAGAGCTGCAGAGATGATGGACCAGCAGAGAGGAGTACCCTCTCTGCTGAGAGCTTCAGAGACCTACTGAGACATCTGAATGACTTGGCTGAGGAGAGAAACCACCCTCTCCAGGGCCTCCTCTCTGCTAAGAGCTAAACACTCAACCGGACAACTTGCCTAAAGAGAGGAAGTACCCATTCCTCTGAGCTGTTCTAACACTAAATAAAATTCTTCGTCACCCTTTACTTGTCTGCATACCTCATTCTTCCGGAGGCAGGACAAGAATTCAGGCAAAGGCACTGTGATTACAGAGATTTCCAGCCAGAAAAATTGACCCCCAGTAACACCAACTTTCTGTATTAGTCTGTTTTTATGCTGCTGATAAAGATGTACCTGAGACTAGGAAGAAAAAGATGTTTAATGGACTTACAGTTCCATGTGACTGGAGAGGCCTCACAATCGTGGCAGAAGGCAAAAGGCATGTCTCACATGGTGGCAGACAGGAAGAGAGCTTGTGCAGGGAAACTCCCCTTTTATTAATTAATTTACTTATTTATTTATTTGAGACAGAGTCTCGCTTTGTTACCTAGGCTGGAGTGAAATGGTATGATCTCAGCTCACTGCAGCCTCCACCTCCTGGGTTCAAGTGATTCTCCTGCCTCAGCCTCCCAAGTAGCTGGGATTACAGGCATGCACCACCACACCTGGCTAATTTTTGTATTTTTAGTAGAGACAGGGTTTCACCATGTTGGCCAGGCTGATCTTGAACTCCTGACCTCAGGTTATCAGCCTGCCTCGGCCTCCAAATTGCTGGGATTACAGGCGTGAGCCACCACACTCAGCCAAAACTCCCTTTTTTAAAACCATCAGATCTTGTGAGACTTATTCACTGTCACAGAACAGCATGGGGAAGGCCTGCCTCTATGATTCGATTACCTCTCACCAGGTCCCTCCCACAACATGTAGAAATCAAGATGAGATTTGGGTGGGGACACAGCCAAACCATATCAATGTCTTTTGATAAGCAGAAGGTTTTAATTTTGATAGATAAAGTCAAATGTATCTTTTTTTTTTCTTTTGTGATTAATGCCTTTTGTGTTCTTTGCATGTGGAGAGCTGGGATCTTTACAAGCACAATGGGACAGGAGAGAGGCATATGCAGTTATATAGATTACTCAGTTACATGAGGAGCATCTTGATAATCCCTTGGTAAAATTTAAAGATGAGGGAATTAGAATTTATATGGGAGACTTGTTTGAAGGGCATAAAGGAAGCAGGAGCATCCAAACAAAGGAGTAAGAAAAAGAAGAGCTGTATGTTAACTTGAATCCTGTGTCAAGACAGATGCAGGGCTGAGTGGAAGAGGTAGGGGGGAGAGCAGGCACCTCTTCAAAATTTAATGATCCTGAAATTGATGCTGGTATCTGAAACACAGACTATGTGCCTATCAGGACTGTAGACTTATGGGAAATGGTAGGAGGAAATTGGAATGCTGGCAGGAGTTAGTGACTTCATGCAGTCTTCAGGTCCTGTAAGAGACATCTTTTAGACTGAAGGTGCCCTGTTTTAAGTTTTCAATTTTGCTTAGAGTGGCTTGCAATCCAAGTTTACTGGAAATCCTACAACTTGGAGTGTTACAGGGCTGGAAAAGCTGAATTCTGTATCCCAAGTGAAAGTCAGCATCCACAGAGACAGGGGACTTAGCAGGACACTGATTTGGGCAGGACATGCTTTAAACATTTTCTGCCCACAAAGGGGAAAAACTGGGACAAAGAGCAGATTATAGATGGTCCCTCTGTACTAGAGACGACTATTGTGAATAGCCTCAAGGCAGAAGCCATTTAACTGAGTGCCAGAGGCCTGGGTGGCGGCCTGTGGTTACAAGAATAGATTCCCCAGTCTCAAAGATATGTCTAGACAAGATGTCTGGAAGTGACTGGAAGTGACAGGAAACCTGTGCGTTTTAAGGAACTGCCAATCAGATTTCATTGGCAGTTCGGTTTCCTTTAAACCCTGACTGTTAACAGCTAACAAGTTTCTGCTCCTACAGCCATGCCCACGCCTGTGAACACCACTAACAGGAAGTGGGCAGTTAAAGCTGTGTGTAGGTTTCAGAAAGGTCAGCCTGCCCACTGCCCACCAGATGTGGATCTGGAAGGTAAAGGACGGGGGTGCTTCTCCTAGAGCAGGCTGGTCCAATCTGTGGCCCAGGACGGCTTTGAATGCGGGCCAACACAAATTTGTAAACCTTCTTAAAACATTATGAGATTTTTGGCCAGGCGTGGTGGTGCACGCCTGTAATCCCAGCACTTTGGGAGACCAAGGCGGGTGGATCACAAGGTCAAGAGATCAAGACCATCTGGCCAACATGGTGAAACCCTGTCTCTACTAAAAAAAAAAAAAAAAAAATTAGCCGGGCATGATGGCACACACCTGTAGTCCCAGCTACTCGGGAGGCTGAGGCAGGAGAATTGCTGGAATCCCGGAGGCAGAGGTTGCAGTGAGCCAAGATGGCACCACCGCACTCCAGGCTGAGCGACAGAGCAAGACAACATCTCAAAAAAAAAAAAAAAAAATCAAACACCTTCATAAGACTATAGAAGAAGCCAGCTGACCTCAGACCCAATTTCTACTTCAGTTACAGGAAATGGACACACCTGTGCAGGCAAGAAAAAGACCTGTAGCCCAGTAGCCAATAAGATCCGTCCCCTCCAAAAGCACAGCAGCAGTTTTCCTTTCCTGGGTTAAGCGGGTGGGGAAGAAGTAAAAGAAACAGAGAGGGTAGGCTTGAGCGCCCCCTGGAGGCCCATGCAATTATTTGACTATTTGTACCCAGCTTTCCTGAAATTTGGAGTTTAGCAGAAAGTATCAGGGGGATACTCTGTCCTGGAAGGATAGTTTTGTCATTGGTTTGGTCCACGCTCTTTGGTTGTGTCTGAAACTCAAGGCTGGAGGAAAGCCTATGTGTCTGGTATTGTCTGTGACCTGATTTTTGCTTCCAAACTGCCCAAAGGAGAAAACCTTTTATTTATGTATGCCTTTTTGTTTTGGAAACAGGCAGTTGTACAGCATGGTTGTATTATTTAGGACACTTTGTTTATAAGTAACAGGAACCAACTCAAATTAGATTAATCAAGCCAGGCATGGTGGCTCAAGCCTGTAATCCCAGGATTTTGGGAGGCTGAGGTGGGAGGATCGCTTGAGCCCAGGTATTTGAGACCAGCCTGCCAACATGGTGAAACCCCATCTCTACAAAAAATACAAAAATTAGCTGGGTGTGGTGATGCATGCCTGTAGTCCCAGCTACTCAGGTGGCTGAAGCACAAGAATTGCTTGAATTCAAGATGGCGCCATTGCACTCCAGCCTGGGCAACAGAGTGAGACTCTGTCTCTAAAGATTAAAAAAAGAGTACACATGAAAACCAACATCCTTATGTCTAAATATTTAAAGCTATAAAAAATGAAGCTAGCAAACTGTTTAATGTTCTATCCTCTTACCTTGACGTCATTATAGTAGCAAAATTATAAAGAATTGAAAAGTGGTGGTGGTTTATTTTTGTTTCGTTTTGTTGTTGTTGTTGTTGGACAATGTTTTGCTCTGTCGCCCAGGCTGGAGTGCAGTGGCATGATCTCACCTTGCTGCAACCTCTCCCTCCCATGTTCAAGCGATTCTTGTGCCTCAGCCTCCCGAATAGCTGGGATTACAGGCATGCACCACATGCTCAGCTAATTTTTTGTATTTTTAGTAGAGATAGAGTTTCACCATGTTGGCCAGGCTGGTCTCCAACTCCTGACCTCAGGTGATCTGCCCGCCTCAGCCTCCCAAACTGCTGGGATTACAGGCGTGAGCCACCGCACTGGGCCATTTGTTCTTACTCATCCAAACATCAACAATCCATCAAGCCAACACCAAGGTATGTATAATAATAATAATTAAATTGGCTGGGCACAGTGGCTCATTCCTTTAATCCCAGCACTTTGGGAGGCCGAGGTGGGAGGATCACCTGAGGTCGGGAGTTCAAGACCAGCCTGACCAACATGGAGAAACCCCATTTCCACTAAAAATACAAAATTAGCCAGGCGTGGTGGCACATGCCTGTAATCACAGCTACTCAGGAGGCTGAGGCGGGAGAATCGCTTGAATGTGGGAGACAGAGGTTGCGGTGAGCTGAGATCATAGCAATGTACTCTAGCCTGGGCGACAGGAGCAAAACTCTGTCTCAAAATAATAATAATAATAATAATAATAATAAACAAATAAATAAATTCCATTGCTTTGATATGTTGACTACTTTTCGTTGTTCAAAAAAACCACCACTCGACTGGGCGCAGTGGCTCATGGCTGTAATTCCAGCACTTTGGGAGGCCAAGGTGGACAGATCACTTGAGATCAGGAGTTCAAGATGAGCCTGGCCAGCATGGTGAAACTCCGTTTCTACAAAAAATACAAAAATTAGCTGGGCATGGTAGTGGGTACCTGTAATACCAGCTACTAGAGAGACTGAGGCATGAGAATTGCTTGAACTTGGGAGGCGGATGTTGCAGTGAGCCAAGATCACAACATTGCACTCCAGCCTGGGCAAAAGAGTGAGACTCTGTCTCACAAAAACAAAACAAAACAAAAAACACAAAGACACATCACATACACACACATATATATATAATTTGTAAATTACCGTATATTTATCCCATATCATTTAATTTTCTTGCTTTTATTTCAACAAAAATTACTAATTATGCTTTTATAATCAAGATTGTTCACATAATTTGTACTCTATTTAAGTTTTAAGTAAAGTAGCAAACTACAGCCAAGGGCCAAATGCAGCCTATGGCTTGTTTTTGAATGGCCCCATAAGCTCTCAGTATGGCTTTTACAGTTTTAAAGAGTTATCTTTTTAAAAGCATACATAACAGAGACCTTATGTGGATTACAAAACCTAAAATATTTACTATCTAGTTCTTTACAAAAATGTTTGCTGATCCCTAATCTAAAGCAATGCTACTCAAAGTGTGCTCTGAGGCCTGGTCTGGGAGCTCTTTGTTATCAGCCTGCAATGAGATAAGGGGCTTGTGCCAGAATCCCTAAGCACACGGTTTTAGTTGAGTTGACATTGTTTTCATGGCAAGACTTTACTTTTTTTTTTTTTTAAACTTAAAAAATTTTAAATATAGAGACAGGGTGTCACTATGTTGCCCATGCTGGTCTTGAACTCCTGGGCTTAAGTGATCCTCCCGCCTCTGCCTCCCAAAGTGCTGGGATTACAGGCATGACCCATTGTGCCTAACCAACACTTTCTTTTCTTTCTTTTTTTCTGAGACAAGGTCTCACTCTGTTGTCCAGGCTGCTGGAGAGCCATGGCATGATCACAGCTCACTGCAACCTCCGCCTCCTGGGTTCAAGCACTTCTGTCTCAGCCTCCCAAGTAGCTGGGGATTACAAGCGTGTGCTACCACACCCGACTAATTTTTGTATTTTTAGTAGAGACAGGGTTTTAACCATGTTGGCCAGGCTGGTCTCGAACTCCTGACTTCAAATGATCCACCTGCCTCGGCCTCCAAAAGTGCTGGGATTACAGGTGTGAGCCACTGTGCCCACCAGAATCTAGCAAATTTTAAAATTTGTCATTTCCTTTTACCTACGCACATTGCAGCCAAAATTCTACCAGTACTCCAAAGCACCATCCACAAACTTTCATTGCATTTGGATGCAATTGTCTTTTGAAGACACAAGGCAAGAGATGTGGAGAAGCATTTCCCTGGGGCCTGAATAGCATTAGTCCCAAGAGTGGATGTTTAGGGTTACCAGTCATGCTGTATTGGTGCCAAGCACTGGATCCTAAGTGACAGAGATGCCCTGGGCTTCATCAGTAAATGCACATGTCTGTGACATGCAAGGTACTCTAGAGCACAAGGTCAAGGTAGGGGCTCTTCTTGCTTGGATCTAAGAGGATTCATGTGGGACTGTGTTGGGATGGGACAATGCAATGTTGTTTTCCTATATAACTATGCTTGTTTATCTTATTTTTTCCTTCCAATCAAAGGCTGCCTATATTTATCCTTTATTTTTTTACTAGAGATGGGGTCTTGCTATGTTGCCCAGACTGGCCTCAAACTCCTGAGGCTCAAGCAATTTTCCTGCCATGGCTTCCCAAAGTGCTGGGATTACAGGTGTGAACCACCATGCCTGGCCTATAGCTATGTTAGTATACAAAAAACTATAGCAATATAATCTTTATGACATACCATGAATGAGGTATGTGCTCAGTCCTGTTTTGGGAGAATAAAAAATGTATTTTAGTCTCTATCCATACTTCAGAAATGCCGGATTAAACAAAGTTAAAGAGATTTCCTTACCTCAGGTCTTCTCAGAGCCTTTACTGCACTAATGTGAACTGCAGCCTGCTAAGAAGGAGACATAGTGGTATTTTTCAAAATTATTTGAGCACCAAAATCAATTTTGCTGTAAGTCCATTTTTCAGGAATTTTTAATAATATCTCACAGAACACATTTTTAATGATCCTGAACTATCCTAGGCCACATTCAGGAAGAAAAAGTCTACAGGTAAACAGAAACTGTGAAGGCAGGGCTGGAGGGGTCATAGAATCTGCTGTTGGCAACAGGCCCCCAAAATTGGCCATAAACTGGCCCCAAAACTGGCCATAAACAAAATCTCTGCAGCACTGTGTGACATGTTTATGATGGTCATGATGCCCACGCTGAAGGTTGTGGGTTTACTGGAATGAGGGCAAGTAACACCTGGCCCACCCAGGGTGGAAAACCTATTAAGGTGTTCCTAAGCCACAAACAATAGCATGAGTGATCTGTGCCTTAAGGACATATTCCTGCTGCAGATAACTAGCCAGAGACCATCCCTTTTTTTCAGCCCATCCCTTTGTTTTCCATAAGGAATACTTTTAGTTAATCTATTGAAACAATGCTTACCACTGACTTGCTGTCAATAAATATGTGGGTCAAACTCTGTTTGGGGCTGTCAGCTCTGAAGGCTGAGTCCCCTGATTTCCCACTCCACACTCTATATTTCTGTGTGTGTCTTTAATTCCTCTAGCACCGCTGGGTTGGGGTCTCCACAACCGAGCTGGTATCAGCAAGTGGCGCCCAACGTGGGGCTTGAACCCTGGTTGAAGGGTCTCTGGAGTGACGGTTGGAGAACATGGAACTAAGCTTGAGGACACCCAAGTACTCTTAAGCAATCCCCGTAGTGAGTAAGAAGGGGAACTCAGAAGCATCAGGGTAACAATGGGACAAGTGTGGGCTCTGGTTTGTTCCACCTTGGAACCTTTTCACACTAATGATGAGAAGGAAGGAAAGTATAACAAAGTAACAGAAGAGATGACAGAGCAGGTTTGTTTGCCAGCTAAAGCTAAAGCAGCAAAAGAGGAAGAGGGTTGTCCCTACCCTTCTGCACCCCCTCATTATTTTGAAGAACTAGTGACCTGACCCTCCAGATCTTTCTTTTCCAGAGGACACTGGGCGAAAAGTAGTTGCTCCAGTGACTGTTCTAGCAGCGCCTTGAGCAACCACTCTCAATTCTATTCAGGCAGGAATTCAGCAAGCTAGACGAGAGGGTGATATAGAAGCATGGCAGTTCCCTGTTAGGATACACCCCCAAGATCAACAGGGAAATATTATAGCTCACTCCCTCACCCCTGTACAGTGTCTGTCCCCCACCAGTAGTGCTGCAGTAGATTTATGCTGCACAAAAGCTGTGAGCCTTATGCCTGGGGAACCCCCACAAAAAGTTACAACAGGGGTCTGTGGATGCTTGCCAGCGGGGATGATAGGATTACTTCTAGGTAGATCTAGTTTAAATTTAAAAGGAGTGCAAGTACATACAGGAGTTATTGATTCAGATTACAATGTGGAAATTCAAATTGTTATATTTACTTCTCTTCCCTGGAAAGCAGAGCCAGGAAAGCGTACAGCACAACTCCTGATTGTGCTGTATGTGGAAATGGGGAAAAGTGAAATTAAACAAACAGGAGGATTTGAAAGCACAAATAAACAAGGAAAAGCAGCTTATTGGGTGAATCAAATTATTGATAAACGTCCTACCTGTGAAATAACTATTCAGGGAAAAAAATTTAAAGGTTTGGTAGATACAGGAGCAAACACTTCAGTCATTTCTCTACAACACTGGCCATCCACGTGGCCAATTCAACTTGCTCAATTTAACATAGTTGGAGTTGGTAAAGCCCCTGAAGTATATCAAAGTAGTTGTATTTTGCATTGTGAAGGCCCGATGGACAACCTGGGACTATTCAACCAATTATAACTCCTGTACCTATACATTTATGGGAAAGAGACTTGTTAAAACAATGGGGAGCACAAGTTCTAATTCCAGAGCAATAGTATAGCCCTCAAAGTCAACATATGATGCATGAAATGGGGTATGTCCCTGGTATGGGACTAGGAAAAATTGGCAAGGTTTGAAAGAACTGCTTCAAGCGGAAAGACAAAGTTCCCGCCAAAGATTAGGATATCATTTTTGATGGCAGCCATTGTTAAGCCTCCAGAACCTATACCTTTAAAATGGTTAACAGATAAGCCAATTTGGAGAGAACAATGGCTGCTAAGTAAAGAGAAACTGGAGGCTTTAGAGGACTTAGTTACTGAACAATTAGAAAAAGGACACATAGCACCAACATTTTCCCCTTGGAATTCTCCAGTTTTTATAATTAAGAAAAAATCAGGTAAATGGAGACTGTTAACTAACTTAAGGGCCATTAATTCAGTTACACAATCTATAAGGACATTGCAGCCAGGACTGCCTGCTCCTGCTATGATTCCAAAAAATTGGCCTTTAAGTCATAGATTTAAAATAGTTTCTTTACTATCCCCTTAGCTGAGCAGGACTGTGAATGGTTTGCATTTATAATTCCTGCAGTAAACAACCTGCAGCCTGCTAAGCATTTTCACTGGAAAGTGTTGCCACAGGGCATGTTAAACAGTCCAACAATTTGCCAGACTTATGTAGGGCAAGCAATTGAACTTACTCATAAAAAAATTTTCACAGTGTTACATTATTCATTATATGGATGATATACTTTGTGCTGTCCCCACTCGAGAAATATTACTCCAATGTTATGCTCACTTGTAAAATTTGATTTCTCATACTGGTTTAATTATAGCTCCTGACAAAATTCAGACTGCTACTTCTTACTCCTACTTGGGGACCTTAGTAAATGACACTACCATTGTGCCACAGAAAGTAACCATACATAGGGATCAACTGAAAACATTAAATTACTTTCGAAAATTACTAGGGGACATTAATTGGATACGACGCTCTAGGCATTCCTACCTATGCCATGAGTAATCTATTTTCTAATCTTAGAGGAGATGCTAGTCTCACTAGCCCTTGGCTATTAACAAAAGAAGCTGAAGCAGAGCTGCAGCTAATCAAAAAGCAAGTCCATAAAGCTTAAATAAATAGAATAGATCCAGAAAAGACTCTAGATTTTCCAATTTTTTCAAGTCAGCATTCACCTACTGGTGTTATTGTTCAAGAGCAAGACCTTGTAGAGTGGCCTTTTCTTCCACATACTAATTCATGGACTCTAACTCCTTATTTGGATCAAATCGCTACTATGATAGGAAATGGGAGAACTCGGATTGTTAAATCACATGGATATGATCCTGGAAAAATTATTGTCCCTCTCATGAAGGCACAAATACAGCAAGCTTTTATAAATAGTCTTACTTGGCAAACCCATTTAGCTGACTGTGTGAGTATTCTTGATAATCATTTTCCCAAAACAAAATTGTTTCAATTTTTGAAATTAACTAATTGGATTCTCCCTAAAATAACTAAATTCAAACCACCTGAAGGTGCTGAAAATGTCTTCACAGATGGGTCTAGTAATGGTAAAGCTTCTTATTCTGGCTTGAAAAGTAAGGGCTTCAGACTCCCTATACTTCAGCTCAAAAAGTGGAGCTGGTAGCTGTAATTGAGGTATTGACTGCTTTTAATATGCCTATTAATGTGATTTCTGATTCCTCATACATGGTTCATTCCACACAACTGAAAATGCTCAACTATGATTCCACACAGATGAGCAACTGATGACTTTATTTACCCAATTGCAAACAGCAGTCAGAAGTAGAATGTATCCTTTTTACATCACTCACATAAGGGCTCATGCATCTCTTCCAGGACCTTTAACTGAAGGGAATCAAATGGCTGATTGCCTAGTTGCTAATGCAATATCTAATGCTAGATACTTTCACAATTTAACCCATATTAATGCCTCTAGTCTCAAACGCAGATACAGCACTACCTGGAAAGAAGCTAAAGCTATTATCCAGTGATGCCCAACTTGCCAAATAGTGGATTCCTCATCTTTTACAGGAGGAGTTAATAATCCTTGAGGATTGGAACCTAATTATCTTTGGCAAATGGATGTCACACATGTTCCCTCGTTTGGGAGACTAGCTTATGTACATGTATGTGTGGACACCTTTTCTCACATTGTGTGGGCTACATGCCAATCAGGAGAGTCTTCTGCCTGTGTTAAACGTCACCTTTTGCAGTGTTTTGCAGTGATGGGCATTCCAGCTTCTATTAAAACAGATAATGTCCCAGGCTATACTAGCCAAGCTCTAGCTACATTTTTCTCTATATGGAATATTAAACACATTACTGGCATCCCATATAATTCTCAAGGACAAGCTATAGTAGAAAGAATGAATCTCTCCCTGAAACAGCAGTTGCAAAAGCAAAAGGGGAGAAACAGGGACTATGGGACACCCCATATGCAACTGATTCTAGCATTATTGACTTTAAATTTTTTGAGCCTGCCTAAAGGCCAGCAGCTGAACAGCATATACAGAAACCAGCTGCAAAGACAGAAGCAGAACAACTGGTCTGGTGGAGAGATCCAATAACAAAAATTTGGGAAATACGTAAAATAATAACTTGAGGTAGAGGTTGTGCTTGTGTTTCTTCAGGACTGAATCAACAGCCAATTTGGGTGCCATCAAGACACCTGAAACCTTATCATGAGCCAGATGCTGAGGAAGAGATTCCAGGAGGATCCTGAGGAGACCCTGGTTGCAGCCATGTCATGAGGAGGACCCCAACTATCACAAGCAACAGCTGTCGAACACAGCTACCTACCTGGGGACAGATCAAGAAGCTGTCACAGGTGGCGGAAGAAAACCTGAGGAAAGTGGGACAACCAGTCACAATGAGTAATTTAATGATAGCTATGATAGCGGTGATCACCATTGCTATGAGTATTCCTGCAACAAGGAACAACACAGAGAACAATTATACTTATTGGGCATATTTATCAATCTTGGCTGGCAATAATGCCTGGATGTAATCACTGTATGACACAGTTACACATGCTTTCTGATCTCAGTATTTACCATAATAAATCTGCTTCTATAATTGAAGCATACCACCCTCAAAAATCTATTTGTAAACAGAATTGGACCTGGCCAGAAATAATGAACTAACTTGTTTGGGAAGATTGCATAGCAGAACAGGCAGAAGTGCTGCACAACAATTCCTATGGAATCATTATTGATTAGTCCCCTAAGGGGATGTTTAGCTGAATTGCACCTCTCAGTCTGCGTGCCACGGCCATACTACATTCAGCTGATCCAAACAAAACATCAGATGCTAGAAAGGGTAAGAAATATGGCAAGAGTTCCTATTATCTGGAAACATGGCAGTATAGTGGCACCTCAATCTCAAATGATAAAGCCACTGTAGGAGCTAAACATAAGGATTTGTGGAAACTATTAATGACTCTTAATAAGATCAAAATTTAGGAAAAAATAAAAAAGTATCTAGAAGGACACTCTACAAACTTGTCTTTGGATATTGCAAAATTAAAAGAACAAATATTTAAAGCATCCTGGGCACACCTGACCTTAATGCCAGGAACTGGAGTGCTTGAAGGAGCTGCAGACAGATGAGCAGCTATTAACCCATTAAAATAGATGAAGACACTTGGTAGCTCTGTGATTTCAGTGATGATTGTGCTTTTAATCTGTGTTGTTTGTCTTTGTATAGTCTGCAGATACGGATCCCAACTCCTGAGAGTAGCTCACCATGACAAAGCTGCCTTTGCTTTTATTGCTTTGGAAAACAAAAAAGCGGGACATGTTGGGAACAGGCCCCCAAACTGGGCCATAAACTGGCCCAAAAACTGGCCATAAACAAAATCTCTGCAGTACTGTGACATGTTCGTGATGGCCATGATGCCCACACTGAAGGTTGTGGGTTTACCGGAATAAGGGCAAGGAACACCTGGCTCACCCAGGGCTGAAAACAACTTAAAGCATTCCTAAGCCACAAACAATAGCATGAGCTATCTGTGCCTTAAGGACATGTTCCTGCTGCAGATAACTAGCCAGAGCCCATCCCTTTGTTTTGACCCATCCCTTTGTTTCCCATAAGGAATACTTTTAGTTAATCTATAATCTATAGAAACAATGTTTATCACTGGCTTGCTGTCAATAAATATGTGGGTCAAACTCTGTTTGGGGCTCTCAACTCTGAAGGCTGTGAGTCCCCTGATTTCCCACTCCACCCTCTATATTTCTGTGTGTGTGTCTTTAATTCCTCCAGCACTGCTGGGTTAGGGTCTCCACGATTGAGCTGGTCTCAGCAATCTGCCAACCCCTAGGCAACAGAAAGAGGCTTATCCAACAACAGAGTGATGGAACCACTCGTAAATGTCATGAGTTTTGAGTGATCAGCAAGTGGCCTCAGGTCCCTGGAGCTTGGTGGCCTGTCACCACACTCACACTGTCTGTTTGCCGTCACACCTTGGACACCTTGGCATGGGCTCTGAGTTCAATCCCTGGCATTCTGGAACAGGTCTGGAGCAAGTCTGATGCCAGGGCAGCCTTTGTTCTGGTAGACAGTGGGATGGCCCCAGGACCCTCCTGCCCTCTCTGATGCCTGAATGTCTGCTTTCAGGCTCCTAACAAGTTCACTCCATGGAGACTTCCTCTGCTGCCTGGGACCTGGTGATGGCTTCCCTTTTCTGATCCTCTGACCCTGGCTGCCTGATTCTGTGATTAGACTGAACTGAACCAGGCTGCAAACCTCCTCAAGGCAAGGACCCTAGATTGTTCACATTTTTGAGTCTACAAGATAGAACCCAATACAAATGTAGGGATGACAGTGATGCTGGAGCCAATGCTTCTGACTGTGACAGAATCTCCACCAAACAACTATCAAGGACCAGGCAGCTGTTCTTTTGACTGAGGACACCAACAAATGTAGTCTTCTGTGTGAGATCAGATGAGATGATATGAGATACTGTCCATGTAAATGATTCATAAAAAGCAGGGCATTGTACAAATCATTGCTATTAATACAGTCTCCACTGCCCTGGTCAGTGACTGGTTCATTTCTAACAACCCTTCACCTTTGATTGGTACTTCAGTAACTGAGCCATTTCCCTTTGCCCTACCCACCAGCTGGTTTGCTACAATGTTCACCTATCAGGAGTCCAGTTTTTGGTGGCCTGCTATAGATACCATAACCAGCCAGTCTAGTGTTTCTCCTATGCCCTCACACCTTTATGTGGCACATTGGAGATGGTTCTTGAAGTAGTGGAGAGCCAGCTTGAACTGGACCTGGGCGAGGGTGTTGGACCGGTATGTATTGTAGGTCTTCTCTAGGGCAGCCAGCTCTGAGTCCACCACTGGAGACCGAGACTGGTGACCTATAATCACTTCTGGGCATGACCCCACGAGTAGGGTCCCCAGCCCATCAATGAAGAATTCTGCAAAGAGAGGGAGAGCAGAAGGAAGTGGGAGCTGTGGTCAGAAAAATGGGTACTATTCCAGGTGTGAGGGGGGAGAGTCCCAGGGAGAGGACACAGTTCATACACTGGAGAATGTGAACTGTGAAGCCCCACGTGAAGCCACACCCTTAACTCTAGGAGCCTGTCCCTGCTGATGAGCTGGAAGGAAATAAATAAGCTCATTTCTCAGGCAGAGATATGGGCACAGAGGCAGAGAGGCACAGATTGGCTTTCAAACTGGACAGAACTGTGGACTCCAGGGCTGATGGAGTAAGAGGGAAAGAGAGAGCAGTTAACAGGACAGGATTTCTGGAAAAATAGAATATGAAGCAGCATGGGAAAGGAGGAAGAAGACAGAGCTGTAGGGAAAGGAAGGGAAAGGAAAAGAAGGGCAGCCTACAGGATACACAGAAGTCAAAGAGACGTGAGGAGGGAGGTCAGAGAGATCAAGAGCTCCCTAGTCTGGGGAGAAAGGGGAAAAGGACGTACTGCTGCTGGGCAAGTGACCACCATCAGCCAGCTGGGTACAGCCCTTGGAAAGAACAAACTTTTGTAGCTAATTCCCAGCCCAGCTCCCTTCCTCACTCTTTCAGCCTTCCCACCTGAGTGAGCCACTCGTTGCAGGCGGGGATCAAAGCCAACTCTTTGGAGTCGCTCCGTATGGGCCAGGAAGAAGTTGACCACGCCACTGGTCACCACACAGTTGGGGAAGCCATCCAGGGGTTGGAAAAATCCCGTCCTCTTGTGAAGGCAGGCCCCGTTCTCACTCTGTTCCAGCAACAACTTAAACTGGAACACATTTCCCAGCACACTGCCGCCTACCTAACCAGCAGGCAGAGAAACCCATGTTAGAGAGTGCAGATCAATATTCATCCTGCCTCTTCCAGGAAGCCTTGCTGGACTGCACCTCGGTTATAACAAGAATTGTTATTTCTCTATCTATCCTTCAAATTATCCCTCAGGGACTGCCTTTTTGCTGTTGTGGCCACGGCTTTCACTATACTACTGTTGGGTCCCTGGGCTCTTTTATTCCCTGCGTACCCCAGAAAATCTCCTTGGCATGAGTAGCCTTTACCCAAGACCAAAGAAGGTTATCTTTCCAGAAGAAGGTAACTCACTCCCTTCCACTGGGAGAGGAGTACTGCAGTATGGGTAAGAGGCAGCCCGTGTGCACTGGTCCATTTGCGGAATTTCCACTTGTTAGATGTCTTGCAGGGAGCTGTTTGTCTCGAGTTGTCTTCCTACTATTTTCTGCTCCTGGCTTACCTCTCTGAACTGCCTATCCATGCACTCATGGAAGAGACGTGCATTTTCATGTTTGAGCCTGAGCACAACAGATGAGCAAGTACATCTATCTCTGAAAGAATCATAATCTTCTAAGGGGGACATGGTAAAGTCTGCTCATTGTCCCTCATCACCTGTTCTTTCCTTCTTCCTTTTAGTAAATGACCCTTCTGAGTTTTATGACATAGTCAACTAGTCAGCTAAAGACTACATTTCCAGGAGCTAAACAATGGGTACACATGGGCATACAGAGTGGAATAACAGACACCGGGAAATACAAAAGGTAGGAGGTTAAGAGTGGTCGAGGGTTAGGCGGGGCATGGTGGCTCACGCCAGTAATCCCAGCACTTTGGGAGGCTGAGGTGGATCTCCTGAGGTCAGGAGTTCGAGAGCAGCCTGGCCAATATGGTGAGACCCTGTCTCTACTAAAAATACAAAAATCAGCCGGGCACGGTGGCATGTGCCTATGGTCCCAGCTACTCGGGAGGCTGAGGTAGGAGAATCACTTGAACCCAGGAGATAGAGGCTGCAGTGAGCCAAGATCATGCCACTGCACTCCAGCCTGGGTGACAGAGCAAGACTCTGTCTCAAAAAAAAAAAAAGAAGACTGGGTGAGGGTTGAAAAATTACCTGTTGGGTACAATGTTCGCTATGCGGGTAAAGGGTACACTAAAAACCCAGACTTCAGCACTACGAAAGACATGTGTATAAGCTATCTGCACCTGGGCCCCCCAATCTATAAAAATAAAAAACAAAAGCCCATTTGTTATTTAAGGAAAAAAAGACTGCATTTCCCGACCTCCCTTGCAGCAAGGTTTCACTGTGTGACCAAGTTCTGGCTGAAGGGATATGATTTAGAACTGATGCAAGAAATGTTTACATCACATCCTTAAAAGAAACCTGCTCTCCCTTCACTTCCTCTTCCCATCTTCCTCCTGACCATGCAGCCGGGAACCAAAGGATCGAGGAGCAACAAGAAAAGGAAGCTGATCCAGGATGATCCTGAAGCCAGCTCAGCTGCCAGTGTGGTTGTTACATGAGCTGGAACACCTTCTTTCTTAAGTTATTGTGATCTGGTCTCTGTACGAGTTGCCAAGAGATGTCTTTGCTGATCTAGGTGTTTTGCAGATTGTCCACTTGCAGTAGAGTTAACTGTGGTCACGACACCACTTACCTTCTCATCCATGCCCCTTTTTCTTTTCTATGGTGAATTTGCTTTTGATGTTTTTATTCTTTTCTTTTCTTTTTTTGAGACAGGTATCACTCTGTCGTCTAGGCTGGAGCGCAGTGACACAATCTCAGCTCACTGCATCCTCGACCTCCTGGGCTCAGGTGATCTTCCCACCTCAGCTCCTGAGTAGCTTGAACTACAGATGCACACCACCACCCCTGGCTAATTTTTTTTATTTCTTTGTATGGATGAGGTTTGGCCATGTTGCCCAAGCTGGTCTTGAACTCCTGGGCTCAAGTGATCACCCTGCTTCAGCCTCCCAAAGGGCTGGGACTACAGGTGTGAGACACCACGCCTAGGCTGTTTTTATTATTTTCTTCTTATTCTTTTTAAAAATGTCATTAGTGCCATGTGTCCTTTTAAAGCTTTGTGCCATTTATACTGTTTTTAATGTTGTGTGACAGAACCAGAGGGCTGCTGTCTTTAATCTCATACTAGTCAATGGAGGAAGTTAGAAATTCTGCATAAACACACCAATAAAGGAAAACAATTGCAAATTAGGGAGGGGTTGTAATTTACTCAAAGAAAAGTCAGTGTGGAGGCGTGAGCTGGTGCAGCACTCTCCACCTGGGTTGCACTGGCCTATTTGCCTCCTGTGCCAGCCCTTCTCCCTCCCCTCCCTCCCCCTCCTCTTCTCATATATTTCTTCCCGCTCTCGTCTCCCTCCTTCTCTATCTCTACAGATTGCGGCTGGGTAAAACTGGCAACTGTCCCTTACCACATCCAGTTCCGTTTTCTCCAGGACATCCACCAGCACCTCAATCTTGGTCTTCTCGTTGAAGAGAAAATCATCGTCCACCCAGAGAATGTATTTGGTGGTGACCTGAGATACGGCCAGGTTCCTACCAGCAAACCAACCCTATAGATGAAATGAGGTTAAAGGAGTGGTTGCCCATATTACATATTAGAATCACCTGGGGGCGCTTTCTAAATTCCCAACGGCCAGGCTGCATGCACTGCAGACAAATTCCGTTAGAATTGGTGCAAGCGAATCCAATGTAAAGCCAAGGCTGAGAACCACAGGGTTGAAGGAAGTCCATGTCTCAGAGAAAGTCTGGAAGGGACAGTGACTATGTGGACCAAAGACTGAGACAAAGAAAGGCTAGAAAGTCACTCTTTGGCTCTATGGCCTATATGAATTGGCTGAAGTCCCTTTTCACATGACAGTTTCTATGGCTCTCCTTTTGTCTCCTGTAAGATGTCAAGTTTGAGGGACGTCTGGTATGTATAATATTCACTTCCTCCTTTGTCCTCGGAGGAAGGAAGGGGGAGAGAGAGGGAGGAAGAAAATGAGAGAGGGAGAGAGTAGCAAGGAGGGAGAGAGGTGGGGGAGAGAGAGAGGGAGGGTGTGAAGAAGAGAGGGAGAGAGAAAGAGAGAGTGGGGAGGGAGAGAGAGAGGCAGGGGGAGAGAGGGAGGGTTGGAAGAAGACAGGGAGAGAGAAAGAGAGAGTGGGGAGAAAGAGAGGAAGGGGAGAGCGGGAGGGTGGGAAGAAGAGAGGGAGAAGGAGAGAGAAAGAGAGAGTGGGGAGGGAGAGTCAAGGAGAAAGAGGGAGAGAGAGAAAGAGGAGAAAGAGGCCAAGACCCTAGCTTTGGTAGAATCATGGAGATGAGAGATTTCGCTACATGTCAGGAATCTTTGGGATGTCAGAGACCTCAAGTCACTTATAAGGACCCCAATCAATTTCTACATCAGAAATGAGGAAAGATGGGAGCAGGGTACAGTGGCTCATGCCTGTAATCCCAGCACTTTGGGAAGCCTAGGTGGAAGGATCACTTGAGCCCAGGAGTTCGAGACCAACCTGGCCAACACAGTGAGACCCCATCTCTACAAAAAATTTTAAAAATTAGCCTGGCATCATGGTGCATGCCTGTAGTCCCAGCTACTAGGGAGACAGAGGTGAGAAAATCACTTGAGACTTTAAGGTTGAGGCTGCCATGATCACCATGATTGCACCACTGCACTCCAGCTTAGGTGACACAGCAAGACTCCATCTCAAAAAAATGAAAAATCAAAAAATAGAAATGAGAGACTGGGCGTGGTGGCTTACATCTGTAATCCCAGCACTTTGGGAAACCAAGACAGGCAGATCACCTAAGGTCAGGAGTTTGAGACCAGCCTGCCCAACATGGTGAAACCCCGTCTCTACTAAAAATACAAAAAAAAGCCGGGTGTGGTGGTGCACGCTCGTAGTCCCATCTACTTGGGAGGCTGAGGTAGGAGAATCACTTGAATTCAGGAGGCAGAGGTTGCAGTGAGCTGAGATCATGCTACTGCCCTCCAGCCTGAGCGACAGAGCAAGACTCCATCTCAAAAAAAAAAAAAAAAGGAAAGAAAAAAAAAATGGGGAAAGGTGGAATAACCACCTCCTGAATGCAGAAAAGTGAGGCTGACCAATTTCTCTCTGATCAGCAAGGGGACTCAGAGGACAGCCCTCACCCACTCCTATTCCTGGACCCTGCTTTCTTGGGAAGACCCTTGAGGAAGCGGCCCCATCCAGGGTGGAACCTGACCCTGGGGCCCTCTTGTCCTGGAATGCAGGTGCCCCCCAATCTGAGAGGGACATACCTTCCCAAAGGGCATAGTGTAATACTCCACGTGGTTGTCTTTAATTTCCAGGGGCTTCTTGCTGTCATCAGCCACTATCACGGTCAAGTCCGGGTAATACTCTCGAATACTCCGGAGCATGATCATGAGCTTGTGGGGGCGGAGGAAAGTCTTGGTGGCAATGGTAACCAGGTTTCTGAGCTTCCTCTCTGGGCAGAAAACAGTGGGTGTCAGAGCTCTGTCCTGTAGGAAGCTTCACTGTCTTTTCCTGCTTTGATCCGATGGCTTATTTCTGCCATAACCTGTCAGTGTCTGTGGGTCTCATGCCTCTTGTACCCAGGAGGTGCTTAATAAGAGTTTGTTAGTTGCATTAGAAAATAAAGACATTTACAACATACCCAATTTGTTGCATTTCCTGGTTCTGTTGGTTCCACTATGTCATTTCCCAACTGTCTGTCTGAATGCTTCATTTTACACCTCCTGCCTGTTAGCACTTCGCTTGTGTTCTGCTATTTATTTATTTATTTATTTATTATTTTTTATTTTTTTTATTTATTTTTTTTTGAGACGGAGTTTTGCTTCTGTCGCCCAGGCTGGAATGCAATGGTGCAATCTCGGTTCACTGCAACTTCCGCCTCCCAGGTTCAAGTGATTCTTCTGCCTCAGCCTCCCAAGTAGCTGGGATTATAGGCATGTGCCAGCACACCTGGCTAATTTTGTATTTTTAGTAGAGATGGGGTTTCACTATGTTGGCCAGGATGGTCTCAACTCCTAGTCTCCTGGTCTCAAACTTCTGACCTCAGGTGATCTGCCTGCCTCGGCCTCCTAAAGTGCTGGGATTACAGGCATGAACCACTGCTCCTGGTGTTCGTCTTAATATTAGGAGTTGAAATGCACAGAGCTTTGCCCATCTAAGGGTTCAATATGGAGGGTCATGGAGCCCAGGAAGAGGAGAAAACATCTACAAATCTTGAGACTTGCTTCTACCATCATCTGCAACTGCTAGAGAAAAGCTTACCTGATCTCTATCCTCAGGAAGACATGGTTAGAAATAGGTTTACTTGGAGATTGCAAGGCCTGGACCGAATTGTCTATCTTAAGGCATATGACGTATAAGAGACTGGAGAGCAGACAGGTTTCCTACAGAAAAGACCCCATGGTGTCACAACTGGAGCTGCAGGTGTGTTTGGGATTCAGCCACTAAACGGAGAACTGGCATCGGACTGTGCAGTTCCCGTGTCTGCATGGCATGGGGCCAGCTGGAGTTAATGCATGCTGGAAGCCACAACCCTACCTGTTAGTGGGTGAGTACACAGAGCCACTTTCCCAGAATGACAAAAATCAGAAGTCGTTTGGACAGCAGTTGTTCCAGAACCCTCCCCCTGTGCCACCCTCTTGCCCCTTTTTTTTAGACAGGTTCTGGCTCTGTCACCCAGACTGGAGTGCAGTGGCGTGATCTCAGCTCACTGCAAACTCCGCCTCCCAGGTTCAAGCAATTCTCCTGCTTCAGCCCACCAAGTAGCAGGGAATACAGACATGTACCACTATGCCCGGTTTTGGATTTTTTGGATTTTTAGCAGAGATGGGTTTTCACCATGTTGGCCAGGCTGATCCTGAACTCCTGACCTTAAGTGATCTGCTCACCTTGGCCTCCCAAAATGCTGGGATTACTGGTGTGAACCACCGCGCCCAGCCCATTCTGTTTTTTGTCATTGCAAACAGTGCTGCAATAAATAACCTCAAACAAATGTCGTTTCACACAGATATTAATATCTGTAGGATAATTTATAGAAATGGAATTGCCGGCCTAAAGGATATTTAAACATTTAAACACATTTAAAATGTTGATAGGTATTGCCAAATTGCCTCCAGAGAGGTGCCAATTTGCATTCCTAACCGCAATTGATATGCTGTTTTTCCAGCCCTGTCAAAAACCTTTTTGATGTGAAAGTAGTTTTCATATGCACTTTTCTCAGTGTGAGAGTGGCATATATTTTAATGGCTAAAAGTGTTGCTGAATTTAATTTTTTCTGAACTGTGCATTTTCCATTATTGGGTGTTCTTTTCTTATTGATTCATAGAATTTTTTTTTTTTTTTTTTTTTTTTTTTTGAGACAGAGTCTCACTCTGTCCCCCAGGCTGGAGTGCAGTGGCATGATCTCAGCTCACTGCAAGCTGTGCCTCCCGGGTTCACGCTATTCTCCTGCTTCAGTCTCCCGAGTAGCTGGGACTACAGGCACCTGCCAACACGCCAGGCTAATTTTTTGTATTTTTAGTAGACTCGGGGTTTCATCATGTTAGCCAGGTGGTCTTGATCTCCTGACCTCATGGTCTGCCAGTCTCGGCCTCCAAAAGTGTTGGGATTACAGGCGTGAGCCACCGCGCCCGGCCCATAGATGCCCTTAAGTAAAATTAGACCTTTGTCTTTAACCTGAATTAAAGATTTTTTCCCAATTTGTCCTTTGTTATTTGACTTTACTTATTAAAATTTGCTAATTTTAATATATAAAATTTTATATATTTTATATTTTTAATTTTTTCTTTATGGTCTCTGAGTTTTGTGTCATGCCTTATACCCCAAGATTGCTTTTTAAACTACAATTTTTTTTTCTTTTTTTTTTGAGACGGAGTCTTGCCCTGTCGTCCAGGCTGGAATGCAATGGCAGGATCTCGGCTCCCTGCAACCTCTGCCTCCAGGGTTCAAATGATTCTCCTGCCTCAGCCCCCCCAGTAGCTGGGATTACAGGCGCACGCTACCACATCTGGCTAACTTTTAAACTACAAGTTTTTTTTCTAGTACTTTAAAACGTATTTAGATATCTGATCAATTGGATCAGATTATCTTGGTATGAACTGTGGCATAGATTCAAGTTTTACTTCTAATTTAAAAGTTATTTTTCAATTGTTAATTTTTTTTTGAGACAGGGTCTTGCTGTGTTGCACAGGCTAGAGTATAGTGGTGATCGTGGCTCACTGCAGCTTCAACTTCCCAGGCTCAAGCCACCCTCCCATCTCTGCCTCCTGAGTAGCTGAGATTAGAGGTGTGAGCTGGATTACAGGTGCCGTCACACTTGGATTCAGCTTTTTATCTTTCTTATAGCTACACCATTATCTCACATAATTTTTTGAAAAGCCCATTTTTCATTTGTTCATTTGCCCTCCTTTAATTTGACAAGCTGTCTCTCTCTCTCTCTTTTTCGAGACAGAGTCTTGCTCTATTGCCTAGGCTGGAGGGAAGTGGCGTAACCTCAGCTCACTGAAACCTCCACCTCCTGGGTTCAAGAGATTCTCCTGCCTCAGCCTCCCGAGTAGCTGGGATTACAGGCGCCCGCCGCCATGCGCAGCTAATTTGTGTATTTTTAGTAGAGATGGGGTTTCACCATATGCTAGGCTGGTCTTGAACTCCTGACCTCAGGTGATCCGCTCACCTAGGCCTTCCAAAGTGTTGAGATTACAGACGTGAGCCACCACGCCCGGCCAGACAAGTTGTCTTTATCACACAGTGAAATTCCAACATGTACTGGGTTTATATCTAGATTTCCAATTTGATTCAGTACCACTCTTTTTATTATTATTACTTACTAAAATGTTATAATTCATTGGCTTTTCTTTCCCAAAACTAGCACACAACCACAAAATAAGTTAAATATCATTGAGCAATTTTAGGGGACTGTGTCCTAGAAGTTTTTTCCTCCCAACAAAGCTTGTCAGGGAGCATATCAGAGCTGTCATTTTGATCAATTATCCTGCGTCTCAGAGGTGATCCCCTCTGAAGTTCACCAATAGCTTCACAGGGTGCCACCATGGAGCCCCAAGGACAAGGGCCTTACCTGGTCCAGGGTCGTATAGCTTGGGTATGACAGGATGGCGGATGGTCACTGGAAACTTGGCCACTGAGGACCGGGACTCCAGACTCACTGGAGGGAGAAATAAGGTCATGGCACAGGCAGTATCATGTCTGGCTCAAACGCCATGCCACCCCGGGAAGCCACCATGACAGGCGAGTGCAGGTTTGGTGGGGAGAGTCCTGGCTGGGATGAGATTAAGGACCCCATAGAGTATCTGGCATTCAGGCTTCCGCCTTGCTGTGTCCCTGGGGCAACGTGCTCAATGACTCCTAAGTTCACATTCCTTCCCCTGTGAGGATGTGGTAGGGTGGAGTGGGCTTGAAACCAGAGGGTCTGGGCTAAGTTTGACTTTACCATTTCCTATCTGACTTTTTTCTCTGTCTGCAAAACCAGGATAACAATACCCACCCTATTTTGCCTCACAGGGTAATCTTGTGAAGAGGAATGTTTGAAAATCTGAAGGTGGGGAGAATTAACTCTTTAGCTAGTGGCCATGAATATCATCTGTAACCCTGTTACATTTTTTTCCGTTGGTGTCCTGGGAATGCATCCTGTGTATCTGGTCAAAAGAGAAAAGGGTGCTTTTAACTCATCCAGAAAGAAACTCAGGCTGCCCTGAGAGTGGCAGGGATTGTTCTCCCTAGAACTTCTTGGTGGGAGGGAAGGAGGGGAGAGACAAAGCCACTGCCCTTGGAACGGGGAGTTCTCCCAGTTCTTTCCTATTAGTGCCCAAGACAAGATGCTGAGGCACAGGCTGGCTCCCTCCTCTACTGCAGTGGAAATCTTCAGCTCTGAGAGCAGCAGAGGACTGGGGGCAGAACTGGATGGTTCTCACCATGTGCAACGCGCACAGCATGATTTGTTCTCTCCTCGAGTGGCTCTATGGGGTCAATGGCAATGTAGGGATAGTACTGGGTACTGTAATTATGAAGTTATGTGTCTGGGGTTAGAAAGAAGAAAGAGGGCAGGAATCTTAAAAGCAGGCAGGCAGGCTGGGTGCAGTAGTTCACACCTGTAATGCCAGCACTTTGGGAGGCCAAGGCAGGTAGATCATGAGGTCAGGAGTTCAAGACCAGCCTGGCCAAGATGGTGAAACCCTGTCTCTATTCAAAATACAAAAATTAGCCGGGCATGGTGGCAGGTGCCTGTAATCCCAGCTACTTGGGAGGTTGAGGCAGGAGAATCGCTTGAACCTGGGAGGTGGAGATTGCAGTGAGCAGAAATCACAACACTGCACTCCAGCCTGGGTGGCAGAGTGAGACTCTGTCTCAAACAAACAAACAAAAACCACAGAAAAACAGGCAGGCTTCCTGAAGGAGGACGACTTTGAGAGGGCCCAGAGGGATCTTTTGGATCCCTAAGCATTTTGCAACCCAAGGACAGGCTCTCACCTATGTCCACCTTCTGGTGCTGGTACCCCGTGCTGGTGTATGTCACGTGCTGAAGGATGAAGTTCAACAGCTTCCGGTCACTGGTAGAAATGGTAAGCTGCTTCTGGCCTCTGCCCTGCACCACACTGTCTGGGATGTCAGCAAGGGTGTTCAGTGTCCCCAGAGAAGCTGTCAGGGTGACCTAGGGTGGGTGAGGTAGAATGATGCTCAATGCAGAGACTGGAAAATATCTCTCTGGAAAGGTCCACACATACCCAGGCCAGGAGCCAGGGCAGAGCACATAAGGGTGAGGGGAGAAGCACCAGGGTGCCCTTGACAGTGTAGGGCTGGCTCTGCAGGGAGTCACTGTGCTAGCGCCCCCGCCCCCAAACCCCCAAGTCCTAGGGCCCCAAGGATGAAAGGACCCATTTCTGGAAACATTCCCATCTCTCAGCTTGCAGGGTTCCATTCTTCGTGACAAAAAAGACCCACGGCCTTTTTTGACCTCTCTTTGACAACTCCTCCTCTTCCTCCTCTCTCTCTATCTCCAAATGGAGGTTTTCAGAACATGATCTGGATTCTTTGTTTTGTTTTTTTTTTTTTTTTGAGATGGAATCTTGCTCTGTCACCCAGGCTGGAGTGCAGTGGCACAATCTCAGCTCACTGCAACCTCTGCCTCCCAGGTTCAAGCAATTCTCCTGCCCCAGCCTCCCGAGTAGCTGGGGTTACAGGCATGAGCCACCACAGCTGGCTAATTTGTTTTTATATTTTTAGTAGAGATGGGCTTTTGCCATGTTTGCCAGGCTGGTCTCAAACTCCAATCCTAGACTTTTTTCCCTTCTCGCTCCACACCTTCCTGCTAGATTACATCTGTTCCCATGGCTTTAAAACCCGTTCTTTTGCAGATGGGGTCACATTGTAGTAGGTCTCAGCTCACCTTTCTGAGATCCAACTGCTGGAACATTTCACAAGCAACTCAAACCTGTTGTCTTCAAAATGGAACTACTGATTTTCCTCTGTAAACCCATTTCCTCCCACCCTCACCTCCGTTCCCTCTGCCTTGCGGATGGCGCCTCCATCCACTCAGCTATTCCAGGCCCCAAGGGAAGTCCTCCTTGCTCTGCCCTTTTCTCCACACAGACAGCCCGTCCCGCGGCAAGTCCTCTCAGCTCTGCCTCCAAAATGCAACTAGAACTGGCTTACTCCTCTCCACCTCATTGCTACCCCCACAGCCACTCTCTTCTCTCGTCTTCTGTGAGTCATCACAGTTATCTATTAAAGGAAATTGGACAGTGTCACTCCCAACACTGTTGACACTAGTCAGTCGACAGACACTTTCTAAAAACCGTGTTACAGGCCGGGTGCGGTGGCTCATGCCTGTAATCCGAGCACTTTGGGAGGCTGAGGTGGATGGATCACCTGAGGTCAGGAGTTCAAGACCCGCCTGGCCAACATGGTGAAACCCTGTCTCTACTAAAAATAAAAAAATAAGCCAGGCGTGCTGGCAGGCGCCTGTAATCCCAGCTACTCAGGAGGCTGAGGCAGGAGAATCGCTTAAACCTGGGAGGCAGAGGTTGCAGTGAGCCAAGATTGTGCCATTGCACTCCAGCCTGGGGGACAAGAGTAAGACTTCATCTCAAAAATAAATAAATAAATAAATACCGAGTTACAGGCACTGGGAAAACAGCAGTAAATGCCTTCATGAAGCTTATATTCCAGTGTGGAAGAGAGATGGTAAGCACAGAACTACGCGCAGCAGGGAATTCAGGTCCAGAGCAGGACTACGAAGAAGACAATATAGCCAGGCATGATGGCTCATGCCTGTAATCCCAGTGCTTTGGGAGACCGAGGTGGGAGGATCATTTGAGCGCAGGAGTTCAAAACCAGCCTGGGCAACATGGCGAGACCACATCTCTACTAAAAATAAAAAATAAGTAACCAGGGGCCAGGCACGGTGGCTCATGCCTGTAATCTCAGCACTTTGGGAGGTCAAGATGGATCACTTGAGGTCAGGAGTTCGAGATCAGCCTGGCCAATGTGGTGAAACACTGTCTCTACTAAAAATACAAAAAATTAGCTGGGTGTGGTGGTGCACACCTGTAGTCCTAGCTACTTGGGAGGCTGAGGCAGGAGAATCAATTGAACTCAGGAGGTGGAGGTTGCAGTGAGCAGAGTCACACCACTGCACTCTAGGCTGGGTGACAGAGGGAGACTCTGTCTTAAAAAAAAAAAAAAAAAAAAAAATTAACCAGCTTTGTTGGTGCGTGCCTGTAGTTCCAGCTACTCACAGGCTGATGTGGGAGGATTGCCTGAGCCCAGGAGGTCAAGTCTGCAGTGAGTCATGATTGCACCACTGCACTCCAGCCTGGGTGACCGAGTGAGACCCTATCTCAAAAAAAGAAGACAACATAGAGAAGCAAGAACCCAACGGTGACGGGTGGCAGAGGCCTTGCCTATCTGCTCCCTCATCACCCATTCCAACCTCTGACTAACATGTAAAGGTGGGAAAACTAAAACCACACTTCCCAGACTCCTCTTGGTTAGGGTTCTGGACGCGATTTGCATCCACTGACCAGATATAGCACCATAAGACCTTAATGTGGAGCTGCGTAAAGTGGGGAAAGAAAGGCAGGGCACAAGCACCGTCTGTCCTGCCAGCCTGAACCCTGACAGAGGCCACGCCGTACCGGAGCCCATGGCTGTGGTGGCCGCTTCCTCTCATACCAGAAGCAGGAGCAGCCAATGGATCCCATTCTTCAGTGTGGTCTGAGAAATCCTCTCTGGAACTCCAGCCACTCCCAAGGCTAGAAGTCACGTTTTCTACACACCCTTCCTTCCCCTCCCTCCTTGGGCTCATGTCTGACCTTAAATCTGGACAGGGGGCAGGGCGCGGTGGCTCAAGCCTGTAATCCCAGCACTTTGGAGGCGCCTGTAGTCCCAGCTAATCGGAAGGCTGAGGCAGGAGAATGGCGTGAACCCGGGAGGCGGAGCTTGCAGTGAGCAGAGATCCGGCCACTGCACTCCAGCCTGGGCGGCAGAGCGAGACTCCGTCTCAAAAAAAAAAAAAAAAAAATCTGGACAGGGGGTCCATCAAAGGCTGAGAGCAGCCGCAGTTGAGGGAATGAGGACAGGACACCAAGTGCAAAGAGGGGCTGGGAGGAGGACTCACCTCATAGATGGGAGCATCGGGTCCTTCAAACTGGAGACCTGGAGGACACAGGGAAAAGGAAAGAAAACGGCTCGTGGGGCCGGGCGCGGTGGCTCAAGCCTGTAATCCCAGCACTTTGGGAAGCCGAGACGGGTGGATTATGAGTTCAGGAGATCGAGACCATCCTGGCTAACACGGTGAAACCCCATCTCTACTAAAATACAAAAAAAATTAGCCGGGCGAGGTGGCGGGCGCCTGTACTCCCAGCTACTCGGGAGGCTGAGGCAGGAGAATGGCGTGAACCCGGGAGGCGGGGCTTGCAGTGAGCTGAGATCTGGCCACTGCACTCCAGCCTGGGCAACAGAGCCAGACTCCGTCTCAAAAAAAAAAAAAAAGAAAGAAAACGGCTCGTGAGAGACACCACAGCTCCTCGCTGCTCTTGCCAACCTCGTGGACTACTGCACATCCTTGAGGGCTCCTTCAAGTGTCACTTCCCACCCAGAGTGTTTGCTGACATGTGCTCCTCTCCCCAGGCCTCTGTTAGGTGTTGTTTCATGGTCTTTCTCAAACCCCAATGGTTCTAAAACCTCTGATGCCCACCCTCAGCTTTGGAGGCTGTGAATTAATTCCGTTCCTTCTGGGAATCTGTGTTACTGAAAGGGAGGAACTGGTGGATGAATAATGAATCATCTTGTATAAGGCACCTGGAGTAGCCAAACCCATAGAGACAGAAAGCAGAATGGTGGTTGCCAGGGGCGGGGGAGAGGGACAGTGGGGAATTCAGTTAGAGAAGAGAGTTTCAGTTGGGGATGATGGAAAAGTTCTGGTGGTGACTGATGGTTGCACAACAACATGAATATACTTCGTGTCACTGAAGTATACACTTTAAAATGGTTAAAATTGTTAATTTTATGTTTATATATCATGTATTGTAAATAATGTTAATATAATATATATGTTTATATATAGTACTAATGTAATATATATTTCTATATAAAATATATATACTTCTATATAACATATACATTTTTATATATGCTATATGTTTCCATATAAAATTATATACTTCTATATAACATATATACATATATGTGTGTGTGTGTGTGTGTATATATATATTTTTTAAGACAGAGTCTCACTCTGTCACCCAGGCTGGAGTGCAGTGGTGCGATCTCAACTCATTATAACCTCTGCCTCCCGAGTTCAAGTGATTCTCCTGCCTTAGCCTCCCGAGTAGCTGGGACTACAGGTGTGAGCCACCACACTCGACTAATTTTTGTATTTTTAGTAGAGATGGGGTTTCACCGCGTTGGCCAGGCTGGTCTCAAACTCCTGACCTCAAGTTATCCACCAGCCTTAGCCTCCCAAAGTGCTGGGATTACGGGCATGAGCCACTGTGCCCAGTGCGTTATATATATTTTACCACAATAAGAAATGAATCATCCAAAATGAAAAACAATTTTTAAGATGGCTATTCAAGAACACTAGTGCTTGACTCCAAATGCATTTACTTTAGAATCTATCTCTGTTTTCATAGTAGGACTAATTCAAATTTGAATTCAAATACATCCTCTCTATGTGGCCTTGATAACTTACTAAACTCTCACCTCTGCTTCCCTGTCCCCTTTGTCCCCTGTCTGGGACCCTGCCCTTCCTTCTGTGTGGGGCGCACCATCTGTTGATGTCCCGCATCCCCCTGTGTCTCGGGCACTCATTCTCATCTCACCTGTTTGAGGTGTGGTTTGTGAATTTCAGATATCTGTCATGCTCCTCAGTGCTGGACCTAGAGAGAGCTAGGCTGGGTCCATGAAGTATGTCAGATCCCCAGGTGTCACCACACCCAGACCTTACTTGGAGGTCTTTTCTGGAGCTTGCGGGTTTCCGGGGGCTATTTGCCTCAAGATGCCAAGAGCCCACAAGCAGAAGAAGACTTCACTGGACAGCCCCACAGAATCCAACATCTCTGCACTGGGAGGGGACGTCTGTGCCTGCAGGCTCATCCTTCTGGTCCCTCTGATAATATTCCACTTCACTCTGATGAGGGATGTGATGCTGAACTAGAGGGGTGTGTAAAAATCCACCATGGAGGGCAGTTTTAACCAACAGAAATATTCTTTTCACAATGCACTCCCGGCCAGGCTCGGTGGTTCATGCCTGTAATCCCAGCACTGTGGGAGGCCGAGGTGAGCAGATCACCTGAGGTCAGGAATTTGAGAACAGCCTGGTCAACATGGTGAAAACCCATCTCTACTAAAAATACAAAAAATTAGCCAGGCGTGGTGGCGGACGCCTGTGATCTCAGCTACTTGGGAGGCTGAGGCAGGAGGATCATTTGAACCCGGGTGGTAGAAGTTGCAGTGACCCGAGATCATGCTACTGCACTGTAGCCTGAGAGATGGAGCAAGACTCCATAAAAAAAAAAAAAAAAAAAAATCACATCAAGCTTCTTGCCTTGTGCTGAGTACACAGCAGGTACCAATGAATGCCTGCTCCATACTTTTATTTTTATTTATTTATTTATTTATTTATTTTTGAGACAGTGTCTCACTTTGTCACCCAGGCTGAAGTGCAGAGGCACAATCTCTGCTCACTGCAGCCTTGACCTCCCAAGTTCAAGCAAGCCTTCTGCTTCAACCCCACAAGTAGCTGGGACTACAGGTGCCCACCGCCACACCCAGCTAATTTTTCTATTTTTTATAGAGACGGGGTTTTGCCATATTGCTCAGGCTGGTCTCAAACTCCTGAGCTCAAGCAGCCCACCCACCTCAGCCTCCCAGAGTGCTAGGATTATAGGCAGGCACGAGCCACAGCACCCAACCCCTTTTTTGTTGTTGTTGTTTTAAGAGACAGTGGGATCTTGCTCTGTCACCCAGGCTGGAGTGTACTGGCAAGATGATAGCTCACTGCAGGCTTGAACTCCTGCCTTGGCCTCCCAAAGTGCTGGGATTACAGGCATGAGCCACTGCACCCGACCTCTCCCTCCTTTTGCCTAAGAAGAGTGAGAATGTTGTCTGGGGCCTCTCGGGATGTGGATGTACTTACCCGGGATGGGAACTGTGTGCAGGGGCATCACCTCCACTCCGTGGACTGGGTACCCAAAGGGGAGGTTGGGCTGGGCCAGCAGGGGCAGTGGGCGGGGCAGCCCTTCTCTGCAGGAAGGAGAACAGAAATGTCAGCAGCTGCCCTGATGCTGGTCCCTGGTTTGTTCTCAAAGTGGTGCCTGTGCATGGAGCCTTGCCCTGACAATGTGGAGAAATCAAAATTGGGTTATCCCTGTCTCCCTCCGTTCTCACCCCACTGTCCTTATTTCCTCCCCTCTTCTGGCCTCCACAAAGGTACTGAGGTAGTTTATAACAAAGCTTTTTTTTTTTTTTTTTGAGATGGAGTCTCGCTCTGTCACCGAGGCTGAAGTGCAATGGCACTATCTCGGCTCATGCAACCTCCGCCTCCCATGTTCAAGCGATTCTCCTGCCTCAGCCTCCTGAGTAGCTGGGATTATAGGAATGCACCACCACGCCTGGCTAATTTTTTTTGTATTTTTAGTAGAGACAGGGTTTCACCATGTTGGCCAGGCTGGTCTTGAACTCCTGACCTCAAGTGATCCACCTGCCTTGGCCTCCCAAAGTGCTGGGATTACAGGCGTGAGCCACTGCGCCCGGCCTCATTTTTGTTTTTGAGACAGGGTTTCACTTTGTCGCCTGGGCTGGAGTACAGTGGCACAATCACGGCTCGCAGCAGTCTTGACCTCCCTGGCTCAGACAGTCCTCCCATCTCAGCCTTTTCATAGCCAGGACTACAGGTACATGCCACCAAGCCCGGCTAATTTTTAAAAATTTTTTGTAGACATAGGGTCTCACTATGTTGCCCAGGCTGGTCTCCAACCCCTGGGCTCAAGCGATCCTCCTGCCTCAGCCTTCAGAGAAGCCAGGACTATAGGAGAAAGCCACCATGCCTAGCTAACAAAGCACATTTTTAAAAAAAAAAACCATGACCAGCATAAAAGAAGAAATAGAATTATCAGATGGTAGAGACCCACCCAGCTGCAGCAGCTAAACACCAAAGTCACATCTGAACTTCGTGGGAACCAGGATAAAAAGCGATTGACAACCATTATATGGTCCTTACTGTCCAAAGGAAGAAGTAGACCAATTCCTGAAAGGAAGTGGAACTTCTCCTACCACTGAAATAAAAAATAAACTAAATCATAAGAAAGTGTATATGGGAGTAATTGTTGTCACAATATTTTTAGAGCAAACAGAGTAACTATTTTTACGGATTACAGATGTGAGCCACCACGCCTGGTGGATAACGATCTTTAGTCAAAAGCAAGCACATAGCACAATCCAGCAAGATTAGTTTTTTGAGGGACTAAGGTATAATGGTTGAAATGTTAGCCTTTGGGACCCAGTTTAACCAGGAGATCATTTAATTACCTTGAAAAAAAAGATTAGACCATCATAGTGAATACTTACGGGAATATGAAAAAGACAAAATTTTTAAACGGTAAAAAATTTTTAAACGGTAAAGGTGTACGTAAGGTGTGACACCTACTCTTCATGAAAGTGTGAGTTCACACAAGCCCTCTTGAGGGAAATTTGGCAATATCTATCAAAAATAAACAGGCAATTAACAGAAGAGGAAATACAAATGGCAATGAACATATGAAACATGCTCAGCTTCAATCAGGGAAACGTGAATTTAAAAAAAGAACATGGAATACCTTTTTCATTAAAGTTTGAAAATTTGATGATAGCAAGTGTTAGGTGTATGTAAGGTGTGACACACACTCTTCATGAAAGTGTGAGTTCACACAAGCCCTCTTGAGGGAAATTTGGCAATATCTATCAAAAATAAAAAAGGTATACCCTGGGATCTAGCAAGTAAGATGCTAGGTGAAAGGAGAAATGCTTGCATGTGTGAACAATAGGACAAGCATAAAAATGTTCATTTCAGCACTGTTTGAAATGAACATCCTTATACATGTATTTTTCTTTTCTCTGAGACAAAGTCTCACTCACTCTGTCACCCAGGCTGGAGTGCAGTGGTACGATCTCGGCACACTGCAAACTCCACCTCCGGGGTTCAAGCAGCTTTCCTGCCTCATTCTCCTGAGTAGCTCGGATTACAGGCACACGCCACCATGCCCGGCTAATTTTTGTATTTTTTGTAGAGATGGGGTTTCACCATGTTGGCCAGGCTGGTCTCGAACTCCTGGCCTCAAGTGATCCGCCCACCTCGGCCTCCCAAAGTGTTGGGATTACAGGCGTGAGCCACAGCGCCTGGCCCTTATACATGTCTTAATGAAAAAGGAAATAATGTAAATATAATGTAATTTTATTGTAAATAATGTAAATGTAAAAATGAAGGTTTTTCAACAATCTACCTTTCAATAGGGAAATGGCTTAGTAAAATGCAGCATATTCATATTCATAGCTATATTGCAATTAAGAGGGATGAACTAGATATATACATAGCTCTTAAAAACATTTCATATTCCTTTCCAGTTCTGGCCCCGGACCCTGCAGCCGCCGTGATGTTGATGCCTAAGAAGAACAGGAATGCCATTTATGAACTCCTTTTTGTTTTTTTGTTTTTTTGTTTTTTGAGACAGGGTCTCACCAGGCTGGAATGCAGTGGCGCTATTTCAGCTCATTGCAACCTCCACCGCCTGGGTTCAAGCAATTCTCCTGCCTCAGCCTCCTGAGTAGCTGGGACTACAGGCAAGTGCCACCACGCCCAGCTAATTTTTGTATTTTTAGTAGACTCAAGGTTTCACCATGTTAGCCAGGATGGTCTTGATCTCTTGACCTTGTGATCCGCCGGCCTCGGCCTCCCAAAGTGCTGGGATTACAGGCGTAAGCCACCGCGCCCGGCTCTACAAACTCCTTTTAAAGGAGGGAGTCATGGTGGCCAAGCTTCATGTCATGAAGGTCACGCAGTCTCTCAAGTCTTGAGGCTTTGTGCAGGAACAGTTTTCCTGGAGACATTTCTACGGGTACTTTACCAACGAGGGTATCTGGTATCTCCATGATGACCTCCATCTGCCCTCCAAGATTGTGCCTGCCACCCTACCCCACAGCTGGCCAGAGACTGGCAGGTCTCCGCCTAAAGGTCTGGAGGGTGAGCCACCTGCGAGACCCACAAGTGGGGAAGCCAACAGCCTGCTGTCAACAAGAGAGCCAAGGTTGAGGCTGCGTCAACAACCAAATTCCAGTAAGAGGCAGATTTGGTCGTGGACGTGGTCAGCCACCTCAGTAAAATTGGAGAGGATTTTTGTTCTGTTTTTAGCTTTTTTTGAGACAGGGTCTCACTCTGTCACCCAGGCTGGAGTGCAGTGGCACGATCTTGGCTCACTGCTACCTCCACCTCCCAGGTTCAAGCGATTCTCCTGCCTCAGCCTCCTGAGTAGCTGGGATTACAGGCGCCCACCATCACACTCGGCTAATTTTTGTATTTTTAGTAGAGACAGGGTTTCACCATGTTGGCCAGGCTGGGTTTCTGACCTCAAGTGATCCGCCTGCCTCAGCCTCCCAAAGTGCTAGAATTACAGGCATGAGCCACCGCACCCAGCCAGAGGATTATTTTGCATTGAATAAACTTATAATCTGAAATATATATATATATATATGTATATAATTGAATGAAAAAAACAAATTTCAGAGTGATTTGTTTTTATGGTACCAAGTACACTAAAACACACAAAAAACCAACAGTGTATGTTTATATGGCTATATACACATACACACACACATATATATATAACATACATGTATATAACAGTATTTAAAAATAGTGTGGAATAATACATACCAAATTCATAATGGCAGACTCTTTAGCTGGGTTTACAAGGGAACCTATCATTTAAGAAAGGGATGAGGATGGCAGTGGTAGTGGTCAGGGGAGTGGGTTAAAATGGACTTTTTCTGGCCAGACACTGTGGCTCAGGCCTGTATTCCCAGCACTTTAGGAGGCTGAGGTGGGTGGATTGCTTGAGCTCAGGAGTTTAAGACAAGCCTGGGCAACATGGCAAAACCCCATATCTACAAAAAATACAAAAATTAGTCAGGCATGGTAGCATGCACCTGTAGTCCCAGCTATTTGGGAGGCTGAGGTGGGAGGACTGCTTGAGCCCAGAAGGTGGAGGTTGCAGTGAGCAGAGATTGCACCACTGCACTCCAGCCTGGGCAGCAGAGGCAGACTTTATCAAGAAAAAAAGAAAGGAAAGAAAGGAAAGAGGAAAGAAAGGAAAGAAAGGAAGAAAGGAAGAAAGGAAGAAAGAAAGAGAGAGAGAGAGGGGGGAAGGAGGGAGGGAGGGAGGAAGAAAGAGAAACAAAGAGAAAAAGAGAGAGAGAGAGAGAGGGAGGGAGGGAGGAAGGGAAAGAGAACAAGAAAAGAAGAAAAAAATGAACTACTTCTTAGAGGAGCATTACACATGCTGCTTTTTAATGGAAGTATAATACAGCACTAACACACAGGATCAGATTGACCAATCAGCCTCAACTGAGTCAGAGATCTCATCTAGTATCAAGCTCTACTCATAATTTCAAGGATACAGACAAGAGGCACAGACAGCCTCTTAATTAGTCATCCTATATGGATCCCTGGATCATTCCTTTCACATCAGTCATGCATTCTCTGGAGGATAAGATGTGGTCTCCAAACGCAATTTTGCCAGATTACCTCACCCAACATATAAAGAAGCATGTAAATTGTGAAACATCTCCTGTATATACTCCAGAGATTTATATAGCTTATGTGACATTGACCAGGGAGCAAATGATTCTGGGTTATTTATCATATGTAATTTCATTAGCTGAAGACATCCTGCAAGAGCAGTGCCAACCTTCAGGGAATCCCTAATCTAAAGAAGGAGAGAGAGTCCAGCCTTGGAAGTACCAGTCTAAGCGAGGAGACATAGCCCTTGTAAGCATGAACCTTCCAGTCTGATGGAGGACTGTTTAGCTCTCATAGAGCCCTTGGACTGATTGGAAAACTACAGTCTCACCTTAAGGAGCCCCTCAATCAGACAGGAATGTTTAGACACATGGCTTAGCTAGAATTTGGGAATCCCTACAGAGCAGTCAGCAGTGGAAATTAAGAAAAGACAGTGTTGGGCCAGGCATGGTGGCTCACACCTGTAATCCTAGCACTTTGGGAGGCCAAGATAGGGGGATCACTTGAGGCTAGGAGTCCAAAATCAGCCTGGGCAACATGGGGAAACCCCATCTCTATAAAAAATACAAAAATTAGCTGGGCATGGTGGTGTGCACCTGTAATCCCAACTACTCGGGTGGCTGAGATAGGAGAATTGCTCGAGTCTGGGAGGAGGAGGTTGCAGTGAGCTGAGATCATGCCATTGCACTCCAGCCTGGGCAACAAGAACAAAACTCCATCTTAAAAAAAAAAAAAAAAAGAAAGAAAAGAAGAAGTGAGGCAACGGGTTCATGCTCATGGAATTCACTGGTCTTACCATATTCCCCATCATCCTGAAGCAGCTGGATTGATAGAACGGTGGAATGGCCTTTTGAAGTCACAATTATAGTGCCAACTAAGTGACAATACTTTGCAGGACTGAGGCAAAGTTCTCCAGAAGGCCATGTATGCTCTGAATCAGCGTCCAATATGTGGTACTGCTTCTTCCATGGCCAGGATTCACGGGTCCAGGAATCAAAGGGTCACCATCACCCCTAGTGATCCACTAGCAAAATTTTTGCTTCCTGTTCCTGCGACATTATGTTCTGCTGGCTTAGAGGTCTTAGTTCCAGAGGGAGGACTGCTGCCACCAGGATACACAACAGTGATTCCATTAAAGTGGAAGTTAAGATTGCCACCTGGACACTTTGGGATCCTCCTATCTTTAAGTCAACAGGCTAAGAAGGAAGTTACTGTGTTAGCTGGGGTGACTGACCCAGGCTATCAAGATGAAATCAGTCTACTGCTCCACAACGGATGTAAGGAAGCGTGCACAGGGAATACAGGAGATCCATTAGGGTGTCTCTTAGTATTACCATGCCCTGTGATTAAGGTCAATGGGAAACTACAATAGCCCAATCCAGGCAGGACTACAAATGACCCAGACCCTTCAGGAATGAAGGTTTGGGTCACTCCACCAGGGAAAAAAAAAAAAAAAAACCATTACCTGCTGAGGTGCTTGCAGGTACCAGCTGCAGAAATGAGGACTGTAATCGTCATGAGTATTTCCTCCTTCTTTTGTTAAAAACATGTTTGTGCATATACACACTTGTACTAAGAAAATATCTTCATTTTATTTCCTTTTCCTTTGTCATGTGACATAAGATTTATTGACTTCATATCAGATTCTAAGTATTGTTAACTTTATGTAATAGTATTTGGATTGGGGATTGGTGCATTTCTGGTTGTATGAAAGATAGTTGTATTATGTTAGGCATAATTATGACCTTATGATTGTCTTTATTTGAAGATTATGTATGACCTCAGGAGATGTGTATGGGTTCAAGTTGACAAAGGGTGGACTTGTGATGGTTAACGCTAAATGTCAACTCAATTGGATTGAAGGATGCAATACTGATCCAGGGTGTGTCTGTGAGGGTGTTGCCAAAGGAGATTGATATTTGAGTCAGTGGACTGGGGAAGGCAGACCCACCCTTAATTGGGTGGGCATCATCTAATCAGCTGCCATCAAATATAAAGCAGACAGAAAAACGTGAAGTGACGAGAAAAGCCTAGCCTCCCAGCCTATATCTTTCTCCTGTGCTGGATGCTTCCTGCCCTTGAACATTGGACTCCAAGTTCTTTAGTTTTGGAACTTGGACTGGCTCTCTTTGCTCCTCAGCTTGCAGACAGCCTATTGTGGGACCTTGTGATCATGTAAGTTAACACTTAATAAACTCTCTCTCTCTCTCTCTCTCTCTCTCTCTCTCCCCTATTGGTTCTGGCCCTCTAAGAGAACCCTGACTAATACATGGGGTTTCACCATGTTGGCCAGGCTGGTCTCAAACTCCTGACCTCAGGTGATCTGCCTGGCTCAGCCTCCCAAAGTGCTGGGATTACAGGAGTGAGCCACCATGCCCGACTGGAGCTAGGTATTATTAGCATCCCCATTTTACAGAGATTAAGCAGCTTGCCCAAGATCACCTAGCTGGCAGGTAGAGGATGCAGGACCTGAATGCAGCCAGTCAGCTGCGGCAGCACTGTTAACTACCAAGACCAGATGCTCCTCACATAGCTAGGTGCACCAGGGTTGAAATCCATGCCAGCATCACCTGTGTATTCCACTGGCTGTCCAGCTTTCAACACCTCCTAATGGAGACAGTGCCTCCATCTGTCTTCTGGGGAGCCTTCCATTTGCATGTAATTTGGAGGGTAGTGGCTACTATAATTTGAATGTGTTCCCCAAATTTCATGTGTTAGAAACTTAATTCCCAAATTCATATGTTGTTTGGAGGTAGGGGCCTTTAGGAATTAATTAGGATAAGGTCATCAGGTAGGGACCCCATGATGGGACTGGTGGTTTTTATTGTTGTTGTTGTTGTTGTTGTTGTTGTTTTGAGATGGAGTCTCACTCTGTCACCCAGACTAGAGTGAGTCCAGTGGTCCGATCTCAGCTCACTGCAACCTCCACTTCCCAGGTTCAAGCGAGTCTCCTGCCTCAGCCTCCTGAGTATCTGGGACTATAGGCACTCACCACCACACCCGGCTAATTTTTATATTTTTAGTAGAGATGGAGTTTCGCCATGTTGCCCAAGCTAGTCTCAAACTCCTGACCTCAGGTGGTTCACCTGTCTTGGCCTCCCAAAGTGCTGAAATTACAGGCGTGAGCCACCTTGCCCAACCAAGGGACTGGTGGTTTTATAAGAAGAAGAGGAAGAGAGACCTCAGCTGATGCATGTGCTCTTGCCCTCTCAATACGTGATACCCTCCACCATGTTATGATGCAGCAAGAAGACTTCACCAGATGCCAGCACCACGCTGTTAGACTTCTCAGCCTCCAGAATCATAAGCTAAATAAACTTAGCTTTTCTTTATATATTATCCCGTCTGTGGTATTCTGCCATAGCAACAGAAAATGGACTAAGGCAGTGGCTAGCTTCAAAAGTCAAACCTGGAGGGGTCTGATGTACCCTTTCCCTTCCTTTCCATTCATGAGTTAGGCTCAGTTAATTGAGCACTAAGGTAGTGACCTGGGGACAGTTCATTGCAGAAGCACCGACAATATGGGGACCAGATGGCCCTGGAGCCTGACCAGTTCTTCATGCTCCTTTAGTTCTTACCTGATTTCCTAGCCTGGACATCCTACCACCTATGGGTTTGGTAAGGCCCCAGCATCCTTCTAACAAATTCCCTTTTGATGTAAGTCATCCAGAATCAAATTCAGCCCTATTTATTTATTTATTTATTTATTTATTTATTTATTTATTTTGAGACAGAGTCTCACTGTCACCCAGGCTGGAGTGCAGTGGCGTGATCTCGGCTCACTGTAAGCTCTGCCTCCCGGGTTCATGCCATTCTCCTGCCTCAGCCTCCCGAGTAGCTGGGACTACAGGCGCCCGCCACCACGCCCAGCTAATTTTTTGTATTTTTAGTAGAGACAGGTTTTCACCATGTTAGCCAGGATGGTCTCCATCTCCTGACCTCATGATCCGCTCACCTCAGCCTCCCAAAGTGCTGGGATTACAGGCGTGAGCCACCGCGCCTGGCCAAGTTCAGCCCTTTTCTTGTTTTGTTTGTTTGTTTGTTTTTGTTTTGTTGTTTTGTTGGTTTGTTTTTGTTTTGTTTACTTTTTTCTTTTTTCTTTTTTTTGAGATGAAGTCTCGCTCTGTTGCTCAGGCTGGAGTGCAATGGCACAATCTCGGCTCACTACAACCTCCACCTCCTGGGTTCAAGTGATTCTCCTGCCTCAGCTTCCCAAGCAGTTGGGATTACAAGCGTGTACCACCATACATGGCTAATTTTTATACTTTTAGTAGAGATGGAGTTTCACCATGTTGGCCAGGCTAGTCTTAAACTCCTGACCTCAAGTGATCCTCCCACCTCAGTCTCCCAAAGTGCTGGAATTATAGGCGTGAGCCACCAAGCCCAGCCAGGTTCTGCCCTTTTCAACCAACAATCCTGGTTGATACACCTGAGTGTTGACACTCCTTGTAATCTAAAACAAAATGATACACTCCTTGCATATAGCACAGGGATAGTATGCTCTCAACATATAAGTGAATAAAATAGGGCAACTTGGTGATGACTACAAAATCACCTGCTATGATGGCCTGGGTGCATGGAGGCTGTGCCACCAGATATTTCAAACTCTCTCCATTCCTTTTGTTTTTTGTGTTTGTTTTTGCTTTTGTTGGAGACAGAGTTTCAATATGTTGCCCAAGCTGGAATGCAGTGGTGTGATCACGGCTCATTGCAGCTTCAACTTCCTGGGCTCAAGTGATCCTCTCACTTCAGCCTCCTGAGTAGCTGGGACTACAGGCGTGTACCATCATGTCTGGCTAATTTAAAATTTTTTTTTGTAGAGATGGGATCTCACTATATTGCCCAAGCTGGTCTCAAACTCCTGGGCTCAAGCTATCCTCCCATCTTGGCCTCCCAAAATGCTAGAATTACAGACATGTGTCACCAACCCCAGCTTTTTGTTGTTGTTATGAAATGTTTTATACATACAAAGTTTTGTAAATCTTCATTTAAGGATGATTTCCTCAATTCCTTCTTTTTGTTTCATTCCTAATAGTTCCTCCCAGGGACCCTTGCAAGAGAGAGAATTCCTTCCTGCTTTTTCTCTTAAGACTCACACCCTCAGGACATAGGGAGAGCTTTTGTTCCATCTCAGAACCCAAGAGCCTTCATGGCCTGCATTACCTCCTCTGAAAGTGTTCAAATTCAGCCTGTCTCCTCACTTTCACTGCTGGGAGGTCGCTCTGGTCATAGGCATCCTGAAAGTTGTAACTTCCCCGCTCTTTGTTGGCTTCACATTTGCACTGATTTTTCGGGAACAGCCTGAAACAAGCAAGAGGATTGTAAATATGGATTGGGTGGGTAGGCTGGTGGGTGAGAGGAAACCGGAGTCCTGATCCAATGTGTAGTTTACTCTGAAAATCTTCTTTCCTACACCCAACTGTTCTGAGATGATGAGACCCTGGAATCCCCTGCACTGGCCCCTCACAGAGACAAAGGGACAAAGGGAGGGAAGTAGGGACAGAGAAAGGCTGAAGACTTTTCCTCTTGAATTATCCCCTGCACCTAACTTCTTTAAATCTGAGAGCTACATGACTGTCAGTTGTATCTCACCCCACCATGAAAGGAGGGCAGAGGGACAGAGAAGCAGCATCTTTTCTGCGGTTTTGATCAAAAACTACATGCTCTCCAAAGTTTTCAGGGATTTTACTGGGTGCTATAGAGGACATAGACTGGATCCTATAGACCAAGCCCTATCCTGGCTTGCAGTAACTTGCGCATTCAGCACAGGTTTAGAAAAGCAAGAGAACCATCTGTACAATGGGGCCAGTACTCCAGAGGAGGAGCAAGGAAGATGTGTGCACTAAGGTGAAAGAAAGAACACTCAGTCTCTCACCAGATTCCATCGTAGGAAAAGAGGTTCCTGAGATGTTCCTCAGGCAGAAGCTTCAGCTTCTGGACATCCGGGGCAGAACTTGGGAGCTCTGGCTTGAGGCTACTGAACACTGCTTGAAGGAACGTGCTTCCGAACATAAAACCAGCAACGCCAAGTCCCAAGATTATGACTAATATCTTGAGGAGCCACAGAAATCTCGAGCTGTTGGGACACAAAAGAACAGATTATGTTAAAATCTTTTTTATTGATTATGTAATGTATATGAGACTGATAACTTCAGGAAAAATGTAAGCTAAGCATATAGCTTATATTGATCACTAAAATTGATTTCTGATAAACAGAGGAGGAAAGAATCAAGTTGCAACAAAGGGACTTAGAAAAATTACAAATAAAAGGATGGCCAAAAAAAAAAATCCAGCAAAAAAAAAAAAAAAGGTTAGAGGCTGGGCACGGTGGCTCACACCTGTAATCCCAGCACTTTGGGAGGCCAAGGCGGGCAGATCATGAGGTCAAGAAATCGAGACCATCCTGGCCAACATGGTGAAACCTGGTCTCTACTAAAAGTACAAAAATTAGCTGGGCATGGTAGCGCATGCCTGTAGTGCCAGTTACTTGGGAGGCTGAGACAGGAAAATGGCTTGAACCCAGGAGGCAGAGGTTGCAGTGAGCCAAGATCATGCCACAGCACCCCAGCCTGGCGACAGAGCGAGACTCCTTCTTAAAAAAAAAAAAAAAAAAAAAGGTTAGTAATGCTAATGTCAGCATAGCTAAGTTCAAGGCAATAAAAAAGAGTATTAAATAGGACAAAAAGACCACTTACAGTGATCAAATGCATGATACCAAAACAGATAGCCATGAACTTTATCCACTAATAATAGCATTAAAGTATACAAAGAAAAAATGGCAGAGTATGAAAGAAGGATCAGAAATACAAAGATAGTTAGAGATGCTGACATGTCTAACTTGATCAAGTCTCAAAAATATTTTAAAGAAGCAGAACAACAAAATGATGTAATTTGTATTCTCTTAAAGAGCTCTTGAACATTTATAAAAATTGGCCACATATTAGGACACAAAGAAAACTGTAATAAAGTAGAAATAGTTCAGATCATACATTCTGACAACACAATTCAAATGTAACCTGGCCAGGCTTAGTGGCTCATGCCTGTAATCTGAGCACTTTGGGAGACCGAGGCAGGAGGATCATTTGAAACCAGGAGTTCAGGACTGGCCTGGGCAACAAAGCGAGACCCTGTCTCTACAAAAAATTGAAAAATAGCCAAGCACAGTGGCATGTGCCTGTAGTTCTAGCTACTCAGGAGACTAAGGCAGGAGAATCCCTTGAGCCCACGAGTTCAAGGCTGTAGTGAGCTATGATTGCACTACTGCATTACTGCCTGGGCAACTGAGACCCCATCTCTAAAAAAATAATAGGCCGGGCATGGTGGCTCACGCTTGTAATCCCGGCACTTTGGGAGGCCAAGGCAGGCGGATCACTTGAGCTCAGGAGTTTGAGACCAGCAACATGGTGAATGTCTCTACTGGAAAAAAAAAAAAAAAATAGCTGGGCATGGTGGCCCAGGCCTGTGGTCCCGGCTACTTGGGAGGCTGAGGTGGGAAGATCACTTGAGCCCAGAGGGCAGAGGTTATAGTGAGTCAAAACTGCACCACTGCACTCCAGCCTGGGTGTCAGAGGGAGATTCTGTCTCAAAAAAAAAAAAAAAAAAGCCCACTGCTATTATCTAACATCGTCATGGAAGTGCTAATCAATGCAGGTAAGATTAGCTTATGGAATAAAAAGATAAATAATGAAAAGGGAAATAAAAAGTATTATTTACAGATGAAATAACTACATATTCAGAAAACTAAAATGTATTAGATGAGAAACTATTAGTAAAATTTTAGTAGGGTATCTGGTGACAAAATATAGTAAAAAATTAATAATAATAATTATCTAATGACTACTTAGTATGTTCTAGACCACCTGCCAAGAGCTTTGTATGCATTATCTCATTTAGTCTTCACAAGAGCATAACAAGAGAAGTTTTACTTTTTGTTTTTGTTTTGTTGTTGTTATTTGTTTTGTTTTGTTTGAGACAGAGTCCTGCTTTGTCACCCAGGCTGGAGTGCGATAGCACAATCTCAGCTCACTGCAACCTCCACCTCCCAGGTTCAAGTGACTCTCCTGCCTCAGCCTCCTGAATAGCTGGGATTACAGGTGCCCACCACCACGCCCGGCTATTTTTTGTATTTTTAGTGGAGACAGGGTTTCACCATGTTGGCCAGGCTGGTCTCAAACTCCTGACCTCAGGTGATCTGCCTGCCTCAGTCTCCCAAACTGATGGGATTACAGGCATGAGCCACCACGCCTGGCCCAGAGAAGTTTGATTACTCCACCAATTAACAGATGAGATAGCTGAAGCTAAATGGGAAAAGTAACCTGCTCTCTTGGTTATGACGGATGCAGAATTCAAAAGCAGACCACACTTCTAACCACTACCCTATAGAGGTTTCTATAAGCCAACAACTCAGAAAACACAATGAAAGCAGAAATCTGCTTCAAATTAACAACACAACACAAAATGACCCAGGCAGGCAGATACTTAAGAAGAAACATGTGGGACTTATGTGGCAGACTCTTAGGTGGCCCATACGATCTTGATCTCTTGGGCACTTAGCAAAAGATTCTTGGTTTTCAGCATTCAAGATGTGCCTATGGGTGGTACCAACTGACATTTCCTGAAATCATGCAGTCTTGAGTTATAAATCTTCTTTAAATCTATTGCCATGCTAGAATCTTGTTAATATATAGGAAATTTAGAGAGATTAAGTACCAAAATGGCCTGCCCAATACTTGTATATTTTTAGTATCATACTGAACTAAAATCCCTGGAACTAGGAGCACTCTAGACCTTACACGATTTATTCCTCCCGTCATTTCAAACATTGAAAGTGGGGCCTATCTGATTATTTGCCTGCTCACTGTATGTTTATATCTACTGCATTTGTACCAGTATACATCAGATTTGTGCAACCGCTTTTTATTGGATTGTAATCAGGTCTCACAGTGATCATTTAACGTCTTCCTATAAGTCTCATCTTATGCTGTTATGGATTTTCATTTTGAAAATCTACACTGTATAGAAGCACATGTCTTTAATGTCTCCAGACATTACATTTCATCAAATGCTTAAATTTTAGTGGGCAACTTAACAGGGCCCTCCCTGTTAAGTTCTGAAAAAGAATGGGAGGGAACAATTAAATATTTTTGGTAAAATGTGGTTTTTGTCTTGTGCAGAATATGTAGAATATACCTTTTAATTTAGTAAATACGTTTTAAAAGGAAAGAGTGCTCTGTTATCACACTGCCTTGGTCTGTTTTGTGCTGTTTTGTACTGCTATAACAGAATACCTGAGACTGGGTCATTTACAGGGAACAGAAGTTCATGTTCTGGAGGTTGGGAAGTCCAAGATCCAGGGGACACATCTGGGGACCTTCTTGCTGCATCATCCCATGGTGGAAGGTGGAAAAACAAGTGAGTGCGTGTGAGAGACAGAGCAAGAGGGGGCTGAATTTGTACTTTTATAAGGAATCCACTCCTACTATAACGAGCCCGCTCCCATGATAATGGCATTAATCCATTCATGAGCACAGAGCCCTTCTGGCCTAATCACCTCTTATAAGGCTCCATTTCTTAACATTGTGTAATTGGGGATCAAGTTTCCAGCACACGAACTTTGAGGGACACATGCAAACCATATTATATAGCTAAAGCCATTTCATAAGATTTCTGAACAACTTGTAATTTTTGAAATACCTATTGGAAGTCGTTTACAGCTATTTTGCTTAAGTGTGATTTTTCCTTTTCTTGTCAATCTCTCTTTGGCAAAAAAAAAAAAAAGAAAAGAAAAAAGTGGGTTTCTGGTAATGAATTGAGCAGACATCTGATATATTGCATGCCTTTTAAGCTGTGTAACTTAATATTTGTATACTTGATAATTTGTTTTATTGTGTAATTGATAAAATTGTGATGTGTATTGATAATAGTTTAATGTGTAAGAATGTATGCTTGTAGTTCTCTGGGAGAAACAATTTGCCAAGCGTTCACCAGCTTGTGAAACTCTAATGTGAGGCTGGGCACGGTGGCTCACGCCTGTAATCTCGGCACTTTGGGAGGCCGAAGTGGGCAGATCACCTGAAGTCAGGAGTTCGAGACCAACCTGGCCAACATGGCGAAACCCTGTCTCTACTACAAATACAAAAATTTTTATTTTTTGTGTGGTGGCAGGCACCTGTAATGCCAGCTACTCAGGAGGCTGAGACATAAGAATCGCTTGAACCCAGGAGGTGGAGATTGCAGTGGACTGAGATCACGCCACTGCACTCCAGCTTGGGCGACAAGAGCGAAACGCCATCTCAAAAATAAATAAATAAATAAACTCTAATGTGAGAGCTTAAACATCTAAGTAAATAAAGGCACCTTTTAAAAAATCAAATTACTGAATATACATAAAATATAAAATATGAGCCCTTAAAAACTTAAAACTTTATTGGATTGTATGCCTGAAATGACACACATCAAGCTCTTAATTGTGGTCTGCACTATTCAATGAACACGTTTCTATAGTCTCTCTTTTTTCTTTCTTTTTTTGTAACGATCAAGAATTAATTTTGTCACTGAACAAATAAAGAATTAAGCAAATTACCACTGTATTAGGGAAATACATAGATGAATAGATTGAGATGCCTTCTTTTTATTCTTGATTAGAATGGCTCAGTTTTTTAGAGATGTAACTTTGCCCTATATTAATTTATAAATTCAATATAATAACCACATGAATAAAAGCAAAACAAGATTTTCTTTCTTTTTTTCTCGCTCTGTCGCCCAGGCTGGAGTGCAGTGGCGCGATCTCAGCTCTGCAAGCTCCACCTCCCAGGTTCATGCCATTCTCCTGCCTCAGCCTCCCGAGTAGCTGGGACTACAGGCCAAGGCACTTACCACCAAACTAATTCCTTTTTTCACTGCAGAGACTGAGCTCCACCATGCCAATGGTGATGACCACCTCCTGATCTCGTGATCCCTACCTGCCCCAAAGTTGCTGGGATTACAGGCGTGGAGCCACCGACCTACAGATTTTTCTTTTTTTAGAGCCAAGATCCCACTGTGTTGCCCCATGGTCCTAAACTCCTGGGCTGGGCGAACTCCTGCCTCAGCTCTGAGTAGCTGGGACTCATAGCACATACCACAGAAGCCAGCAGAACAGCATTTTTGAGACGATCTTGCTCTGTCACGCAGGCTGGAGTGCAGGAAAATAATCTCGCTCACTGCAAGCCCTCCCCGAGCCCATGAGATTTTCCTGCTCAGGCTCTCCTGAGGGTTGGGATCATAGGCTCTGCCATCATGCCAAGTAATTTTTTTTCTATTTCTTAGTAGAGACGTGTCACCATGGTCTGATTCTCTGATCTTTTTAGATCCGCCATTTCGGGTTTTCCTGTTGGGATTACAGGCGGAGCCCACCACACCGCCAGAACAGATCTTTTATTGGCTTCAAAAATGACCTGCAAAATCGATGCCAGGTACAACACACAGAACAGCAAAGGAAGATATTAAAAATAAGAAGGATGGGCCAGGTGTGGCGGCTCACGCCTCTAATCCCAGCACTTTGGGAGGCCAAGGTAGGCAGATCACAAGATCAGGAGATCAAGACCATCCTAGCTAACATGGTGAAACCCCATCTCTACTAAAAATACAAAAAATCAGGAGGGCGTGGTGGCACGTGCCTGTAGTCCCAGCTACTCGGGAGGCTGAGGCAGGAGAATCGCTTGAACCTGGGAGGCGGAGGTTGCAGTGAGCAGAAATCGCTCCACTGCACTCCAGCCTGGGTGACAGAGTGAAATTCCATCTAAAAAAAAAAAAAAAAAAAAAAAAAAATAAGGACAGCTATATTACTACTGAAGAACACAGTTATCGCAAGGCCACAGTTATTAAAAGCATGGTACCAATTCAGGAATAAGCAAATAAGTGAATGGAACAAATCGAAGTCCAGAAATACTCTGTGTGTGTGTGTGTGTGTGTGTGTGTAATTTGAATTTGCACTATCTTTGTCACATATTTCTGTAACATCTTAACTTTCAAATTTTCTAAAATGGTACCCAGAAAAATAAATACATTTAAACTAATCAAGTTACAGAAACTGTCTTAACCCATTTTGTGCTGCCATTACAAAATACCACAGGTATACCACAGGGTAATTTATACAGAAAAATTTATTTGGCTAATGGTCCTGAACACTAGGAAGTCCAAGGGCATGGTTACACAGTTTCAGCTAGATAGTAGAAATGCCTTTCAGTATTTTGTAACATTGTAGGATGAATATAGTTACAATAATATATAGTTTCAGGCTGGGCACTGTGGCTCATGTCTGTAATCCCAGCACTTTGGGAGGCCAAGGCAGGTGGATCATTTGAAGTCAGGAGTTCAAGACTAGCTTGGCCAACATGATGAGACGCTGTCTCTACTAAAAATACAAAAAATTTAGCTGGGTGTGGTGGCGTGTGCCTATAATTTCGGCTACTCTGGAGGCTGAGGCAGGGGAATTGCTTGAACCAGGGAGGTGGAGGTTGCAGTGAGCTGAGATTGCGCCACTGCACTCCAGCCTGGGCGACAGAGCTAGACTCTGTCTCAAAAAATTAAAATAAAATAAAATTAATTTACAAAATTTCGTTGGGCATGGTGGTGCGCATGTGCATGCCTGTAATCCCAGCTACTCGGGAGGCTGAGGTGGGAGAATCGCTTGAGCTGGGGAGGCGAAGATTGCAGTGAGCCAAGATCGCATCACTGCACTCCAGCCTGGGCAATGGAGCGAGACTCCATCTCAAAATAATAATAATAATATAGTTTCAAATAGCTAAGAGGAAGATATTGAATGTTTGTTCCCAACACAAAGAAATGATAAACGTTTAAGAAGATGTATATGCTGATTATCCTGATCTGATCACTATGCTATGTGTTTATCACTATATGTATCAAAATATCACTATGTACCTCGTGAATATGTACGATTATTATTTGTCAGTTAAAAAGAAACTGCAGGCCGGGCGTGGTGGCTCACGCCTGTAATCCCAGCACTTTGGGAGGCCAAGGCAGGTGCATCACGAGGTCAGGAGATCGAGACCATCCTAGCTAACAAGGTGAAACCCCGTCTCTACTAAAAAATACAAAAAATTAGCTGGGCGTGGTGGCGGGCGCCTATAGTCCCAGCTACTCGGGAGGCTGAGGCAGGAGAATGGCGTGAACCCGGGAGGTGGAGCTTGCAGTGAGCCGAGATGGCACCACTGCACTCCAGTCTGGGAGACACAGGGAGACTCCGTCTCAAAAAAAAAAAAAAAAACTGCAGACCTTTTGTGCATGTTTCCATAGGTGGAGGAAAAGTCATATTTGCTAAGGATTTGCCAGCTTTAAATTTATTGGCATCATTATCAGGTCTTCCAGCTTCCTCCTTCTCAGTCACCCATTAAGGAAGGTGGAGTGGGGGAAGTTGGGGAAGGGGAACGCAGGAGGGAAAGCCTTAGCCAGGGACGTAAATGGATGCAATCTGCCTTCCTTTCCCCCATTCCACCAATCCTCTGTTCAACCTGTGCTGCTACTTTTTTTTTTTTTTTTTTTTTTTGAGTCTAGCTCTGTCACCCAAGCTGGTGTGCAATGGAGCAATCTGGGCTGGCTGCAACCTCTGCCTCCAGGGTTCAAGCCATTCTACTGCTTCGGCCTCCCAAGTAGCTGGAATTACAGCCACTTGCCACCACACCCAGCTAATTTTTATGTTTTTAGTAGAGACGGGTTTCACCATGTTGGCCAGGCTGGTCTTGAATTCCTGACCCCAAGTGATCCGCCCACCTCGGCCTCCCAAAGTGCTGGGATTACAGGTGTAAGCCACTGCGCCCAGCCAAACGTGTTCTTTTTCATGCTTACAAGATGTCATGTCACAAACATGTTTTTGTATTTTTGTGAGATGACTTCTTTGTCAATGTTTAACAATTGTTTTAGAGTTTTAGAAAATACAAACAAAATAAACTTCGGGGATAAAAGAACACAAAATGTGTGCCTGATCCTTTTTCGTAGCTTATAAAAATTAATTTAGACTTTACCCCGTTAATTATTATATCACTCCGTAGAGGCTCTTTAGCACCCGGGGCCACACAACCGCCACTCACTCTGCCCTGCGGTGGGCGCCTGGATCTGAAAACCGACTTTTCCCTGACTCAGCGCGGACTGTGAAGGAGACCAAGCCGCCGGGGTCCCCGACTGTCCAGAGCCCCACTCAATCCCCGCGCCCGGGCACCTACATACCCCTGACGGCGGTTCCTCCCGTGGGCAGCAAAGGGGCCCCAGGCCGGGTCAGCGCCTCTGAGTTCCAAGCAAACAGCCAGCCTCGAACCCCGCAGTTCCGAGCCGACTCTCACACTCGGGCGTCCCCGAGACACATTCCCGACAGCAAGAGACCACCTCCACGTGGAATTTTCCCACGAAAAACCAGCGTTCCCCGTTCCTGGGGGTGCAGAGTTCGTTTCGCAGGCGCCCTCACCTCGCGTCTGCAGCCACCTATGCGGGGAACCGGTTGGACTTAAGACTCCAACCGCCAGCTCCCTGGGCTCCGGCGTCTGTGGCCCCCGCATCTGCGGGCTCTGCAGACGCCAGAAAGGACCCGCGGCGATCCAGGCTCCCGAAGTTTCACCTCTTGCCCCGCTCTGCCCCGGGTACACTCACCTGCCCGAAGTCATCCCGAATCCCGCCGCCCTCGGACGGCCGGATGTCGCGGAGCCTAGCAGCCAGGCCTCCGACTGCCCTGCCCTGGCACCGACCCGGGCAAATTCTCGGCGAGCAGAGCAGGTGCAGGACGCTTGGGGCTGTCCCCGCCCCCGTCACCCACTCCCCGCCCACGCCCTAGGTCTTTCTGTGCGCCCAGCCTGGCGCCGACACGTCCAGACATCGTTGTCGTGGTCTGGGGACCACTGGACCCCGCGGCGCACAGACCCGCCAGTGGCCCGCGCCCAGGAGAACTCCAGAAGGCGACAAGGATGACCGCCGCCCCTGCATGGGACACTCGCTAGGTAAACTGTGAGCTCCGCGCTAAGCGCTTTTCATCTACGCGGGGTCATTTATTCATCACAACGGCCCTACGAGATGAGGACAGTTACCAGCTCACCTTTCAGAAGAGCAAGCCGAGGAAAAGTGGGGTAATCCGCTGGAAAGTGCAGACGCTAGGATTCGAACCAAGTCTGGGTGACCTGAAGCTTCCAGTCGTGCATTTTCTGTCCCTCGAACTCGGAGCTAAGTTATAAGACGCCACCGCTCGCCTCCAGACCCTCCGGACTCTACCGGTGGGTGGTCCGAGCTGAGAGTCCCCGAACTTCTGTGTGGAAAGGGGTGGGCGAGACGGGGCAGGGAGGCTCACGTGACCCAGGGTCGGTAGCGTCTCCACTCGCCCACCAGGAGCAGCGAGCTGCGTCCCCTGCGCTTCCCGCCCCGCGCCTGCGTACTCTCCCCCGGCTACCGGAGCCGGTCCTCGCAGCGATCCGGTCCTCGCAGCGATCCGGCCCCCGCCCTTCTCTCCTAACCGCCCCCATCCCAGCGCCCCCATCTCTACCCTGGACCTTTCTCCTCCGCCACTGGTGATCGCGCTTCTCTCTCCCGCTTACAGAAAAACACAATCCCCGCATCCACCTCTAGTCTATCACCGCAGTCCCTACCTTTCCTTCCTCGCTACGCTGTGTTCCCGTGCACTCCAACCTCGTGGCCTTGACCCGTCCGCAGCTTATGCTGGGGGTCGCTAAATTCGGCCTTGGTCCCACCTCCACCCTCCACTTCACCCCACACTCCACAAGTACTGTCCTGGCAAAAGACCCCAGGGACTGGAAAGCTGGGGTGTGGCTGAATCCCTCTAACGGGCAAGGGACCCCTGGGGCCACATAACGCCTGTGTGCCTGGAAGAAAGAGTCTGTTGAACTTCAGATGAAATTAGATTTGCAAGACCTTTTTCATAAGCCAGGCTCGGTGTTTCCCATGGCTCCTCTCACGCATGATTATATTGTATTCTAATGGCCCAGCTGTCACAAATATGAGAATTTATTTTTTAAACTGTTGCCTAGGCTGGAGTGCAATGGTGTAATCATAGCTCATAGCCTTGACCTCCAGCGCTCAAGTGATTCTCCCACCTCAGTCACCCAAGTAGCTAGGACTACAGGCACCCACCACCACACCTGGCTAATTAAAAAATAATAATAATTTGTAGACAGGAAGTCTCACTCTGTTGCCCAGGCTGGCCTTGAACTCTTGAGCTCAAGCAATCATCCTGCGTCGGCCTCCCAAAGTGCTAGGATTACAGGTGTGAGCCACCACGACCGGCAAGAATCTTTAAATATGGCGTGAAAGTGCATGCAAAATAGGGCCGGGTGCAGTGTCTCACGTGTGTAATACCAGCACTTTGGGAAACTGAGGCAAGTGACTCGCTTAAGGCCAGGAGTTTGAGACCAACCTGGTCAACATAGTGAAACCCCATCTCTACTAAAAATACAAAAATTAGCCTGGGGTGATGGCACACACCTGTAATCCCAGCTACTTGGGAGGCTGAGGCACGAGAATCACTTGAACCCAGGTGGTAGAGGTTGCAGTGAACTGGGATCGCGGCACTGCACTCCAGTCTGGGTAACAGAAAGTGACTCCATCTCAAAAAAAAAAAAAAAAAAAAATGACCAGTGCTTTTCTTTTTGACGGAGTCTGGGAAAGTGAGTCTTGGAAAAGAGTAGAAGGAAATGCCAGTGTGATCTACAACTTTGATGCAGGTGAGTCCCAAGTTCAGGTCTGAGCTCCTTGGCAGCCAGCAGAGAAAGGGAGTCTCTCAGAAAGGAGTTTTAATGTAGCAAATGCGGGTAACTATTTTCTAGCTCCAGGCTGGAAAAGAGATCCTCTTTGACAAGGCCAATCAGAAAAGTGTTGTACTGACCGCGTGCATGTAGGGGGGAAAAAAAAAGACATTTGTATAACACCTCCTTGCTTAGGAAGAGCTTCCACATGCATTCCCCTCCTTCATTCAGCTCTTGTAATAACACTGTCAGGCACTTCTCAGATGTGAAGACTAAGCCTATGAGATCTTTCATGACTCGTTCAAGCTTATGTGGCCAGCAATGGGGCTAGGATTTTCACCCAGGAGTTCTGTCTCTAAAGCCAGTGCTGGCTCCCTCGAACCCCCTGTATCACCAACTGTTCTGTGAAAGGGTTGTATACGCAAAGAGACCCCCAAATGCTGAAGGAGCTGAGAAACCAAAGGAGGCGGCACACAAATCCAGTTTGTTGGTATTGGGTGATTTATTAAGGGAACTTAGAAGTGTGGTCCTGGGCACCACAAGGCAGATAGATCTCTACACTACAACCCCTCAAACCACAGCTTATATCTTGGGCAAAAAGCATATGTATCCTAGAAGGAATACATGGGTGACTACAGGCATCACAGCTTATGGTTTCTGCAACAATAAGAAGGAAACTTACAATGAGTAAGTGTTCATACATAAAGAGTAATACATCAACTAGACATTTTTTTTTTTTTAAGATGGAGTCTCACTCTGTTGCCCAAGCTGGAGTGCAGTGGCATGATCTTGGCTCACTGCAACCTCTGCCTCCCGGGTTCAAGCAATTCTCCTGCTTCTGCCTCCCAAGTGGCTGGGACTACAGGCATGCACCATCACAACTGGCTAATTTTGTATTTTTAGTAGAGACGAGGGTTTCACCATGTTGGTCAGGCTGGTCTTGAACTCCTGACCTCAGGTGATCCACCCACCTCAGCCTCCCAAAGTGCTGGGATTACAGGCAAGAGCCACTGTGCCTGGCCCAACTAGACATTTTAGAGGCACTCCTGGGACTGGGGGTTAACCAGGTAGATTTGCATTTAAAATAAAGTGGCTCTTGTCCCCACACCAGCTCTATTTAAGTGGGAAAACTCTTTTCCATCAGTTCTGTGGTTTGGAAGCAGGGAAGAGGATAGTTCAGGCATAACTCTTCCTTCACAATCGTGTTGTGATTGGTAACTGTGGTTCCAAGGTGAACCCTCTATAGTTGCTGATCCTCTCTCCCTGCTCTAGGGATGACTGCAGGGAGGGAGAGTGGATTAAAGGAGAATGTATTTACTGTTTTTCAGCTTGATCAGGGTTTCTCCATAGCAGAGCTAGCTGTGGTCCCTGACTACCTAGACCACAGCCAAGCAGCTGCCCTGCTGCTTCCCTGAGTGACAGAGCAGGAGCATCACCATCTTGGACAAGCACTGCCATTTTAAAGTTCACCTTGATCAAAAAAACGCCTGAATCCAAAGGACATCAGCCTAATGGCTAAAGTTAGCATGACCATAAACCACAAATGACATCTCCAACCAGAAACATTCCAACCATAAGATAAATCCCTCCCCAACCAGAGACATGCCAGCCCCGAGATAACCTCTCCTCCGACCAGAGACATTCCAACCCCACAGTAAACTTCCCACACACACAGAAACATTCCAAGCTTGTGATAAGCTCTCTCACCCTAAAACCAATAAATACTCCTAGTTTGTAAGACAGGATGCTCCTGTCTTACAAAAATCAGCCAGAAGCCCCTCTCAGGTTTATTATCCAAAAGAAACCTGTCTTTGACTGTTGAACCACTTTTTGTGTTTCTTCCCTCTTTAACTCTTACATTTGGTGCTGAAAGCCAGGACAGGTGTTGGGGATAGAGGCTCTTTTGCAACCCAGGAAGCAGTGGACAGCAGCTGCTCATCCCACTGGATCCTGAGAGTCTCTGGCCATCCACCCCATCTTGTCTCTCACTTTATTTTTTGAGTGATTTGCGTGACAAGGACAACTAACCTGAAGGAGACTGTGAGGCTCGGGCTGGGGCTACTCTCCAGTGAGCCCTCAAAACCCTCAGATCTCAGGAATCCACCTCTGACTGCCCACAAGGGGTATCAGGTATTTTGCTTTCTCCCCTCTTCCTCCCTCCTCCTCCTCCTCTCTCTCTCTCTCTCTCTCTCTGTTTTTCTCTCCTCCCCACCCCACCTCTTGTGGCTCCAGTCCAAGAGGCCCTTTGCCAGTCCACCTGGAACATCTAACATCAGACACTAATCCAGCTAACTGGTAAGATCTGCCTTCCCCTTTCTTTCTTGTGGTACTCGGGAAAGTCAGGTCTGCCATCCCAGTCCTCAGAGGACCAGTGGGACTAAGCTAGAAGAAATCTTGGGGATGCCTAATTTCTTCTCAACTTGACCATCCTCTTTATAAAGAGGATTCCAGGTCTCTGTCTTTTGACTGGGAATGCCTAGAACTAAACCAGACACCCTCGGCTTCCTCTTACCAGTCCACATGGGTGCCAAACAATCCCACATTCCCACATCCTCTCCACTGGGCTGTCTCCTTCACAAACTCACCAAACTTGGCTAACAGGAAATATAAAGCCAAAGTGTTTGGATTTTTATTGCAACACGGCCTGGCCCCAGTAAAAATTAAATAATGGCAAATTAAATTTTCAAGCCAAAGGCCCAAAAATGGCACCTTTGACTTTCAAATTTTCAGGGACCTTGACAACTTTATAACCAGGAATGGCAAATGCCAAGAGGTTCTCTATATTCAGGCTTTCTTCTACCTTAGATCCCAACCCTCCCTGTGTCAAGCTTACACCCTTCATGAAATCCTTCTTCTTAATGAAAACCTTCCCCAGGTCTCTCCTTCCTTTGAAACTCCTTCCTTCAAAACCCCTTCCTCTGAAACCCCTTTTGACCCTGCAGATGAACCCCCTCTGCCTTCTCATCCCCCTGCATCTGCTCCTCGCATGTCTGAACCCTCTGACCCGGTGGCCCCTCCTGCCCCCAAGCCTTCAGCCCCAAACCCCGCTTCCCCCGCTTCTCCACCTATTACCCGTTCAAAAACTGCTCCATCTAATCAAACCATCTCTGCCATTCTCCCTCTCTGGCAAGTGGCTGGGGTTGAAGGCATTGCTTGCATTCATGCCCTTTCTCCATGTCTGATTTGTTGCAAATCAAACAGTACCTAGGATCTTTCTATGAAAAATCCCTGTCATTACCACAGGGAATTCCTGCACATAACCCAATCCTTTAACTTGGCCTAACATTTACATAATTCTAACCTTCACCCTCACCCCTGATAAAAAAAAAAAAAAAAAAAAGAGTGCTCAGCTTAATTAAAATGGATATCCAAGCTACAAGTATATTCAAAAGGCCTTTATGTTTTGTCTCTTCATAAATCTTATTTTCCTAGGAAAGGTTTTCTCCCAGTCAACTGAATTACTTTTCTCCACTCTGCCTTGCCATTTTTGGTGCATGTATGAAAGACCCTAAAATGACTTCTGGTGGCCTGGGACTCCTTGGGAAAACAAAAAGGCACCACAAATCCCATTTTGGGAAAAATCTCTGTTTTCCTTATGCAACCGCTAGAATTAGAGGTGATTAAGTACTTCCCAAAATCTGTCTTTGTCTTCCAGCTATGCTTGTTTATTAGGTTCTGGAAATTGTTTTCCTAGCCCTATTTTTAAAGGGCCTCACCCGAAGGCCGTTAATCCAACAGGGAAATTTTTGTTTAAATCTTAGAATTACTGGATCTTTTTCTGGTTGTCTGTGTGGCTATATACGTGTTATGTGTGCAGTATCTATTTTAAAAGCTCTAATTAATTGACCTAAGAAAAATAAGCACTTAAATCAAACATTTTTAAGGATAAAGTAAAAGTTGTAGGACCTTCAGTTCGCACGACTTTAATCTTTAAAACCTACTGGTACAGTAAGATTAGAAATGTTTTGACTGGGCGCGGTGGCTCACGCCTGTAATTCCAGCACTTTGGGAGGCCAAGGTGGGTGGATCACGAGGTCAGGAGATGGAGACCATCCTGGCTAACACGGTGAAACCCCGTCTCTACTAAACATATATAAAAAAAAAAATTAGCCAGGCATGGTGGTGGGCGCCTGTAGTCCCAGCTACTTGGGAGGCTGAGGCAGGAGAATGGTGTGAACCTGGGAGGCGGAGGTTACAGTGAGCCGAGATCACACCACTGCACTCCAGCCTGGGCGACAGAGCGAGACTCCATCTCTAAATAAATAAATAAATAAATAAATAAATAAAAAGAAATGTCTTAAGAGTTGCCAGCATACATTTTTGTTTGCATTTATTTATCAAGCAATTTCATACCTATCTCTGCCAAATACTATAAGGTGTTAAATTTTGGCATAGAGGCTATAAAACTGTAACTCAGCCCAAACAGAATAATCTTTGCTTGTGTCATTGTTTAATAAATGAAACATTAATATTGATTCAATAAAGATAGCTCCATCTTGAACTATTTAGTGAAATACCCTAACTTCTTTTTTTTTTTTTTTTTTTTTTTTTTTTTTTTTTTTTTTTGAGACTGAGTCTGGCTCTGTCGCCCAGGCTGGAGTGCAGTGGCCGGATCTCAGCTCACTGCAAGCTCCGCCTCCCGGGTTTACGCCATTCTCCTGCCTCAGCCTCCCGAGATGCTGGGACCACAGGCGCCCGCCACTTCGCCCGGCTAGTTTTTTGTATTTTTTAGTAGAGATGGGGTTTCACCGTGTTAGCCAGGATAGTCTCGATCTCCTGACCTCATGATCCGCCCGTCTCGGCCTCCCAAAGTGCTGGGATTACAGGCTTGAGCCACCGCGCCCGGCCAAATACCCTAACTTCTAATCTTGAAATTAAAGAAAAGATAATTTATATAAAAAAGAATCTTATATGGTAACGTCTTGTCCTAAAGTAAATTAACTGATTGTTTAAAGAAAGGAATGTTTACAACAAATCAGAAAGTTGAGGCAAGTCAGAAATTGTCTGTGTACGTCGTAAAAAGTTTTATAAAAGGAAATTTATGTAAGAAAGGTACAATTTAGGGTGGGCACAGTGGTTCATGCCTGTAATCTCAGCACTTTGGGAGGCCGAGGCATTTCAGGAGTTCGAGACCAACCTTACCAATATGGTGAAACCCTGCCTGTACCAAAAATACAAAAATTAATTTAGCTGGGCGTAGTGGCATGTGCCTGTAGTCCCAGCTACTCAGGAGGTTGAGACAGGAGAATTACTTGAACCCAGGAGATGGAGACTGCAGTGAGCCAAGATTGTGCCAATGTACTCCAGCCTGGGGCGACAGAGCAAGACTGCGTCTCAAAAAAAAAAAAGAAAGAAAGAAAGAAAAAGAAATGATGTACAATTTAAAAGTGATTAGGCCTCCTGCATGCTTTATAAAATGCCACTATAACTCTTAGCTGTACAACTGGCCTTCATTGATTCATTGAAGCTAGGTAAGACCTAGGACACATGGAGTTAAATGCTTGGATAAGTCAGACTTTATCTGCACTTCTGTCTAGTCCTAGGCTCTACACCTAGTACATAATTAAAATCCCAAGCTTGGCTGGGAACAGTGGCTCATGCCTGTAATCCCAGCACTTTGGGAGGCCAAGTCAGGAGGATCACCTGAGGTCAGGAGCTCGAGATCAGCCTGGCCAAGATGGTGAAACCCCGTCTCTACTAAAAATACAAAAATTAGCCGGGTATGGTGGCACTCGCCTGTAATCCCAGCTACTCAGGAGGCTGAGGCAGAAGAATCGCTTAAATCCAGGAGGTGGAGGTTGCAGTGAGTTGAGATTGCACCATTGCACTCCAGCCTGGGTGACAAGAGTGAAACTCCATCTCAAAAATAAATAAATAAAAATAAAATCCCAAACTCACCAACAAAAGTAAAGGTTGCTAAAAGTTAACAGTGTGACATGTATTTAAGACTACTGAAAAAAGTTTACATATACTTTTGGTAAAAAGATTATAAGGAGGCATGAAAATGTAATGTGGATTTTTACCTAGATTTAAAGATTAAAGAACTGTTTTAAGTTTAATAAAATAAAAATGAAGGTTTAAGCAATTTTTGAAAGGTTAATTGTAAAGGAAATTCTGTGTAAACATATTGGCTAAAGTTGAAGGGGTATGATCCAGTTTTTCTGTAAATTGAGCATTAAAATAAAAGCACAGGTTTCTCTTAAAGCACTAACTTGATTTTTAGCAAAAATTATAAAGGGTTAAAAAGGGTCTATAAAAATCTTTACCTTATGGTCAAACATTAAAATTGAGTAAATTTGTCTACAAGATTTTCTTAAAAATTGAGCTTAACATTAATAGCACACTAATATAATGGTAAAATGTGGTATAAAATCATACAGAAAGCATTGTCAAATATAAAATGGTGTTTGGCTTTCTTTGGGCTATATTTGTATAAATATGTTATTGGCACGTGTTCCAAAGTTATGGGAGACTCCTATAATTCTGATATATCTTAGTGTATGTTATCAGTAATAATTATAATTGTTATGTTAAAATTATTGTGTGCCACAAAGGTAACAGATATCCTTGTCAATTGTGACTTTAGCTATAGCTACTCTAAAACTTTTTGTCATCCATCAACAATTGTTGCGTTGTTTTGGTCCTCCTTAGAAGATAGTCTTATAATCAGCTATAAAGCTCTAACAGGTGCTCTTGAATGGAGGTTTTGGATAACTTTGAAGACTGTAACATCAGAATAGAGGAAAAACATTCAGGACTTCTGAAGAGCTAATATGTTCATTACTATCAAGCAGGACAGAAATTAACTGAACTAATAGGAGACTGAAGTGATCTCTTGGACGTTTTGCTTAAAATAGTGATAATCCTTTGTTTTGCTTTTCAAAGTCAAAGAAACTCTTCTTTTGAGCTATTGACAGCTTTTAACAATTTAGTATACTCCCATGAACAAAATTTGGAGCATACCTGTTTCTCTCTACCTGACTTTCTCCAGAATTTGGAAACTGAGTATTCTTAAGTTGTGCCAATATAGTTATTTGCATAAGTGCAATAAGAATCTGTTTTCTTTTGTAACAGGACACAATTGGAAAAACTGGTTATTTTACCAAGGCTTTGACTGGAATGGTGTGCTTTCCTTTAAGGAATCAAACCTGACTTATGAAGCCAAGGAAGCCCTTGGGAAACTGGCCTCATGTTTTGTGTACACAGTCCCTGTACAGGGTTTCTGATCTGCAGTAAGTAAAGAATGTCACTTTCTGATAGGCCAGGAACCCCAAGTTATTTTGGAATCTCAAGGGGAAACTAATAGGTATTTAATAGTACAATTCCATGGCTGGGCTCAGCTTTAAAAAGTCTTATCTGAGATTCCTTCTGTGGAAAAAAGTTCCATCAATGCCAATTTAAAAGGCCTATGTAACAAATAATTATTCTTGCTGCACTGTATGCAAATAATTAAGCCAAGAGTAATAAAACAAGCCATTCCTACCATGATTTGTCTTTTAATAAAAATGGGAAATTGAAGAAAGGAAATTATGTTTCAAAAACTATAGCACACCTGTTATTAAATTCTAGTGTTGCAAAATGTTTTTCAATTTTTATTATTTTCTACAGTTTAAATTAAATTCTAACTTTCCTGGCTACAAGTTTCCAAAATAAGCTGTGCTTTCTTAAAGCCCTATGAACTGACAACTAGCTGTTTCAGCAGGCGCTGCCTCTAAGCCTCTGATCATCACACGAGGAACTCTCTTCACTGCTGGCGCTGACAACTAATAACTGAGGGTGCCCAGAATCCTTCGCCCCCACGTCTAGTAAGTCCATGGAACCCAGGGTAATTGAGACAGTATCTGTTACAGGAATCAACTCCTGGGTACATCACACTCAAGTCAAAGCCTGGAAAGCTGAGGAAGCAACCCCTGACAGCCCAAAGGAACATCCTAAATATCAATGTAAAGACATAGGAAATCTTAAGCTGAAAATCATAAAAAATAAGTAACTAAGTGAGAACTACTCATCTTACTCAGTCTCACCCCTACTTCACCAAATGCTTTTTGTCGTTCCTACCTCTCCTTCTCAGCCAAATATTAAAACCTTTTAATGGAAATTATTGACTATGCCACCCTGTGGGAACTGCTTTACTCACTCTACTATTTGCAGTAGGATTATATACCATAAGAGCCTCAAGGTGGAATATCAGACAGAGAATCTCAGTTACTGTAGCATTTTGCTTAATTATTATCCTCATAGCAGGAAAAATGGTTACTAACAGAAAATAACACACAGGCCTTTCCAAACATGTGCCTCTGCCTCTCTTGGGCCTAGTAAGAGACGCTGCTGAAAAATTTAAAGAAAGGGCTGAAAAGGTAAGAGAATACCAAAACAACCAAACAGATTATTAGTTTGGAAACAAAATAATAGCATGGGTCATCCCATTTCTGGGCCTTCTCTTCTAATAACATACCTAGGACTAATGTTCTTACCCTACCTAATTAACCTTTTTTCAAATATTTTTAACTGAAAGGATCATTGCCATTTCACAGACAACTACCCAGAAACAAATACAGAGTGTTACTCCTACAGTCAATCTGAGACCAGAAAACTCTCTGTCCCCTAATCAGCAGGAAGTAGCCAGAAAGAACATACCACCCCTCATCCTTTTTATAACTATAGGGTCAGGATTGACAGAGCAGGAGTATCACCATCTTGGACAAGCACCGCCATTTTAAAGTTTACCTTGATCAAAAACCACCTAAATCCAAAGGGCATCAGCCTCATGTCTAAGGTCAGCATGACCATAAATCACAAATGACATCTCTGACCAGAAACACTCCAACCATAAGATAAATCCCTCCCCAACCAGAGACATGCCAGCCCAAGACTTCCTCCTCTCTGACCAGAGACATTCCAACCTGCAATAAATTTCTCCCACACATAGAAACATTCCAAGCCTGTGATAAGCTCTCTCACCCTAAAACCAATACTCTTAGTCTGTAAGAGAGAGCACTCATGACCAAAATCGGCCAGAAGCCCCTCTCAGGTTTATTCTCCAAAATAAATCTGTCTTTGACTGTTGAGCTGCTTTTCGTGTTTCTTTCCTCTTTCTTTAACTCTTACTGAGGACTAAAGAAGAGATGGCTGTCCAAGTCCACCTGGAGCCCTGATGGCTGTCCAGCCTGTGCACATCACATTACAGGCCCTGTCTGGGATCAGTCTGAGGGTAGCTTCCCCTAGTGGTGACCCCAGGTTTTTTCACTGTGGTAGATCCATTTTACTACCATTACAAGACTTCCACTTCTCCCTGGCTGTGGACCCATTTCCAGCAATCAGCTTTGACAAATTGGCAAATTCTTAAGTAACCTGAATCTCCCTTATATTTGGTCTTTCCAGCTACTCCCAGTGCCCAGTATACCCACCTCTGGCACTGGTCTTGCTGGGCCAAAGGACAAACTCTTTTTACCTTTCACCATCAAGCCCCTGTCTACTCATCCATTATGGGAGAAGCTTCAAGTGGTCCACATGGGAGCAGATTGAGCCAACAGATTCTAGTGCCATAACTGAGTTTTCTGAAAGTTGTTCCTGGAAGACTGATTAAGCTAGCTTTGCATCTTGGCCTAGTTAAAATAGCAATTCCTACCAAGAGAAGTGCTCAGGGAAGAAGAAAGTAGAACAATTTGGGCCACCCCAACAAGGTGGTGATTGCCAGTTACCAATTGCTTGACTCCAGAGGAACGGGACCATATCTTATTCCTTGTTCTGTTCCCAGAGCCTTGCATAGGCCTGGCTCAGAGTAGGCACCATTCATTGACTGAATGAACTATTCCCATGAGTGCTGGGAGTGTTTTCCCACCCAAATCATTAGTAACCCTTCCTCTTCTTCAAATTCAGCCTTTGCTGATGCTCAATAAATGTATGTTGAAAGGAAAAAGATGAGGGGTCAGCTCTTCAGAGGACTAAAGAAGTGGGAACAAAACATCCAGGCTTGTCATAATCTCAAGGAAAAAGCAAGTGGTGTCACTTGCTCAAGGATGAGGGTTAAGCAATTTGTGTGTGGGGTTGGGTCCTCAATTGTGGGGAAGGTTCTAAACAGATTGTGCTAGGATCTCAGTGAGGCGTGAAGCCTATTCAAGTTCTCACCTGCTATTCCCTCTCTTCAAAACACTCCTCCAGGCTGGACACAGTGGCTCACGCCTATAATCCCAGCACTTTGGGAGGCTGAGGCAGATGAATCACTTGAGGCCAGGGGTTTGAGACCAGCCTGGCTGACATGGAGAAACCCCGTCTCTACTAAAAATACAAAAAACTTAGCCAGGCATGGTGGTGCATGCCTGTAGTCCCAGCTACTCGGGAGACTGAGGCAGGAGAGTCTCTTGAACTCAGGAGGCAGAGATTGCAGTGAGCTGAGATGACACCTCTGCACTCCAGCCTGGGCAATAGGGCAAGACTCTGTTTCACACACACACAAAAGAAAAAAAACTCCTCCACTCACCTGTGCTTCATTTCTCTGACTTTTACCCTTCTGTCTCTGGTTAAATGTTAGTTCCTCAAGGAGACCTTTCCTAGCCACAGACTAGGTCCAAGTCCTCTTTCGTGCCCTGACAGCCAGCATCCAGTACCTTTCAGTCACAACACTGATCAGAGTTTGTAATTGCATATTACTCTGTGTGTGTTTGTTTGCTATCTGTTTCCCCTGTTCCCTGAAAGGCAATGCCATTCCTGTTTTGCTCTCCATTGTATCCCCAGCATAGGGGCTGGCTCGTAGTTGATATTCAAAAACCATCTGATGGAGAAAGGAACGAATGGATTTTATTCTATCATTTGATGCTCAGAACAATCTTGGGTCTTCAATGTTGTATTTGTCTCCCTTTCACATGAGGAAAGTGAAAATCAGAACTGTAGAGGGACACAGAGGGGACCAGAATCAGTTCCACTGGATATAGAGCCTACATCTGCCTTGCTGCCTGGTTGAAGCGGAGGGTCTAGGTTAGTGAGAATGGGAGAGATGCAGGGGAGATAGGAAGACAGTCAGGAAGGGGCAGGGCCAAGTCCGGAACAGTGAGGAAGGGACAGAAGTCCAGGATGCTGCCCAGCTGACTTCAGCCTGACCCTGGGAGTCAAGAAGGATGGGTGAATGGTTGTGTATCATTGACATGGAGCAGGGCAAAGGGGGTGCAGACTCGAGGGGCTGTGGATTTCTTCTCAATTATCTTCTGAATTATCTTGATGTCTTCAAGAGGCTGTGCAATCCTAGTTAAAAGATGAATTCCAGAGGCTGGCTCTGCTCCTGCTCCCAACCCGCTGTGTGACCTTAAACGAGTGATTAAACATCTCTGTGCCTCAGCATCTTCAGTTGCAAAATATGGATGATAACAGCACCTACCTCATGAGGTTGTTTTAAGAATTAAATGAGTTAATAAATGTAAAGTCCTTAAAACAGTGCTTGGGAAGTAACATTTGCCATAGTGTTAGCAAACATTTGCCATGGTGTTAGCAATTATTATTTGAAGGGCATCTTTTGTGAGTTGAAAAGTCTCCTATGGTTACTACAGTTTAAATTAATATTAAGCGTAGGCAGGCCATGGTGGCTTATGCCTGTAATCTCAGCACTTTTGGAGGCCAAGGTAGGTGGATCATTTGAGGTCAGGAGGTTGAGACCAGCTTGGCCAACATTATGAGACCCTGTCTCTACTAAAAATATAAAACTTAGCCAGGTGTAGCCAGGCACACACCTGAAATCCCAGCTACTCAGGAGGCTGAGGTAGGAGAATCGCTTGAACCCAGGAGGCGGAGGTTGCAATAAGCTGAGATCACACCACTACACTCCAGCCTGGGTGACAAAGCAAGACTCCGTTTCAAATAAATAAATAAATGTAGTGAAGTCACAAGTACAAGCTCCATATTCAACAAACAGACCTTTTAATTTGTGATGGGATGAATTATTAGTTGGCATTCCTCGCTTCCTTGTAAAAGAGTTGAACATCACACCTTGCCATAGCCTCAGAATGGACAATGCCCTTCAACCTTGGGTTTGACCAAAATATTTACTGTAGCCAAAGGGATGTTAGCAGATGAGGACTCAAGCAGAGGCTGAAATATGTTTGTATGGATCAGCTTTCTCTCCTGAGTTCCAGTGATCCACCATTAGAAGAACATGCCCCAGGGACCTATTGCCTGTTCAGCCCTTGGCCCCAGGAGAAAACCCAGTTATCGGATCCAAACTGAACCCAGGGCCAGGCAGAGCCAAGCCCAGCTGGCCAGCAGTTTGTAGCAGAGTAACCCAGCTGAGCTCAGCCTAGATCAACTGAACTATAGTTGATATTCATACCCACAAGCATGAGAATAAAACTTATTGTAAGCATGGTTGGGGTGGTTTGTTATACAGCATTATTATTGCAAAAGTCACCTTAGACATATTTCTATCAATAAGTCTAATAAATTTTAAAAATAACTCAGCCTTGGCAACATGGTAAAATCCTATCTCTACAAAAAATACAAAAATTAGCTGGGCATAGTGGCACACACCTCTGGTCCCAGCTACTTGAGAGGCTGAAGTGAGAGGATCACTTGAGCCCAGGAGGTCAAGACTGCAGTTAGCCATGATCATACCACTGCACTTCGTTCTGGGCAACAGTGCAAGACCCTGTTTCAAAATAATAATAATAAGTTTCAAGGGACCTTTGATGAATATTTAAACTTCCTTAAACAATCATATGCATCAGTCAATGTCAGTTTCATGAGAGAAAACATGGCACACTCAAAAGGGGGTAACTGCGGAGTTTGAACAAGGGCCTATTTACAGAGATGTGCATAGGGTTAAGGAAACCAACAAGGGATGGGGAAGCACTCAGGGACTAGCAAGAGCAGGAAGCTGTTACTGCCTTAGGCTTGAGGGAACGAGGGATGGCAACAGTGATAGCTGAACCCAGAAATAACTGCAGCCTTAGGTGAAGGAATCGGAGCTGTTGTTCAACCTCAGCCTGGCCAGGTGGGAGCTGAAGGAATAAATACTCTGCTCTCTTTTTTCTCCTACTTTCTCATCTCTTGCTGGTTCCTGTCATTGACTGAACCCAGCTGGAAACAAGAGGAGAAGGGAGCATGAGTCACACAGACAATGGATGTCCTCCTGGATCACAGAACAGGGTGGAGTAGGGAGGAGGACAGAGCTGGGGGAACAGAGACTAAATAGCACACAGTCACCTCTCACAGCTGAAACAGTCAGCACAGGATAATAGCTACTAAGAAATTTTAGTGGCCTAACATACAATAAAAGTTTATTTCTTGCTTATGTAAAGACCATTGTCCGTAGTTCCTGAATGCTCCTGGTTGGGTCGCTCTGTTGGGTGGCTTTCCATCAAAGAGTGATTCAGGGGCCGGGCGTGGTGGCTCATGCCTATAATCCAGCACTTTGGGAGGCCAAGGCAGGCAGATCACTTGGGGTCAGGAGTTCAAAACCAGCCTGGCCAACGTGGTGAAACCCTGTCTCTACTAAAAATACGAAAGTTAGCCAGGAGTGGTGGCAGGCACCTGTAACCCCAGCTACTCTGGAGGCTGAGGCAAGAGAATGGCCTGAACCCAGGAGGTGGAGGTTGCAGTGAGCCGAGATTGTGCTATTGCACTGCAGCCTGGGCAACAGAGAGAGACTGTCTCAGAAAAAAAAAAAAAAAGATTCAGGCTCTTTCCATCTGGTAAAGTCTTCATCCTTGATATGTGGCCTCTAAAGTCAACACATAATGGAAAGAAGCTCATGGGAAAAGCAAGCCAGATACCCAAACCTGATGGCCCAGAGGTGACACACTTAACTTCTACTGTCTCCCACTGACTATACCTGGTCACTTGGTCCACTTAACCACAAGAGGTTGAGAATGGAGTTCCATGTCAAGCAGCCAGTTCCTATCAACAACAAGCTACAGTGGACTTCCTCTGTGGAAAGGGAGCCCAGTTTATTTGGTGGTCAGATAGCCTTCTTTTTCACGACAATCTTAGTTAGTTAAATTCCCTAAACATTTTAACTTGGATTGTTAAAGATAACATAGCTATTTTTCTTTTTTAAGCATTTCACTTGTTTGATCAGATAAGCAAAACTTCTCTAAGCATCTAATCAGAAAAACCTAATAAACTGATAACATATAGTAAATTTCAATTATCTTAAAACAGTCCATCACTGTTTATAAACTTCATATATTCTCATACATTTCTCTTAAAAATCATGTGTTTAGAAACAATTTCTTAACTGCTTATTAATACATGTCATTCCTGAAGATAACAGGAAAGTACTAATACAATGGATTTATTTTGTCATCTCTATATTTAAACTCTGAACTGTCCATAAACTTATTTACTAAGAGAACAATTTCACTCTACCCAGCAATAACTAAGATTACCATCTCAGTAGCGTTGTTTATTACATGGAAAGTTTTGACTGGGATGCAAAACTTGATTCTCCCTGACAGATGTGCTGAGCGTTTTTTAAACAAAAGCTCAGCCAGCTGGAATTGCAAATCTATATCCAGTAATAGGGGAGTTTTCATGGGACCTATCCATTTGAGTCCATGCTGCACCATCATCTAACTCTTTCATTAAATTTGAGTATACTGAAGCTGATAACTTCACATCATGTTAAGCAGGCTTCCAAACTAATTAATGACTCATTAATCTGCATGATGTAATCTGTAGCAAATGATTGTAACCTCTGTATTGTACCCTCCAATGAAAAGAGGACAACTCAGGTATCAGGAGGAGTTACCCTCTCCCTTCTTTTAAACTTTTCTTTTAAAATCTACCTTGTGACAAATTCTAGAGCACCTCCAACTTTGTTGATACGTTTTCCACACCACTAGACCCTACCCTTTCTGAACTTCCTTGCTCTGAACTCTCAATTCTCTTTCTCCTCCCTTGCTTTTGGATCCTCCTGAGAAGCCCCCTGTCCATTCCAGACAAAACCTACTAACTGAGGCACACCTGCTCTTGTTTATACTCCCTGAGATAAAACAGAACATAAAAATTGGATCATAGCCAGGCACAGTGGTTCATGCCTGTAATTCCAATATTTTGGGAGGCCAAGGCAGGTGGATTGCTTGAGCCCAGGAGTTCAAGACCAGCCTGGACAACATGGCAAAACCCCATCTCTTCAAAAAATACAAAAATTAGACAGGCATACTGGCACGTGCCTGTGGTCCCAGCTACTAGGGGACTTCTGATTTCAGAAGAGAGGGATACCGAATGGATTAAAAAGGCTAATTGACAAAATCCTCTGGAAAACTTTAATAGAGTAAATGAGGGTATACAACAGAATAGAAGCTCGCACTTTAGCCAGAGAACTTTTAGATGCCATCCCAAAAGTCTCTCCCCAAAACACGTAGATTGGGTAAAATTTGGCAATGTTGTCAAGGTCCTAACATAAGAGATTTAGATCATTTTGAAGGATTCAAAAAGACACTTAAACAATACTCTGGTGTGTCTGATAACAGTGTTAATAATAGAAAAAAATGAGTCTATGTTAAGCTCAGCTTTTCTTACTGGCCTTGACTAAGAGTTTGTTACCCTCGTTAAGTGACATCAGATAAATTGGGTAACCACTCAGACATGTGATCTAGTTAATATTGTGGCCTTCTCCACAAAAAAAGAAAATTCTAAATCTGCTAGGATTACAAGCTTTCAAGTAGCAACAGTTGGCCAGTCCACAACAGGGATTTCAAAAACAGCCATTTCAGCAGTTCAGAGAAACGTATGTTTTTATTGTAAGAATCCTGGTCACATCAAAAAGGATTCCAGGAAGCTGAAATGGCAACCAGAAGAAAAGGCCATGACAGAACCATCAGAGTAGGACTGCTCCGAGGAAATTCCAGGGTCCTTTCCTTTCCTTCTAATGCCCTTGGTGAAATGAATTTAACTATTAATGGTGAAAAGACCAAGGTTTTAACTGATACTGGAGCAACTTTATCTGTTTTAAATTCCACCTCCTGAAAGGGCCTCTTCCTTGGAGTGCAGAAACCTTAAACATGGTGGAAATTTCTAATTGACCCATGACCAGGCACAAAACCTTACTGTTGCCTTTCCAATTAGATACCTTAGTCCATTATCTTGAATTTTTGCTTCAGCCCCAACTCACCTTCTTGGGAGAGATTTCCTAGAATTACACAATGCACGTATTTCTTTTTTTCCAAAGGGATAATGTATTTGAACCTGTCAGTAGAACCAACTGAAGCAGAACCAACTGATGTGTCACTTAAATTTTTCTTCCCCTGCTTATTCTATTTAAATTTCTTCAGCAACCTCTGGCGCCTCAGAAAAGTCTTCTGAGTCCATGAAACAATTGCTTGATACCTTGCTAGCCCATTGTGGTCTCAGTCTTTCACTGATATTGGGGAAATTCTTTCAGCTACTACCATTAAAATGGAAGTAAACCCTTAAAAATCAAACATCAAGTAGTATCCTTTGTGACCAGAGGCACTCTAAAGAATTAAACCCATAATTGAAGAGTATATCAAGAAGGAATTTATCCTTCTGTGTACCAGTCCATGCAGCACCCCTATTCTGCCTGTTCAAAAGCCTAATGGTGAAGGATGAGGATTTGTACAGGACTTAACGGCTATCAGTAACACTGTAGTGCCACAGCACCCTGTGGCTCCCAATCCGCACACTTTGTCAGCTAACATTCCCGAGAATCCCGAGAATAGCACTATTTTTATAGTAGTATACTTACGTAGAGTCATTATTAGAATTATTGTGGATCCTAATAGCCAGTATCTGTTTGCCTTACTCAGAATAATTGACCGTATACTTGGACTGTTATACCTCAAGGGTATACTGAAAGCCCCATTTATTTTTCACTGATCCTGAAAGTTTATCTAAATGATGTCTCACTTGAAATGTTTCCACTTTACTTTAGTACATAGATGATTTACTTCTTTGTTCACCTAACTTGTTTGTCTTTCAGCAGGATAGCCTGCATCTTTCTAAAGATGTTTTATTTTTAATTATTATGGATACATAATAGTTGTACATATTTATGGGGTACATGTGAGGTTTTGATATAAGCATACAATGTGTAATGATCAAATCAGGGTAATTAGAGTTATCCACTACCTCAAACATTTAAAATATACAATAAATTATTGTTAACAATAGTCTCCCAACTGGGCACAGTGGCTCACGCCTGTAATCCCAGCACTTTGGGAGGCCAAGGCGGGTGGATCACAAGGTCAGGAGTTCAAGACCAGCTGGGCCAACATAGTGAAACCCCGTATTTACTAAAAAATACAAAAATTAGCCAGGCATGGTGGCACATGCTCGTAGTCCCAGCTACTCAGGAGGCTGAGGCGGAAGAATTGCTTGAACCCAGGAGGTGGAGGTTGCGGTGAGCCGAGATCATGCTAATGTACTCCAGCTTGGGCAACAGAGTGAGACTTTGTCTCAAAAAAAAAAAAAAAAAGTATCCCTATTGTGCTACCAAATACTAGATCTTATTTCTTCTATCTAACTGTATTTTTTTACTCATTAACCATCCCCTTTTAATCCCCCTCCCCACTACCCTTCCCAGCTTCTGGTAACCAGTTTATCAAAAGAACATCCACACTCCCATGTTTACTGCAGCACTATTTACAATAGCCAAGATATGGAATCAACCGAGGTGTCCATCAATAGATGAATGGATAAAGAAAATGTGGCACATACATGCAATGGAATATTATTCAGCCATAAAATAGATTGAAATCCTATCATTTGCAACAATGTAGATGGAATTGGAGGACATTACATTAAGTAGCTTATTTAAGCCAGGCACAGAAAGACAAATACCACATATGCTCACTCATATGGGAGTACCTGCATCTTCTAAGGCAACTCACAGGCAAATGTCACAAATTATCTAAAGAAAAACTCCAGTTATGCCAAGAACAAGTTAAATGTTTTGGTCATTCAATATCTAAGGAGGGGTTTTCCATCAACTCTGATAGAGTTAAAGGCATAATTGTCTTTCTAAAACCAAACACCAAGAAATGGTTACGAGGCTTCCGCTGATTGGCAGGACATTGTCAAAACTGTAATCCTAATTTTTCTCTAATGACCCAACCTCTTTGTGAATTACTAACAATTGACCAGCCAGAGCTATTAATATGGACAGAAAAAAGTCAGAAATCCATAAATCAAATTAAACAAGCCCTAATGGAACTCCAGCTTTAGGACAGGCAAATTACAAAATGCCTTTTTATTTGTGCACTAGACACATAGGAGTGCCTTGAGAGTTCTTTTTTTTTTTTTTTTTTTTTTTTTTGAGATGGAGTCTTGCTCTGTTGCCCAAGCTGGAGTGCAGTGGCACGATATCAGCTCACTGCAACCTCTTCTTCCCAGGTTCATGACATTCTCCTGCCTCAGCCTCCAGAGTAGCTGGGACTACAGGTACCCGCCACCATGCCCGGCTAATTTTTTTTGTATTTTTAGTAGAGACGGGGTCTCACCATGTTAGCCAGGATGGTCTCAATCTGCTGACCTTGTGATCTGCCCGCCTCGGCCTCCCAAAGTGCTGGGATTACAGGCATGGGCCACTGCGCCCGGCAAGAGATTCTATACAAAAACATGGGAATCATAACAGAACCACAGGGTATTACAGTCAGAGGTTGGACTCAGTGGCTCAAGGCCTGCCCCCATGTCTAAGTGCTATTTCAGCTACTGCCCTGCTATTTAGGTCTATAGAAGAAACGATAATGGGTCCCCCATAACTATACACGCTCCATTCATTCCACTGAAGCACTCTTAAATGCATATCACATCCAATGTTAATCAATGAGTCCACTGACTTCTTATGAGATCCTTTTACTTTCATCTCCTAATGTAACTATTACCCAATGCAAGAGTTAAACTCTGCTACTCTTTTGCCCTTTCCATTCAACGTATCTCACCATAACTGTCTGACACTTAACTGCTCAACTCCTTCTCCCCAGAGCTGATTTACAGGAAAGACCCTTGGACAATCCAGATTTTATTTGGTTCACAGATGGATCCTACTTGAGAAATAAAGATAGAAAATTTTCTGCAGGTTATGTAGTAGTTTCAAGTATGTGATCGAGGACTTTTATCGAGGATGGATGGCTCCCTAATGTTTCATCAGCCCAGCAGGCAGAATTAGCTGCTTCAACTCATGTTTGTTTCTTAGTTGAAGGAAAAACCACAAATGTTTATACTGACAGCAGGTATGCCATTGGTGTGGCTCAGGATTTTGGTACGCTATGAAAACAAAGAGTATTCCTCACCTCTGCTGGGCAGAGCATTAAAAATAAAAAACAAGTTTCAGAGCTCTTAGGTGCTGTTCAAAAAACCTAAAGCTTTGGCCATTATCAAAGTCCTGAAGCCAAGTGCAGTGGCTCACGCCTGTAATACCAACACTTTAGGAGACCGAGGCAGGCAGATTGCTTGAGCCCAGGAGTCTGAGACCAGCTTGGACAACATGGTGAAACCCCATCTCTACAAAAAATACAAAAATTAACCAGGTATGGTGGCACACCCTTATAGTCCCAGTTATTCAGGAGGCTGGGGTAGAAGGATTGCTTGGGCCTGGAAGGTCGAGGCTGCAGTGAGCCATGATTGCACCACTGTACTCACTCTACTCTGGGCAACAGAGTGAGACCCTGTCTCAAAAAAAAAAAAAAAAAAAAAATTATCCTGAGACACTCTAAAGCAAGCTTGTCCAACCCACAACCCACGGGCCACGTGAGGCCCCGGACAGCTTTGAACGCAGCCCAACACAAATTCATAAACTTTCTTAAAACATTATGAGTTTTTTTGTGATTTCTTTTTTTAGCTCATCAGCTATTGTTAGTGTTAGCATATTTTATGTGTGGCCCAAGACAACTCTTCTCCTTCCAATGTGGGCCAGGGAAGTCAAAAGACTGGATACCCCGCTCTAAAGGAAATGAGCCTGAAGCTAGAGGCAACTATTTTGCAAATCAGGTGGCTAAAGAAGCTGCCTTAACTAAGAAATTTCGTTCCCCAAACTCTTATTTCATACAAATATTCAAATTAACCCCCTCAATATTGAGGGAGGCTCAACAGGCTGCCCCAGATACAAAAATAAGGTTTGGGAAGGAAAATGGAGACAACGTGCTTCCCAGACTCGTATATGGTACGGCCCAGATCCAGGTAACAAACCCATAATGCCCACTGGATTGCAGTTTCCATTGTTGGAGTGTGTATACAAGTTGGGGACCCATTGGGGTCCCAAAAAGATGAGTGAACGGGGATTGAAAACCATCATTTACTGTAGCAGAGAAGGTGGCATCTAGATGTATCAACCAGTGCCCCTGGTTGCAAAAGATTATCACCTGGGCAAGTCTTTCCATAGCACTGCCGGGCACTTTCCCTTATCCTTTGGACCTTCTGAGATGTGGCAACTGGATTTTATCCAGATGCCACCCTCCCACAGCTACAAATATGTCCTGGTTATGATTTGCATGTTTTCTTACTGGGTGGAAGCCTTTCTATGCAGAAGGGCCACCACCTTCACAGCAGGAGGAATGCTATGAGAACACATTATCCCATGTTGGGGAATCCCCTTGGGACTCCACAGTGATGAGGAATCATTTTATAGGACAATCATGAAATCAATTTGTGAAATCTTGCCTCTTATACAACACTTCCATTGTGCCTCCAACACCCAGTCTCCTGGGTTGGTCAAGCACACTAATGGGACTATAAAAATCCAACTGGCTAAGCTAACAGAAGCTTTTAACCTTATATGGCCTAAGGCTCTTCCACTGGTCTTGCTTAACATGAGATCCACTCCTTTTGGAAAGCACAAATTGTCTCCTTATGCAATCATTACTGATTAGCCTTCATCATCACAGGACCCTAGTTTTAATTCAACAGGACTAAAAGGTGAAATTCTACACTATTGTAAAAACTTTGTTAAGTTTCTTAATAACAGCTGGCTGGTAATGGACTTTCCATAGAGCACTTCCAAGAGGTGAAGATAAAAAATTTCATAACTTACAACCAGGTGATTTTGTATCCTGGAAAAGATTAAGGATTCTCTCCAGCCTCGTTGGAGAGGTCCTTATCAGGTACTTCTCACACTCCTGCACTGCAAAATTAAAAGAAGTCCATTTTTCTCATTTTAAAAAATACTAAATATCCTGAGTGGGTTGTTTCATCAAAGAGTGACCTCCAGGTCAGGAACAGTGACTCATGTCTGCAATTCCAGCACTTTGGGAGACCCAGGCAGGAGGATCACTTGAGCGCAGGAGTTCAAGACCAGCCTGGGCAACACAGTGAGATTCTGTCTCAATTTTTTAAAAAAATTTAATTAGCCAGGCAATCTTCCTGCCTTAGCCTGGGCACCACAGGTGTGTGCCACCATGCCTGGATAATTTTTTATTTCTATTATTTTTTAGTAGAGATGAAGTCTTGCTATGTTGCCCAGGCTGGTCCCAAACTCCCGAGCTCAAGTGATCCACCTGCCTAGGCCTCCCAAAGTGCTGGGATTACAAGCGTGAGCCACCATGCCCGGCTAGCACTTCGATTAAACTATCCCAAAGTATTGCCACTGGAGGAAACATAGCCGATTGCTGGATCTGCCATATGATTCCTAGATCTATTCATTACCAATATATGCAATTAGTGACACCTGTCACTGATTTTCCAGATGTCCCTGGTGTCACCACTTATTTAGAATAACCCTTTGGGGATTAACTTTCCAGGTCTAACTTCATAACCCCAATACTATCACCCCCTGTTTTAATTTGTCTCTGGGTTGTTAACGTTGGCCTGAGTTTTAACCCAGGCTATACCTTGATCCACGTGTTATTGGATAAACAAACGTGTTAAAGAAGATAAAAATGAGCCTCTACTATGCCAACAATATAAATCAATAGGCTACCGCATACATGGATTCCGGAAGGCTTGCAAAGGAGGAAATTCCTGATTTAATTTGTTATTGTTACTCCCCATGAATTCGAATTAGTCTATTAACAAAAATACCTTGAGGGGAATCACCTGCCTCCCATGGGTTCTGTGTTTGTATGTGGCATTGGGACTGATTTGCCTACATAAGGATGGGCACGTTGCTTTAATAGCTGGCAGATAGAAGGCGTATGCTTGTTAGGACATTTTCTAAATCCCTTGTCATTGCATAAAAATAAATGAAAAGATCCCCTTTTTCCCTCTCTTACGGAGCTAAGAGGACTACATCAAGCTAAGAGGATCTACATATGATTAGAAACACGTCAGCTACTATTGATCAGATAGCTGGAGACACTGGAAAAAGCATTGTAGCTCAACAAAAGTCTTTAAATTCTTTAGCCCAGGTAGTACTAAATAACAGAATTGCCTTGGACTATTTATTGGCTAAATAAGGAGGTGGCTGTACAGTAGCTCATACTACCTGTTGTACCTATATTAACACCTCTACAGAAGTGGAAACTTGAGAAATAGTAACTTAAAAGGCTAACTGGTTACAGGCATAATTACAAACTGATCCTCTAAATAACTTTTTTTGTTGGTTACCCTCCGGACTAAGTTTTGTTTGTTTGTTTGTTTGTTTTTGAGACGGAGTCTCGCTCTGTCGCCCAGGCTGGAGTGCAGTGGCCGGATCTCAGCTCACTGCAAGCTCTGCCTCCCAGGTTCACACCATTCTCCTGCCTCAGCCTCCCAAGTAACTGGGACTACAGGCGCCCGCCACCTCGCCCGGCTAGATTTTTGTATTTTTTTTTTTAGTAGAGACGGGGTTTCACCGTTTTAGCCAGGATGATCTCGATCTCCTGACCTCGTGATCCACCCGTCTCAGCCTCCCAAAGTGCTGGGATTACAGGCTTGAGCCACCGCGCCCGGCCCGGACTAAGTTTTTATTCCATTCTGGTCTTCAAGTTGTTATTACTAAAATCATAAGCATAATTGTTATTTTCCTGAATATTAAGTTACTAATGAATTACATTTTCGTTTGCTTTAGGTCAAAGACTAAGGCCAGAATACTGCTCTCCTAGTGCTGAGGATGATTCATTATTCAAGAGAATAACATGAGAATAGCCTCAAATCACGACCTACCCCACTTTGCTAGCAACCTGGCCCACCTGCAATAACAAGGCTCTTTCTCCCCTGCTGAGAAACATGACTTCCTGCCAATGAGACTTCCCAGTGCCAAGGAATGAAGAACTTTCACCCCAACCTAGCTGGTACCACAGGTATGTGCCACTCCAACCTAAGCAGAGATTGATCACCAGTGTTTTCATGGGAAGAGTTTTGGTGCTTTTTTTTTGGTTTTTGGTTTTTGTCTTTTTCAAGACAGAATCTCACTCTGTGGTCCAGGCTGGAGTGCAGTGGCGCAATCTTGGCTCACTGCAACCTCCACTTTTCATGGGAAAAGTCTGATCAAAAGGGGGGAATTGATAACCTGCAAGTCACATTATGTTAAGCAGGCTTCCAAATCAATCCACCTTGGAGAGGTCTTGTGACTTGGAGATACTCTGCCACTGAGTAAGGAATCTTATTGTAAGTTCCTCAGATTGTTGATGTACTGATCATTGCATGGCCTGTTGACATTGACTAGGACGCTGATTTAGGATTAGCTGAAGTATGAAGTTCTACTGAGTGTCTTTCATGTAGACCTTTCTTTAGCCTGTATGATGCAATTTGTATCTAATGATCATAACTTCTATATTGTACCCTCCAATGAAGAGGGGAAAACTCTGGTGTGAGGAGTCTCCCTCCCTTCTTTTAAACTTTTCTATAAAAATCTTTCACTATGTGACAGACTCCAGAATACCTCTGACTTTGTTGATGTGTCTTCTAGGTCAATTCTCACATTTTGCTTTCAATAAACATTTATAAAATTATTTATTGGTACAGAGGCATATACCCATAGTCCCAGCTACTCAGGAGACTGAAGGGAGAGAGTCGCTTGAGCCTAGGAGTTAAGTCCAGCCTGGGCAACATAGCAAGATCTTGTCTCTAAAAAAACGTGTGTGTGTGTGTATGTGTGTATGTATGTATTTCTGCCTCAACATCCTCAATTCAGTTGACAAGGTCAACCCTCACAAAGATTGCATCAATTTCCTCATTGCTTGGATGGATTTTGCATTTCTTTCATTTTCTTAAGGAGCAGTAAGTTAGGGTAATAAGGTGGGTAAGAGTATAGACTCTGGAGGCAGACTGTCTGGGTAAATTTCTCTTCTACTTTGTAGCTGTGTGACAATGGGCAAGTCCCTTACCCTCTCTGTGCTTTAGTTGCTTTATCTGTAAATTGATTATGATAATAGTACTTAAAGGGCTATCAATACATTGGGAGTTAATACAAGTAAAGCATTTAGAACAGTGTTTGGCAAAGGAGTGAATACTAAATAGTTATATATACTTATTTGCTAACATTTTTAAGACTCTAAAGGTTTCTTTAATGTTATTTCATTCACTCCTTCACATCCTTACATAATTCCACCATAATGTCTTCAAATTCTGTATCCTGAGCACATTATCCCTTTCTCTCTAGGCCTAAATGCACCTGAATGAATCTGCCCCCCTCCAAGGCTTTGCTTGGCATTACACAACACATGGAAAGAGCAAGATGAGACAAATGGCTTGAGTCACAGAGTACAAGAGCTGAGTGGCCTTGATCTCCCTAACATTGTTCCAGACTTTCCCACTAACACTCATTTCTAGAGTTAACAAGGAATGAGATCTTCCTCAGAGACAAGGAATGACCTAGGGATAGGAAGGTGGCTTCTGGGATTCCAGCAACATTTCTCCTTCTGAAGCAAACACCACCAGTTCTGAAATTGTTGGAATTCCTAGCCTGGAACTTCCACACTTAGGAAAGGAGTTTGAAACATCAGGATTCCAGCAGTGCTCCTCTTGTGCCAGACTTTTCTACGTGGCTCAGCCAGGGGCTAGGCCTGGGGCTGGGAAGAAGCTTCGGGGAAGTGTACCAGGAACCTCAGGGAAAGATTCCCCCAAGAAAGAGAGTTCCTGACCCACTCACTCCATCTGGGGAGATGCCGTCTTAGTCTCCACCATGAAGAGAAACACTGGCTAGAACAGCAGAGCAGGAAAAGAGTATGAGCTTAGGTCCTCAGTGAGTCACCGAAACCTCCCTGGAGCAGGCTGTCCTGGCTCCAGGCAAAGTGGTGATCAATGGCCTGGCTGCTGTAGCTGTTTTAGCCAGGTGTTAATTATAGCTGAAAAAAAATTCATTAATATGACACTGGAGTTTGCCCAGCTCTTAAATTCATATCTACAGATAACAAACTAAACGTGGAATAAAGGACAAAGTGGATTTATGAGGATCCACAGATCTCATTGGGCTATCTAATTGTGGCAGAGCCCTTAAGCCAAGATGCAAGAGACCCAACCCTGATCCCAGCTCCAACCGTGCCCAGCTCTGTGTGCCCTTGAGCAGGTCACTTCACCTCCCTGGGCCTCAACTTCTACTCTCTCCTCTTGGCCCATCCTTTCCCTATAATATGTAGAGATTATTTAAATCTCCACCTTCTCACACCAACACTCTTAGAATAAAGATAAGAAGAATAAATATTAATTTGCATATTGATGGCACTTGATACGTGATTCAAAGACAAGAGGTGTAACTAATATACTAGATGACAGAAACAAAACCAATGTTGGCTCTATCTAGTAATGAAACGTTCAGAGGAACATTCAGATTTGTGCTGATGGTCTGTTACTGGAAAATGGACTCAGGGAATAACCACACCACTTGTGAAAAGGATGAGGGAATTGATGTCACCTCTAAGTTCATTATCAATCGAGTAGGACCTGGTGAGGTTCCTCTCCTAGTCACAGTTCAAGTCCTACTTGTTCCCTGTGTCCCCTCCTCCCCCATTCTCAGAGCCTCACCCTTGCGATAGTCTCTCAGTCTCCTGTATCTTCAGCTTTCCCTCTCTACTGGACCCTTCTGGGCAATATTTAAACATGCCCATATCTCTCTTATTAAAAACAAAAAAGTCTGCTCTGTTTTTCTCTTCAGCTGCTGTTCTCCTTCCTTTATTCCTCCCTTCCTCCAGATTTTCCTAAAGAGTTGTGTATCTTTGATGCCGCCTTTCCCCCACCTGCCATGCTTCTTAATCCAGGACTCCATGCCGCTGTGTCACCAGCATTGCTTTTGCTAAGATCACCAATGATCATCATGTTGCTAAGTCTAATGTATGCTTTTACACATCAGACATGTTTTTATCTTTCTCAACCTCTCGGCTAAACTGCTGATGAACATTCCACCTACAGTAGATGGTGTTTTTTTGTTTGTTTGTTTGTTTGTTTTTGTCAGAGTCTCATTCTGTCACCCAGGCTGGAGGGCACTGGCGCCATCTCAGCTCACAGCAACCTCCACCTCCCGGGTTCTAGCGATTCTCCTGCCTCAGCCTCCTGAGTACCTGAGATTACAGGCACAAGCCACCATGCCCAGCTAATTCTTGGATTTTTAGTAGAGATGGGGTTTAGTAGAGATGGGGTTGGCCAGGCTGGTCTCGAACTCCTGATCTCAGGTGATCCACCTGCCTTGGCCTCCCAAAGTTCTGGGATTACAGGTGTGAGCCACAGCACCTGGCCGAGGTAGATGATAGTATAGTTCCTAGCTGTATCTGTGCTCTCTGTGATGTGACTTTGTATTAGTAGTTCCTCTCGTCAGAGGTTAAGTATACTTTCCCAGTCCACTAGTGTTGGGATTGGCCATGTGACTTGCTTTAGCCAATGGGGTATGGGAGGAAGTGTGCCAGAACAAGCCCAGAACTTCAGGGGCATTGCATGTTTCTATTAACTTTGCTTATGCCACTGCAATGTCACGGGAAGAAAATGTTGCGGCTTCTGAAGAATGAGAGACGCATGAAGCAGAGCTGCTCTGGCTGACCCACTGACTGACTGTAAGCATGAGTGTGATATTTACTGCTTACTGTTGGTCCCACTAACTTTGCAGTGGTTTGTTACACAACACTGTTATGGTAAACAGTAGCCTTATACACCTCCTTAAAATAGCCATCGGCTTCAAAAACTGGTCTAGAAATCAAAGTTGTTCACCAATGGCTTGCTTTTTTAATTTTATTTACTTATTTTGAGACAGGGTCTTGCTCTGTCACCCAGGCTGAAGTGCAGTGGCACCATCACAGCTCACTGCAAACTCCACCTCCCAGGCTTAGGCAATCTTCCCACCTCCACCTCCCGAGAAGCTAGGACTATAGGCACATGCCACCACGCTCAGCTAAGTTTTGTATTTTTTGTAGAGACAGGGTTTCATCAGGTTGGCCAGGCTGGTCTCTGAACTCCTGGGATCCTCTCACCTTGGCCTCCCACAGTGCTGGGATTACAGTGTAAGCCACTGCACCCAGCCAATAGCTTTCTTAAGACTCCATTTTTTCTCTTTCTATATCTGAGTACTGGAAGAAAATGGAAGGTTCCAAGGAGAAGACATGTTGGCTTTTGAAATGTTATGAGAATCCCAAATTTCAACATAAGAATTTGAGATCTAGGATCTGTGGGTTTGGACCACATGGGAGGTGATTTTAAGCATTAACATCACAGCTTTCTTACCCAGAAAGCACCAACCAGGACATAAGGTAGCTGAACTTTCACTTTTCTACAAACAGGTGTTCTTTTTTTCTTGGTTGGCATTTATGACCATAAATTCCCAGTGTTTGATATTTATAAACATTAACACTGTTTCCTATACTTCTGAAAATAGTAAAATGTTTATTATTAAATTCTGAAACCACGTCCCACAATTTCTGTTTCCAAGTTATGTACCTTTCTGGCACCAGTCACAGAGTTTCATCAGCAGCAGTGATTTCAGCTGTATTTTATAGCTAAGGCATAAAGCTTTTATTTTAAAATTATTCCATCCTTGCAGTACCAAGCTACTACATTTCTTAGTGATCTTTTTCTAATATTTGTGGCCTATCCATGAAAATTGTGAGGGAGAATTGAGCTGGCTCCCTAAAGAAGTACCCGTCATGGGGCCGGGCACAGCAGCTCATACCTGCAATCCCAGCACTTTGGGAGGCCAACGCGGGCGGATCACGAGGTCAGTAGACCAACATGGTGAAACCCCATCTCTACTTAAAAATACAAAAATTAGCCAGGCGTGGTGGCACGTGCCTGTAGTCCCAGTTACTCAGGAGGCTGAGGCAGAAGAATTGCTTGAACCCGGGAGGCAGAGGTTGCAGTGAGCTGAGATGGTGCCACTGCACTCCAGCCTGGCAGAGCAAGACTACGCCTCAAAAAAGAAAAAAAAAAGTACCCTTTGTATATATGTGTATATATTATATATATATATATTTGTACACACACAAGGGTATATTATATATCTTATCTATAATATATAAGTATATATCTTATCTATAATATATAAGTATGTATCTTATCTATAATATATAAGTATGTATCTTTAATATGATATATACTATGTATCTTATATATAATAAATATGTATCTATCTCATATATAAGATGAGATATGTATCATATATTATATATAATTGTATATAATATACAAGTATATACATCTTATAAATTATATATAAGTATATGTCTTATATATAGTATACATCTTATATATAATATATAAGTATAGACATCTTATATATAAGTATATAAGATATATACTTATATACACATATATGTATATATACTTATATACATATACTTTTATATATACTTATATACACATATGTGTATATATATATTGTGTGTGTGTGTATACACTTTTTTTTCCATATATTCAGTACCTGGCTCTAAAGGGGATTTCTATGGCTGGATGAGGATGTTAAATACTACATCAGGTTATAAGCTAGAATCCTCGTGTCAGAGACCGAGTGTTAACTGATACCAGTGTTTTCCTCTTCGACACACAGCTCAATATCCTCCAGCCTATGCTGCAGGAAGCCATGTGATTTTTTTTTTTCAGATGAGGTCTCACTCCCTCACCCAGGCTGGAGTGCAGTGGCATGATCATGGCTCACTGCAGGCTTCACTTGCTTCTTGGGCTCAAGTGATCCTCCTACCTCAGCCTCCCAAGTAGCTGGGACTACAGGCATGTACCATCACACCCAGCTAGTTTTTTGGTTTTTGGTTTTTTGGTTTTTTGGGTTTGTGCGTGTGTGTGTGTGTGTGTGTGTGTGTGTGTGTATGTGTGTAGAGATGAGGTTTCACCATGTTACCCAGGCTGGTTTTGAACTCCCGGGCTCAAGCAATTCTCCCGCCTCGGCCTCCCAAAGTGCTGGGATTATAGGCATGAGCCACCATGCCCAGCCCACACAAATTTTAAGAGAGAATTATCCTTGTGCCCTCTTCTGTTTAGCTTCGGTTGTTGCTCATTCTGGCTAATTTATAATGCCCCAAGCAGTGGCCGCAACTCTCTCACGTCTCTTGTCCTGTGTAATGGAGCCACACAGTCTTTATGCTATCATGCCCATGAATCTCAGGCCCCGGCTAGATTTGGAATATTTAATAAACATCCATTCCTTCCATAAATCCTCAGCTCTCCATGTACCACTGACTCCCCGTTCTACTCAAGCATGTTAAGAAAGTCTCTTGGTTTGTCAGAGCTGTGACTCTCTTAAGGGGATCTCTTCTGCCCATGCACAGGCCCAGACAGGAAAGCAGGGACAGAGATGATCTAGGGGCACTGCTTTTCATCACCTGGACCTGGCAACTTCTTCTAAAGTAAATAAAGAGAGCATAGTACTAGTAGGAGAGCCAGTCACAATTACCACCAAAGCTACACAGGCGACTTTTGTCCATGCTTGGAGTCATTCATCCATTACTCAGTGACACCCTCATCAGCTCCCAACTTCTCTAGGGCCATTTTGCTGAGGAACAAAATGACCTTCCACTCTAAAGCATTGTCTGCCTGTAATCTGACTCCCCTGGGAATACCACACAGTTGCATTTATTCCATGGTTAGTTCAGAGGCTCCACTGAGAACCCAGGTAGTCAAGTGACGAGTGTGTAGATTTTGTTTGCGGTTATTTGTAAACATATTTTCTACCTGCACAGTTTACAAAGGTGACTCTTCCAAACAGGTGGCACTGCGTAAGCCTCAGGGTACCTGACATCACAAGGTTTGGTGGGTGCCTGATGGCCGTGCTGTAAGGTCCCAGGCCTAGGAACCGCAGGAGGACTACAGAGAAGTGGTGAGCTGGAGTGGAATTCTGCGTTGCTTTGGATTTAACCATAGGAAAAGTTCCACGAGCTCCTAACCACATCTGTGATAGATTAGCAAGCCAGGGCTTATCTGTCCCATTATTCAGTCTTGTTTATACCCTGTCTCTGTTTATGCACATACTCTCAGGATTCTAAGCTCCTTTTAGCTTTGAGTACTTAAAGACTGCTGGGGGGCAGGCATGGTGGCTCATACCTGTAATCCCCCCACTTTAGGAAACCAAGGTAGGAGGATTACTTGAGCCCAGGAGTTTGAAACTAGCCTGGGCAATCTAGTGAGATCCGCCCTTTAAAAAAAAAAAAAAAAAAAAAACATACACGCTTGTTCCAAAGATTTTGGGTTACATGCAGGGTCAGGAGATCGAGATACTTGAGCACATGGAAATCAGTTTCACTAAAAATACAAAAATCAGCTGGGGTTGTGGTAGTGCTCAGAATTAGCTACCGGGAGGTTGTGGTGAGATGGAACTCGGGAGGCGGAGCGAGTGAGTTGCACCCAGCCTGCAACACAGACTGTATTCAAAAAAAAAAATTCACACACACAAAAGAGACTCTGTCGTGACTTGAATGTGGCTGAGACGGAGTTCGGCCTGTCACCCAGGAAGGAGTGCAGTGTCGATCTCAGCTCACTGCAAGCTCCCGCCCCGGCTCACACCATTCTCCCGCCTCAGCCTCCCAGTAGCTGGGGACTACAGCCTCGCCACCGCCCGCCAAGTTTTTTGTATTTTTAGTAGAGACGGGTTTCACTGTGTTAGCCAGGATGGTCCTCCCGGATTCTCCTGACCTCGCGGATCCTACTCGCCTCGCCTCCCAAAGTGTTGGGATTACAGGCTTGAGCCACCACGCCCGGCCTGCTGTTTTATTTATCTCACATAACTCTGAAAACTGTGGCAGCTTTATCTCATATAATAAGTCATTCAGAGGAAGGTAATTCAGAGCCGATAAGGCAGTTTTACATCACAAGGGACCTAGGGTCCTCAAGCTCCCTACTCTTTATTTTTTGAGACAGTGTCTCACTCTGTCGCCCAGGCTGGGGTGCAGTGGTGCAATCATGGCTCACTGCAACGTCTGCCTCCCCAGGCGCAGGTGATCCTCCTACCCCAGCTTCCCAACTATCTGGGAATACAGACTCAAGCCATCACACCTGGCTAATTTTTGTATTTTCAGTAGAGACAGGGTTTCGCCATGGTGCCCAAGCTGGTCTTAAACTCCTGAGCTCAAATGATCCACCCTCCTTGGCCTCCCAAAGTACTGGGGTTACAGGCGTGAGCCACTGTGCCCGGCCTGAGCTCCCCGCTCGTATTCCTAGGGTGAGCTTTCAACCTCATGTCTACCTAATGGCTGCTAAGATGGAGGCAATTCCAGTAGGGGCGAGGGAAGAAACAGCTAAGTACAAAAGGCTGGGATTGCCTGTTGAGTCGACCTCTTTTTAGCAAGCCAGTGATTTCCTCTGCCATCTTATTGGCCAGAATTGTATCATGACCACCTCCAGCTTCAAGATAAGCTGGGAAATGTATTTTTTTTAGCTGGACTTTTTGACACCTTGAATAAAATTGAGATTCTGTTACTAAGAAAGAAGGGGAAAATGGATATTGGCAGGTACAGCAGTCCCTGCCACACTAGGCAAAGGCTTTGCCACTGGACTTGGGGACACATACAACACCTATGGGGAGGAAGCTACTCTAATACCCCTAATGGGAGGTGTCTACTTTTGCCCAAGGCAGGAATTAATTTGAGCCATTTATTGATCCTTACCCTTTTAAAAATAAAGCAACTATGTAAACATCTTTGATAAAACTGAGTTTGCACTGCTTACCTGTGGAAACTCTCAGCTGTCAAACTAAATCAAAAACTGAGGCCGGGTGCGGTGGCTCAAGCCTGTAATCCCAGCACTTTGGGAGGCCGAGACGGGCGGATCATGAGGTCAGGAGATCGAGACCATCCCAACATGGGCTAACATGGTGAAACCCCGTCTCCACTAAAAAAATACAAAAACTAGCCGGGCGAGGTGGCGGGCGCCTGTAGTCCCAGCTACTCGGGAGGCTGAGGCAGGAGAATGGCGTGAACCCGGGAGGCGGAGCTTGCAGTGAGCTGAGATCCGCCCACCGCCCCCCAGCCGGGGGGACAAAGGGACGCCCCACCGCCAAAAAAAAAAAAAAAAAAAAAAAAACTGAATCAGGCACAGGCACAGTGACTCACACCTATAATCCTAGCACTTTGGGAAGCCAAGGCAGATGGCTCATTTGAGGTCAGGAGTTTGAAACCAGCCTGGCCAACGTGGTGAAACCCATCTTTACTAAAAATACAAAAATTAGCCAGGCGTGGTGGTGCATGCCTGTAATCCCAGCTACTCGGGAGGCTGAGGCAGGAGAATCACTTGAACCTGGGAGGCGGAGGTTGCAGTGAGCCAAGATGGCGCCACTGCACTCCAGCCTGGGCAACAGAGCAAGATGCCATCTCAAAAAAAAAAAAAAAAAAAACTGACTCCAAACAGAATCCTGTATGACCCCAAAAGAGGAGACCACAGAAAGATACCACAAGAACATATTTCTAACCAGGGATATTAATGAGACTCCTACAAGAGAGAATACCCTGAGAGACACCCCCCAAAGAAAAACTCAGGAATAAAAATTACAAAATATAGAGGAAATCCAATACCATGAGAAATAGTTAGCAAATGCAACAAATTGTGAACTAGAAATCATAAGACAATTTGGAATCCACTTTAAAATAACTGTGTTTACATTTTTCAAAGAGAATAAAGGAGAAATTAAATCCATAAAACAAGGCCAGGGCATTATGCAAAAACCAGCAGGCAGATATGAGAAAGATTCAAATAGAAAATCTATAAAGTTTTTTTTAAATAATTAAAATTGTCTGGGCGCAGTGACTCATGCCTGTAATCCCAGCACTATGGGAGGCCGAGGCAGACAGACCACATGAGGTCAGGCATTCGAGACCAGCCTGGCCAACATGGCGAAATGCTGATTCTACTAAAAATACAAAAATTAGCGAGGCATGGTGGCGCATGCCTGTAATCTCAGCTACTCAGGAGGCTGAGGCAGGAGAATCACTTGAACTCAGGAGGCACAGTTTGCAGTAAACCGAGATCACGCCACTGCACTCCAGCCTGGGCAACAGAGCGAGACTCCATCTCAAAAAAATAAATAATTTAATTAATTAATTAATTACATAAAATAATTAAAATGAAAACTAGTGAATGGATAAAAGCAATTTGAACTTAGCTGAAAAGATATTACATAAACCAGAAGACAGATCTGAAGAAATTCCCCAGAATAATACGTAGAGAGTTAAACAACAGGGCTAGGCCCGTGGCTCACACATCTAATGCCAGCACTTTCAGAGGCTGGGGCGGGAGAATTGCCTGGGCCCAGGAGTTCCAGACCAAACTGGGCAACATGGTGAAACCCTGTCTCTACCAAAAAAACAAAAATTAGCTGGGCGTGGTGGCATGTACCTGTGATCCCAGTTACTCTGGAGGCTGAGGCAGGAGGATTGCTGGAGCCCAGGAAGTCAAGGCGGCAGTGAGCTGAGACTGCGCCACTGCATGCCAGCCTGGGTGACAGAGCGAGACCCAGTCTCAAGTAAATAAATATTTTTAAAATTAAAAGTTAAAAAGAGAATTAAACATCTGGAAAAAATGGAAAATAGGGTAAGAGGCATGAAAGTTAAATGAAGAGGTCCAGAAAACATCTGACAGAAGTTCCAGTAGAAAAAAATAGCAATAATTGGCCAGGCATGGTGGCTCACACCTGTAATTCCAGCACTTTGGGAGGCCAAGGCAGGAGGATCGCTTGAGGCCAGGAGTTCAAGACCAACCTGGCCAACATGGCAAAACCCTATCTCTACTAAAAATACAAAAATTAGCCAGGTGTGGTGGTGCACACCTGTAATCCCAGCTACTCAGGAGGCTGAGGCACAATAATTGCTTGACTCCAGGAGGTGGAGGTTGCAATGAGCCAAGATTGCACCACTGCACTCCAACCTGGGCAACAGAGCAAGACTCTGTCTCAAAAAAAAAAAAAAAAAATTAAAAATAAGAAAAGAATAGGCCGGGTGCGGTGGCTCACGCCTGTAATCCCAGCACTTTGGGAAGTTGAGATGGGTGGATCAGGAGGTCAGGAGCTCAAGACCAACCTGCCCAATTTGGTGAAACTCCATCTCTACTACAAATACAAAAATTAGTCGGGCATGGTGGCGCATGCCTGTAATCCCAGCTACTCGGGAGCCTGAGGCAGGAGAATCTTGAACCCGGAAGGTGGAGGTTGTAGTGAGCTGAGATCGCACCATTGCACTCCAGCCTGGGTGACAGAGCAAGACTCCATCTCAAAAAAAAAAGAAGAAGAAGAAGAAAGAAAAGAAAAGAATAGCAATAACAGAAAGGCACAACATTTAAAAAAGTGAATAGCTAGGAATTGTCCAGAACTGAAGAAAGGAGTATGCATCCTGTTTGAAAAACACATGCCAAGTTCTGAGCAGGATAAATAAAAATAAATCCATAGATTGTGGTAAACTGCAGAAGACCAATGATTAAAAGGAAAAACTTAAAACTGCCAGAGAAAGAGGCAATTGCTAATAGGTTTCCTTTTTATTATTTTTATTTTTTATTTTAAAAATTTTTTTGGAGACAGAGTCTTGCTCTGTTACCCGGGCTGGAGTGCAGTGGCACAGGCTCAAATGTAATGGCCCAGGCTCAAGTGATCCTCCCATCTCAGCCTCTACAAGTGTGCACCACCACGCCCAGCTAATTTTGGGTTTTTTTGTTTTTTTTTTTTTTTTTTTTTTTTGGTACACTCGGGGCTTTGCCATGTTGCCCAGGCTAGTCTCCTGGGCTCGAGTGATCCTCCCGCCTCAGCCTCCCAAAGTGCTAGGACTACAGGTGTGAGCCATCACAGCCGCCCCAAATAGGTTTCTAACAAGAAAATGATACCCAGAGTGGCAGCAGCCTTTTCATTAGTAACAACAGATGTCAGAAGACAACTGAATTACACCCTCAAAGTGCTGGGGAGAAATAACTGTCAGTTTAGAATCTTATACTCAACTTCAAGGGTGAGGTGAATTAGACATATTCAGACTTAACAAAGACTAAGAGTGTTTTTTTGACACCAATATTCCTTCTGAAATATCTACTAAAGGAAGTACACGAGTGAAAGAAAATAAACCCAGAAAGAAGTTAGTGGGATGCAACAAGAAATATAAGCGTAGAAGCTAATAAAACAAATTGGTTTGTCTAAATATTAATAATTGCATGATTAAGGCCAGGCGTGGTGGCACACACCTATAATCCCAGAACTCCGGGAGGCTAAAGTGGGAGGATTGCTTGAGTCCAGGAGTTTGAGACCAGCATACGCAACATAGTGAGACCCTGTCTCTACAAAAAAAATTTTTTTAAATAGCTGGGCATGGTGGTGCACGCCTGTAGTCTCAGCTACTCGGGAGGCTGAGGTGGGAGAATTGCTTGAGTCCAGGAGGCTGAGGCTGCAGTAAGCCATGACTACACCATTGCACTCCAGCGTGGGCCACACAGCAAGACCCTGTGTCAATAAATAATAATAATAACAATAATAACATGATTATAAATGATGACTATTTTGTGTGTGCCTGTATTCATCAAAGTTCTCCAGAGAGATGAATAGGAGATATATATATATATATATATATAGAGAGAGAGAGAGAGAGAGAGAGATGAGAAGGGATTCATTAGGAGAATTGACTTACATGAATTTAGAGGCTGAGAAGTCACACAACAGGCCATCTGCAAGTTGGAGGCCCTGGGATACTGGCGGCATGGCTCAGTTCAAGTCTGAAGGACTGAGAACCTGGGGTGTCACTGGTCTATGTCCTGGAGTCCATCGGCCAGGGAAGCTAGAGTTCTGATTTCCAAGGGCAGGAAAAGGGTATACCCCAGCTCCAGGAGAGAGAGACCAATTCACCTATCCTCTGTTTTTGTTCTCTCAGGGCCCCCAACCAATTGGATGGTGCCTGCCCACATCAAGGGTGGGTCTTCTCCACTTAATCCACTTAGACTCACACATCAGTCTCCTCTGGAAACACTTCCCAGATACACCCAAAAATAATGCTTTACCAATTTTCCAAGTATTCATTAATCCAGTCAAGCTGACACCTAAAATTAAACAGCACAGTGCCTAAAACTCTAAACTTTAATATTAAATATTTATAAATGTAAGTATTAGAAAACAAGAGCATAAAATATGGAAAAGGAATGTTTGGAGTGAAGCAACAAAGGGAGTAAAATTCTCATCTTGTTTAGAAAGACAAAAGGTGTTTTAATCAGCATGAGATTTTGATGGAAGACTATAAGGATGAGCACATTATATTAAAAATGTAAGAGTAATAGTTAAAAGTATAGAAATAAATGCATATCTTCCAAACCAATAGAGAAGGGGAAAAATGAAAAAGAAAAAAAGTCTTAATCCAACAGAAAGCAGAAGAATAATAGGGAGTAGGAAAGTAAAAAAGCATGGATATCCAAAAACTCCAAATAAGATGTTAGAAATATGTCCAACTGTATGAGAAATTACGATCAACATGAATGGACTTAACTCATGTAAAAGACAGTCTTGTAATAGGCTATAGAATCTTCGTAAGGGACACCTAAAAACAAAAGAAAAACCATGCAGCAAGATTAAACAGGAAAGAATGGGAAGATATTTACTAGGCAAGTAACTAAAAGGAAGCTGGTAAAACAATACTAAGATCAGAAAAATAAAATTTTAGACAATGTCTATTGACAGAAATAAAAAATAGCATTTTGTAAAGATAAAAGGAACACTCTTACAAGAATATATACCAATCAGGCTGGGCGTGTTCGCTCATGCCTGTAATCCTAGCACTTTGGGAGGCCAATGCAGGCGGATCACAAGGTCAGGAGTTCAAGACCCACCTGGCCAATATGGTGAAACCTCGTCTCTACTAAAAATACAATAAAATTAGCCAGGAGTGGTGGCAGGTGCCTGTAGTCCCAGCTACTTGTGAGGCTGAGGCAGGAGAATGGCATGAACCTGGGAGGCGGAAGTTGCTGTGAGCCGAAATCACACCACTGCACTCCAGCCTGGGTGACAGAGCCAGACTCCGTCTCAAAAAAAAAAAAAGGGGGGGGGCTGGGTTCGGCGGCTCACCCCTATAATCCCAGCACTTTGGGAGGCCAAGGTGAGCAGATCACGAGGTCAGGAGATCAAGACCATCCTGGTGGCTAACACGGTGAAACCCCATCTCTACTAAAAATGCAAAGAATTAGCCGGGCATGGGCGCCTGTAGTCCCAGCTACTCTGGAGGCTGAGGCAGGAGAATGGCGTGAACCCGGGAGGCGGAACTTGCAGTGAGCTGAGATCGCACCACTGCACTCCAGCCTGGGCAACAGAGCGAGACTCTGTCTCAATAAAAAAAAAAAAAAAAGAATACATAGCAATCAGGAACTCACCAGTCCCCTTATAACAGGACCTCAAAAAAATAGAATTATAAGGAAAAATTCATGTGTTCAATTGTAGCTGGAGATTTTAACATAATTTTCTCAGTAACAGTACAAGTACACAAAATTCTAGTGAGGGCCAGAAACTGTGACTCATGCCTGTAATCCTAGCACTTTGGGGGGCTGAGGCGGGCAGATCACTAGAGGTCAGGAGTTCGAGACCAGCCTGGCCAACATGGCGAAAACCTGTCTCTACTTAAAATACAAAAATTAGCCAGGCATGGTGGTGCACACCTATAGTCCCCTACTTGGGAGGCTGAGGCAGGAGAATCGCTTGAACCCGGGAGGTGGAGGTTGCAGTGAGCCGAGATCACGTCACTGCACTCTAGCCTGGGCGACAGAGACTCTGTCTTAAAAAAAAAAAAAAAAAAATATATATATATATATATAGTGAAAATGTAGTAGACTTGAACAACACAGTTAAGTTTGGTCAAAATTTGTATATGTAGCCGGGCACAGTAGCTCACACCTGTAATCCCAGCACTTTGGGAGGCCGAGGCAGGCAGATCACCTGAGGTCAGGAGTTTGAGACCAGCCTGGCCAACATAGTGAATCGCTTGAATTCACTGAATCGCTCGATTCAAGAGAATCGCTTGAACTCAGGAGTCGGAGGTTGCAGTGAGCCGAGATCGCATCACTGCACTCTAGACTGGGCGACAGAGTGAGACTCGGTCTCAAAAAAACAAAACAAAAAACAATTGTATACACACACACACACACACACACACGCACGCACCCCCAAAATAGGGAATGCACCTTTTTTCTTTTTTTTTTTTGAGACGGAGTCTCGCACTGTCACCCAGGCTGGAGTGCAGTGGCGCCATCTCGGCTCACTGCAAGCTCTGCCTCCCGGGTTCACGCCATTCTCCTGCCTCACCCTCCCGAGTAGCTGGGACTACAGGCGCCCGCTACCACACCTGGCTAACTTTTTGTATTTTTAGTAGAGATGGGGTTTCACCATGTTAGCCAGGATGGTCTCGATCTCTGACCTTGTGATCCACCCACCTCGGTCTCCCAAAGTGCTGAGATTACAGGCGTGAGCAACCGTGCCCTGCCTACTTTTTTGGGTTTTTTCTTGTTTTTTTTTTTTTTTTTTTTTTTTTTTAGACAGTCTTGTTCTGTCGTCCAGGCTGGGGTGCAGTGGTGAGATCTCAGCTCACTGAAACTCCGCCTCCCAGATTCAAGCGATTCTCCTGCCTCAGCCTCCCAAGTAGCTGGGATTACAAGTGCACACCACCATGCCCGGCTAATTTTGTAATTATTTTTAGTAGAGAAGGGGGTTTCACCATGTTAGTCAAACTGGTCTTGAACTCCTGACCTCAGGTGATCCACCAGCCTCGGCCTCCCATAGTGCTGGGATTACAGGCGAGAGCCACCGTGCCCAGCCAGGAATATACATTCTTTTTAAGCACACACATGAATATTTACAAAATGGACCATAGTAAATGGACCATTTACTATGAGCAAAAGAGTTTCCCCAAAAATGGATAAATTACAGATCATATTCACAACCACAATGCACTGCAGTTAGAATCCGCACGCACACAGGCCAGGAAATTAAGACGCACAATCCTAAAAATGAACAAATTAAAGAGAAAAATCTCAACTGAGGTTGCTATTTAGAAATGGACTATGATGTGCTTCTGGTTTTTACCAATATGCCGAACTAACCATAGAGGAAAGACACCATGCAATGGGAAGTTTGTGAAAAGCCCCAGAGGCGTAGGGGTCTGTGCCAAGCATAGGGCAGGAGCTTTGGCTGGCGGCCAGACGCCTGTGGGTGTTTAAAGTAGGAGAGTAGCCGTCGGAGTTGTGCTTTTGCTTCTCCCCCACCATTACCTTGGGGCAAATGTTGTCTGCCTCACATCTGTGGCCACTCCGGAGACCCTGGAGTTCTGATTTCCAAGGGCAGGAGAAGAAGCGTGTATCCCGGCTCCGGGAGAGAGAGACCAATTCACCTTTCCTCTGTTTGGTCCAGGTGTCCTCAGCAGTAAAATCAGGGCAGTGCAGGTGCAAGGGGGAGACAAAGGAAAACAAGGAGGCCAACTAACTTGGATATTACCTCTCTACCACCCTTTGCATCTCTCTTTCCAAACTTTCAGAAGGCAGTTTCAGCTCCTAATTCAGAAACCATGACCGTGCATTCCAACAAGAACACTCCTCTGTGCACTAGAACCTTCATATCCCCCAAACTCAAGGTCGTGGGGATGGGAAGCAGAAATTATTCAAGCAGGCTACGAGGTATAATAGTGAGGGAGATACTTCAACCTTCGCGCTTTGTTCCCCAATCCACGCACCTGGGCTAAAGCAAAGAAGACAACATGTTCCAGCCACTGGTTTACGGTGGATGCCGGTTAGACCCTGGCAAAAGGGGCCCTCACTTAGGCCCGTGTTTCAGAGGACCTGCTGTTTCTCCTGTGACACTGACCTCACAGGATGAGGAGTCTATGTCAAGGGGTTGTACTTGCTTAGAGCCCACGTGCCGCCCACCCCTGCCCCAGCCCAGGCACCTCCAGTGCCCAGGACCCTACAACTCCCTGCCCACTTCCAGAGTCTGTGCCGTGCTCTTCCTGAGATGTGTGCCACTGCCAGCAGTGTGCACACCCCTGGGCCCAAGGGGTGGCCCCGAGTCAGCTGTTTGCAGGACATGTGGACAGAAGCTTGGGGGTTCATACCATATTATGAAAGGACAAAACCAATGATTGGAGAGGGAAGGGAGTGGCCCACAGGCTGCTGTAGGGAACTGACTTGCCTTGCACTGCAAAGACAAAAACTCTCAGTTCAAATCTGGGTTCACAGTTCCTTACGAAGATGTCATTGTTAAGACAGGAAGGCAGAAGGTGAGCCTCATTTATAACTTTAAAATATTTAGACATACGGTGTGTCTGCCTCTACTCCTATTCTTGCCTTAGCCCTGCAATGTTAGGGGAGGGTCCGTGTGCTGCAGGGCAAGCCCAAAGGCACAGGGTGTGGGCTCCAGGCCACTGGGCCTTCAGCAGACCCTTCCTCTGTTCTGTCACGCTGCTGCTTCCTGCTGAGGGGCCACTTGCCAAGACAGGGAATTCTGTGGGCATTGGCCCATTATCACACTTCCTTTGCCATAAAATGTGTCCCCTGGTTGGCATTTTACATTCTGTGAGGGACACGAGGGTGTTAGATGAAGCGTTCTATAAGACCATGAAAGAGGATGCCGGTGAAGCGCTGAAGATAGGGCATGCAAATCCGTAGCCGGGATACGTGTCTATCCCCAAGTGGACAAAGTGCTTCTCCCCACCCCCATGATGGGAAAGGGCCCAGTGAAATCCACTTGTCCCTGGTTAGCCAGCTGGTCCCCCAAGGAATTTCAGGAGCTTAGTGTTGATCTCTGCTGTTGGTGGGTTGGGCACTCGGAGGTAACCAAATCCACCTTGGGAAGAGAATAATGTGTCTCCACTATGACCGCTTTGTACCTGGACCCATTGAGCAAACACTGGTATGGCTGAGCAGGAAAATAAAACCCATGCCTGGAATACATGCTGATATGGTTTGGCTTTGTGTCCCCACCCAAATCTCATCTCGAATTATAATCCCCATGTGTCAAGGGAAGGACCTAGTGGGAGGTGATTGGATCATGGGAGTGGTTTTCCCCATGCTGTTCTCATTATAGAGAGTTCTCATGAGATCTGATGGTTTTATAAGGGACTCTTCCTCTTTCGCACACTCTCTCTCACCTGCCACCATGGAAGACGTGCCTGTTTCACCTTCCGACATGATTGTAAGTTTCCTGATGCCTCCTCAGACATGTGGAATTGTGAGTCAATTAAACCTCTTTTCTTTATAAAGTACCTAGTCTCAGGTAGTATCTTTAAAGCACTGTAAGAACAGACTAATGTGCATGGCAATTCCAGTTAGGGCAGATCACTACCCACTCCAGAGCAGAAAGGCTCTGATGTAATCAACCTGTCTCTGAGTGGTAGATTAATCTCCTCAAGAGACAGTACCATATCAGTGGTTTAGCCATGGTTTCTGCTGCTGACAGGTCAGACATTCAGGGGCAGCAGCAGAAGCTAGATCAGGCTTGTTCAAGGGAGCCCAAGCATAGACCCATGCATAGCCTACACCCCTGCCACCACGGATACTCTGCTGACAGAGCCATTTGTTAGCCAGCACTGGGGTACGGAGGAGCAAAAGAGAACAGCTCATATCCACTAAGTGAGTTAGTGTATCCACCTGGCTATTGAGATTTCTGAGGTTGATGCCTGGTATTATTTGTCTCTGTGTCCCCACCCAAATCTCATGTCCAATTGTAATCCCCAGTGTTGGAGGTTGGGCCTGGTGGGAGGTGATTGGATCATGGGGGTAGATCCTTCATGAATGGTTTAGCACCATCCCCTCAGTGCTATTCTCGTGATGATGAGTGAGTTCTCACAAGATCTGCTTGTTTAAAAGTGTGTGGACCCTCCCCACTTTATCTTTTGCTCCTGCCCCTGCTCCTGCCATGTAAGATGCCTGCTCCCGTTTTGCCTTCCACCATGAGTAACAGCTCCCTGAGGCCTCCCTAGGAGCAGATGCTGCCATGTTTCCTGTACAGCCTGCAGAACTATGAGCCAATTAAACCTCCTTTCTTTGTAAATTACCCAGTCTCAGGTATTTATTTATAGCAGTGCGAGAACAGACTAGTGCAATGCCCTCTGATAATTATTGACAGAAAACATACGTGTCTCCAATGCTGGTTCTTAAAAATAGACTACAAAAAAATTTTATATATATATATATATATAAAATATATATATGTGAGATATATATATATCTCACATATATATATCACATTATATATATATAACTTTAAAAAATAGGTCAGGCGTGGTGGCTTATGCCTGTAATCCCAGCACTTTGGTAGGCCGAGGTGGGCAGATCACTTGAGGTCAGAAGTTCAAGACCAGCCTGGCCAACATAGTGAAACCCCATCTCTACTAAAAACTACTTAGGAGGCTGAGGCAGGAGAATCGCTTGAACCTGGGAGGCAGAGGCTGTGGTGAACCAAGATTGTGCCACTGCACTCCAGCCTGGGTGACAGAGCAAGACCCCGTCTCAAAAAATAAAAGACAAATAAACAAACCAAAAAAAACCCTACTTGTAATTGTTGCTAAATGGAGCATATATTCAGGACAACTTGAATATATGCTCCCAGGTTGCAATCCTCAGTCTTGGCCCAAATATACTCTCTACTTATATTAATTTTATATTAATTTTACCTGAGCTTCTTCGTTTTAGGTCAACAAATGAAAACCTAAAATACACAATAATGGCCTTGAGAACAAGCAGCCAATAAGTAGCAAAGATATACAGAGTGTTGGGAAAATGGTGAACTACTATATAGCAAGACACTTGGTCTAACTGCTGCCTGGCAAAACCTTTGGTAAAATTGCAGACTCACATCTCAAGAAAGATATGAGCTTATAAAATAACTGGCCAGTTTGCAAACAGTCAAGAGGAAATATGGACAGTGCAGAAATTAAAATTGTTTAATTTGAAATTAAAATTGAAATTAAATTAAAATTAAAACTGTTTCCTAGCATATGAAAGGCATGGCCATCAAACTATAGCCTCAAAAAACACCCAGATGCAGCTGGGTTCGGTGGCTCACGCCTGTAATCCCAGCACTTTGGGAGGCTGAGGCGGGTGGATCACGAGGTCAAGAGATCGAGACCATCCTGGCCAACATGATGAAACCCCATCTCTATTAAAAATACAAAAATTATCTGGGAGTGATGGTGAATACCTGTAGTCCCAGCTACTTAGGAGGCTGAGGCAGGAGAATCCCTTGAACCCAGGAGGTGGAGGTTGTGGTGAGCTGAGATGGCACCACTAGACTCCAGCCTAGCAGCAGAGCAAGACTCTGTCTCAAAAAAAAAAAAAAGAAAAGAAAAGAAAGAAAAGAAAAACACCCAGATGCTGCCATTAAGACATTAAGACACAGCCTGTATTCGTTAGATTTTGCTGCATAACAAACTACTCCAAAACCTAATGGCATGAAATATGCATTTTTCTCACAATTCTGTACAGGTTGACTGGGCAACTCTTCACATCTAGACCGGCTTGGCTTGGGCTGAGGCTGGATAATCAAAGAGTCTCACCCACGTGTCTGACTGTTGTCAGACTGAGTAGCCTGAAGAAACCTCAGCTGGAACTGCTGATCTCTGCTTTATCTGGTCTGTCATCTTCCAGAAGCCTTCTTCACAAGTGGCAGAAGGGTTCTAAAATGAACAAGCGAGGGCAAAGCTTTTTCAAGTCTCTCCTTTCATTGTTTTGCTTATGTAGAGCAAGCCACCGGCTAAACCCAGATTAAAAGCATGAGAAATCAAATCCACCTTTTATTGTGAGAAGTGGCAGAATCACAATGCAAAGGGGTGTGCGTACAGCAACCAGAGGAATTTGCGGCCATTTTTGTAATCTACCACATGGCTTTAGGGCAAAGACTAAATCAAGGGTGTGATTATCGCACCCTATTTTGAAGATCTATGTAAGGATTAAGGTGGTGCCATTCAGCTAGACAAAAGAGTTCCTAGAACGATGAACTGTGTGGTCCCACAGAAGCCTGATATGCCTATTATTTAGTATCTGGTATTAAGTCTAGAGAGGAAAGGATGAAAGAATTGTGAACATGGCTTTTGGCCCATGAAGTTGTCTGAAATCAAATACATAGAAAATACTCAGTTCAGCCAAGCGTGGTAGCTCATGCCTGTAATTCCAGCACTTTGGGAGGCCGAGGTGGGTGGATCACCTGAGGTCGGGAGTTTGAGACCAGCCTGACCAACATGAAGAAACCCCGTCTCTACTAAAAATACAAAAATTAGCCAGCCATAGTGGCGCACATGCCTGTAATCCCAGCCACTTGGGAGGCTGAGGCAGAAGAATCGCTTGAACCCGGGAGGCGGAGGTTGTGTTGAGCCAAGATCTTGCCATTGCACTCTAGCCTAGGCAACAAGAGCAAAACTCCAAAAAAAAAAAAAAAAAAAGGAAGGAAGGCGGCAAAGTGCCCCCAACTTGGACTGAAGGAGACAATGTGTAAAGTAATATCTATGTCCCCAACTTTCTACAGACAGAAAGAGGCTAAAAAAGCTTCCAGCCAATACAGAGGGCAAATGTTCCAGTGCCCTCTTCCACAGTGCCCAAGGAGGAGGATGAAAAAGGAAGGACTTTGTGAATATCGAGGAAGGTGACAAGAAGGACACCCAGGGGTAAATACTCTACTGAGAATTTCGTGTTGCCAAATGCAATGTTCATGTAACTGTAATAGGTTTGTTTCCCGATGCACACAGCAAATCAATAGGCCAAGACACTGGGCCACAGCAGAGAAACAGGTTTAATCATAGGACTGCTGAATGAGGAGATAGGAGGAAACCTCAAATCTGTCTTCCCGAGGAATTTTGGACTACGGTTTTAGGGGTTTGGAGCAGGCTGAAGTATGATCATTGGTTGGTCAAAGAGTAAAGGATGAAGTTATGGGACAGGGAGATAAAGAAACTGTATTCTCATGCTGATTCTATTCCACTGGGGAGGTCTTCAAACTGATTGGCATCAGCTGTTTCACTGGAAGTCAGGATCTGCTTAAGAAATTTTTAAACAAAAGTCTTATGATTCCAAAACCAGAGATCCTATCTTAAGCAAAAGCCTTAGGATTTTTTTTTTTTTTTTTTTTTTTTTTGAAACGGAGTTTCGCTCTTGTCACCCAGGCTGGAATGCAATGGCGTGATCTCGGCTCACTGTAACTTCCGCCTCCTGGGTTCAAGTGGTTCTCCTGCCTCAGCCTCTCGAGTAGCTGGGATTATAGGCGCCTGCCACCAAGCCTGGCTAATTTTTGTATTTTTAGTAGAGACAGGGTTTCACCATGTTGGCCAGGCTGGTTTAGAACTCCTGACCTCAGGTGATCCACCTGCCTCGGCCTCCCAAAGTGCTGGGATTACAGCTGTGAGCCACCTCGACCGGCCTCTGAATTTTTTTTTTTTTTTTTTTTTTTTGAGGCGGAGTCTTGCTCGGTAGCCCGGGCTGGAGTGCAGTGGCCGAATCTCAGCTCACTGCAAGCTCCGCCTCCCGGGTTTACGCCATTCTCCTGCCTCAGCCTCCCAAGTAGCTGGGACTACAGGCGCCCGCCACCTCGCCCGGCTAGTTTTTTGTATTTTTAGTAGAGACGGGGTTTCACCGTGTTAGCCAGGATGGTCTCGATCTCCTGACCTCGTGATCCGCCCGTCTCGGCCTCCCAAAGTGCTGGGATTACAGGCTTGAGCCACCGCGCCCGGCCCTTTTTTTTTTAAGACATGGTTTCACTCTGTTGCCACACCAGGCTGGAGTGCAGTGGCACAATGGTGCTCACTGCAGCCTCAGCCTCCCAGGCTCAAGCCTCCCAAGTAACTGGGACTACTCTTACCTCAGCCTCTCAAGTAACTGGGACTACAGGCATGCACAACCATGCCCAGCTAAGTTTTGTATTATTTGTAGAGATTAGGTTTCACCATGTATCCCAAGCTGGTCTTGAATTCCTGGGCTCAAGTGATCTGCCCACCTCGGCTTCCCAAAGTGCTGGGATTACAGGTGTGAGCCACCACACCAGGCCCAAAGTCTGATGATTCTAACATCAGAAATCCTATTTATAGGAACCATGAAGATACAAACAGCCAGTATCTAGTGCTGCTACATGACTTTCAGTGACAAGGAAGGGGATCAAAATGTAGCCTGATGATTAATGATAACTATATTTCTGTTCAGAATTCTTGTTACCCCTGTGAGGCTGGCTTCAGTCACTTCTCTGTGTTCACACTATTTGCCTTCTTGGAAGATTTTAGCACAGTTGACTTCTCTCTCTGATTTGGTTTAAATGTTTTGTTCCATCTAAATCTCATGTTGAAATGTAATCCCCAGTGGTGGAAGTGGGGCCTTGTGGGAGGGAGGTGTTTGGGTCATTGGGTGGATACCTCATGAATGGCTTGACACCCTCCTCTCGGTAATGAATGAGTTCTCACTCTGAGTCCATGTGACATCTGGTTATTTGAAAGGGTAGACCATCCTGCTCTTGCTTTCTCTCTCACCATGTGACAGGCTTGCTCCTGATTTGCCTTTCTCCATGAGTAAAAGCTCCCTGAGACCTCACCAGAGACTGAGCAGATGCCAACACCATGCTTCCTCTATGGCCTGCAGAACCATGAGCCAATTAAACCTCTTTTCTTTATAAATTACCCAGCCTCAGGTATTCCTCTATAGTGACAGAAAACAGACTAACACATCCTCCTTCTAGGAGCCTGTACTTCTTTTGGCTTCCACTGTACCACATCCTTCTGTAACCACCTGACAGGTTCCTCCTGCCCACTGCACAAACAAAATCAATTCATGGGGACCATGGCATTGAGTAAAGACAGAGTTTAATTGACCCAAGGCCAGCCATGCCACACTGGAGATAGTTATTACGTAAATCAATCTCCCTGAAGGCTTAGAGCTTAGGAGTTTTACAAAGATAGTTTAATGGGCAGGGGGCTACAGTGGAGGAAATGCTGATTGACTGGGTCAGAGATGAAATCATAAGGAATTGAAGCTGTCTTCTCGTGCTGAGTCAGTTCCTGGGTGGGGGCCACAGGATTGGTTGGCAGGTCCAAGTGGGTCCATCCAATTGTCAGAAACGCAAAAACCTGGAAAGACATCTCAAAAGAGGCCGATCTTAGGTGCTACAATAGCGAGGTTATCTGCAAGAGTAATTGGGAAAGTTGCAAATCTTATGACCTCTGGAACCATGGTTGGTAATTATTTAGAATTCAAGCCCCTCTCATCCTCCTAACTTGATGGCCTTTCATTAGTTTTACAAGAAGAGTTTAGTTTTGGGGGAGGGTTATTATCATTTAGACTATAAACTAAATTTCCCCCAAAGTTAGCACGGCCCGCGCCCAGGAATGAGCAAAGACAGCCAGCCTGGGAGGCTAGAGGCAAGATGGAGTCAGCCATGTCAGATTTCTCACACTGTCATCATTTTGCAAAGGTGGTTTCACTTCAGGTCATTGAGGCTCAGAAGCTGATACCCCAAAATATGGTACTTTGACATACTGAACTGAAGAAAGCTTGTTATCTCTCTGACCATCTCCCCACACCACACTATCTCCTTTATCTGCCTAAGATCCAGACCCACCAAAAAGAACGATTGTTTTTATTTCCCCTCCCTGTAAGACCAAGAATGTAACTATACCTGAACAGACCCTTTCACTGACAAAGAGAACTATTTACAAGTGAATCTCTGTTCCTGAACCCATTCATTCTCCCTAGTAATCCTTTACTGTCCCTCAACAGTATTCCTCTATCCTGACCCCCTAATCTGTTTTGCCAGCATGATGAATCCCATTGCAGGGTAGATAATCACTCTGTGGTTCTCCCCATGTACATGTTAATAAAATTGGTATGCCTTTGTCTTCCATTAATCTGCCTTTTGTGAGTTTCTTTTTCAGCAAACCTTCAAAAGGCAAAGGGGAAGTTTCCCTTCACCCCTACAGTTGCCTCACTGATGCAGGATTTTTCTCAACCACTTTGCCAACCAGGGTCCTCCACGGCTGGTGACACCCCCATGCCCAGGCCTCACTTGGTCCCAGGCCTGTCGCTGGAGGTGCCTCACCAACTCAGCCCACCTGTGCTATAGCTCGTACCCACATACTGTGGTCCTGAGCTCTTGTCCTGCGTCCAAGAAGAATGAGGATATGCTGACAATTGAAAGGTGAGGATGGGCAGAGAACAATTTTATTGAGCAATGGAACAGCTCTCAGGGAAGAGGGGATGTGGAGAGTGGTCTCCTATCCCCTCAGTGGGGTGGTTTCTTTCTGTCAGTGTGGCTGAGTCTGGGGCTTTTATGGCTCAGAATAGGGGAGTGTGTGCTGATTGGTTTGTGAGTATGTAAAGAAAAGCTAAAGCAAAGGCACCACTCAGAGGTGGGCACGGCAGTATAGAAAACCAATTAGGAAAGGGTTGGCATATGTAAAATAGGCAAAGGGTAGGGATCAATCAGTGGAAAGTGCACCAAATGGGAAGACAGGTTCTCAATTCAGTTGGAGACTTATAGCTAGATTTTAAACTGTCTTCAGCTTGAAGGTGGGGTTTCACTGGAGACCCTCCCGTATCTGCCTAGGCATTTGCCTGCCTCCTGCCACTATCATCGCCACCTCTTACTCCCTGAAGAATGTAAGCATCCTGAGAGTAGAGACCTCGCTTATTTTGTTCATTCTATTTCCCCCATACCAACACCAGGCCTGGAACATAGTAGGCATTCAGTGAATGAAGAAATTAAGTGAACTATTCTTGCCCAGCCTAAGGCTAAGGTCTCAGTTTGTCGTCATTGCCCTGCATTCCCTGGCCTTTCTGTCTTGGAACAGCACAACTGGAGTTTACTGTCATCATGTTTGTCTGCAAAACCAAGATATCTTGCACATATCTTAGTGGTTTCTGATCCCAAAAGAAAGCACATCTGATGACTCAGAAAGGGTGTGGAAGCTGTGCCTGGATGTCACAGACGCCCTTGATGTTTGCCTTCGCTCTTTCTGCTGCTGTATTGCATCCTTTGTCATTATTACTGCTAACGTAAGGGTACTGCATGAAGTCTCATGAATCCTTTCTTCCATCTAACTATCAGAGGTGTTTGAACCACAGTGACTCCATCTTGAATAAGGACTGGGTAACATAAGGCTGAGACCAACTGGGTTGCATTCCCAGGAGGTTAGGGCATTCTTAGTCACAGGATGAGATAGGAGGTCAGCACAAGATACAGGTCACGAAGACATTGCTGATAAAACAGGATGCAGTAAAAAAAAGCCAGCCAAAACCAAGATGGCAACAAAAGTGACTTTTGGTTGTCTTCATTGCTCATTATACACTAATTATAATGTATTAACATGCTAAAAGACACTCCCACCAGTGCCATGACAGTGGCAACATCAGGAAGTTACCTTATATGGTTTAAAAGAGGGAGGAACCCTCAGTTCCAGGAACTGTCCACCTTTTTCCTGAAAAACTCATGAATATGTCCTTTGTTTAGCATATAATCAAAAAGTAACTATAAGTATTATCAGTCAAGCAATGCAAGCTGCTGCTCTGCCTATGGAGTGGCTATTCTGTATTCCTTTACTTACTTTTTTTTTTTTTTAAGTGAAAGCAAGTTTATTAAGAAAGAAAAAGAATAAAGACTGGCTACTCCATATGCAGACCAGCCTATTCCTTTACTTTCTTAATAAACTTTCTTTCATTTTACTCTATGAACTTGCCCCAAATTCTTTCTTGCACAAGGTCCAAGAACCCTCTCTTGGGGTCTGGATCAGGATCACTTTCCGATAACATCTTCCTGTGGAATCACAAAGGCACTATAATGAGGAGACCCCCGACCCAAAGGAAGTAGACTGCAGCACCAATTGGCCGACCTTGGGTAAGTGGTGGGATACATTTTACCCAGTTAAAGGATGGGATTGGGTTAGAGTCCTTCCTAAAACAGAGAGGGTAAAGGTCCCTCTTAATAATAAGGCAAGGATGCTTGACCAAACTTGTATTTGAAGCCCAACTTAGGAAGGTTAGAGTCCTTCCTAAGATTTAGGGGGTTAGAGACCCCTTTCAGTAAAGGCCCTCTTGGTTAAAAATGAATTTGGCGACCAGGCGCGGTGGCTCATGCCTGTAATCCCAGCAGTTTGGGAGGCTGAGGCAGGTGAATCACAAGGTCAAGAGATCGAGACCATCCTGGCCAACATGGTGAAACCCTGTATCTACTAAAAATACAAAAAATCAGCTGAGCGTGGTAGTGCGCGCCTGTAGTCCCAGCTACTCAGGAGGCTGAGGCAGAAGAATTGCTTGAACCCCGAAGGTGGAGGTTTCAGTGAGCCAAGATCACGCCACTGCACCCTAGCCTGGCGACAGAGCGAGACTCCATCTCAAAAAAAAAAAAAAAAAAAAATGGATTTGGCATTATGGGATGTTAACCCTTAGTCTCTTTGGATTAATCTGTCTTGCACTCTTTGCTGATGGCTGTGAGTGACAGGATTAGGCATGTACAGGATCATTGGACATGGGGAGCTTTTTTCTCCCTAAACAGGGAAACTTGAGAGCTAATGGGACTGCTGGGAAAGATCCCTTCACTACCAACAAGGAACTGCCTGAACTTTTGATTCAGTGTGGCTGCAATGGGTGGTTTTTTCTCTGGCCTCCCTGAGCTCCTTGCCTTCCCCATCCTGCCAACCACCCTGTCACAGGAAATGTCTTCCTCCCTTTCTCTCCTTTCTCTTTCCTACCTTTTCTGTTACTCAGGGCAGCTGTCTGCTCTTTCATCTTGCCCAGAGACCATATGTTAAATCTCCTGGTCAGAAGATCATTCCACCCCACCCTGAGTCGATCAGAGTTCACAGGGCCCAACCAGGGGTAAGTTTGAGCCTTGCCAGGTCAATATTGCAAGCTAAGTGGAGTGGCTAATGTCTATGTTTTATCACATGTGTTCTGCTCTGGCCAGAATGGAAAATGTTAATTTGGTTACCCCATGTAAACCTCTTGGGCAGCATCTTACAGAACTAAGAGGATTTTGCCTATGGTTCCATGAAACAGAAAAAGATGATTTTCTTTTGTGTGGTGGCTTGGCCTCCAGGGCTATGGTGTGGCGAGCAGGGAACTGCTCAGGGAAAGGGAACCCAGAAGCCTGGCATGTGCCCAAAGGGTAAGAATTTCTTACCAGTCAGGCTTTTGGTCTCTCTCTTGCTATGCAAACTGGTTGAATGCATGGTAAAAATCACTGTTTATCTCCTCTGTAAGGTTTTAACTAATGGGAAAAGGGATTTTTTTTTTTTTTTTTTTTTGAGACGGAGTCTCGCTCTGTCGCCCAGGCTGGAGTGCAGTGGCCAGATCTCAGCTCACTGCAAGCTCCGCCTCCCGGGTTCCCGCCATTCTCCTGCCTCAGCCTCCCGAGTAGCTGGGACCACAGGCGCCGCCACCTCGCCCGGCTAATTTTTTGTGTTTTTAGTAGAGACGGGGTTTCGCCGTGTTAGCCAGGATGGTCTCGATCTCCTGACCTTGTGATCCGCCCGTCTCAGCCTCCCAAAGTGCTGGGATTACAGGCTTGAGCCACCGCGCCCGGCCGGGAAAAGGGATTTTTGAGGCTGGTCTTAAGCCACAGCAAATCTGGTATACTTTGTGCTATAAATGTATCTTGCTGTATCATTCAGTCATAAAGAGGAGTACTTTAGGATAGAACATGGGCTTAGGACCCCATAAGCCCACTGTTCAAGCCAGCCCAGCAAACTGGCCAGTAACAAACTTTGCTGCAGGTCCCTGAAATTAAAAAACAAAACAAAAGACTAGATGAGGGCTCCTTCTTGTTTTATGTCCTTGGGAGCTTGACCTTGTAACCACACGGCAGTACTTTCTCTTGGTCTTCACCATTCGGAAGACAGGAATTTTGGATTTCATGTCACAGTTACCCCTAAAACTTGTCTTGAGCATTTAAAAGCCATTGCAAGCACAGAATTGGCTGCTTCTAGGATCCTTGTGGGAAGAGCAGTGGTGACTGCCCATTGCTGTAGCTCATTAGCTACAGCTTTCTCTTTTCACAATGGCATCCAGGGTTCAATTCCTGGCTTAAGGAATGAGTCTTTTCTGGTTTGATATCTGCACGACCTTTACCATTTGTTTATTCTCTTCCCCTCCACAAACTGTCTTGAATTTTCCTTTCTCTGAGCACCTGGGAGGTTACCTTTGGTAAAGTTCAAAAAGCCAGAAATATTGGCTGTTTGGCATGGCTAAAGTTGGGTAATAAGAGATTTTAAAGGATTTTTTTAGTGTTATGGCTAAAAGTCAGCTTAATTCAGGCCAGGAATGGCAGCTCATGCCTGTGATCCCAGCACTTTGGGAGGCCAAAGTGGGTGGATCACTTGAGGTCAGGAGTTCGAGACCAGCCTGGCTGACATGGCAAAACCCCATCTCTACTAAAAATACAAAAATTAACTGGACGTGGTGGCACACATCTGTAATGCCAGCTACTCAGGAGCACCAATGGGATGGCACTAAACCATTCATGAGAGATATGCCCCCATAATCCAAACACCTTCCAGTAGCCCCACCTCCAACAGTAAGGATTTCATTTCAACATGAGATTGGAAGGGTACATCCAAACTATTTATCAATGAGGAAAAGTGGTGCGTGTGTGTGTGTGTCTGTGTGTGTCTGTGTGTGTCTGTGTGTGCCTGTGTGTGTTTTGGAGACAGGGTCTTGCTCTGTCACCCAGTCTGGAGTGCAGTGGTGCAGTCATAGCTCACTGCACCCCCCAACTCCTGGGCTCAAGGGATCCTCCCCTCTCCACCTCCCAAGTAACTAGGTCTATAGGTATGTGACACCACACATGGATAATTTTTAAAAGCTTTCTGTAGGGACAAGGTCTTACTATGTTGCCCAGGCTGCTCTCAAACTCCAGGACCCAAGTGATCCTCCTGCCTTGGCCTCCCAAAGCACTGGGATTACAGACATGAGCCACTGTGCCCGGCCAGGAAAAGTTTTTATTATAGAAATATTTCTGCTAATACAAAAAAAAGAAGAAAAAAAAAGAAATATTCCCACTAATAAATAAAGAAGAAACCAAACATGCTGGTGTACACTTGTAGTCCTAACTACTCAGGAGGCTGAGGTGGAAGAATCCCCTGCACCCAGGAGTTTGAGTCCAGCCTGGACAACATAGTAAGACCTCATGTCTAAAAATAAATAAATACATCCATAAATAAAGAAGGAATGGTGGCATTAGAATATCAAAATAAAGAAGGAATGGTGGAATTAGAATATCACAATATTGCATTCTCTAATGAAATAATGAATCTAGGCAGTGATTAAAAGCAGCTGCTAGCTGGGCGCGGTGGCTTACATCATACCAGTAATCCCAGCACTTTGGGAGGCTGAAGTGGGCGATCACCTGAGATCAGGAGTTTGAGACTAGCCTGGCCAACATGGTGAAACCCCATCTCTACTAAAAATACAAAAATTAGCTAAGCATGGTGGCAGGTGCCTGTAATCCTGGCTACTCGGGAGGCTGAGGCAGGAAAATCACTTGAACCTGGGAGGTGGAGGTTGTAGTGAGCAGAGATCAGGCCATTGCACTCCAGACTGGGCGACAAGAGTGAGACTCCATCTCAAAAAAAAAAAAAAGCAGCTACTGATGAGTGGGTAGGGTGGCTAATGCCTGTAATCCCAGGACTTTGGAAGGCTGAGGCAGGAGGATTGCTTGAGGCCAGGAATTCAAGACCAGCTTGGCCAACATAATGAGACCCCTGCCTCTACAAAATAATTTTTTAATGTTTTAATTAAAATAAATAAATAGACCAGGCATGGTGGTTCATGCCTATAATCCAGCCCTTTGGGAGGCTGAGGTGGGCGGATCACTTGAGGTCAGGAGTTTGAGACCAGCCTGGTCAACATAGTGAAACCCTGTCTCTACCAAAAATACAAAAATTAGCCAAGCATGGTGGCAGGTGCATATAATCCCAGCTACTTGGGAGGCTGAGGCAGGAGAATCACTTGAACCGGGGAGGCAGAGGTTGCAGTGAGCCGAGATGGCGCCAGCGCACTCCAGCCTGGGTGACAGAGCAAGATTGTCTCAATCAATCAATCAATCAATAAATAAAAGCATTAGGTGAAAAGTTGTATGTATTTTCATTGTTGCTTATGCATAAGAGTAACATATAATGGATAAAACAATGTCTAAATAAATCTAAAAAGGCTCTTTCAATAAGATAAAATGTCTAAGTGACTGGAAGCAATGGCAATTCTCCCCATGATGAGCCATCAGAGAAATGCAAATCAAAGCAAAATGAGGCACCACTCCACACTCACTAGGATGGCTACAATCAACAAGACAGTCATAAAGAAGTGTTGATGAGAATATGCAGAAATTGAAACCCTCATGCATTGCTGGTAGGAAAGTAAAATGGTACTGCTACTTGCAAAATTTTGTCGGTTCTTCAGAAAGTTAAACATAGAGCTACCATATAACCCAGCAATTCCATGCATAGGTATATACCCATAGAAACAAAAATATATGCCCATGCAAAAACTGATACAGGAATGTTTACAGCAGCATCATTTATAGTAGCCAACAAGTAGAAAAACCCTAAAATATCCATCAACTGATAAATGAATACACAAAATGTGGTATATCCATACAATGAAATATTATTTCATAATGAAAAGAAATGAGAAGCTGATCTATCTATGACAAGAATGAACCTTGAAAACATTATGCTAAATGAAAGAAGCTAGTCATAAAAAGCTACTTATATCATGATTCCATTTATATGAAATGTCCAAGATAGGTAAATCTATACAGAGAGACAGAAAGTAGATTAGTTACCAAGGATATCAGAAGAGAAAGAAAAAAGAAAAGAAAAGGAAAGAAAAAAGAAAAGGAAAGGAAATTAAAAAAGAAAGTAGGTTAGTTGTTGCTAGGGATCAAGGGAAGGGAGGAATGGAAAGTGACCACTAACAGGATTTCTTTGAGGACGGGAGAATGAAACTGTTCTAAAATTAGACCTTGGTGATAGCTGCTCAACTCAGAATATATTAAAAACTATGAGCTGAGCATGGTGGCTCACTCCTATAATCCCAGCTCTTTGAGAGGCTAAAGCGGGAGGATCACTTGATCCCAGGAGTTCAAGACAAGCCTGGGCAACATAGCAGGACCCTGTCTCCACAAAAATGTGTTTTAGGTCAGGTGCTATGTCTCATGCCTGTAATCTCAGCACTTTGGAGGCCAAGGCGGGTGGGTCACTTGAGGTCAGGAGTTGGAGACCAGCCTGGCCAATATGGCGAAAACTTGTCTCTGCTAAAAATACAAAAAAAAAAAAAAAAAAAAATTAACTGGCTGTGGTGGCACGCACCTGTAATCCCAGCTACTGGGGAGGCTGAGGCAGGAGAATCGCTTGAACCTGGGATGCACAGATTGTGATGAGCCAAGATCAAGCCACTGCACTCCAGCCTGGGTGACAGAGTGAGACTCCATCTCAAAAAAAAAAAAAAAAATTATTTTAAAAATGAGCTGGGCATGGTGGTGCATGCCTGTAGTCCCACCTATTCAGGAGGCTGAGGTGGAAGGATTGCTTGAGCCCAGAAGGTCAAGGCTGCAGTGAGCCAAGATCATGCCACTACACTCCAGCCTGGACAACAAAGCAAGACTTGCTGTCTAAAAACAAAAAAAAAGAGAGAAGCAGTGATGACATTTTCCTTTCATGATGATATATAAAATAAAGCTGCATGCTGCATCTTACAATTGATGACATCTTAGCATTAAGTATGGTTGTTGGTTTTCTTTTTTCTTTTTCTTTTTTTTTTTTTTTTTTGAGACGGAGTCTTGCTCCATTGCCCAGGTTGGAGTGCAGTGGCGTGATCTCGGCTCACTGCAACCTCTGCCTCCTGGGTTCAAGCGATTCTCCTGCCTCAGCCTCCTGTGTAGCCGGAATTACAGGCATCCACCACCATGCCCAACTAATTTTTTTGTATTTTTGTAGAGACAGGGGTTTCACCATGTTGGCCAGACTGGTCTCGAACTCTTGACCTCAGGTGATCCACCCACCTTGGCCTCCCAAAGTGTTAGGAATACAGGTGTGAGTGGTGTTTGTTTTCCTAACTGTGAAAACAATTCTGGGACTTAGTATTAATACGTGTCTCTTGTAAAGTGAACAGCCATTTTCCTGTATGACTCCTACATTCTGCCCAGGGAAAGTCTGAGTAATTGCAAACCCAGGTTAGTGCAGAGTTAGGCAGGAAGCCAGCTGTAATATGAAGGAGCAAAATCAAGCCCAAGCCTAGGGGTCTCACAGAACTGCTTTGGACTCCAGGAATCCAAGTGGAGGAGAATTAGACAGATGTCAATTTCATCCAGAAGAAGACATAGGCAAAAATGGAGCTGGAAACAAAGTATCATTATCCTAAGCTCAGTAGTTCCCCAGGAACCTGCCTGGTGCTGGCTATGGGACCCACTCTCAACCCTCAAGCCCCAGTGTCAAGGATGGAGTCATCATAGGCCTTCTCTGTTTACCCCCATCCTGAGGGCAACACCACCAGCTGTGACTCTCCCTCAGAACGTTTTACCCTGTTCTGTTGGAACGTTACAACCAGAAAACTTTTTCTCTCTTCCGCATGAGAGGCCCAGGAGTTTAAGACCAGCCTGGTCAACATAGTGAGACCCCAACTCTACGAATTTTTTTTTTTTTTTTTTGAGACAGAGTCTCACACTGTCGCCCAGGCTGGAGTGCAGTGGCGTGATCTCAGCTCATTGCAAATCTCTGCCTCCCGATTTCAAGCCATTCTCCTGCCTCAGCCTCCCAAGTAGCTGGGATTACAGATGGCTGCTACAGATGCCCGCCACAGATGCCGCTATTTTTTTGTATTTTTAGTAGAGATGGGGTTTCACTACGTTGGCCAGGCTGGTCTCAAACTCCTGACCTCATGATCCACCCGCCTCAGCCTCCCGAGGTGCTGGAATTACAGGTGTGAGCCACCATGCCTGGTGAATTTTTTTTTAATTGGATGGGCATGGTGGCACAAACCTCCAGTACCAGCTACTAGGGAGGCAGAAGCAAGAGGATAGCTTGAGCCCAGGAGTTCAAGGCCACAGTGAGCTAGGATTGCACCACTGTACTCCAGCCTGGGTGACAGAATAAAACCCTTTCTCTAAATAAATAAGCCATTCTGAGTCATCATAGACCTCTGTTCTCCCCCTTCTTGGGGGTAACACCACCAGCCCTGATTCTCCCTCAGAACGTTTCACTCTGTTCTGTTGAAACATTACAACCAGAAAACATCTCTCCTCCCCATGAGGGGCCTGTCCCCTTGGGCATGGCGTGGGTTCTGGCTTAGGAGAAGCCTGCAGATGCTCTCACAGGCTAGGGGCTTCGTCTTTAACTAAATGCTCTTATCAGAGGCTTCCTCCCCCAGCCCATCCTTAGTGCACAGCAGACAGCTGTTTGGAGAGTTTCTGGAGCCTCATTTCAAGTGATGGCTTGGGACTGCGTTAGAATTTTGGCTTCATACAAGTAGCAAACCAGCCACAACAGCCATCTGAGCAAGGGGGAGGGAAGAAAAGGCAGATGAGTAGGTGTTTGCTTAAGGAGGTATAGTTTCATCCCCAGATGATATCCAGAAAACAAGGATCCTCTGAGCAAGGCCGGGATTCCTGGAGGGTAAAAATAGTATCTAAAGCCATTCCAATGGCCAGGTACAGTAGCTCATGCCTGTAATACCAGCACTGAGAGGCTGAAGCGGGAAGATCACTTGAGCCCAGGAGTTCAACACCAGCCTGGTCAACATAGTGAGACCCATCTCTACAAACATTTTTTTTTTTTGAGACAGAGTCTCGCTCTGCCGCCCAGGCTGGAGTGCAGTGGCGGGATCTTGGCTCACTGCAAGCTCCGCCTCCCGGGTTTACACCATTCTCCTGCCTCAGACTCCCGAGTAGCTGGGACTACAGGCGCCTGCCACCTCGCCTGGCTAGATTTTTTGTATTTTTTAGTAGAGACAGGGTTTCACTGTGTTAGCCAGGATGGTGTCGAACTCCTGACCTCATGATCCGCTCATCTTGGCCTCCCAAAGTGCTGGGATTACAGGCTTGAGCCACCGCGCGCGGCCTACAAACATTTTTTTTAAGTAGGTGGACACGGTGGCACAAGCCTGTAGTTCCAGCTACTCAGGAGGCTGAGGTGGTAGGATAGCTTGAGCCCAGGAATTCGAGGCTGCAAGGACATAGGATAGCACCACTGTACTCCAGCCCGGGCGAGAGAACAAAACCCTGTCTCAAAATAAATAGATAAGCCATTCTGAGTCCCCTCTCTTTCCTGACTTCTCTGGGTTAGGAAAAAGAGCTCGGCCAAGCGCAGTGGCTTAAGTCTCTAATCCCAGCACTTTAGGAGGCCGAGACGGGTAGATCACTTGAGGTCAGGAGTTTGAGACCAGCCTGGCCAACGTGGTGAAACCCCATCTCTACTAAAAATATAAATTTAGCTAGGCTTGGTGGTGCACTTCTGTAATCCCAGCTACTCGGGAGGCTGAGGCAGGAGAATCATTTGAACCCAGGAGGCAGAGGTTGCAGTGAGCCGAGATCACACCACTGCACTCCAGCCTGGGCAGAAAGAGCGAAACGCAAAACTCCATCTTAAAAAAAAAAAAAAAAAAAGCTCTGGGTTCCAGCTTTTTTTTTTTTTTTTTGAGACAGAGTCTCGCTCTTTTTTTTTTTTTGGAGTGCTGTGGCCGGATCTCAGGTCACTGCAAGCTCCGCCTCCCGGGTTTACGCCATTCTCCTGCCTCAGCCTCCGAGTAGCTGGGATTACAGGCGCCCGCCACCTCGCCCGGCTAGTTTTTTGTATTTTTTAGTAGAGACGGGGTTTCACCGGGTTAGCCAGGATGGTCTCGATCTCCTGACATTGTGATCCACCCGTCTCGGCCTCCCAAAGTGCTGGGATTACAGGCTTGAGCCACCGCGCCCGGCCGGTTCCAGCTTTTTAGACCAGTTTTCTTGTGTGTCTCCCAACCCCAACTCCCCTGAAATCTGCTGTATTGCATTCTTTTTCCTTTCTGAGGCTCAACTTTGCCCTTGATGGCATGGGTAGATTTACCCTGCCCTGGTAACTATTGCGGCTGGGAATTTGCCACCTCCTGGTTCTTCCCAGCCTCCTGCAAGAGCATCTGTTCAAACCTCCCTGCCCTGTCTGCCCCTGCCACTGCTGAGCTGCCAGGACTCTGCTGTGGGGTTCCTCTTATCCTGCATTCTCCCTTCAGGGTGGGACAGACGTAGTCTGTGCCTTGGTCAGGAAAAGACCGACACACGGTTCAGACAATTGGAATGAATAGTGCAGCACCTAGAATCAGTTCGCACTGCAGCATGGCTCAGGCTTCCAGGTGAAAATGTTGGTGGTAGAATCTGTACACCTGAGGCCGTCCCTCTCATTACCAAGAGAATAATGACTCAGCCCTGGGCTAGGTTTACGGAGGGGAACCCCCAAGGGGGCCTTCTCTACAACTTCTTCGGGAGCTGGCCTTATACCTTGTTGCAACAGAAGAAGACCCACTTGGTGGGGTTTAGAAATAATAGGAAGGCCTATCTAGCCCCACAAATCTCTGCCCACAGCACTTGAATCCCTCTGCTTTGTCAAGTTGCCTGGCTTAGCCTCATTAGGGATGCATTCCTTTGAGTTAATTGAATCCAGAGTACCACCCAGGTGGCCAAGATTGTTAGGTTTAACCTAATCTAATATAAATCAGTTAGCTTTGCATAAAGGAAAATGCCATTGCTAGACCACTGCATCCCATTAGGTTTGCTCCAGCCCAGGACAGGATGCAACATCAAAATATGATGGAGACAGAGGAAGACGGGAGTGGCTTAGTCTACCATGGGGGTGCTTGGGGCATAGAGAAAGAACCCAGGTCACACAGGACTATGCTAGGAACACCTTAGGAGTTGTCACCTTGTATTCATTGATTATTATCATCAGTGTTCATAGTTGCCCAAATCCAGCAAGCATAGCTGGGAAGGAGAGTACGACAAAAGGACCACGAGGTTAGAGTAGCCAACCTCCCTCTCCAGATCTTCTTTGTTACTTGCAAGTTCCAGGAGCCCAGTCTCCCACGGGTAGATGTGGATGGGAAAAGGTAGAGTGAAAATGGTTAATTGTGTGCTTCAAGTCTCTTACAACCATTCTGGGCCTTGTCCCCTCCTTCTCAACATTTTATTTAGATAGGAGGTACCTTTTTGGGAATTGCCACATTCAGAAACAAACTGTGGGTCTTTTGTTTTGGGAGGTGTGGAGTTTCGCTCTTGTCGCCCAGGCTGGAGTGCAATGGCACAATCTCGGCTCACTGCAACCTCCGCCTTGCAGGTTCCAGTGATTTTCCTGCCTCAGCCTCCTGAGTAGCTGGGATTACAGGTGTGCAGCACCACACCCGGCTAATTTTTGTATTTTTAGTAGAAATGGGTTGCACCATGTTGGCCAGGCTGGTCTCGAACTCCTGATTTCAGGTGATCCACCCACCTCCGCCTCCCAAAGTGCTGTTATTACAGGTGTGAGCCACCACACCCGGCCTAAACTGTTGGTCTTAAGTGTATGTGGTGCTGGGAGCTGAAGTTTGGTTATCCAATTATCCATTCCAACTTTTCCTTTTCCAAGAATCGATACCATCCTTTAATGGCACCTGCTACCTGGGGACAATATGGGGCCTGAAAGGTCCAGTGAATGTCCCAGGTGCTGCTCACTGCTGGGTAATTTTTGCTCTGATGTCACCATGGTTTGACTGGATATGTTCAAGGAATCAAAAATGTAACATAGTCCGTCTAAGAGTCCTTGCATAGTATGGCACTCATCTACTGTGCAGATGGAGATAGTAGTGTCAGATCCTGAAGAGATATCTATAGTAGGCAAAATAATGAACCCCCAAAGGTGTCCAGGTACTAAACCCGGGAACCTGTGAATATATTGTGTTACATAGCAAGGGACATTAGAGATACAGATGTAGTTAAGGTTGCTAATCAGCTGAATCTGAGACAAGGAGATTATCCTGGATTTCCCGGCTGGGGCCAATGTGATCATAAGGGTTCTTATAAGTGAAAGAAGGAGACAGGAGAGTTCGCATCAGAGAGAGTGAAGAAGGGCTGGATCAGCCGGGTGCAGTGGCTCACGCCTGTAATCCCAGCACTTTGGGAGGTTGAGGAGGACAGATCACTTGAAGCCAGGAGTTTGAGACCAGCCTGGCCAAATGGTGAAACCCTGTCTCTACTAAAAATATAAAAATTAGCTGGGCGTGATGGTGGGCACCTGTAATCCCAGCTACTTGGGAGGCTGAGGCAGGAGAATTGCTTAAGCCTGGGGGGCAGAGGTTACAGTGAGCTAAGATCATGCCACTGCACTCTATCCTGGGCGCCAGAGCAAGACTCCATCTCAAAAAAAAAAAAGAAAACAAAAAAACAGAAGGACCAGATTGACCATGGCTGGCTTTGGAGATAGAAGGGGACCAGGCACCAAGGAATGTGAGCCGCCTCTAGAAAAGGTAAGAAAATTATTTCTTCCTAGGACCTCCAGAAAGGAATGCAATCCTACCAACATCTTGATTTTAGCCCAGCAGAGACTCATTTTGTGCTTCTGAACTACAGAACTGTAAAATAATACATTTATGTTGTTCTAGGCCTCTAAGTTTGTGGCAGGTTGCTACAGCACCAGTAGGGTATGAACATGGTGTCTGCTGCAGTCAGCGCCCAGCAGTACTCTTACAAAGAAGGGTCGATGTAGTCCATCGCCAGGACTAACAGGATCCGGTACCCCTAGCTATATGCTCTGAAGTTCACTTTGCCACTCAACTATGTGGCTGACATTTCAGGCATGTTTGCCAGGCTTCCTTGGCCTCAGGTGCTGGAACCACTAGGCCTGGTTTTGGGGCCCAGTCCTGAATTGTACATGAATTACATGTGTGACGGTATATCCAGGGAGCTATGGTCCTCTCCTGGGCAGCGCAGATCTGATTACCTCACTGATTTCATTGATGTTCATCCTTGAAGGGTCCTTTCTCAGGGGCATCCACATGGGTCATGAAGTGGGGGTAGGGGTAACAGGCTACATTGGCCGGGTGGGGTTGTGTTAACAAGGACAAGTGCCACAGCCTGCCACCCTGCCCATCGAGCCGAATTCTCTTGCCCATGCACAGTTTGAAACTGTTTTCTTTGAGGCTGCCCAGCAGGAGTGGTCCAGGACACTCCATCAGCCATTAACTAAGTGGATCCATCCATGAACCAGGCCCAGGCATCTTCAGGAACTTTGTGTACCAAAGCCCCCAGGAAGCCCAAGACGCCAACATAGACTGGCATCTGGGGTAGCCACATCTGGAGTGTGACTGGTCACTTTTTCATGTTGCTGTGGGGCACCACTAATGCTCAGTTTACTTCTTTCCCAAATATACCGCTTGCACTTAATCATGAATGACTGCTGGGCAACACCCACATGTTGGCGTTCTCATTTCTGATGCATCCAGTGATAGGGCTGTCAGCGCCTGACACCACCTGTGTTGATTTATTAGTCTCTCGGTGTCTGCTCATCAGTGATGTCCAGTAACAAGCCAGTAATTGCCTCTCAAATGAAATATACTGGGTGGCAGCGTCAGCCACATGCTGTACCAAAACCCCAGGGTGCCTTTTGCCACAGTCTCCAGTCTGCATAATTGTCAGTCACTGACACGTGTAGTTCAAATAGCTCATTAGGGCTGATGGCCCCAGCAGAAGTCTATACAACTTGTTAAATAGTTTCTAGGGCCTGTCATTGGTCAGGGTGCCATTCAAAGGTGGCTGCCTTGTGAGAGATCTTATGAAATGGGTTGAGCAGGGTCCCCATGGGAGGTAGGAGCTGCCTCCCATACCCAAATAGTCCCATTAGATGCTGTGCCTCCTTTTTGTTTGCTGGAGGTCTCGAGGCTGACAGTTTTCCTTCAACAGTTTCCAGTATTGTTCTCTGAGGATCAGCCCACGTGGTTCCTACATTAGTCTGTGAGGCCTGCCACAGGCAGGTTTGTGTAAACCACACTGTGTGGTTTAAACAGCAGAAGTTCATTCTCTCACACTCCTATTTTCAATTTTTTTTTTTTTTTTTTAGAAACAAGGTCTTGCTCTGTCACCCAGGCTGGAGTACAATGGCATGATCATGGCTCACTGCAGCCTGAACCTCCCAGGCTCAAGCAATCCTCCTACCTCAGCCTCCCGAGTAGCTGGGACTACAGGCACATGCCACCACACCCATATAATTTTTGTATTTTTGTAGAGACAGTGTTTTACCGTTTTACCCAGGCTGGTCTTGAACTCCCAGGCTCAAGTGATTGGCCTGCCTTGGCCTCCCAAAGTGTTGGGACTACAGGCATGAGCCACTATGTCCAGCCTCAAATTGTCTTTTTTTTTTTTTTTTTTTTTTTTGAGACAGAGTCTCGCTCTGTTGGCCAGGCTAGAGTGGAGTGGCGTGATCTCAGCTCACTGCAACCTCTGCTTCCTGGGTTCTCCTGCCTCAGCCTCCTGAGTAGCTGGGATTACAGGTGCACACCACCACACCCTGTTAATTTTTGTACTTTTAGTAGAGACGGGGTTTCACCACGTTGGTCGGGCTGGTCTCGAACTCCTGACCTCGTGATCCGCCCGCCTTGGCCTCCCAAAGTGCTGGGATTACAGGCGTGAGCCACTGCGCCCAGCAAATTGTTTCTTCTTAAAAGGATGCCAGTCAGATTGGATTAGGGCCCACCCTAACAGCATCGTTTTAATCACCCCACTACAGGCTCTATTTCCAAGTGCATTCTGTTGACAATGGGGATTAGAGCTTCAACATATGAATTTAGCAGTTCAGCCCCTAATAGTTCCCCAGAACTTGCCTTGGTTGGCTGGCCCCTGCTTCATGTTGGAGTTAATCTTCTAGCCCTATTTACTCAGGTATTGAACCATCTTATCTAAGCCATTAGTTTGCTTGCCCTTAGCCATTAGTCTCCTCTTTGGAGACCCCCTGGCATAATTGCCAGGTCTACATTGCCCTGTGGTCTGAACCTTCAATTTTTCTCTTTCTCTTCCCTTTAGCCTGAAGCACATTTACCTTGGCCTGTATCCAGGCTTCTATTGGAGACAGTTTGTTGCCCAGTAGCTGAATGGCTTTCTGGACTTAATTGTCCATGACAATGCCATTTGAACAAACTGGTCAATCTGACCCTGAGTGACTATGTCATCATCTGGACACTTGTGTTTTCATTGTAAACCTAGCCCGTGGTTACAAAGACCCTAAAAGCTATGGGGTCTGTTTCCCATGAGTGCTCCTCAGACAACAGAAGCTTCTCTTGGGTAGGCCACTGTTTTCATTGTAGATATAAATACTCACCGACTGTGCAAACCTAAAATACCCTAAGGAAAAAAAGGCAAGGCATAGTGGCTCACTCTTGTAATCCCAGCACTTTGGGAGGCTGAGGCGGGCGGATCACCTGAGGTCAGGAGTTCGAGACCAGCCTGACCAACATGGAGAAACCCCATCTCTACTAAAAATACAAAAGTGGTTAGGGCATGAGGTGAGGCAATGCCTGTAATCCCAGCTCGGGAGGTGAGGCCAGGGAGAATTACCCAGACAGGGAGGTGGGGGTTAGGGGTGAGGAGCCAAGGTCCATGCATTGCCTCCAGCCTGGGCAGCCAAGGCCCGAGAAACTCTGTCTCAAAAAAAAAAAAAAAAAAAAGAGAACTCTAGCTTAGCCGGGCACAGTGGCTCACACCTGTAATCCCAGCACTTTGGGAGGCCGAGGCAGGCAGATCACCTGAGTCAGGAGTTCGAGACCAGCTTGGCCAACATGGCAAAACCCCATCTCTACTAAAAATACAACAATTAGCCGAGCTGGTGGCAAGTGCCTGTAATCCCAGCTATTTGGGAGGCTGAGGCAGGAGAATCACTTGAACCCAGGAGGCAGAGCTTGCAGTGAGCCGAGATCGTGCCATTGCACTCCAGCCTGAGTGACAGAGCGAGACTCCATTTCCAAAAAAAAGACTCACTGACTGCAACAACCTTGATTAGTCTTTTTTTTTTTTTTTTTTTTTTTGACAAGGTCTCACTCTGTCAGCCAGGCTGGAATGCAGTGGCGTGATCTCAGCTCACTGCAACTTCTGCCTCCAGGGTTCAAGCCATTCTCGTGCCTCAGCCTCCAAACTAGCTGGGATTACAGTTGTGTGCCACCACGGCCCAGCTAATTTTTTGTATTTTTAGTAGAGATGGGGTTTCCTGATTGATCTTTACATGTTCTTCCTCCACGTTCGTGTCATCAGCAAGGTGGAGGTGGCCAGGCTGGCCTGGAGCTTGGGGTCAGTCATTAGGCAACCAAGTGATTTCTATTCCTCAAATAGCACAACCTGTGTGGCTTCCTAATCTATAGCCCAGGAAGCAACCTCTCTAGTCTCAACCCTCCTTTCACACTCACTGCAAAAGTGGACCTCAGTGCATCTCTGCATAACTGACTGCTCTTGATGACCAGGGAGCATCTCATCTGTAGTCATGGTTACTGGTCAGAGGGAAGCAGTTTTGCTTTCCCAGTAGCCCTAAAGGGCCTTGAACAACAATCACAATGTGCTTTTCATAGCTTTATGGGGCCCTTTTCCCATTATCTCTAAGTCCAACCACCAATGCAAACCATTAAGTTTTTCAGGGCAATAGGCGAGTGCCACTTGTCCCCCTTGTCACTAAATGCTTCAGCATGCAGGTCACTACCATCCAAGTGTCCTGATCTGTACCTGGCTGGTTGGCCTGCTGATCTCACCTGTCTTTCTACAAAAGGGCATTGTGATCTTACTTCCTCCAGGAGGAAAGGGTTAAAAATCCAATGTTGCCAGCCTGTCAGGAGCAGGTGGCCCAAAGCTTCTTGTAGTATGACCTCTGTCATGGGTTAAATGTTGTCCCCAAAAGACAGGCCTACTGGGGACCTTAGAATGTGACTTGGAATAAGTCCAACACTTTATTTGGAATAAGGGTTCTTGCAGATATAATCAAGGTAAAGATTTGGGGTTGAGATCAGCCTGGATTAGAGGGGGCCCTAAATCCAACAATGAGTGTCTTTATAAGAGAGAGACAGACACCAGGAAGAAAGCCATGTGAAGAGCAGGCGGGGTAGAGTGATGTGTCTACAAGTCAATGAATGCCAAGGATGGCGAGGAGAGAGACCTGCGGTGGATTATCCTTTAGGGCATTCTACCGACACCTTGATTTTGGACCTCTGGCCTCCACAACTATTGTTTTCAGCCACACATTTTGTGGTAACCTGTTACAACCACCTTAGGAAACTAATAAAGCCTGTATTACAGCAAGACAAACAGGCCTTCTTTGGCCAACTTTTGCTGAGTTAGAAGTTCTGTATCAGGAACGTAGAGTTTCTTACTTTGTAAAAGACAGAAGTTTCTCCTGGACTGCCAGAGAAATTCAGTGTTGTAAATCCACCTACATTGTTTTAAAATACTTTACTTGGCAAGCAGGCCCTGAGTGTTACTGGGGCTTATGGGTCGGGGCTGCTCCCACTGGCAGGCAGCCAAGGCCACTAAGAATGAGGCCTTTAACTTGCCAGTCAGCAAGACATCATTATAGACTGGAAATTCTGGACACCAGAAGAATTTTCCAGCACTTTATGCACATTCAGAATCAAAACATGTAGCTACTCTGGGCACACTGCCTACAGCCCTGCTCTGCAAGGGGCAGGAAAAAGAAAAAAAACAAAACAAAACAATTCAAACTTGTAACACATTTCAGCACCAATGACACATTTTTACAATAGTTCATTACAGTGAATGGGCTGGAGTCTCATTTGCAAAGTCACTTTATCCTTTTTCCCCCCTCTTCGCTGCAAGTTTTTTGCCTAATATGTTAGGTAGTTTTTTTACAGAAACACAGACCAAGGACTTTTAACACAGGTACTGCAGGAGTTATGTAGTAGCTAGAAGCACACGGAGTAATGTACACTAGGGAGCACAGCTTTGCACTACTTTTGGTTTTAAGTGACCATTAACTCAGCCTCCAACTCACCTTCAACACCTGGGCGCCAATCCTACCTCTAGCTGCTGGACCTCCCAATGTGGATCCAATACATTTTTTGAGTTTTGTTTAAATTTTATTTTATTTTATTTTATTTTATTTTATTTTTTGAGATAGAGTCTCCCTCTGTCACCCAGGCTGGAGTGCAGTGACACAATGGTAGCTGTAGCTTCGACCCTCGGGATCAAGGAATTTTCCCCTCAGCCTCCTGAGTAGCTGGGACTATAGCCATGCACCACCATGCCCAGCCAATCTTTTTAATTTTTGTAGAGACAGGGTCTCACTGTGGTGCCCAGACTGGCCTTGAACTCAAGCGCTGTTCCCGCCTCAGTCTTTCAAGTGCAGGGATGACAGGTGTGAGCCACCACCCTGGCCTGCCTCCCAATGTTTATCAACAAGGTGGCATGAGCTGCCAGCTCCCTGGAAGTCCCATCCCCTAACTGGATCCACGCAGCCCCTGAACGAATAGGAGAGTGGGAAGATCCTACTCCTTCTCTCTCACCTGCCACTCAGGTGAAGGCCATGCTAGCAGATACTGGGACACACAAATCATCCCCTTATATTATCTCACAAAGCCTCAAGTCATTTTTTTTTTTTAAATTTTATAAAGTAGAGACAAGGTCTCGATTTGTTGCCCAGGCTGGTCTCGAACTCCTGAGCTCAAGCCATCCTCCTGCTCTAGCTGGGATTACAGGTGTGACCCACCATACTCAGCTTTGGGTAATCTTTTAAGGGCACTGTAACTTTACAGTCCCCACCATTGGGTGGCAAATTTGTCAAACTCCTGAGTACAAGATAAGGCAAGGCCAAGATCTGACTGATTCAACCAGTAAAGATACAATGAGGCTGGGTGCGGTGGCTCATGCCTGTCATCTGAACACTTTGGGAGGCCGAGGCAGGTGGATCATGAGGTCAGAAGTACAAGACCAGCCTGGCCAACATGGTGAAACCCCATCTCTACAAAAATACAAAAATTAGCCAGGCGCGGTGGCGCCTGTAATCCCACCTACTTGGGAGGCTGAGGCAGGAGAATTGCTTGAGTCCAGGAGGTGGAGGTTGCAGTGAGCCGAGATTGCACCATCGCACTCCAGCCTGGGCGACAGAGCAAGAATCCGTCTCAGGAAAAAAAAAAAAAAAAAAGATACGAGTCACTCTTAGATTTCCACGTTAGTACTTACATCAGTGGTGAAAAGAAGGATAAGCCAAAGGCACCTGCTCCCATGATCCTTGTCCTACGAAGCATGGAACACCCTACTGAGGAGGAGCCAAGCTGAGGCTGCAGCTCTGTGGTTTGGTATCCTGCACTCTACTCTGAGGGAGGGAGGGGGCAGACTGAGTAATCAGAATCCAGGAGTCATGAAAAACAGTTTCATGACAGTCTTCTGGGAGAGAGAGGCAGGTGGGAGTTGACCTCATAGTAGCCCTTTACAGGCCTGCAGTCCCCTCGTGTTCTGGGAGGATCACAAGGCATTCTGCCAAAACTCAGGGAGGCTGTGTCTCAAGCCTTTGCCTGCGTGAATACATGCAAGGTCACCATGGTGCCATAGCAGAGTTATTCCCCTACTAGAAAACAGAACAGACAGAACAAAGATCCCTGCCTGCATGGAGGTTAGATTCTAGAGGTATGGCAGAGAGCAAATAAGTTAGAAGCCAGAATGGTGGCAACCTTTGCTGGGGATGGGAAAGAGATGAGCATGAGTGGCTTTCAGGGGTGCTGGTGATGTCCTCTTTCTTGATCTGGGTGTTGGTGATAGCGGTACATTTTCAGTTTGTGAATTCGTTAATTCACTTATGATCTGTGCACTTTTCTGTATGTGTGCTATTCTTAAATTCAAAAGGTAGGGCCGGGCGCGGTGGCTCAAGCCTGTAATCCCAGCACTTTGGGAGGCCGAGACGGGCGGATCACGAGGTCAGGAGATCGAGACCATCCTGGCTAACACCGTGAAACCCCGTCTCTACTAAAAATACAAAAAACTAGCCGGGCGAGGTGGCGGGCGCCTGTAGTCCCAGCTACTTGGGAGGCTGAGGCGGAAGAATGGCGTAAACCCGGGAGGCGGAGCTTGCAGTGAGCTGAGATCCGGCCACTGCACTCCAGCCCGGGCTACCGAGCAAGACTCCGCCTCAAAAAAAAAAAAAAAAAAAAAAAAAAAAAAAAAAAAAAATTCAAAAGGTAAAATAAATATACAATGAAGTACAGATTAAATAAGGAAAGTATACAGTATGTCAGATAATGGTAAATTAGAGAATTTTCTTTTTTCTTTTTTTTTTTTTTTTGAGACGGAGTCTCGCTCTGTCACCCAAGCTGGAGTGCAGTAGCGCGATCTCAGCTCACTGCAACCTCCACCTCCCGGGTTCAAGTGATTCTGCTGCCTCAGCCTCCCGAGTAGCTGGAACTACAGGTGCGTGCCACCACACCCAGCTAATTTTTTTGTATTTTTAGTAGAGACGGGGTTTCACCGTGTTATCCGGGATAGTCTCCATCTCCTGACCTCGTGATCTGCCCCGCTCAGCCTCCCAAAGTGCTGCGATTACAGGAGTGAGCCACCACGCCCCAGTCAATTAGAGAATTTTCTGTAGAGAAAAATTGAAGTTGACAAAGGGAAGAGAGCATGTTGGGTTTGGGAAAGAGGTTGCAAGACCCCTCAATGGTCATAGAAGGTGTCTCTGAGCTCTCAGGTGACATTTCAACAAAAACCTGAGGCTGGCCACCATGTCCCTCCTATCTCCCCCAGGTTCCATCTCAGGCCTCTTGTTACCCTCTGCCTTGCTTTTCTATTCCAAATAGCTGACCTCTTTTCATTTTCTTTCTAAATCCCTTATTAAAAAAAAAAAAATCCGACATGCACCTGTAGTCCCAGCTACTCAGGAGGCTGAGGTGGGAGGATCACCTGAGTCCGGGAGGCAGAGGTTGCAGTGAGCCCTGCAGAGGTTGCCACTGCACTCCAGCCCAGGCAATAGAGACACAATCTTAAACAATCTTAAAAAAAAAAAAAAAGCTATCTGTCTGTCTCCATCATCAGCACACTCACACACCGCTTGGTTGCTTCCTCCAGCTTCGTGGTGCTAATATTTCTAGACTTATCTCTTTATTTCTGGATTATAATGGATAAAACTTTTCTTTTTTCTTTGGCCTCAGTTAATTCTGTTAAGACAACAAACTCTCATACATCTCTTACAGTATCTCCTTGTCTTGTCTTGTCTCACCTCTTCTTTTTTTTTTTTTTTTTTTTTTGTGACTGAGTCTTTTTTTTTTTTTTGAGACGGAGTCTCACTGTGTCTCCCAGGCTGGAGTGCAGTGGCGCGATCTCGGCTCACTGCAAGCTCCGCCCCCCAGGTTCACGCCATTCTCCCGCCTCAGCCTCCCAAGTAGCTGGGACTACAGGCGCCCGCTACCGCGCCCGGCTAGTTTTTTGATTTCATCCAAAACTGCTTATTTGCTTGTAAGACCTTGCAGGACAAAACTTCTGAAGCCTTGCATTCCTGGGGATCTTACTACCAGGCACCTATATTTGAGCACTTTGGCTGGATGTAAAAAACCTGTATTTTAAGTTATTGTGCTTCCATATTTTTAAAACTTCTTTACTTCTCCAATATCTTCTTGTACCTAGTATTACTGTTAAAAAATATAATATCGGTCTGGTTTTTTTTTTTTTTTGAGACAGAGACTCTGTCTCCCAGGCTGGAGTGCAGTGGCACGATCTCAGCTCACTGCAACCTCCGCCTCTCAGGTTCAAGCAACTCTCCTGCCTCAGCCTCCCGACTAGCTGGGACTATAGGTACCCGCCACCACACCTGGCTTATTTTTGTATTTTTAGTAGAGACGGGTCTTCACCATATTGGCCAGGCTGGTCTCAAACTCCTGACCTCATGGTCCACCTGCCTCATCCTCCCAAAGTGCCGGGATTACAGGTGTGTCACTGCGCCCTTTCTTTTTTTTTTTGGAGACGGAGTCTCCCTCTGTTGCCCAGGCTGGAGTGCAATAGCACGATCTCAGCTCACTGAATCCGCCTCTTGGGTTCAAGCAACTCTCCTGCCTCAGCCTCCCGACTAGCTGGGACTATAGGTACCCGCCACCACACCTGGCTTATTTTTGTATTTCTAGTAGAGACAGGGTTTCACCATATTGGCCAGCCTGGTCTCAAACTCTTGACCTTGTGATCTACCCGCCTCAGCCTCCCGCTGGGATTACAGGCGTGAGCCACCCGCCCGGCCTCTTATTTCTTTATATGCAATTTGCTCTTAGAATTTTCTCTTTGGCTTTGATCTACTTAAATATCACTAGAATGTATGTAGATGTGATATTTTCCAACTCTATTAGCTTTGGCAAGCTATGGGCCCTTTCAATCTGAGGTTTGACAAGTTTGTGAACTCTCAGAAATTAATCTCTACTGTTTTTCTTTAATATTTCTCCTGCTATTTCTCTCTCTTAACACAAGTATCTGGATGTTAGCACTTCTACAACTATCCTTTGTATTTCCTAGCTCTTCTTTTCTATTTTGTATTGCTTTGCTCTTTTGCTCTTTTTTTATTCTAGATATCACTGCTGTGGTCTTCTAATTCTTCTTCTTATTTATTTATTTTAGATGGAGTCTTGCTCTGTCGCCTAGGCTAGAGTGCACTGGCTTGATCTTGGCTCACCGCAACTTCCGCCTCCCTGGTTCAAGTGATTCTCCTGCCTCAGCCTCCAGAGAAGCTGGGACTACAGGGACACACCACCACACCCGGCTAATTTTTGCATTTTTAGTAGAGGTGAGGTTTCACCATGTTGGCCAGGCTGGTCTCCAACTCCTGACCTCAGATGACCCACTGCCTCAGCCTCCCAAAGTGCTGAGATTACGGGCGTGAGCCACTGTACCTGACCCACTTATCACATTTTTTTTTTGAGACGGAGTCTTGCTGTCGCCCAGGCTGGAGTGCAGTGGCGCAATCTCGGCTCACTGCAAGCTCCGCTTCCCAGGTTCACACCATTCTCCTGCCTCAGCCTCCCGAGTAGCTGGGACTACAGGCGCCTGCCACCACACCTGGCTAATTTTTTTTGTATTTTTAGTAGAGACCTGGTTTTACCCTGTTAGCCAGGATGGCCTCGGCCTCCCAAAGTGCTGGGACTACAGGCGTGAGTCACCGCTCCCAACAGCCCACTTATAACTTTTAAAATTGTTTTTGTTTTTGAGACAGATTTTCGCTTTTGTGCCCAAGCTGGAGTGCAACGGCGCTATCTCTGTTCACCACAATCTCCGCCTCCCGGTTCAAGTGATTCTCCTGCCTCAGCCTCCCAAGTAGCTGGGATTACAATCATGCACCACCACACCTGGCTAATTTTGTACTTTTAGTAGAGACACGGTTTCTCCATGTTTGTCAGGCTGTTCTTGAACTCCTGACCTCAGGTGATCCGTCCGCCTAGGCCTCCCAAAGTGCTGGGATTACAGGCGTGAGCCACTGTGCCCAGCCTGGTTATTTTTCTTTAGGATATTTAAGTGACCCCTTTACTAAATTATAAGTTTATTAAGGGCCGGTACAGTGGCTCACACCTGTAATCCCAGCACTTTGAGAGGCCGAGGCGGGTGGATCACTTGAGGTCAGGGGTTCGAGACCAGCCTGACCAACATGGTGACACCCTGTCTCTACTAAAAATACAATTAGTTAGGCATGGTGGTGGGTGCCTGTAATCTCAGCTACTTGGGAGGCTGAGGCAGCAGAATCGCTTGAACCCAGGAGGCAGAGGTTGCGGTGAACCAAGATAGTGCCATTGCACTCCCACCTGCACAACAGTAAAACTCCATCTCAAAAAAAAAAAAAAATTTATTAACTTTTTCGACTTCCTGAAAATGCAGTATTAATTGCAAATAATAACTATGCTTTTTATATTAATTTTTTTCCATTTAGTATCTCACTGTATTGTCCTGCCCATAAACTTTAAAATGTAGTTATGCATTATCTTTGGGGTTTTGTTCTTGATCTTAATGGATCGGTTCAGTAGTCAGCATGAAGTATATTTGGACTGATTATTTGAATTAGAGTATCTTAATCATGTTATTAAAATATTTAAACCAGCTGTGGTGGCTCACACCTGTAATCCCAGTACTTTGGGAGGCCAAGGCAGGTGGATCACTTGAGGCCTGGAGTTTTGAGACCAGCCTGGCCAACATGGCGAGACCTCATTCCGCAAAAAAAAAAAAAAAAAAAAAAATTAGCCAGGTGGCTGGGTGCAGTGGCTCACACCTATAATCCCAGCACTTTGGGAGGCCAAGGCAGGCAGATCACAAGGTCAGGAGTTTAAGACCAGCCTAGCCAATATGGCAAAACCCCATCTCTACTAAAAATACAAAACTTAGCCAGGCATGATGGCAGGCACCTGTAGTCCCAGATACTCGGGAGACTGAGGCAGGAGAATCTCGTGAACCCGGGAGAAGGCTGCAGTGAGCCAAGATCACGCCACTGCACTTCACAGCCTGGGTTACAGAGCGAGACTCTGTCTCAAAAAAAAAAAAAAAAAATTAGCCCAGCATGGTGATACATGCCTGTAATCTCAGCTACCTGGGAGGCTGAGGCAGGAGAATCACTTGAACCTGGGAGGTGGAGGTTGCAGTGAGCCAAAATCGCACCACTGCACTCCAGCCTGGGTGACAGAGTGATATCCTCAAAAACAAACAATCAAAGAAAAAACCAAATTGGGAAAAAAAAAAAAAAAAATGGAGGGCAAGGTCAGAATAGACCTTTCCCTTAACAGGAAACCCAGAAACATAGGTCACTTACATGGTTTTTTTTCTTAGGGTGTTAGGAAGAGTGACACATCCTCATCACTTCTTGGACAGCTACTTCTCTGCAGTGATGTCCCAACATCTTCTTTAATGCTGGAACCCTCATTCCAAACACCTGACCTGCCCCTCCCAACATGCAAAGGTAATTAAGAGCAGGGCACCATTTAAAAACCACTCTTCTGTATGTTGAAGGAAAATGCCTACTTTGCATTTGGATGACTCAGGTCCCTGGGAACCAGGGCTCCCATGCTGAGGTTGAGCATCTCAGCTCCCAGACCCAAAAATCCTGAGACACAGACATACTTGTCTTTCAATATAAGTTTCCTTTTATTTTGAAATTGAAACAGCAAAATGAAGTGGTTTGTGGCTGAAACAACCTTCACGGGAAAGAAAACTGGAGTGTTCCTTCATCCATCAAAGAACAAACTCCAACGTGTGAGCCAGCTGCCCCACCTCCCCCAAAGCAATGAACAGATTAAAGGATGGGAGGAAGGGTACAATCAAAATCGGGTGGTGATGGCCGGCAGATTTCCAGTAAAATACAATTTTCAAAGTTGCTGCAACTACAGAATAAGGTAGCACTCATATTTTTAAAAAACCAGTCCCAAGCAGTAGGCCTCCAGCCCTTCCCGATTTGCACTCATCAAAATACATCTTTCCCTCTTCTGAGTAAGTGATGTTTCAGAACTGCTTACAAATCCACTTTGCCTCAGGGGAGGAAGCTCTTTTGATTCATTCTGGTTTTGGGGACCAGGATCAAGATTCTGGAGAAAAGGGAGACTCCAAATGTGGTAGAGGACATTTATTCATTATGGTAACACATAATCTGCTGAAATTCATTTTGAACGTGCTTTTACATAGCAGTGGCTAACATAAAATCTGCACAGAAATGTTACAAGTGGCTCCCCAGCCCCCAAAGCGGGGAAGTGCAGTCAAGATTTAAGCATCCCCAAAACAAAGCCTTTATTCCTAGGGGGCTTGTTGGCAGGGGGGAGGGGCGGGGGTGACTGAAGTCAGCTGGCTAGGAGGGGAGAAGGGAGAGAAGCACAGGAAGGACTCACTGGCAGGAATAGGGTGGGGGATGGGGTGAGACAAGCCAGGGGCAGACAGTGAAAGCTGTTACCTGTTAGATTAGCTGGCACGTTATCTTAAACAAGTGAAGAAAATCGCCAAAGAGTGAAACTTATTTATGGGGGGAAAAAAAGCTTGGGAAATTAAAACAATCCAGTGGTCACTGGAAAATGTCTCCCTCTTTAAAAAAAAAAAAAAAAAAAAAATTTTTTTTTTTGGTTTTTTTTATTTTATTTTTTGGAAAGTATTCTCAAGGTAATATTTTTTTTCCTTTGGAAAAAGAAATCTTTTTCCCCCCCTAACCTAAGCAAGTGGAGTTGCCACTACCTAATTTATCTATTGTTTTGCTAAGAGGTAGATAAAACAAAAGTGAAATGGGGCTTCTATGAGGAGGTCCATTAGAGGGTGGGGAGAGGCTGGGATCGCCCAGTGAAACTCCCCCAACTACAAAGACGGCCTGAATGAGTCCAAGGACTGGGCCCTCGGACTCAACCAGGGCAAAGGATCCTGCTCCACCTCTTCTCCTTCTAGAGCCAACTGGGCCTCCCTTGAAGACTGAGAAAGGGCCCAATGGAGGTGTAGGATCTCAAAGAAACCCTGTTGAAGAGGTCTCAGCTCTGGCTTCCCCAGGCTTCCTGACTTTGGGGCTGTGTGGTGGGTTCCAGGCCAAGCCCCAGGTCTCACTCCAGCCAGTCCCCTCTAGAAGGGAGGAGGCCATTCCCTTCCTCACCATCTGGTTCAACAAAGCTATAGAAAGTGAGAGAGAGACAAGCTGGAGGCCAAAGGGGTGACACATGGGCAAGGAAGGCAGAAAGTGGGGACCTCACAGCCAGCCCTCCCAGCCCAATCGATATGGGGGGGATCCTGGCAGGCCTGCCTGTTCCCCAAGGACAAACCTTTTGTGGCACAAGCCTCAACTCACTTGTCCTGGCTGGGATTCATACCCTTATGCACGAGTCCCTGCCCTTAGTTCCAATCTTACTGTAAGGATTGAGGTAGTTAATCCATTTATACTCGTAGCATCCATCACCTGCGGTTAATCAAAACACATGCTCCCGAGGAGCTTCCTGCTATTTCATTCAAGAAAAAAATTTTCTTTTGTCCGTCCGGAGTCAACCATACTAAGACGCCAGCAAAGGCGCCATCAGACTGTGCCCCAAAGCGGTGCACAGGGCCAAGGGTCAGGGTTGGGGCTCTAGCCCCTAAATCCCCCTTCAGACATGAGGCCTTCTCCCTGTCCCGTACCCCGATAGAGAAGCCTTATGTATCCAAAGGTAAGAAACTGAAGTTTTCAGCTGGTGTTACTCTAAGAGAAATGTTCTGCATCTAAATTATCGAGTATTTGGAAGGGAAATGGCTTTTATGTTCCCTGGCACTGATGAGGATTTTTCTTCAATCTTCCTGCAATTACTGTGACAGGCTGTGCTGTTTTCCTTCTACTGGTTTTCAAGAAACAGGCAACAGTCGAGTGGTTTGAATGGCAAAGCCACTAGGATCTCCCCATAAACACTTCAGGGGAAAGAAAAGAAAACCCCCACCCCTGATGAGAGGTGGGAGGAAGGGGTTGCCTAGAGGCACCAGCTTCTCCTGTGGAGCAAGAAGGCTCAAGCAGGCCCTCTGGGGCTCTGTGAGGTAGTTACTAGCACTGCTGGTTCCCAGTTTGGCAGAGGGTGTGTCTGGGGTGGGAGGAGGGGAAGGCACCCTTGAGAGCTAACTGAGGCCCCTCCTCACTGCCCGTCTGCCAGGCCTGAAGGGAACTTGGCGGTGCTATCTCTGCAGTAGGGGCAGGGGACCGAGAGCAGTCCCACAACAGGGAGCTACCTGGAGCCCCAAACTTCCTCTCCTTCCCCAAAGTGCAACCAGAAGCTGACAGACCAATTTCTCGGCTCCCTACCCCTTGGCTTGGCAAACACCACACCCTAGTCCCCCAGGAGCCTCTGAAGGGAAGGGCCTTACCCTTAGCTCCCAGTTTCCAGGAGGCCTTCCTCCTCAGACAGCCAGGTATGTGTCGAAAGCTGGCTATTGCTTTGATTCAGGAACAGCCTCTCTCAGCCTCTGTCTGTCTGTCTTTGGCACAGAGGAAAATGGACACAGAACCAACTAGAGGATCCCCCCCTCCAGTGTTCTCTTTTAAATGGGGTCTTTTCTGCCAATAGTGAGGCATAAACAAGAATAGTTCCCAACTGCCTCCAGAAGGAGGGGGTCAGGAAAAAGGAAAAAAGATTGATAAGGACTGGGAGGAGGGGAGGAAAGAGTAGAAAAGGGCTATAAAACTCCCTGTCCTTAAAAATGGCTCTCTCCTAACCAGACCCCTCACAGGAGCTGAGTCCACAACCCAAACTGCAAAAGGCAACCAGACCCGAGAGGGGATTAAAGCCATTTGGGGTGTAACTGGCAGATGCAGCTTCAAAGTCAGTCAGTGAATCAAACCATTTTGGTTATGTGTTTCAAAGAATTTAAAAATATATCCTAAAGAGATGGTCCTTTCTTAAAAATATATATGTAGCACACACACACACATATATATCTTAGAGCACAGAAGCATTTTTTTTTTAAGTCACTCTTCTCAAATCATCCAAATCTCCCAAGTGCTTTTCGCGATAGCTTGTTATCTCACCAAGGATGGGGAAATGGAGGTGCTGAGCAGGAGGGCGAGGAGTTGCCCTAAGACCTAGCCTATGGGACACAGGAGGGCCCGGCCCACCAAGACAGGTCCTTCATCCCACTAAACCTTAACCACCAAACCATGCTCCTTTTGCTTTCTGGTGGTATAACTTTCACGATTTTCCTGCTGGGCAAATATCAACGAGTGGAGCCTTGCCTAATCCAAGCAAGTGAAGTTTTCCAGTCCCTTGCCACACACTTCCTGGTCTCTTCTGGGAGCTGAATCAGCCAACGGAAAAGGACTTTGGCTCAAGGTGTGAAGGGAGCAGGCCCCCAAGGAAACTGAACACTGCAACAATCACATTTCAGGTACTGTGGGATTTTTTTTTTTTTCTTCCTGATGATAGTCTGAACCAGATATCAAAGCATGCTTGCTGCTGGAAATTCGCTTTAAATTATTAAATGGCCGACGTCTGAACGTTATCTGCTTTGTTTTGGGACAAAGCATACAGAGCCAGAGATGGAGAGCTGGGAGACCCTTTTTATGGTTGGGACAGGTGGAGAGGCTTAATTCTACTGGCCTGATGTGATCCCTAAATGCTTTTCTGCTTCTCTTCAATTTGGGCCAGTTCTGGGGGCTACAAGGGAATGTCCTAGGGAGAAAGTGATAAGGCAGGAACCTGTCCCAGTCACGTCCCCATATTCCCTGCCCCTCCTTGCCAGGAGCCACCCTAAATCAAGAATTCCCTAAGTTTGGGTCCACTTTTAAAATCAATCAGACCGATCTAAAGAAGACAGGGAGACAGAGGTGGGGGCAGTAGTATCTGTTTGCCCCTTGGATCTATGGATATAGATTAAGAAGAACAGCAAGACTGAATTGAAATGAAACAGTAACAACAACAACAAAAAAAAATGAAAAGCACTGCAATGACAAACCAGGTGGACCTCTCTGAGGGCGAGAGGGTGGCCTTGTCTTTCTTCCATGAACGGAATCTCGGCTCCCATATTTTTAGACGGAGAAATATAGATTTTTTAAAAGGGTATATTTTTTAGTTATTATTTCTCTCCTCGATAAAACGGAGGCAATATTTTAAAATATCTCAACAGCACCACTGGTGGGAAAAGCTTGCTGAGATGCTGTTTAACCAAAGGAGGAAAGAGAAGAGACCAAGGGCCAGGTGGTTGGTTGTTGGGCACTGTTTAACCACTGAGAGCCCCCAGCTCTGCTAGGCCTTTTAATCCTATCAGGTAGGATATTCCAGCAGTGGCCAGCAGCTGGGGCTCTAGAAGTCAGGGATCAGGGCCAAACAAGGCTCTGGGCTCTGCCCCTCTGGGCTCTCTCAAACCCAGGCCTTTCCTCTTAGCACTAGCCTCCTCCTAAGGGGGCAGCCCCCAAAGCCTTTCCCATCAGGCCTGTTCTCCATAGAGAGTTCCTAAAGGGTTACTGGCTCATGTAAGAAATTATGAAACATAACTTTGTTTTTTCTTTTCATTAAAAAAATAAAATATTCAAGACTATCAGCTTCTCTTTTGTTTTTTCTTTTTTATATAAAATATCAGCAAGCCGCAAAAAAACAAAAATAAAAAAAATTTTTTTTTAATGGGGTTGGGGGGAACAAAAAGGAAAATAATTGCTGAGGTAACTTCATACCTTGAGGTAGTTTACTTCGCACACAGCATTGCCTGACTACGCCCACATGTTGCGGTTGTCTTGTTGTTACTGTTGTTGCAATGTTGAAAGGAGGGGAACTCCACGCATGGGCTTTTCCATATGTAGAGAGGCCTTCCTCCCTTCCCACACACTTGATAGCATTGTCCAGGGTAGCTAAAGTGCATTACCTGGCTAATATGCATTGTCAATCAGTATATTAGGAGGGGAGGCCTAGCCTCATTTAACTGATGGCTTCTGTCCCCTACAAGGGCTGAACACTCCATAGGATCTTATTAAGCCTGGTAAATTAATAATAAATTATATTTATCCCTTGCTGTACAATGCTGCTGGTATTCTGAATTGTTTTTTAGACACACCTTTCATCATGCTGATAATGATTCATAGAGACAGAAGCCATCAGTTAAAAATTCCTCTCAGATACAAACAGAAGCAAGTACTCTCCAATTTACTCAATTTGCCAGATGATGGACTTTAGCTTTATCGGGAGCTCAGGGTTGGGTTCCAAGTCCCACCACCAAGGAAACAGTGCCGTGGCTGGGAGTGCCCCACAACCCCTGCCTCTAGGAACCAGCCCTTATGGGAGCACATGGGCTGGGGTGAGGGCACCGTGGCAGCCTTTAGGGCCACTTAAGTCCTCCATGGAACTGAGACTTTATCAAGGGGAGTTAGCGTCCCCTTCCCAGTGCTCATATCCAATCATTAAAATAGACTTTAAAAAAATATAAAATCCGCCTGAGAACGATGGGAATCAGGGACAGTGGTCAGCCCCTACCCTGCTGAGCATTCAATACCACCTATGTGCACCTGGACATAATGTGAAGCCTACACGGGAGAGGGACGTGAATGTGGTGGGGAAGCCCCAACACAGTGGGGAAATTTCGGTTGTGCCAATTTGAAGATGGTGATCTGGAACAGATCAGCCACAAGGGCACTTCTTTTAAACGTGGATTATTATGTGTTTTAACCATCTTTCTCCCCATTTTCCCCTCTTTTTCATTCCCTATTGTACCTATTGGTTAGGGAGTGATTGGAATTAATCTACAGATACTGACAGTTCTTTTCCCTTGAGTCAATATTGTAAGCAAAGCAATGCATTCGTTCGCATTTTTTTCTGGTAGCAATAAAGATAAAACAATTAGTGTAAATATAGAAAGAGGCAGGAAATGGAGGTATTTTAATCAACTACCCAAGTAGGGGGAAGAAAATTGGAAAAATGTTAAGGTCAAGAAATGAACCATCCTTTAAGGCTGATTAAAACACCCCTCTGCATGTTTTTAAAACCTGAAGGAAATTTTATTTTTCTTCCCACTGAGGTGTGATCCACCCTCTTGGTGGGGCCTGGAGAGCTTCTATAAACAATCCACGTTTAAAAGTGCCTTGCGCTAGAATTTCTGACACCCCGAGGGGCAGAGAATGTTGGGCCAATTGGGTGGGTGTCTGGGGCTAAGAGATCAGGGTTCCTCACTGGAACATCTTTCTCAATCAAGTGGGCAAACCTGATCTACAGCCCGGCCCAGGTGTCCCAGATTCCCACTCATTCTCAGGCCTGCCGGGGAGAGCACACTCTCGATTTCTGCCCATTGTTGTCCTGGACTCGAAGGGACAGGGAGGGGCTGGTCACTTCCTCCGTGCCTGGGCCTGGTTACTCTGTCCCTTCTGATGCTGCTGCTTAACCTGGGCCAGGATGTCTCGGATCTTCCGCTGAGCCATCTGCAGCAAGAACAGGCAAGAGGGTGGGTGTGAGGACCTCCAAGGAGACAGCCTTCCACGGAAGAGAGGTCATCAGGTCCAGACACAGGCAATAAACAGAACAGGTCACACGGGACTCAGAGGAAAGATAAAGAGGAAGAAGGAGGAGTGGGGTGACCTTACATTTTTTTGCCTCCAGTGGAGCCTGAGCATCCTCTGGAAAATACAGCAAATGTGGTGGGTTTAAGTGGGAGATGGGGTTGGGGGACATGAAGGAAGGAGAAACAGTAGTATTAATCCATTCATCAGAATTTAAAATTTGACAAAGTTGATACACATTACCAAACCCAAAACAGAATGCCTAGAGTTTCTAGGCAGAAATATATTACGCATTGTACAGCAGTGGTCCCAACTCCCAACTGTTCTGGCACCAGGAACTGGTTTCATGGAAGACAATTTTTCTTCCACGGATGGAGGTGGGGGTGGGGAAGTGGTTTCAGGATGAAGCCTCAAATCAGCATGCATTAGATTCTCATAAGGAGTGTGCAACCTAGATCCTTCGCATGTACTACACATCCCTGGAGCACTTCACAACAGGGTTCACCCTCCTATGAGAATCTAATGCCGCCCTGATCTGACAGGAAGCAGGGCTCAGGAGGTAATGCCCGCTCGTCCGCCGCTCACCTCCTGCTGTGCAGCCCAGTACCAGTCCGTGGCCCGGAGTTTGCGGACCCCTGTTATAGAGGGTCATAACTTAGGAGACATCATCAGAAATCCATGCTTCATTTTAATACCCCAGGAAAAGGAATAAAATGTCCAGATATGGCCAGGAGCGGTGGCTCACGCCTGTAATCCTAGCACTTTGGGAGGCTGAGGTGGGTGAATCACCTGAGGTCAGGAGTTCGAGAGCAGCCTGGCCAACATGGTGAAACCCAATCTTTACTAAAAATACAAAAATTAGCCAAGCGTGGTGATGCGCACCTATAATCCCAGCTCTTTGGGAGGCTGAGGCAGTGAGATCACTTGAGCCCAAGTGTTTGAGACTAGCCTGGGCCACACAGTGAAACCTCATTACTACAAAAAAATACAAAAATTAGCTGATTGTGGTATCTGCCTGTAGTCCCCGCTACTTGGGGGGCCTGAGGTGGGAGGATCACTTGAGCCTGGGAGGTAGAGGCTGCAGTGAGCTGTGGTCACACCACTGCCCTCCAGCCTGGGTGGCAGAGCAAGACCCTATCGCAAAAAAAGAAAGAAAGAAAAAAAGGAAAGTTGATCTAGGTTGGGAAAATAATGTGGAGGTCCAAGGCCGGGCGCGGTGGCTCAAGCCTGTAATCCCAGCACTTTGGGAGGCCGAGACGGGTGGATCACAACGTCAGGAGATCAAGACCATCCTGCCTAACACGGTGAAACCCCGTCTCTACTAAAAAATACAAAAAACTAGCCGGGCGAGGTGGCGGGCGCCTGTAGTCCCAGCTACTCGGGAGGCTGAGGCAGGAGAATGGCGTGAACCCGGGAGGCGGAGCTTGCAGTGAGCTGAGATCTGGCCACTGCACTCCAGCCTGGGCGACAGAGCAAGACTCCGTCTCAAAAAAAATAAATAAATAAAAAATTAAAAAAAAAGGTCCAACTCCATCAACCATGGCTTGATGTTTTACACAGCTTTTCATTTAATTCTCCTTCTGATCAGCTAAAATTGCTTCCGTGTTTAATATTAATATATCCTGGCTTTGTGCATCTTTGGATATTTACTCTCTTAAAAAAAACAGCGGCCGGGCGCGGTGGCTCAAGCCTGTAATCCCAGCACTTTGGGAGGCCGAGGCGGGTGGATCACAAGGTCAGGAGATCGAGACTATCCTGGCTAACATGGTGAAACCCCGTCTCTACTAAAAATACAAAAAACTAGCCGGGCGCGGTAGCGGGCGCCTGTAGTCCCAGCTACTTGGGAGGCTGAGGCGGGAGAATGGCGTGAACCCGGGGGGCGGAGCTTGCAGTGAGCCGAGATCGCGCCACTGCACTCCAGCCTGGGAGACACAGTGAGACTCCGTCTCAAAAAAAAAAAAAAAAAAAAAAACAGCTGAATTAAAGATTCACATTTATCCTCTTAAGCTTCATTTATAAAATGAAATTGTTGTGAGAATTAAATGAGTTAATATATATAAACCACAAAAAACAGTGCTGGGTATATCCAAAGGCATCCATAAATCTTAGATATTATTATTATTTTATGGCTCTTATTAATACTTCCTTTATTTGTTATTTTATATATATATTGTTGAGATGTAACAAAAGCCTCTTATAAATACTTCTCAAAGGGTTACCAGAGAAAGTTACTTATCCAAGGTCACATAGCAGAAAGGCTATATATGTGAAGTTTGAGGTCAAAGCTCCCTGGCTCCAAAACCTCCATACTTGATGCTATACTATATGGCACTGGAAGCCAAAAAACCAAGAGCCAGTTTGCCCCAATTGCTCTAGCAGCCCCAGCAGACCACAAGCCTGCTAAGATCTGGATATCCTCTATGAATTTTAGGAACTGTGATCAACAGTCTCCAAAGTTCCTTTCCAGTTCTAACACTGATGGATTTAAGACTTTAGGAAAACACCATTAGCTGTCAACCACCTGTTTGCTTGCCTTGCTGAGGTTCAGCAAAATTTGAACCTGATACTGGCCTTCCCTTCCAGGCTCTGAGGCCTGTCCAAGTGCTGAATAGCGATGATGAGTTCTGGGAAAGGAATGGGAGGGTGAAGAGCAGAAACCAGAGAGAGAACAGCCATTCTGAGAAAGGCAGAGGGACTACATTTCAAAAAGTAATCAATCCAGGGTATTAGTACTGTTATCATTATTCCATGAACAAAACCAATCTTCTTTCATAACCAGTGCAGAAAGGGGTTAGGGAAGGACTAATGTAGAACATATATATCTATGAAATATATATACATTAAACTTGTCAAATCACTTTCCCTAGAGAATAATAAGAGGGGATATGTCATCTACACATCCCACTTCTGCACCTGAAAGAGGGCAATAACCTAGCCCAGAGGCAGGCAGATGTGGCTGAGGCCCCAGGACTTGTCAAGGTCATGCAGGTCAACCTCTGGAGTCTCTGCTTCTCTGCTCCCTGGGCTCCTGCAGCCCTCCCGCAATGGGGGAGCACCATATGTACCTGACTGGCATAGAAATGTCCGATGATTTTCACGATGACCTGGTCGTTCTCATCAGGGGTCTGGTCTCTTGGTACTACCACCTCAGCTGCCGTCAAATTCTGCAACTCGTTCACCTGGGGGTGGCCAGAGAGGAGCTCAGGGTGCCATCAAGAAAGCATGGGTGGGGTTGGAGAAAGGAACCAGGGTTAACTAGTAGGGAGAAACTGGAAGAGTCAGGACCTGAGCTTGGGGAGTAGAATCAAGTAAATGAGCAAATCAGGAGTCCTGAGATTGAGCAGCACAGGAGGCCAGAGAGAGCTGTTGAGATTGGAGACCATGGCCCAGGGCTTTCAACCTGGCCCTCACAGCTCACCGTTTTGCCACCTTTGCCAATGACCCGGCCAGCTGCTGATGCTGGCACACGTATGTGGGTCTCCAGCTTCACCTCCTCCTTGGGACCAAAGAAGTTCTCCTCCTTGAGTTTGCCGTAGATTCTTCCCTGAGCCTGAAAAGAGGAGGTAATTGTTAATCAGTGGTTCATATATCTATGACAAAAGGGAAAAGTGGGAAAAAGGAAGCTCCAGCCCATATTTTCTGGCCCACAGGCCCTCCCCATCCTGGGTGGGCTAACCATCTAAGGCAGGTGAAGGGCAAGGCTCAGGTGGGCAGCTTGTCAGCACTCCTTCTGCTTAGCTATCATACTGGAGACCCTGGGTGGAGATTATGAGTTATGAGTAACTGAATAAACACTTCCCAAGGGAAAAAACAGTTCCCAGAGGAATGGAATTCACAAGCTACAAACCAGACCTATGGAGTCTGGACACGGCACTGATCAGCATTTCAAGGCCCTGAATGGCAACTAATCAAGTCATACAGAGAGCAGGCCTGTCTGACTCTCCAGTGGCCCAGAGAGCTGTCCCACTCCTCTATCATCACATATGTTAGGTTAAGCTAATTGATGGTTTATTTTTTGGCTGTCTGATCAGAAGTCCAAGAACCTTAGGATTTAGTGGGGACATAAGAGAATTTGGCATTAAAGGCCTTCCTTAGAAATGAAGGCAGAGTGCAAATAAGATGCCCTTGGACTTCTTTCCTTCCCATCTTCTTCTATGGACCTTAAAAAGGGAAGACGAAGTCAACAGAAATCCAGTTTGATGTCAATTTGAAAATAGCTTTGCAGCCCTTTATCCTGCATGGAAGGCTTAAAGATGTGATGAGGACTTGATGGCTAATGGGAAACTGCCCCAGCCTTTTTCCTACCTCAGGGGAAATACTCAACCTCAATTCCTCCATGTTCAGCTTGCAAAACAATAAAGACCAAAACCTTGAATTGGGCCTCTGGCGGTCCAGTGATGATAACCATACGGACTTTGGAGTCAGGTGTTTCAGGTGGTGCAATCTAAAAAGCAAAAAGCTTGTCAATGAAGGACCCTCTATGGGAAGACCCCCACCATGTCCACAGTTGCCCTTCTACCACCCTTACTCCCAACTACCCATTCTGAAGACTTAGGGAAGGAAGAACAAAGACTCTGAAGCCCACATCATTACGCCTGCACACCAGAATTATTAGGAGGGCAGAGGTGGTCAGTTAGAAGGGCTGGCTTCAATGACACTTTCTAACTAGGGCCTCCTGCTCTCTCCACTTACCAATCTCCCAATCTCCAAGAGAGGTTTCAGTGGAGTCCTGCCAACAGGCAAGGACACAAATGAAATGACCAACGGATAGAGGGCAGTGACTGCACCTCCAGTGGAGAACAATCAAGGTTTTTGCTCAAAGCTTTTAAGACAACTAAAGCAACTGGATTTAAGTTTGTGAAAATTTAACAGCACCCTTGTTTCACTATGACAGATTCTCCCTTCTCTCTCCCCTGGACCTTGACCAGGGAAGGCAACAGACAACTAACACTTAACTTGGTGTTAGTAGGTGAGCGAAGGGCTTTCTTTGGCTACATAGCTTCATAATATTGTACTGATGAGGAAAGTGAGGCTCGGATCATATAGTGTATTGGGAGAAGGGGGTGATGAGGTGGATCTGGGATTTGAACCCAAGTCAATTGGTGTTAGAACCTAAGTTCTCTTTCTATGTTATAACCCTGCCCCTGCCCAGCCTGAAAACCCAGAAGCACTGAAGCCATCCCATGGGAACCAAGCAAGGTCAAAAACAAAGAGAACTTTGATTCCATGGGAGAAAGGTCCCTCACATGACACACAGAATTCTCAAATGAGTAGGGGGAATGTGGGAGAAAGTGCAGAGTGATAAAAGCAGAGCCCCTTCCCTTTCCAGAAACAGGAAGACCCACAGAGCAGATCACCTTGATGGAGGCGCTGGCAAACCGGGAGAGCTGTTTGATGTGCTGCCCCTTCTTGCCGATGATGGCGCCCACTGCCTGGGCGGGAATAAACACCTGCACCATCTCCTGCTCGGGAGCCTGCTGCCAGGACAGGGGGCGTTACTACCAGGGGGCCCAAGTAGCATGGCCCAGAAACCCTCCACTCCCCTGCCTTGCATCCTCAAGAAGGAAGGAGTAGACACCAAACTGCCACCCTGGGGTGCCAAGGGATGCTGTGAGCTCTTTAGCTCTTCCAATGCCCAGCAGGGCTAAAGGGAAGAGGCCAGGAAAGAGTGAGGTTACAGTGCTGCCTATGCCCCGGGAGCTTTCTAGGCAGACATTTGGGAGCCTCAGAGCCAGTGGCTAGGAGCACTGGGGAGGAGGGATGCCCATGAGACCTTCCTTCCCTCTCCCTGCAAAGTTGCCAACTCCCATAGGGTGTTGGGTCCCCCCTTAAGGCAGGCCACATATGGGCCCAGGGGTCCCGTGTAATAAGACCTTCCACCTACCATAAAGGAGCTATAGGGAGCAGCCCCAGTAACGCTGCTGGGAGGTGGCGGGACTGCGCTGGACGAGGCTGGGAAAAGACCTACAGCAGCCAGGTTCAGGCCAGGGATCAGGTGAGACTGCAGCTGGGGAAGAAAGGTGAGGACGAGGAGTCAGCACACCCTGACAGGCCCTGGCTGTACAAAAGGCGAGTAGCCCCAGGGGGAAGTGGACCAAAAACATGAATTACATGATTTTGCACAAAAGCCTATTCTGTGCTTTTCATACACTCTCACCTACACACTTCGGGTGTGGAATTTTAAGTGATATGATGTTCTCACTGGACTAACGGCTAGCAACTGCAACCAGAAATGCCAAACAGTTATACACCCTCAGGAGTTCTTCCTCTCTGGCTGTTCAGACTGCTGGAGACAGACGATAGACTCATGACACTGTACTATAATCCCCCTACATGAGAAAAAGGCGTGGAGACAGCTCCATCTGACTTCTAGGGCTGTGGTTCTAAACATTTTTGGTCCTGTACACCAACCCCAAGTCTCCTTTAAAAATCAGATGAGTTACGTGCAGTGGCTCATGCTTATAATCCTAGTACTTTGGGAGGCCAAGGCAGGAGAATCGCTTGAGCCCAGGAGTTCGAGACCAACCTGGGTGACACAGCAAGACCCTGTTCCAAAAAATACAATTTTTAAAAATTAGCTGGGCATGGTGGTGCACACCTGTAGTCTCCTAGGTACTTGGGAGGCTGAAGCAGGAGTATCCCTTCAGCCCAGGGGGTCATGGCTGCAGTAAGCTATGATTGTGCCATTGCGCTCCAACCTGGGCAACAGACCAAGACCCTATCTCAAAAAAATTAAAAAAAAAAAAAAAAAATCAGATGACAATAATGGATCCCCGCATTTCACTAAAGTGCACACAAACACAAATTGTACACATACTTGGAATCACAGGACTCAAAGCCCAAGATTGGACCCCTACTCTAGGAACCAGGTGAAGAATCCTTGCTAATTAAATACTATTTAAATACTATTTCTGACAGTCGAGATCCAAAACCATCAGCTAAAGCTCCAAAGCCGCACGGCACAGGGCACGTGTCCATCACCCCCCACCCCACAAGTTGCTGTTGCTAAGACTCAGGAAAGGATAAGCAGAGGGTACTACCCAGCACTCACGCTCATGGCGGCCACATCGTTCTCATAGGCCTCCCGAACTTTCTTCATTATTTCCTGCTCGGCCCTGCAACAATTCTCAATGGCCCCCTTCACAGTGATGGTCCTCTCAGGGTTGTAAAGAGTAAGGTCTTGCAACCTGGCAGGAAGAGCAGAGTCGTGTCCTTTCACTGGCAGGCCAGGACCAGGCCCCGGCAGGAGCAAAGACGAGAGGCCAGCTGAGTCATACGCCCACCACTTCTGCAGCCCATTCAACTTCTAGCAAATAACTCTGCATCTCCAGTCTTTGGTGTCCCCAGTTTTACCCAGGGCAGGGAGTAAGATGGAGGGAGATGACAACACCCAACTCAAACCCCTCTGTTAGCAATGGATCCAATGTCAGACAGATTATGGTTGTGTTTCTAAGTTTCTCCCTTGAGTCTACATAATCCATGTCCTGTACCTTTTTGGACAAGAGCAATTACTTTGCCCACAGGCTAGTCTCTGATGAAATGAAGAAGCACACTGCTTGCAGGAGCAGCCCACCACAGACAGAAAAGGGCCAAGGTCACTTCTCACAGTGACAGACAGGACTAAAGCCCTGAGTCCCTGGCTCCTAGCTGCAGGCTGTCAGCAAGCCACAGGGAAAGAGGGCTGTCATGTGGTTGAACGTGGACTGTAGAGGCAGCACCCTACAACACCCCACCCCATATGGCAGTGGGAATGGGCAGATCCAGTCCTTACAGAGATTTTTTGAATGTTCTTTATCACTTCTACTATTTTTCCTTCAAGAGGCAGAAAGAGCATCCATTTTAAAAGAGCACATGTCAAGGTTCCATGATGAAATACTGACCCTGGCCTCCATGCATCCCCCACTCATAAATAGGGAAATAGAAGAGAGCCTTACGAGGAGATGGTGATTTTTGTCTCGGTATCTTGCTCTACCTTCTTCAGGTTCCGTCCTTCCTTGCCTTATCACTTCTACTATTTTTCCTTCAAGTGGAAGACAACAGCTCCTTCAATTGTGGGCATCATGAAGACTCAATCACCATGACACCCTAGACTTGGCATTTCCAAGTAAAACATCTCGAAACTTACCAAACTGCATACTTTAAAAATATGTATGATTTATTATACATCAATTGAACATCAATAAAGTCAATTTGCTTTATTTTATTTTTTGAGACAGGGTCTCACTCTATCACCCAGGTTGGAATGCAAGGCTCACCACAGCCTTGACCTCCTGGGCTCATGCGAGCCTGCCTTCTCAGCCTTCCGAGTAGCTGGGACTACGCACACGCCCAGCTAATTTTTCTATTTTCTGTAGAGGTGAGGTTTCACTATCTTGCCCAGGCTGGTCTAGAACTCCTAGCCTCCAAAAGTGCTGGGATCAGAGGCATAAGCCACTATGCCCAGCCAATAAAGCTATTTTAAATGGCACAAGTGTATAAAGGAACATGTCTAAGCAGATTCCTTGCATCACTGTTTTATGATAAGGAAAAGTTTAAAACAATTTAAACACCAATCAAGAAATAGGAGATTGATCACATGAACTATGGATAAGCTATACTGTGGAATTCTATGCAGTTATAAAAAGTTATGTACTAATATACGTGCTGATACAGAAAACGAAAAAAATATAGAACAGCCTGTTCAGTGTGATTCTTTGAGCTAAAACACATGTGCACACACGCACACATGAATACACACAGGCACACATAACCATACATGTAGGCACGCATACACAATATACACACACTTGTGAGTGCACAGAATTTCTAGGAGGTCATACAACAGGAGTAAGAAGGGGTGGGGTATGGTGGCACACGCCTATAATCCCAGCACTTTAGAAGGCTGAGCTGGGTGGGTCACTTGAGTCCAGGAGTTCAAGACCAGCCTGGGTAACATGGCGAAACCCTATCTCTACAAAAATCACAAAAAACTAAGCAGGCGTGGTGGTGCATGCCTGTTGTCCTAGCTACTCGGAAGGCTGAGGCGGGAGAATCCCTTGAGACCTGGAGGCAGAGGTTGCAGTGAGCTGAGATCATGCCACTGTACTCCAGCCTAGGTGACAGAGTCCCTGTAAGAAGATTTCTCAGTTTACATCTTTTTGTGCAATTGCTGACTGTATTTCTTGTATGTCTGTATTACAGCTTGGAAGTTGAGTTGGGGAGGCTAACTGGACTAGCAGTCCCTGAAGAGCCAAGAAAAGCTGGAGACTTACGTTTTGGTGTCCTTGGCCTCTTTATGCATAATCTCCAAGATCATCTTGCAAGCGGAGGAGCAGCCCTCAGGGGTGGAGTGCACACTGATGGCTTTTTCAGCTGCACCTGCATTCTCCTTCCTATGCACGTCTATCCTGGGGGCCACAAGGACAAGGCTGGTTACTCGTCCCCAGTGATACCAGTACTTCAGGCTCCCCACCTCCACCACCACTCCTCAGTCAAAGGCATAGAACCTGCTCTTCTTGGAAAAAGGCCAATCAAGTACAAATTTGGGAAGGGCAATGAAAGGACTGGAGAAACATGACCCATCTGTTACTATGGATTCTGTCTCAGACCAGCAATGCCTCAATCCACAGGTGGTTGGTGGCCAGGCACCGTAGCTCATGCCTGTAATTCCAGCACTTTTGGAGGCCAAGGCGAGTGGGTTACTTGAGGCCAGGAGTTCGAGACTAGCCTGGCCAGCATGGTGAAACCCCGTCTCTACTAAAAATACAAAAAAATTAGCTGGGTGTGGTGGTGCACACCTGTAATCCCAGCTACTAAGCAGGTTGAGGCACAAGAATTGCTTGAACCTGGGAGGAGGCTGCAGTGAGCTGAGATCACACCACCGTACTCCAGAGCCTGGGTGACGCAGTGAGACTCTGCCTCAAAAAAATAAAAAATAAATAAATAGATAAATAAATAAGTGGTGGCTGGGGACAAGAACACAGCAGGGGTGGGAATGACACAAATGCAGGGGTGGGAACTACCAGCCCACAATTCCAAAGCTGCATTTCCACTTGAATTTCGTATGTCCCCCTTGAAACAAATATAAAGAGAGGACACAGTGCCCCAAACTCAAAGTAAATAACAAGAGTTACTATGATAAGGACATAATGTGGCATGTCCTTTACCACTGAGTACACTGATAAGATATAACGATTAGAGAAAAGGCCTGGTGTGGTGGCTCATGCCTTTAATCCCAGCACTACGGGAGGCTGAGGTAGCCGGATTACGAGGTCAGGAGCTCCAGACCAGCCTGACCAACATGGTGAAACCCTGTATCTATTAAAAATACAAAAATTAGCCAGGCATGGTGGCACGTGCCTGTAATCCCAGCTACTCGGAAGGCTGAGGCAGGAGAATGGCATGAACCCGGGAGGCACAGGTTGCCATGAGCCAAGATCACACCACTGTACTCCAGCCTGGGCGACAGAGCAAGACTGTCTCCAAAAAAAAAAAAGAAGAAGAAGAAAAAAAAGATTAGAGAAAGAAGGTGGCAGTGGCAGAATGGGAGATGGGACACAATTATGAGGGTCCTAATTTTGGACAGGTTGGCCAGCCCTGTTACCACATTAAGTGGTCATGAAATCACAGAGGACTGAGGAGTGGCTGACTCATCAAAATGAGGTTTGCTTGGAGACTTTTTTATGAAACTGCACGAAAAATTATAGAACCTCTCTTGCTAATACAAGTGTGTGGCCCAGCACCCCAAGACCCATTCTCCCTCCCTATCTGCCCTCCCTTTCCCAGGAGGCTGGTATTGGAAGCAGTGACCCCTGAATGCTCCAGGCAACATTTCCTAAAAGGTAAATGTTGATGTCCCCAGCATGCTTCCAGGCTTCTAGTGGGCCTCTTTAGGTACCAACCACTGTTCCCTAGCAACCAGCCTCCATTTCCCAAGAGCCAGGACTCACTTGGACTGGGTCTGTTTTGTGATGTTGCGGATGGTGGCCCCCTCCTTGCCAATGATGGCACCCACATACTGGGTGGGCACCAGAAGCCGAAGGGGGATGTCCACTTGCTGCTGCTTGGCTGGGGCCCCCGCTGCCACAGGTGAGCCCTGGCGGGGCTGACCCCGAGAGCCAAAGCCCCCTCGGCGCCCATTCTCAGGTCCCTGTGCTATCTGCTCATCAGGGATGTAGGAGACCTTCAGAGCATGGTTCTCCAACTGGTGGCCATTCAGCTTCATGATGGCTCTGGGGACAGAGTGAGAGTCTACAGTCATTCCAATCCACGCCAATCATACCAGATGCTCTCTTGGCCAAAGCACTCTAGTAAGTTACAGCTTGGAACACACTAAAGAAAAGGAGATAGTCGCCTGCCCACTACTCCCACCTCCATTTTTCAGAACTTTCCAGTCTAAATGGCATCAGACTCCAAAGGAAAAGTAAATAAATACAGTGTTCCCTAACTTAGTTGGGATTTAATGTTCACAAAGGCCTTCCACTGGAACCATCAGAGAAATGGGCTTCTAGTCCAACAGAGTATAGGGTTCTGTCAGCCTAAAAAGGAAGAGCAAGCCATAGATCTCAAAGTCCTCCCATGCCAACTGGAGAGCATACCACAGACCTGAAGAGGCTCTGCAAAGCTAACACGTACACTTTCTGGATTGAGGAATCCCTACCACAGGGTGAGGAAACCGACTGCTAACTACTACATTATCCTAACTTTAGAGACAATGAAACCAAGGTCAAAGGAGACTGAGATGTATATATGTAGAATTCAAATGTTAATCCTGCCCTAATGAAGTGTGGGGTTTTTGTTTTTGAAATAAAATCTTTCAGGCAAAAATTAATATTTCCATAATTAAGATAGAGCAAACACACATTCTTGAGTCCATTATTTAAGCAAATTTATACTATAAATGACTTCCATGAATATTAGAGTTCCTGAATATGATTTGAATATTTGCCTACAGGCTTATAGGAAGTTTCTGTAGCCTTCTCTTTGTAGAAATTCCAGTTTTTCTAAATTTTTCCTTCCTTCAGGTTTTCCATTTTGCATTCTTCATAAAAGGCTGGATCACTGTAGTGAGCAGTTAGACATTCTTTTAATAGAGGATTTTCTTTATGGCATTTTCCTACTATAAGGATTCCAGAGTTCTTGCAACATTTGGTAAAATCTTGAAGTTGTTCAGAACACCTCTCTCTGGCCTTTTCTCTCATTATTTTAGGGATCCAAACATCTTTTTCAAGATGTCTGAGATGCTGCTTTAAAACTTGCAGTGTCTTCCCATTGTTTCTCATATAAAATTCAAACTCCTTAGGCCGGGCGCGGTGGCTCAAGCCTGTAATCCCAGCACTTTGGGAGGCCGAGACGGGCGGATCACGAGGTCAGGAGATCGAGACCATCCTGGCTAACATGGTGAAACCCCGTCTCTACTAAAAAATACAAAAAACTAGCCGGGCGCGGTGGCGGGCGCCTGTAGTCCCAGCTACTCGGAAGGCTGAGGCAGGAGAACGGCGTGAACCCGGGAGGCGGAGCTTGCAGTGAGCAGAGATCCGGCCACTGCACTCCAGCCTGGGCGGCAGAGCGAGACTCCGTCTCAAAAAAAATAAATAAATAAAATAAAATAAAATAAAATAAAATTCAAACTCCTTGAAATGCTTGAAATGGTTTACATGACATTTCATGATTCACAACTGAAACCCCTCCATAGCCATGGCACACACTCCTCTTTGATCTCAATTATTTCTTGTGGCCTTTGCTTAATTAAGCCACCGTTTTGGTTTTTTTTTTTTTTTTTGAGACAGAGTTTCGCTCTTGCTGCCCAGGGCTGGAATGCAACAGTGTGATCTCGGCTCACTGCAACCTCCGCCTCCCAGGTTCAAGCGATTCTCCTGCCTCAGCCTCCCAAGTAGCTGGGATTACAGGCATGTGCCACCAAGCCTGGCCAATTTTTGCATTTTTAGTAGAGACGGGGTTTCTCCATGTTGGTCAGGCTGGTTTCGAACTCCTGACCTCAGGTGATTCGCCCGCCTCAGCCTCCCAAAGTGCTGGGATTACAGGCGTGAGCCATCGCGCCCGGCCCAAACCACTGTTTTTCAAATTTCAGGGCAACCCATCAGAGAGTTGTTAAATTAATCTGCCAGGTCCAGCGCCATCGCAGCGGGTGGAGAAGCAGCAACTGGGGAACTCTTCTGAGCTGCTGGTGCACCAAAAAAAAAAAGTGCCGTCTCGAAATTCTAGCTCCTTCGCAGTCTCCCACTGTCTTTTTAAAATATATATATATAGATTGATTGATTGATGGAACGCTTCATGAATTTGCGTGTCATCTTCGCGCAGGGACCATGTTCATCTTCTCTGTACCGTTCCAATTTTAGTATATGTGCTGTCAAAGCGAACACCTCCACTGTCTTTTGTGCTACCCTTTCTTCCACAGTCTCCAGAGACCCCTAACTGCCCACTTGGCTCTGGGGCCACAGTCTCACAACCCTCCCCAACCCATTGGGGTAAACCAGCGCGGTGCTGTAATACCACACGCCACCAGCAGATGCCGCAGCTCCAACACTTCACAAAGCCAACTTTCAAAATTACCGCTGGCAGCCATTTACTATGCTATATACTTGCCAAGCTTTATGCCAGTCGCTTCCAGTCAACCCTGCACCAGTTGGCCCAGCTGGGAAATGCGGCCACTGTGAGGATTAAGTTAGTAAAATGGTACACAGTGCCTTAAACAGTGACCGGCTGGCAGCGTGAAATTATTACCAGGCCGAGACCAGCCTGGAGCCGCGGCCTCCACTCCCGCCTAGTGCAGTCCTGTCCCGGGCCCTCCTACAAGGACGTCCGGCCCTCGGGGTTGCCTTACAGCCAGTTGGGGCTTTTGCCCATTTTCCTGTCACCTGCCACCAAGCTGCTGCTACGTATCCCGGCTGGAATCTGACTCCCACTCCAGCAAAGTGGTCGGGGGGCAGGCCTGGGTCAGCGTGGCCACATCACCAGCTTCCTGCAGGAACTTCTAGAAGGCGAGCAGCCCAGAAAATGGCACGGGCGGCGGCCTGGGGGAGACCTCGGAGGGCAGGGAATCCCTGCTCCCAGGTGCCCCAGCCACCCCCACCGTTGCAGGTGCACGCCCACAGGGCGGCGCCACGTGCGTGCGGGGAGGCTGCGCAGTCCCTGTCTACCCACTGCAGGCCGCTGCCACCTGCCAGCGCACCACGCATCCGCGTCCGCCCAGGCTCCCGGGGCAAAGATAACTGAGTTAAGACACCAGTATTCCAATCTTAGTTCTATTGCTCACTAGCTACGTAAAGCAGGAAGCTTACAACCTAGTCTAGACCTAAGTCTCATCAACTGTAAAGGGAAACTGATACTTGTGCCCTGCCTACCTTACAGCTAATACATTTAGGTCTGTAATCCATTTTGAATTAATTAGTATGCTCAGTGTAAGGTAGAAGTCCGAATTCATCTTTTGTCATGTGGATATCATCGAATTGCCCCAGCATCATTTGTTGAAATCACCTTATCCTTCCTAATAAATTGTCTTTTTAGCACTTTGTCTGAAAATAAAAACAAAAACCAGCCGATCATAAACATAAAGGCTTATTTCTAGGCTCTGAATTCTATTCCATTGATCAGTATGTTTATCCTAATGCCAGTACCACACTAATTTGATTACCGTAGTTTGATGTAAGTTTTAAAATTTGGGAGTTTAATTCTTCTTTGTTCTTCTTATTCAAGACTGTTAAGGTTTTCCTGCATTTCCTCAAGATCAGCTTATCAATGTCAGCCAAAACTGCGTATCTTACAGGATTTATGTGACAATCACAAGTGAAAACATTGTTTTTACATATTTATTATGTAAATTAAGGGATTTATCGTTTTTACACCTATTAAGTCTGGCACCTTCTTTGGTTGAATCCACCTCTGTGGATTCCATCTTGAAAAGTTTTGTTTTTGGTTTTTCAGTTTCTGTTTTGTTTTTGTTTTTGTTTTTGGAGACAGGGTCTTACTTTTTTACCCAGGCTGGAAATTCAGGGGCATGATCTCAACTCATTGCAACCTCCACCTCCGCCTCAAGCAATCCTCCCACCTCAACCTGCTGGGTATGTGCCACCATGCCCAGCTAATGTTTTGTAATTTTTGTAGAGATGGGGTTTTGCCATGTTGCCCAGGCTGGTCTTGAACTACTGAGCTGAAGCAACCCGCCCTGCATCGGCCTCCCAAAGGGCTGAAATTACAAGCACAAGCCACCAAGCCTGACCGCATTTTGAAATATTCTGAGGTTTTTAAAAAAATAATAAATAAAAAAGGCAAGGTGCGGTGTCTCATGCCTGTAATCTCAACAGTTTGGGAGGCCAAGGTGGGCGGATCACCTGATGTCAGGAGTTCAAGACCAGCCCAGCCAACATGGGGAAACCTCGTCTTTACCAAAAAATACAAAAAATTGCCGGGCATGGTGGTGGACACCTGTAGTCCAGTAGTCCCAACTACTCAGGAGGCTGAGGCAGGAGAATCACTTGAACCCGGGGGGTGGAGGCTGCAGTGAAGAGATCGCATCATTGCACTCCAGCCAGGGCAAGACTCCATCTCAAAAAAAGAAAAAAAAAGAAAAAAAAAAAAAGGCAAACCATTATATAACTCTAGCACTTTGGGAGGCTGAGGTAGGAAGATCGCTAACGCCAGGAGTTTGAGACTAGCCTGGGCAACATAGTGATACTCCCATCTCTAAATATTAAAAATGTTTAAATTGGCCCAGCATCGTGGTGCATGCCTGTTATCCCAGCTGCTTTAGAGGCTGAGGCAGGAGGATCCCCAGCCCAGGAAGTTGAAGCTGCAATGAGCTGTGTTTGCAACACTGCACTCCAGCCTGGGCAACAGGGAGAGAGTGTCTCAAAAAATAAAATAATTATTATTTTTTTAAACTGTGGCAAAGACGTAGGAATTGGAGACAGAATGGCTTGCTTACCACTTGGAGACTAGAGTCTCAGTCTATTTGGTATGTCTGTAAAATGGGGCTGAATAAGACTAAAGGGAGGGCACAAGCATCATCCATTCCCAAAGCTGACGCTGGTTAGAAATGTTAACAAGGCAGCTGGGTGCGATGGCTCACACCTGTAATTCCAGCACTTTGGGAGGCTGAGGTGGGTGGATCACTTGAGGTCAAGAGTTCGAGACCTTCCTGGCCAACATGGCGAGACCCCATCTCTACTAAATACACAAAAATTAGCCAGGTGTGGTGGTACACACCTGTAATCCCAGCTACTCAGGAGACTGAGGCAGGAGAATCACTTGAACCTGGGAGGTGGAGGTTGCAGTGAGTCGAGATCATGCCACTGAACTCCAGCCTGGGCGACAGAGTGAGACTCCATCTCAAAAAGAAAAAAATTAAAATTAAAAGATTAAAAAAAAGTTAGCCAGCCAGGCATGGTGGTGTACCACCTGTAGTCCCAGCTATTCAGGAGGCTGTTACAGACAAGACTACACATTTTGCACATTACTCATTTTTATTAATATCCGAGCCTGTTATAGGCTTTTGCCACATTTTCCTTTGGGCTTTCTTGCACAAGAATTGCTTGAACCCAGTAGGCGCAGGTTGCAGTGAGCCAAGATTGCGCCACTGCACTCCAGCCTGGACGACAGAGCAAGACAGAACAAGACTCAGTCTCAAAAAAAAAAAAAAAAAAAACCAGAAATGTTAATGAGGTAACAAAGGGCAAGTGAGGTGGCTCAAGCTTATAATCCCAGCACTCTGGGAGGCCATGGCAGGCAGATCACTTGAGCCCAGGAGTTCGAGACCAGCCTGGGCAACATGGTGAAACCTTGTTTCTACAAAAAATACAAAAATGAACCAGGCATAATGGTGTATGTCTGTAGTCCCACCTACTTGGCAGGCTGAGGTGGGAGGATTGCTTGAGCCCAGGAGGTTGAGGTTGCAGTGAGCTGATACCATGCCACTAAATTCCAGCCTGGATGGCAGAGTGAGACTTGTCTCCAAAAAACAAGAACAAGGCAACAGTAGGCAGGAGAGAATGAGCAACTGTTGACATGAGCTTTAAAGCCAAACCCTGGTGGCCACAAGGGGCAGTAGGAACCTCTAGAAAATTCTGAGCCCAGGAGGATCTAAAAGAAAATGGTAGGTATTTTAATAACAGGTAGGATTTTACAAAGTATTATTAGATTGGAGAAGGCGGCATGTTGAAGAAGCAAGAAAGCCCAAAGCGAAATATGGCAAAAGCCTATAACAGGCTCAGATATTAATATGAGTAATGTGTAAAATGTGTAGTCTGTCTGTAACAGCGAGTGAGAAGCATAATTGCTCAACCAAAGGGCTAGGAGCTAAAATTGTGGGTACGATGGGACTAAAAGGACCCCAAAACTATCACCAGCTAGGTTCACGACCATCACTGCAATAAAATGTCCCAGCATCCCAAGGTTGAGGAATCTTTTTGGAACCCTGAAGTTCCCCTTCATTATCACTAGATGGCGCCAAGAACACAACAAAGGACTCTAAGGTCCCAGAGCAACCAGAAACCTATCAGCGGGGAGGGGACATTTTCTCTGCAAGGAATTTCCCACTTCTCTGGGAGGGCTTTGGGTCCCTTCCTTCTATATATTTTTGCTATCGATCTTGATGTTTCTGAGCCTTTGAGATCCCTGAAACAACGGACATGAAGGAGACCCCCTGAAGAAACCTTTTATGCAAGACTCTCGGTTTGGCTTGGGCTAATAACAAACAGAACCCTGGATGGGGACCCCAGCCTGCCTAGACCCCCTGAGGAAAAAAGTGGGACCAGGCTCACACCACCCCCCTCAGAGCGCCCCCCCCCCAACCGCCCCCAGCCCCACTTTCCAACCCACTCACTGCCTGGTCTGCTCCCGGTTGGAATAGGTGACATTCACCACTGCCGTCTCACTCTCAGTGTTCACTGCAGAGAAAAGAGAGGACAGCGTCAGAGCAGGGAAATCTGGAGGCCCAACCAATGAATCTCCAACTCCAGCTTTCCACATTTTGAGATCAAGAAGACATCTGGCAGGCCAGGCGCGGTGGATCACGCCTGCAAATCCTAGCACCTTGGGAGGGCGAGGCTGGCGGATCACTTAAGCCCAGGAGATCAGCCTGGCCAACACAGTGAAACTCTGTCTCTACTAAAAAATACAAAAATTAGCTAGGCATAGTGGCACGCGCCTGTAGTCCCAGCTACTGGGGAGGCTGAGGCAGGAGAACTGCTTGAATCACTTGAACCTGGGAAGCAGAGGTTGAAGTGAGGTGAGATCGTGCCACTGCACTCTGAACCTGGGCAAGAGGGAGATTCCGCCTCAAAAAGAAAAAAAAAAAAAAAGACATCTGGCAGATACTCCAACTTGAATAAAAAGGCAAAAAAAAAAAAAATTTCCCCTTTCAAGGGAGCTACTTGAAAATTCAAATTTACCAGGCAGGGCATGGTAGCTCGTGCCTTTAATCCCAGGACTTTGGGAGGCAGAGGCAGGTGGATCACTTGAGCTTGAGAGACCAGCCTGGTCAACATGGCAAAACCCTATTGCTAACAAAAAACACAAAAATTAACCGGGCGTGGTGCTGCACCCTTGTAGTCCCAGCTACTCAGGAGGCTGAGGTGGGAAGATCACTTGAACCCAGGAGGCAGAGGTTGCAATGAGCCAAGATTGTGCCGCTGCACTCCAGCCTGGGTGACGGAGTGAGACCCAGTCTCAAAAAAACAAAGAAAGAAAGAAAATTCAAATTTACCTTCTTGCTTTTTGTAATTTGCTCAGTCGGTTCCCAAGAGAGTAGATACACAAATGGGTGTAGCCGCCCTATCAGCAGTTGCACAACAAGGCTATATGGCAACGCAAACACTACTACCCACCTCCACACACTCTAAAGGGAGTAAATTCCCTTTAGAAAGTTAAACTAGTTGGCCGGGAGTGGTACCTCACACCTGTAATCCCCAGCACTTTGGGAGGCCGAGGCAGGTAGATCACCTGAGGTCAGGAGTTTGAGACCAGTCTGACCAATATGGTGAAACCCATTTCTACTAAAATTACAAAAATTAGCTGGGGGCCGGGCGCGGTGGCTCAAGCCTGTAATCCCAGCACTTTGGGAGGCCGAGACGGGCGGATCACGAGGTCAGGAGATCGAGACCATCCTGGCTAACACGGTGAAACCCCGCCTCTACTAAAAAAAATACAAAAAATCCAGCCGGGCCAGGTGGCTACGCCTGTAGTCCCAGCTACTCGAGGCTTGAGGCAGGAGAAATTACGTGAACCCGGAGGCGGAGCTTGCAGTGAGCTGGAGATCCGCCACTGCACTCCAGCCTGGGTGACAGAGCCGGTGACTCCGCCTCAAAAAAAAAAAAAAAAAAAATTAGCTGGGTGTGGTGGCGTATACTGTAGTCCAGCTACTTGGGGAGGCTGAGGCAGGAGAATCGCTTGAACCCGGGATGTGGAGGTTGCAGTGAGCCAAGATCGTGCCACTGCACTCCAGCCTGGGCAACAGAGCAAGATTCTGTCTCAAAAAAAAAAAAAGTTGAACTAGTTAAAAATCAACACATGCGGCCGGGTGCGGTGGCTCATGCCTGTAATCCCAGCACTTTGGGAGGCCAAGGTGGGCAGATCACGAGGTCAGGAGATCAAGACCATCCTGGCTAACACAGCGAAACCCCGTCTCCACTAAAAATACAAAAAATTAGCCGGGCGTGGTGGCGGGCGCCTGTAACTCCCAGCTACTTGGGAGGCTGAGGCAGGAGAATGGCATGAACCTGGGAGCTTGCAGTAAGCTGAGATGGTGCCACTGCACTCCAGCCTGGGCAACAGAGTGACATTCTGTCTCAAAAAAATAAAAATAAAAAATAAAACACATGCTGAATGAGATTAGCAATTTATAGAAGTAAACATCCCAAGAAATGGCCTGCAAAGATATGGCTGACAAAACTTGTAAACACCTAAATCCATTCTAGCAGTCTATGTATTCTCAAGGACACAAGAACCAACGTGTATTAAAATCTAGCTAAACAGAGGCCGGGCACAGTGGCTCACGCCTGTAATCCCAGCATTTCAGGAGGCCGAGGCAGGTGCATCACTTGAGGTCAGGAGTTCAAGACCAGCCTGGCCAACATGGCAAAACCCAGTCTCCACTGAAAATACAAAAATTAGCCCAGTGTGGTGGTGCATGCCTGTAATCCCAGCTACTTGGGAGGCTAAGACAGGAGGATTGCTTCAACTCAGGAGGTGGAGGTTGCAGTGAGCAGACATTGCGCGCCACTGAACTTCAGACTGGGTGACAAAGCGAGACTCTATCTCAAAAAAAAAAAAAAAAAAATCCTGCTAAATGGACTGACAGGAATGGCTGTAGAAGTCTAGAAAGAAAAAAAATAATTTGCATGTTTTCCAGGGGAAAGGATTTCCTGTCTTGGATGTGGCCATTGTAGCCTCAGGATGCTAACCATTGATCCCATCAAAATTCTTGGCTCTAGGAGAATGGTTTGGCAAGCTGACATTAGAATCCCAAGCAATCTAGAAACATATTTCTCACTTACAATTATTAAAATTAACCGTCTGAGGTGGGAGAATCACTTCAGAAGGTCGTGCCAGGAATCTGAGACCAGCCTGGCAACACAGGGAGACCCCATCTCTACAAAAAAATTTAAAAAAAAAAAAAAAAAAAAAAAATCAGCCGGGTGCAGTAGTAAACACCGACAGTCCCAGCTACTTGGGAGGCTAAGGCAGCAGGAGAATCACTTGATCCCAGAGGTTTGAGGCTGCAGTGAGCTATGATCACACTGCATTCTAGCCTAGGAGGCAGAACTAGACTCTGTTTCAAATAAATAAATAAATAAATAAATAAAGTTAACTTTCTTTCTCCTATACCAATGTCTTGTGAATTTCGGTCCCCTGGGCTTGCTCAACCATGGGGTGGGGGACCATGGTTTAAATTAAGCCTCTGCCCCCACAACACTGAGGACAGAGAAGGCACTTGATCACAAACTTCAGTGCAAAGAATCTGTCATCCAGGCTGGAGTACAGTGGTGTAATCAGAGTTCACAGAAGCCTTTAACTCCTGTGCTAAAGCTATTCCTCCCCTCTCAGCCTCCCAAAGTCCTGGGATTATAGGCATGAGCCACCACGCTAGGCCCCAGACCACTCTTAACTGCTCTGGCCTGCATCAGCAGGTCTCTCCCTCCTCAGTGGTAAGGAAGCTTCTGCAAGAACAATCTTCCAGTGACTGGAAATACAGTAGTAAACCAAAAAAACCTCTGCCTTTGTGGAGTTTATGGAGAGAGAGACAACAATAAGCATAATAAATAAGCAAGTTCTACAGAATATTTGACAGTGATGACTGCTATGGAGAAATATAAATCAGATGAGGTCAGGTGTGGTGGCTCACTCCTGTAATCCCAGCAGTTTGGGAAGCCAAGGCGGGTGGATCACAAGCTCAAGAGACCAGCCTAGTCAATATGGTGAAACCCCATCTCTACTAAAGTACAAAAATTAGCTGGGTGTGGTGGTGGGTGCCTGTAGTCCCAGCTACTTGGGAGCTGAAGCAGAAGAATCGCTTGAACCCAGCAGGCAGAGGCTGAAGTGAGCCGAGATCACACCGCTGCACTCCAGCCTGGGTGACAGAGACTGTATCTCAAAAACTAATAATAATAATAATAAATCACATGAAAGAGGATGAGATAAGTAGAAAGAATGGACCTCACTCACAGTGACTTTTGAGCAGACTTAAGGACTTTCTCTATTGTCCAACAAAGTCAAACATTTCCCACACGGTTCTCTCCAAGTAGCAGATATCTTTCCAGATAGGATGTGTTACAGCTCCCTAGTGAGCCTTGGATAAATTTAAACTAGTGTTGACTCCTTATACACCACTCAGTGAAATTCAGCATGCACTTGCTTCCAAGCCACTGCTCAATCTTACTGTTTGTCCAGGAGTAACGTATTCATTAGTCTAAACTGTGAACAGTACTGAGCAGTAGTTATCAGTTAGTCCTGCTGCATCCTGGCATTTAAGATAAAGGGCAAGCTACAAGATTAGAGCAGGTTAGAACGTATTTGATAGGTTCATCAGTTTACTCTTGGGTGGGTGAAGGTTTTCATCATTTATAATCATTTATAGCTTGCCCCTTTCCACAAATAATTTGAAGAGGAATATCTAAATCTCAAACCAAGTGATTATCCACTTGTTTCTTTAAGATCTCCAAACCTAACCCAGTATCTTGTCTGCCTAAAGACCACCTTATATCCAACCAAAGTCACTTTCCATTACTAAATGGACAAAACTTGTTTCATTTTGTTTTTGAAACAATAAAGAGTCTTGCTGTCACTCAGGCTGGAGTGCAGTGGCACAATCACAGCTTACTGCAGCCTTGGCCTCCTGAGCTCCAGCAATCCTCTTGCCTCAGCCTCCCTAGTGACTGGGACTGCAGATATCCACCACCACTCCCAGGTAATTTCTTGTAGACATGGAGTCTCACTCTTTCCCAGGCTGGTCTCAAAACTCTTGTGGCTCAAGATATCCTCCCAACTTGGCCTCCCATAGTGCTGGCATTACAGGTGTGAGTCACTGCACCCAGCTGGCAAACTTTTTATGACCTAGAATTCTTTTATCATTTTTCCTTCTGAGGGCCTACTCTTCAAACGATTTTGCTTACCTATCGAACTACATTAACTAAGTATTAAATCCTCTGCTTTTTTTTTAATTGACCAAAGACATACATTCCTACCAATCAGAGCTTCTAAAAAGAGACAACCGGTTGATTATTCCAGCCAAAAACAAGAAACATGAAGCTTTTAAAGTAAAATGGCTGCAGGGTAACTCAGGTTGAATGCAAGATTTCTGTTCTTAGACTATTTCTAAAATCCTGGGATAGCCATTTCTACCTTGGTTGATCCCTAAGAACCTGGAGACTCCATGCTGGGAAGGAGTGGCTTTGTTCAAGCCTCCTGCTAAACAGAAGAGAAACCCAGTTCCACAGATAACTAAGACCCAAAGCCGAGGCCAAGAGTCCAGGCCCCCAATCCAATGTACTTCCCTGTGTAACACATTCTATCTGCCTTTCTTCTTTTGGTTTTCAATGTTGATTTGATCATGGAAAGTGAAGCAGAGGCCGGGCGTGGTGGCTCACGCCTGTAATCCCAGCACTTTAAGAGTGTGAGGCGGACAGGTCACAAGGTCAGGAGATGAGACCATCCTGGCCAACATGGTAAAATACGTCTCTACTAAAAATACAAAAATCAGCTGGGTATGGTGGCACGTGTCTGTAATCCCAGCTACTCAGGAGGCTGAGGCAGGAGAATTGCTTGAACCCAGGAGGTGGAGGTTGCTATGAGCCAAGATCATGCCATCTTCACTCCAGCCTGGTGACAGAGCAACACTCCATCTCAAAAAAAAAGAGAAAAGAAAAGAAAAAAGAAAAAGAAAAAGAAAGAAACAAAGTGAAGCAGAATAAATGCACCAAACTCCTCCAACCCCCACCACAAGCACCACCCCATGCCCGGCCCACTCTTACCTTGCTCACAGTTCTCTACTGTCCCATACTGAGCCAGCAGGCTGTCCAGTACCTAGGAGCATGGAGAAGGGAAGTACACTTAACTCTGAGTCCCAGGACCCTTGCAAAGCAGCCACTGGACACCCTGCATCCTAAAGCAATGGGGCATACACAGAGTCATAGGAGTGTTTGAGCATTATTACCTGTCCAGTGTGACCTTTCTGGGGTGCTAATGCGGATGGGGTGTCTTTGCAGGACTGTACTTAAGTTCTGCCTTAAGGGCTTTTTGGGAAGCAGACCTGGGCTGCCTGGGTCCCTAAATTATCTTCTGCCACATTACCAAGTTTAGGGCTTAGGAAACACTCATCTACCATCTCCCTAATGCCTCTCACCATAGGGACAACCTAAAAGATGGGGCTGTGGGTTAAGAAAAGATAAGGCTGGGCGCAGTGGCTCACTTGAGGTAAGGCATTTGAGACCAGCCTGATCAACACAGTAAAACTCTGTCTCTAATAAAAATACAAAATTAGCCGGGCATGGGGGTACACGCCTGTAATCCTAGCTACTTGGGAGGCTGAGGCAGGAGAATCGCTTGAACCTGGAGGAAGAGGTTGCAGTGAGTCAAGACCACGCCACTGCACTCCAGCCTGGGCAGAGAGCAAAACTCCATCTCAAAAAAAAAAAAAACAGAGAGAAAGGAAGAGGAAGGACGGACGGAAGGAAGGACGGATGGACGGACGGACGGACGGGACCCAGGCTTCCCTGGCCTGGCCCCAGACCTCCCCAATCATTTCTGGCAGCTCCAGCTGGTCCAGATGTACTTTCTAGGCTCCAGTATCCCATTCCATTTAGAGTTTCCCCCAAATACTTACTTCCCATCGGAGCTGAGGTGGAATATTTCGGATTTGAATTTTCCGGCTCCTGAAAGTAAAGAGGGAGCAGAATTAAAGAAAGCTCTGAATACATGAGGGGTCTGTAAACTTGCAGTTTCTAATCCTTGCCCCAGTTTCTATTTCCCTACCTTCAGCTCACCAACACCATAGTCTTAAAATCTAAGAATAAACTTTTAGGAATGGAAACTTGCAGTAGGGGTACCTTGCTTTAGAGACCAAAATTATCATGAATGCTACCACACCTAGGAATGCAGAATCAGGTGTTCTAAGCACTCAGTTAACATTTCAAACAAAAAAAAAAAACACACACACACACAACTGTTTTGTTTATCCCACTACTTTCTCACTCATTCCTTTATTCAGTAAGCAGGTTACCATAACTATGTTCCGGGCACTAGGAATACAAAGCTAAATAAGACATTATTTTTTATTTTTTATTTGTTTTTAAGACAGAGTCGGCCGGGCGCGGTGGCTCAAGCCTGTAATCCCAGCACTTTGGGAGGCCGAGACGGGCGGATCACAAGGTCAGGAGATCGAGACCATCCTGGCTAACTTGGTGAAACCCCGTCTCTACTAAAAAATACAAAAAACTAGCCGGGCGAGGTGGCGGGCGCCTGTAGTCCCAGCTACTCTGGAGGCTGAGTCAGGAGAATGGCGTGAACCCGGGAGGCGGAGCTTGCAGTGAGCTGAGATCCGGCCACTGCACTCCAGCCTGGGCGACAGAGCGAGACTCTGTCTCAAAAAAAAAAAAAAAAAAAAAAGACAGAGTCTCGCTCTGCCACCCAGGCTGGAGTGCAATGGCACGATCTCGGCTCACTACAACCTCTGCCCCCTGGGTTCAAGCGATTCTCCTGCCTCAGCCTCCCTAGTAGCTGGGATTACAGGTGTGCGCCACCACATCAGGCTAATTTCTGTATTTTTATTAGAGACGGGGTTTCACTATATTGGCCAGGCTGGTCTTGAACTGCAGGCCTCAGGTGATCTGCCCATCTCGGCCTCCCAAAATGCTGAGATTACAGGCATAAGCCACAACACCTGGCCCAAGGCATTATTAATTAATCTAACAACCATTTAATTAATACCTACTTCACATACTACTTTGTTCCAGATGCTGGAAACACAGAAATAAACAAAAGAGACAAAATGCCTGGTTGAAGGTGTTCACAATTTATTAGGTGAGATAATATACACAAACAAATCACAGCAGGATATAGTGCAGTGGTTAAGTCCTTGGCACAGATACGGATTTAAACCTATGCTCCACTTACTAGTACTGACCTTTACAAGTACTTACTAGTACTAAACTGACTGTTTAACCTCTTCAAGGCCATTTCGTTCACAGGGTGGTAGGTGATGCTAGAAAATGTAAGTACTTAAAGTGTAACAATAGATGTATCTGTGAATACTAAGGTGGGAGTGATTAACACAGGTACAAGTCAGCATAATGCCACTACTTTTCTCTCTCCCAATAACTATACAATATTTTTTTCTTCCCAGCTTTATTATGACTATTATTTACTAACAATCTTGTAAAGTGCTCTGTCACCCAAACTGGAGTGCAGTGGCATAAACACAGTTCACTGCAGCCTAGACCTCCTGGGATCAAGCGATCCTCCCACCTCCCACCCTCCTGTATAGCTGGGACCACATGTGCATGCCACTATGCCCAGGTAATTTCTTCTTCCCATCTTTAAAATGTAATTTTTAGGCAGGTGTGATGGCTCATGCCTGTAATCCCAATGCTTTGGGAGGCCGAGGCAGGCCAATCACTTGAGGTCAGGAGTTGGAGACCAGCCTGGTCAACATGGTGAAATTCCCTCTCTACAAAAAAAAAAAATTAGCAGGGTATGGTGGCACGTGCCTGTAATTCCAGCTACTCAGGAGGCTGAGGCAGGAGGATTGCTTGAACCGGGGAGGCAGAGGTCACAGTGAGCCAAGATCAAACCAGTGCACTGCAGCCTGGGCAACAGAGTGAGACTCGTTTTAAAAAAAAAAAAAAAGCTAATTTTCCCTAAGGAAGGCTTTCAGGTTCAGGACTGACTCCCAGATCACTTGCTCACCACCCCAATCAATGCTCTAATCCCTGTGTTTAAGACTTCTAAATTGACTTAATGCATTGGTCAATTGCATTTGTATCTTTGTTTATCCTTGATTACAAACTCTTTTTGAGACGGAGTCTCGCTCTGTCACCCAGGCTGGACTGCAGTGGCCGGATCTCAGCTCACTGCAGCCCTCCCCGGTTCACGCATTCTCCTCGCCTCAGCCTCCCGAGTAGCTGGGACTACAGGCTCACCACCTCGGGCCTCGGCTAGTTTTTTGTATTTTAATAGAGACGGGGTTTCACCGTGTTAGCCAGGATGGTCTCGATCTCCTGACCTCATGATCCGCCCGTCTCGGCCTCCCAAAGTGCTGGGATTACAGGCTTGAGCCACCGCGCCCGGCCCCTTGATTACAAACTCTTAGTCCAAGGACAATGTCCAAAAAAACTCTAGTGGCTTGAAGGAAAACTGAACTAGAAACTAAGAAAGTCTAGTTCTAGCCCTTAACCTGCCCCTGACTGGCTGTTCCTCTAATTAAGCCTCTCTTAAGCTTCGGGCCTCAGTATTCCTATCTGACATGCCAGCCCTTGCCAAGCCTGGGGGAAAGGGTGCTGAAAACATAAGGGACCAGAGAAAAGGGATGCTAAGCTCTAGCTGTAAAAGCATTGACCTTGGCTATCCTGAGCCAGTTCACTCACTTCACCCATGTGACCTCAATATCTCCAGCTTTACAGTGGATACAAGCAAGGTCTCTATGATATTTTCTAGCCTGCCATTCTAAATATGTTAAGGAAAACTCTCTGAGGGATGAAATAATGGGGAAAGAAGGAAATAAGTATTGAAGAGAATCTCTGCGGCTTTCTTTGGTTTGTTCATGAACTTGACCTAAGTAGGTCAGATTATAGCAGGACAAAATAATAAGATACAAATCCAGTTCCAGGTCCCCAAATGCCATCAGACCACCTTTTTGTGATTCAATTCATTGGCCAAGAGGGAACCCCTGCCTCTACCCTTGTGAGGAATTTCCCAGAACTCATTTGATGACCAACTAGACAGACTGAAAATGTAGAAGCCCTCACAATGAAAGCAAAGCTGCTGGAAGAAATGAGGAAAAGAAATGGCCATGCCATTGGAAGACTGAGAACACAGACCTAGTTTAACACCTATAACAGGTATTGCCCAGGCCCAGGCCCAGGACCTCCCTCAAGGGAACACTTCTGGATGAAGGGCAGAGAGGTCGGGGTGGCTTACCTGGGAGTTCAAACCAGTAAGGGCCTAAGGGAACCCCAGTTTAGGAGCCCAGTTTGAAGTGTGCTCTTTCAAGATGGTCCCTTAGTACAATCTAAGGTCAAAGGTCAAAATTCCCTCACACTTCAAACTCCCAGTTTTAGAGGCTTTCTTTCGTGGAGGGGATGGGGGGAGGAGAAGGGTGGCAGTGGTGAAATCAAATCTCTGCTGGGATGTTAATCCATATCCTGAAAGCAATGGCAGGCAGATCGTCTGGAATGTCTGGAATGTTCCAGGAGAGGGAGGGGGAGGAGGGCAGGGCCACCCAACCAATGAAAGAAAAGACATCCTGGCAGCCCTCCCCCACCCCCAACCAGCAGAGACTCACCCAGCCCTCCAGGGCACACACCCCACCCTGGGAACCCACTCCAGGCCCCTCCAGGCCTCCTTTCAGCAAAGCCCCCAGCCCTGATTAAAACACAACGAGGGGGCAGGGAGGCACAGAGGCCATGAAGAACCTTTGTCTTTTAAGCCCTTGGCCCAGTTTCTATTAAGTATGGTGCTACCTAATTTCTTTCAGGCCCAAAGCACATGGGGCATTGCTGAGAACTGTAACCTGTATTTTCCTTCGCTTGGTCCCAGTCTCATTCATTCCACAAACACTTAGAGAAGGCCTGGTGTGGGCTGAGCTCCGGCAATGTATTGGGAACTTGGGGAATCCAGATGGAAGCTAAGAGCACCCTAACTGGTTACTTCTTCACTCTGAACCTTAGTTACCTCCTATGAAACTTGAATAAGGCTTTTATGAAGACTTCAAAGAGAAGTTGTATAAAACAAGCTGTTTGCCATGTAGTAAGCACTCAGTCCATGTCCAAGTCCCCAGTCCCAGGGAACTGGAGTATCCAGACTAGCATGGAAAGAGGCAGGCAGGTAGGGTTGACAATAGTAACAATTATTAAGATTTTACTTATGCACTGGTGGGGAAAATAGTGAAAAATACCACTGCCTAGAGCCCCACCCCACTCCCCCATCTCCCCAGTTAAAGGGTCCAGGTACCAGGGACCAGGGACCCACTCCAGTACTTCAGTAGATCAGCTTCTACCAGAGCTACAAAGTGCCTTTGCCCTGTGGGCAGTATCTCCTGGGCACCTTCTATGTGCCTGGATTGCCGAAACCAATGAACATCCATTGTTCAGAAAAGGAAGGTGAACTCTGAGTTCATTAATTCCCCCCACCCTCTTCCACCCTCCTATAGCTGATAAACCTGTGGATTCAAAGAATGAAGCAACCAGTCCCTGGCAATAAAGGCAACAGTTGCACCAGCCTATTTTCCTGGGTGTCAACATGCTGTGGCTTCTGGTGCCCTCTGCCTGCCTTGATCTACAGAGCAGTTATCAGATCCTGGGCCAGGGGTGGGGCATGTGGGGGCAGGGGCGGCAGCTTGCCAGATACATAGTAGCTATTGAGGATTCACCTCTCAAAGGCTGCTGGGCCAAGGAGGGGGCATAAGAGCAACAAAGACGGAGTGACCATTCTCCAGAAGCCCAGGGGGGATTCAGGAGAAAACAGAGGGAAAGAGCATCCTTGCAACAGCTTAAGAAGCTATGTAGGAAGTAAGAGATTCAGGGAGCACAGGGAGAGGGCCCCTGGGAGGAGATGAGATTGGGAACTCTCCCTAGGCTGACAGTTCTCATCCTTTCATACCTCAAGAGTTCAGAGAAGGCCGGCCGCGGTGGCTCAAGCCTGTAATCCCAGCACTTTGGGAGGCCGAGACGGGTGGATCACGAGGTCAGGAGATCGAGACCATCCTGGCTAACACGGTGAAACCCCGTCTCTACTAAAAAATACAAAAAACTAGCCGGGTGAGTTGGCGGGCGCCTGTAGTCCCAGCTACTCGGGAGGCTGAGGCAGCAGAATGGTGTAAACCCAGGAGAGGGAGACAGTGAGCTGAGATCCGGCCACTGCACTCCAGCCCGGGGGACAGAGCGAGACTTCGTCTCAAAAAAAAAAAAAAAAAAAAGAGTTCAGAGAAGTGTCACTGACTTGACTTACACCAAAGAGAAAAGAAAACAGTTCTCAATTAGGGAAGAGCCTACTTTTTTTTTTTTCTTTGAGACAGAGTATTGCTCTGTCATCAGTGCAGTGGTGGGATCTTGGCTCACTGCAGCCTTGACTTCCCAGGCTCAAGTGATCCTCCCACCTCAGCCTCCTGAGCAGCTGGGACCACAGGCACATGCACCATCACGCCTGGCTCCAATTTTTTTTTTTTTTTTTTTTTTAATTTGTAGAGATGGGGCTTCACTATGTTTTCCAAGCTGGTCTCACACTCCTGTCTGTCCTCAAGCGATCCTCCCACCTCAGCTCCCAAAGTGCTGAAATTATAGATGTGAGCCACCACACCAGGATGACAATAATTTGACGTCATCAAATACCTAGTCAATGTTCAATATGCCAAATAATCACTTTTCAACTAACTATGGAAATAGGAAGCTGGGAAAAGAAGTTAATAGTTTAAAGAATTATAGGTGGGATGTTTTGATTTATCGGAGTGCAATTCCATGGCACAGACCCACTGTTCACTGGGTCATGTGAACTCTTAAAGTGTTTTCTATTTTGTCCTCCAGCCTAAAGTGAGTTTACTTTGGCAAAGGCCTTCTGTTCCCTTTATGTCTTCAAAAAGGCAGCACAGGGACAGTGCAAAGAGTCTGGATTCAAACAGGCTTTGGGTTCAAATTCTGGCTGTGGTTCTGTGTGGCTGTGTGACTCAGACAAGATACTCAACCTCCCCATCTCAGTACCCTGGTCTGTAAAACATCCATTGATACCACCTTAGCGGGTAGGGAGGATTATATGAGATAATGAATCTCAGAGCCTGGCATGTTAATTCCCTTCGGTTAAAGTAGAAGTTAGGGCCGGGTACTGTAGCTCACGCCTGTAATCCCAGCACGCTGGGAGACCGAGGTGGGTGAGTCATGGGGTCAGGAGTTCGAGACCTGCCTGGCCAACATGGTGAAACCTAGTCTCTATTAAAAATATATAAATTAGCTGGGCATAGTGGCGCACACCTGTAATCTCAGCTACTTTGAAGCAGAAGAATCGCTTGAACGAGAGAGGCGGGGAGGTTGCAGTGAGATCGCACCATTGTACTCCAGCCTGGGTGACAGAGCATGACTCTGTCCCCGACCCCACCTTCCCCAAAAAATACATATATATATATACACCCCAAAAAAAAAAAATTAGCCAGGCATACACCTGTGATCCCAGCTACTCAGGAGACTGAGATGGGAGGATCACCTGGGCCCAGGAGGCAGAGGTTGCAGTTAGCTGAGATGGCACCATTGCACTCCAGCCTGGGTGACAGAGTGAGATCCTGTCTCAAACTAAATAAATAAAGTGTAAGTTAGGAGCCAGGCACGATGGCTCACTCCTGTTGTCAATCTTTTAAAGTCATATTGTAATTCTTATATTTTAGAAATACATACTGAAAGTTACAAATAAAATGACATGTCTAAGATTTGCTTCAAAATAATCAGAGCGCAGGGGAAAATGAAAACAGACTGCATATGCATGGTAATTGTTAAAGCTAACTGATGGGTGGTACATGGAGGGGTTATTACATTATCCTTTCTACTTTTATGTTTGTATTTCTTTCCATAATAAAAAGGTAAAAACAAAAAAGACTGGTAATTCCAGCTCACCCAGTTCTGAAGTCATAAGCAGTTCAAAATTAATAGAAACTAGTATGAAGTAATGAAATTTTCCTTTTGGTGTTCTATTCGAAAGAATCCAGAGCATTGAGGAGCTTACGGAGGCTGGAAGGAGACTAGGGCTTGGGGTCCAAGGGAGGAAGGAGCAAATGCACCAGATGAGACGGTCTCAGAAAGAGGCCTCCCAAGAAAGGAGTGTGCACAGTGTGAATGGGAACTCTAGGTCTCAGGGAGGGAGGCTGAAAACAGCCCCTGGGACTGGGATTTCTCTAATCCTCTGCAAACCTGCTTTCAACCTCCATACCCAGAAGCAAGGATGCCATTTTCAATCACATTTATGGCCTCCCTCACCCCTCCCTAGAGGGAGAAGTGCCTTTAAACTGGGGTGGGGCAAGCCAGTTGAAGGAAGGGAGGAGGGCAAGGTGGGAGCAGGTTTTGGAATCTTGTCAAGTTTGGGGCCCCAATTCCCCTAAGGCCCCTGTCATGAGTCAAGCCTGGACTTTCATCTCCAGCAAAGAAGTAGGATTAAACCGGGATCTTCAGATTAGAACCTTCACCTCCACCCTTCCCCCAGGCCAAGCTTCCGGCTCCATGTGTGGTCTTGGACAAGTCAAGCCTTCAAATCTGGACCTCAGTTTCTCACATCTGGGAAACTAGGAGTAGGATTAATCCATCTTAGAGGGTCCTGTGTCCCCAGACAGGGATCAACCCTGTCTACCTATAAGAAAACACCTTCTTAATTAGACGGATTGTCTGTGCCCTAATAGTCTGAATAACTGGTTCTTAACTTTTTTTTTTTTTTTTTTTTTTGAGATAGTTCCAGTTAGGATAAAAGGCAAGAACACTCCACCAGAAAAATGCACTTTGCACGTCATTTCAAGATTTCAGGGGTTAATGAACACTTTCGAATTCATCCATAACCCCAAAGTAAAGACACACTGCTTAATGCCCATCCCCACCTAACACTTTTAACTTCATCCCAATGATATCTAAGTCTTCAGTCAAGGCTGCAGGCATCTCAAGAAGTAGAGAAGGCATCAGCCTGAAGCAATTAGAAAACAAAGCTAGACTGGGAGCCGGTTTGGGGTTCCCCGGATGCTGGAAAATGAGCAACAAACATGTTTCAAACCTGCAAAAACACACACACCATGCTCACATCATCTAACAGGTACCAGATTTCTAATCAGAAGTCAAGAAGCTGGTGGTTTCTGGTAAGAGTCCAGCTGCTTGGAGCCATTTCTTCGTTGTTGTTGTTGTTGTTGTTGTTGTTGTTATCTTGATAGCTACTATACACTGGGCCTTCTCTGTCCACTACAAAAACCACTAATTACATTTGGCTGCTCTGCTGAGGCTCTTGCAGTGTGGCCAGTCCAACTGAGCAACTGAATTTTTCATTCTGTAACTTTAAGTGTTAGGCCGCGCGTGGTGGCACACACCTGTAATCCCAGCACTTTGGGAGGTCGAGGCAGGTGGATCACCTGAGGTCAGGAATTTGAGACTAACCTGGCCAATATGGCAAAACCCTGCCTCTACTAAAAATACAAAAATTAGCTGGGCATGGTGGGCATGCCTGTAAATCCCAGCTACTGGGAAGGCTGAGGCACAAGAATCGCTTGAACTTGGGAGGCAGAGGTTGCAGTGAGCAGAGATCGTGCCACTGCACTGCAGCCTGGGTGACAGAGCAAAACTCCGTGTCAAAAAATATATATATATAACTATTTAACTTTTTCAACTGTAAACTTTATGAAATTTAAAAACAGAGCAAGTGTTTCCAGTCAAAACGTAGCATCTGAATTTGGAACGTGTTGTTAAGTATAAAATAAAATATGGCCGGGTGCAATGGCTCACACCTGTAATTCCAACACTTTGGGAGGCCGAGGTGGGTGGATCACCCGAGGTCAGGAGCTCAAGACCAGCCTGATCAACATGGCGAAACCCCATCTCTACTAAAAATATAAAACATTAGCCGGGTGTGGTGGCAGGTGCCTATAATCTCAGCTACTTGGGAGGCTGAGGCTCAAGAACCACTTGAACCCAGGAGGTTGAGGTTGCAGTGAGTTGATTTCATGCCACTGCACTCCAGCCTGAGCAACAGAGTGAGACTCTGACTCGAAAAATAATAAATAAATAAATAAAAATAATTTTAATCTAGTTTAGAATACTAGATTTCTAAAACTTGAGTACCCTCCAAAAAAAGATTAAATATCTCTTTAATAATTACTTATACTGATTGCATGTTGAAATCATTTTTTATATGTTGAGTTAACTATCTTTAAAATTAATTTCACCTGTTTCTTTAATATGGCTCGTAGAAAATAAAAACTTACATGTATGGCTCACATTGCATTTCTATTGGACAGTGCTGGGCACTGTGCTACAGTACCCAGCACACAGTGATTGGCATGGTCCCTGCTTTCACCAGGTTAAAAGTCCAGCAGGGGACTTGGTTTGATTTGGTTTGGTCTGGGATAAGAGAACAGACAAAGCTAACTGGGGAGTGAGGGAGGGATGCTCACTGGACCCCTTCAGAAGTAGATGATTCTGCTAACTCTTCAACAAGAGGGTTCCATGTGGCTGACACCAGAGTAGAAGACCCCTCCCAAAGCTGGCCCTTCTCCCAATTGTCCCTCCCATCTGGAAGTTGCCCTAAGGTGCCAACCTCTGCCTTTTCCAGAAAATCACAACTGACTCAGCCCTTCCTCCCCACCCCACCTCCTTATCCCTACAGGGTAGAGAGGCGGTGAAAAAAAAAAAATTGTCCAAGAAAACTTCTGAAGGGGGCGGACCTGGCACGCTTCAGGCATGGCAGTAGCTGAGAAAAGGGGCGGGGGCGGGGAAGGGAGGAGGAGCTGGCCAAAAGCCCAGGGCTCTGTGCCAGGCTGATCCAGAGGCAGGGCAGCCAGACAGGCAGGAGGACAGGCAGGAGGACAGGCGGGCGGGCGGGCTGTCGGGTGGCAGGCTGGCAGGGGTAGAGGCCAGAAAACATTGACCTACTGGGAGATGTGGGACTGAGCAGAGCAGATGCCACCACCACAAAGAAAGCCAGAGTGTGAGGGGACTGGAAGGCAAGGACACCACTGGAATGCAACTATCACCCTGTGAACAAGGTCTTTTAATGTATGTGGCATACACACACTGCCTCCTTCCTATACTCCTTGTTGGGGAAAAATAGGAAAGAAAAGCAGGTCACCAAGAGCTACTCTGGGCTGAACCCTTCTTCCCACTCCTCTAGAGGGCTCTTCTACCCATGTTTAGGGGACAGAAGGGAATCACTTAGCTTATATGACCAGACACACACACACACACACACACACACACACACCCCTTAATCTGTCACCAGTAAGTTCCAGTTGAAAAACATCAGATTGATACATTGAGGTAGAAAGGAAAGGGGGTAAGCCTCTGAAGCCTGAGAGGATACTAAACAGTCACCCTCATTTCACAGATGGAGAAACTGAGGCTCAGAGAAGGAAACAGACTTGCCAACTTGGAGGCAGGACTAGTAGCCTGCTTGTGCTCACTGCACCAAACTCCTCTGCTTTCTCTCTGAAGACAAGTGTTAATACAGCAGAAGCCTGAACAGCCCCGACGTCAGGAGCAGGAAAAGTGCCCATATTCTGTATGGTTAAGCGCGTGCCAACTGGCTTTTACTGCATGCGGCTCTAATTTGGGCACGGGATTTCACTTGCAGAAGAGCTAAGTGCCCTATAATGCGGCTGGATGGCTGTCAGGGAGATTTTTTAGCGGGGTGAAAGGGTGCTCACCAAAAATTCCTACCATGCAAAATGTCATCTTGCTCTGGGGGAGGAAGAAAGCAACTTGTGGAAGGTACTAAGTGGCGGGGGTCAAGCTAACCTCAGCAAGAACACTTTGCTCAATTTGCCTATTTGGGAAATAGTTTGACAAGAAAGCCCATCTGAGCAGCCCCCAAGGAGGCCAAAACGAAGCTCTGGGACAGCCCAGCTCTTTCCAGACAATTCCACATCAGCCTGGGCTAACTGCCACCCTCTCCTCCATCTTAAGTGACTCCCAAAGGGGAGAGGTGGTCATGTGGAAGCACAGAGAATATGGGGGGTCCCTGGGGTGGAGTGAGGGATGTGGAGAAGAAACCATCAGGACAAACCTAAAGTATGAGGACAAATGGAAAAGAGATGACCCAACAGGAGCTGTGCAACTGAGCCTTCCTGCTGGAAGCAGAGATGGGGAGGCCCCCCTCAGGCACACTGCTCACCATCCTTCTCAGACTGGCAGAGGGAAGGGAAGAGTTTCAGAATCTTCCCCCGGGGTCGGGAAGGTTACTAAGCTCCGACAGAGGGATAGGTGGGGGGCAGGAAGACCATCTCCGGCCCGGCCCCGCCTCCCTGGATGATCCCAGCACTTTGGGAAGCCGAAGCGGGCGAATCGCTTTAAGTCAGGAGTTCGAGACCGGCCTCACCAACATGGTGAAACCCCGTCTCTACCAAAAATACAAAAATTAGCCGGGCGTTGTGGCGCATGCCTGTAATCCCAGCTACTTGGGAGGCTGAAGTTGTAATGAGCCGAGATTATGCCACTGTACTCCAGCCTGGGCGACAGAGCACACGCTTGGGCACTCGGGGGCTCAGAGGCCCGGCCGAGGATGGAGCTGGTGCCCAGTGGAAGGCGTCATGCGAGGTGCCTTGGAAAGGGACAGAGTCGGGCTCTGTTCCGTGAGAGGGACAGCCGAGGTGGCCCTCTCAGGAGCAAGGAGAGGAAACCAGACCAGCCTCCAAAGCAATCAGTCTTCGGCAGCTTCCCACTGCACCATGAGAAGGACCCGACGGACATCCACGTGCTCCTCGTGGTCCTTAGTGCCCCCTGGTGAGGATGGGCAAACATCTGGGCACCAGCCAAGCAAGCGTCTGCGTATCCGTGAGTGGCGGGCACTGCGCAGGAGCCCTCAGGGATCCGCATCTCCCCCTAGCTGCCAACCATGACCTGCTGGTGGGAAACACGCACTGCCGCTGGCTTCTTCCTGGCGGGCGCTTCGTCAGCCAGTCTCTCCCCTGACACCGGCCCCTGCGTGGCCCTCCTCCCCTTCAAGTGCCCTCTCAGGGTAGGTCTTCCTCCCCAGGGCTCCGCACGGTCTAGAATGTTCTACCACCAAGGATCCTGTCTGGGAGGACTGAGTGCCTTCCAAGATGGTTCTCGCCTATCCTTGGCCAGGAGGAGGGGACAGCCAAGAGGACCCAGGCGGTGAACACGGCCCCTCGCGGTGGAGCAGGGGAAAGCGCAGCAGAGCGGGCCACTGAGGGGGACGGCGATATGGGGCTGAGACTGAGGGGAGACTGAGGGGGACAGGGACTGAGGGGGAGAATGAGAGAGAGACTGAGAGGGAGACTGAGGGGGACGGGGACTGTGGGGAGAACCACTAAGGGGGATAGTGCGGTGCCTGGGAAGGGCGGCGGCAGCTGAGGCGGGGGAGGGGCGCCCTCGTGAACGGGCAATTGAGAACTGAGATGGCGCAGCTGAGGGGCGGGCTATCCCCGCCTGTGCCCACAGCCGCCCCCTCCCCAGCCCCTCTCACCTAACCCGGGAAGCTGAGCACTCGCCCTCCCACCCCGGCCTCTGGGTGGGCTGAGGCCACAGCGCACAAGGAGGGGGACAGAGCAGCCACCCAGCCCCTCCGCTACAAGGCTCCGCACAGTCTCGAATGTTCTACCGCCAAAGCCCCCTTGGGCGCCCCGACTCGCTCCAAACCTGTCCGGCAGGCACCAGCGGCCCTCGGCTACCCGCCCTGGGCCCCGAGGGGGAGGGGACCCGCGCCAGGGGCTGCGGGGTGGGGGTGGGGACCAGGACTTTGCCCTTTGTCTCTCTCCAGAGCCACCGGCCGGTCGAAACCCGACCCCATGTAGAAGCCAGGCAGCCGGCGAGGGGCAGTCTCCCCCTCCGGGGTCCTTTAGTAAATCCAGACCCGACCTCCCTGTGGTCAGGGCTGTGACTGAGGTGGTCCTGTGGGGGAAGGGGGCTTCCCGCCTGCACCAGGCCTGCAAGCATTTAAGTGGCAACCGGTTGGGGGTAGGGAGCCCGGGAGAGGCTGGAAGTGGGGCCGCAGAGGCTGGAGGGGAGAAAATGGCCCGGGAGGCGGGATTCCTTAGAGACCTTGGCTGGGCCGCGGGAGGAGGCGGCACCGGGCGGGAGGCCTCCCACTGTGAGGCCAGGAACTAAGGCCTGGGAGCAGGGTGGGGGCACGGAACTAGGAGCCTTCGGCGCCCGCAGAGGAAGAACGCTCTCCTCCCGTGAAAGTCCCCAAGGCCTTCTGGGAAGCTCCATAGCAAAGTCACAATAGAAGTCATACTCGCCCCCATGCAGAGTAGGGCATTTGTTTGCGGGTGAGAATGACCTTTCAGCCCTTTTGGGGTATCATCAATTAATGATCTTGTTAATAACTCACCTTTGCATGGTGCTTTAGAGTTCACAAGGTACTTCTCTTTGCCCACACTATGAATCTGGAACCACTACAAGAGGCTGAGTTGAGCCTCTCAACAACAGGGGAGACTGAGAATATTGCTACTTTCGTTCTGCAGATCAGAAAACTGGCTCAGAGAGGTCAAGGTGACACTGGCCAGCAAATGTCACTACATTGTGCAGCCTGTTCCTACTTGCCAGGAAAAAAAAAAGTAACTGGGTTCCTGATTTTTTAGAAACTAAAACGTATGGAAGCCAGGCGTGGTGGCTGGTGCCTGCAAACCCAACACTTTGGGAGACTCAGGCTCTTGCTTGAGCTGGTAAAGTCAAAGCTGCAGTGAGCTGTGATCGTGCCACTGCACTCCACCCTGGGTGACAGAGGGAGACCCTGTCTAAAGAAAGAAAGAAAAACTAACATGTTGGAACTATGAATTATGATTCTGAGAACTTGTAACAAAGGTCAACTCTTTGTCCTTTCCTGCTGGGAGGAGGGAGGAGGAGAAGGAGGGAAAAGGAAGCATCTCAATTCCCGCCCTTCCCCCCAAGCTCCCATTTTCCCGTGGGTTGAACCCAAACAAAAGGGGGGGTGGGAGGATCAGCCTAAAGCTCCAGCCCTGGTACCTTCCAGAAGCGTCAAAGGATGGAGGCTCCTAGAACTCAAAACACTCATCCAGCTTATTTTATGAGGTTTCTGGAGATGGGGAGGATTCAGGTGAGGAAAGAGAGTCCCAGGAAAATAGATAGTGACCCCAGATCCCACACCTTACACATCTGCAAAAGGACAGGCTGAGACTGACACCTAAGTTCTAACACCACTCAGATCCTTCTTCCACTTTGTTCAGCTTCCTCTCAGTGTATTATTTCATTCCAACAGAATTTCCATTTCCCATCTTAGCCACCCAGACAAGGGGAGAAAATTTGGACCCATCCAATCTCAATTTTCTTCAACTGGCTTTATCTGCTAAGCTTACGCCCCACTTCCCAGCCCCTGCAAAAAAAGCTCAAGAAAACCTCCACCTCTCTGGGTATTGGAGGATCACCTGTTCCCAACCTTTTCCTTTTTTTTTTTTTTTTTTTTTTTTGGGACAGGTTCTCATTCTGTCACCCAGGATGGAGTGCAATGCCACCATCATAGCTTATTGTAACTTGAAACATGTAGGCTCAGGCAACCTTCCTGCCTCAACCTCCAGAGTTCGCACCTTCTAAGGGAGCTCAACTTTGGAAATAGAAATGCCTGAGTTTGAAATCCCAGTACTCCTACTTATTGAAGGTGTGACCTTAGTTCAGATTCTTCTGTAGAATGAAGATAATACCTTCAGAGTTCTTTGGGAGATTCGGTGAAGTAACAGCATGACCTGAGTAGATACTCAATAAATGCTCCTGCAATTGTAGAAAGAACTCATCTTTTGAGCCTTACCACCTCACAGTGCTCAGAAGCAAAGATGCTCAATAAGAGAAATAAACAGGAGTGGCTGCCCTGTTAACTGAGAGCCTCATTTCTGTGAATCCTCACTTAATGCCTCCCTCTTCTAGGTGAATGGTCTGCCCAAAAACAGCTTCCTGTCCATCCACAAGGCTGTATTTGTTTTTGTTTTGTTTTTTTGTTTCTTTTTTTGAGACACTCTCACTCTGTTGCCCAGGCTGGAGTGCAGTGGCACGATCTCGGCTCACTGCAACCTCTACTTCCCGGGTTCAAGCGATTCTCCTACCTCAGCCTCCCAAGTAGCTGGGATTACAGGTGCACGCCACCATGCCCAGCTAATTTTTGTATTTTTAGGAGAGACGGGGTTTCACCATGTTGGTCAGCCTGGTCTCGAACTCCTGTTCTCAGGTGATCTACCCGCTTCAACTTCCCAAAGTGCTGGGATTACAGCATTTTGTATTTTTAGTAGAGACGGGGTTTCAATGTTAGCCAGGCTGGTCCACGAGGTTCCTCTTAACCCATTCCTATATTTTTTCTGCCTTGCCTCCAAAACCTAGATTAGCTCTAAAGCCTCCCTCCTCTATTTTTGTTCCTGAGTTTGTGTGCCTCCCATTTTAGTGCGTGGACTCCTGGACTCTGTACTCTCAGCTTTTCCTGGATTTAAAGTGAAAATGCTGGAGGGCAGAAACTTGGCCTTGTACCTCTCTCTTTTGGGAGCCCTCTCAACCTCTATGTCTCACTTCCCCACCTGAAAAAACCCAGTAATGCTAAATAAAAACTCAATAAATAATCAGTATTTAATGCAGGAAAGGGACACACAAAGGCTTCCATTTTCTTTAGAATGAAGAGGTGACCGAAAAAGTAAAACTGGCAATAGTTTTTAAACGGCCATTTTTTTTGAATCCCAGCACTATTTACTGGAAATGACCAGAGGGAAGGAGGAATGGGTAATTTATTATTTGATGGGTACAGAGTTTCAATTTTGCAAGATGAAAAGTTCTAGAGATAGATAAAGGTGATAGTTACACAACAATGTGAATGGTTTTTTGTTGCTTTTTTTTCTTTGAGATGGAGTTTTGCTCCTTTTCGCCCAGGCTGAAGTGCAGTGTCGCAATCTCAGCTCACTGCAACCTCCACCTCCTGGGTTCAAGCAATTCTCTTGCCTCAGACTTCCGAGTAGCTATAATTACAGGCGCACGCCACCACGCCCGACTAATTTTTGTATTTTTCGTAGAGACAGGGTTTCACCATGTTGGCCAGGCTGGTCTCAAACTCCTGACCTCAGGTGATCCACCCACCTCGGCCTCCCAAAGTGCTGGGATTATAGGCGTGAGCAACCGCGCACAGACATGAACGTTTATGTCACTAAACTATATACTTAAAATGGTTAAGGTGTTAAATTTTACCTTTTTGTGTATTTTACAATTTTTTTTTTTTTAGATGGAGTTTTGCTCTTGTTGCCCAGGCTGGAGTGCAATGGAACGATCTCAGCTCACTGCAACCTCTGCCTCCCAGGTTCAAGAGATTCTCCTGCCTCAGCCTCCAGAGTTGCTGGGATTACAGGCATGCATTACCATGCTCAGCTAATTTTTGTATTAGTACAGACAGGGTTTCACATGTTGGCCAGGCTGGTCTTGAACTCCTGACTTCAAGTGATTTGCCCGCCTTGGCCTCCCAAAGTGCTTACAGGTGTGAGCCACCGCGCCCAGCCTAAAAATATTTTTAAAAATATATATATATATTTATATAGATAGATAGATAGATATACACACACACCAAGGATAAAGAGAAAAACCCACAAGTTTCCAAAGAAAAAATATCTGAAATATCTGTTAAATTATATTTCTAGCAGGGCACGGTGGCTCACGCTTGTAATCCCAGCATCTTGTGGGGCTGAGGTGGGTGGATAACCTGAAGTCAGGTGTTCAAGACCAGCCTGGCCAACATGGTGAAATCTGTCTCTACTAAAAATACAAAAATTAGCCGGGCATGCTGGCGCACACCTATAGTCTTAGCTACTTGGGGAGACTGAGGCAGGAGAATCGCTTGAACCCGGGAGGCAGAGGCTGCAGTGAGCCAAGATGGCACCACAGCACTCTGGCCTGGGCAACAGAGCAAGACTCCACCTCAAAAAAACAAACAAACAAAAAATTATATTTCCTTCCATCTGCACTGTAAGATCAGGGTCTTTCACTTGTTCCTCATTGTATTTCTAATACTTAAGCAAAAGGCATCTCATGCAATAGTAGACTCTTAATGGATAAAAGTAACTGGATGAATGTATGCATGTATGAATCAATGAATACATTAGAGGTACCAATTTTTGCAGCAATATGCAAGCTATCACAGAAGTCTGCAGCGTCTTATTAAATGTTTTCTCCCATGGCTTTTCATTGTAAATATATATTTTTAAGTTATTTTTCAAACAGCCAGTGACTGAGTGGCAAGGACCCGACACACACTCCCAGGCTACAGTTGCTAACCATGGGGCTTTTAAGAGAAGAGAGCAAAGGAGTTTGGACCTAGACAGACAGCATTCCTCTTTTAGTTAGAAGTTTAAAGGAAACTACTCATTCAAGATGGCCAGCAAGAGGGGCAAGGGTAGAAGAGTGGAACAAAGATTATCTCACAGAAATATTAGAGGTTTGTGAAGATCATTCTGTTCCACCTCCTGCCTACACCCAGAGCTCATTCTGGACAGGAATCACTCCACTCTATTCTAAAAAGCAGCAGCATATCTTAACCAAATGGTAATAAATATAGAGAGGAAGAAAACCCTATAGATAACCTCAGTCAGCTAGATTTTAAATAAATTTAAATAAGTTTCAGGAAGACCCTTAACAAGAGTACATTCTTCTGAATCTAGCTGCTTCCTCAGCCAACATCCTAGTACATCTAGTCTTTGTTTGGAATACACTGGCTGCAGCCACCAACAGCCATGTCTCTCTGTGAAGAATTATCTTTGCCCTTCAATTTATTTACTTTTTTTTACTTTTTTTACTTTTTTTTTTTTTGAAATGGAATTTCACTCTTGTCACCCAGGCTGAAATGCAATGGCACAATCTCTGCTCACTGCAACCTCTGCCTCCTGGGTTCAAGCAATTCTCCTGCCTCAGCCTCCCCGGTAGCTGGGATTACAGGTGCTAGCCACCACGCCCAGCTAATTTTTGTATTTTTAGGAGAGACGAGGTTTCACCATGTTGAGGTTTCACCATGTTCGTCGGGCTGGTCTCGAACCCCTGATAGGTGATCCACCCGCTTCAACCTCCCAAAGTGCTGGGATTACAGGCATGAGCCACTGCGCCTGGCCTGCCCTTTAATTTAGAACTTCGTCTCCAAATCCTGCCAAAGCAACTGGTCTCTATTACAGTTGGAGGTTCTCCTCCCAAGCAACTTAGAGACCTTAAGGAGGAAGTAGAATAAATATTTCTAACTTTGAATAGACATCCTCAACAAGTTTACTCCACCCAAAAGCTCCCATTTCAGTTCCTGTCTCCCCTCATTTTCTCCTCCTCAGAGTCCCTAATGGAAAGTTGACGAGCCCCAAGCAATCCCAAATGCCACTCTAGAAAGAGGCAACACACATCATTCTGCATAAACTAATTGTAAAACCCTTTATAGTAAATGATTAAAGTCACAAGCCTGTTAAAAGACTGAAAACCACATCCGGATGAGAAGCCCTTTTCCTCCCCATCCCAGTAAGAAGGTTCAACCCTTATTCCCAGGGCTGGGGCTGTGGACCTGTGTGTATGTATGTGTATGCATCCACCCATGTGCCTGCATTACGGCATGCAGCCTTTGAGCAGAGAGCTGAAATGAAGAAATGGGCATAAAAGTGGGTTCTGTGTGCATCTTTGGGAATTGGTTCCAGACCAGGGAACCAGGGAGAGAATGTGAGGACACTACAGAGGCAGAAGAAGTAGGGAACAATGTGTGCAGTCACCCCTGGGTATCTAGGGATCCCCAGTTCCTGAATGCCTATTTTGTTAGCTTACCAAGAGCAGGACATGAAAATAAACATACCCATCCCAGCAGAGGGGGGACATCGCTCTCATTTCTTCCTTCCTCAGACCCCCAGGAGGATTCATACAGTCCCTTTCATCCTGAATTCTTACAACACCTACCTTATATGCAGAGGTAGTTCCCCTCTTACCAATGTCCCTACTCTACATGTACCTTTGACAGTAGCCCTAAAGTGTGAAATTTCAGCTAGGAACCTGGACCAAGTTCAGGGCATAAATGGTAACAGAATAAATGGCCTGTTTCCCCTAATGAACAATTAGTAGCATTATCTGCCATGCTTGCCTCATCTCTCCAAGCCTTCTGTCTCAGAGAATGTACTGGGGGACTCTATAACCTAGGGGCTCTGTGGGGTTGCCCTGGTGAGCTTCATCTCTCTCCACTAAAAGATGGCTTTTCCTTTCAACATACAGGTAGAGTTACCAAAGCACCCTACACACAGACCCCCTTCAACATGCCTAGCCATCACTGTTCCTAGTGCCTTAGATATATAGCCCAAGCTGACACACACAGTTCAAACACAAACTCTCATGGACACATTTTCAGGCATCTGTACACTTGATCAGTTCTAATACTCATGGAGCTTACCACAGCTATATGGGGCTGAGTAGGATACAACTGCAAAGCTTCAAAGGAGGACAAACAATGGCTAGGGCAGGAGTGAGAGAAGTCAATATCTACAACAAAATAGTAACAATAAGAGCTATTGTGTACTACTATTAGGACCACCTCTTTACAGTTACAGAAATTGAGCTCAAGCTTTTAAACCCTGAATGCTCCTGGGAGGAAGACCTTCCTCCAGACCCCAGTAAAAGATGAGTGAGAGACCTAGGGTAGGTCATTAAGACTCTGACCTAACAGCACTTCTACCCTCCTGGAGTCTTAAGAATTTTGAATGATTCCTTTCCTCCTCATTCCTCTTTGCCAAAGAGCTCAGACCACACAAACAACCATTACACACATATTTCTGAATTCTCTGATTTCTCCGCTTAAAGATCCTAACTATATCCAATCAACTAAACTAAACTATCCAATCAAATTTCACTCAGACTTAACATTTTCCATTTCAAGTGGCCAAAACATCCAAATGAGTGACTGAGTTGGTTTCTGTTTTTATTTGAGACACAGTCTCGCTCTGTTGCCCAGGCTGGAGTGCAGTGGTGCGATCTCAGCTCACTGCAACCTCCACCTCCCAGGTTCAAGCAATTATTTGGCCTCAGCCTCCCGAGTAGCTGGGACTACAGGCATGCACCACCACACCTGACTAATTTTTGTATTTTCAGTAGAGACAGGGTTTCACCATGTTGGCCAGACTGATCTTGAACTCCTGGCCTCATGTGATCTTCCCTATTCGGCCTCCAGAAGTGCTAGGATTGCAGGTGTGAACCACCAGGCCTGGCTTGAATGAGTGATTGAGTTTTTAACTAAAATTAATTCAAAATGAAAAAAAAAAAAAAATTGAAGTTCTCCTTAATCCTCTTTTCATAAGGAAATGTGGAGAGGACTGACTAGAATCCACTAACCAGACGCGATAGAAAGGAAGAGAAAATGCAGAGCTTCCCCTCTTCTCCTGCCTCCTCTATTATGGGACTTTTCTCCACAACCCTCCTCTAAACTATACGCAAAATTTCCCAGCCATCCCATATCAGACACATCCCTTACATGCCTTCCAGCCACCAAAATGCCACTTGTCTAACAACCAGACTTGTCCTAAGGGGTCTTGAAAATATCTGCACAATCCACTCAAAACTTCTCTTAATCATCCAGCTGTATGCTCTCTATTTCAGTCAAAAGCAGTTTGCTTATGATCAGCCATGCTCCTGGGAATGTGGATTTCTGCAAAAGGACTGCATTTCTGATGGTGTTTGTTCTGCACACAGTTACATTTCAGTGTGTTGCAATCAGGTTTTTTCCAACTGTATGTATTAAAAGTATGAGGTCCAAACCTACTTTTCTGTGATTTACCTGTAATCAACACATATTCTGTCAGTCGACTATAGTTAGAGCAAAAGTTTGTTCCAGCCTGTTGTATTATTGCAAATCTACTGTGCTGCAAGGTAGTAAGCAGGTGTTACAAAGTTCGCTCTGCAATAAATTTTAATAGTAGGATGACCCCCTCTTCTATCCACTAATAAGTAAATAGTCCCCTCTGATTAAAAGCTGAAGGGCCATCCCAAGTTCTCCTAGTAGAATGAAGTCACTACCTGGGGACTAAATAGCTTCCTGCTGGCATTGTCTCCTTGCTATGGTGTGTATCAGGTGTTATCTTACAGGATCATTTTTAACCAAACCATCGGTAACCAAATGGGCATACACTTTCTTGAGTACAGGTTTGAGAGACCTTTCCTTCTGCTTTTTGTTTTGACACGCATTTAAAAAGGTAGAGGGGAGGAGAGGAAAGGTGGAAATGGATGGGGTGCAGTTTCATACTAACATGGAGTCGAAGACTGGCTGAGACCCTGAGAAAGATCCTCAGAGCCTTGCCAGTGGCCAACTGGAAGGCCTGTTGTCTCTCTTTCACAAGATAAACAAAATCCATGGATAGAACCTCTGACTACTATTACTGCCTCTGTTATTGTTTCAGTCAGCCTTCAGGACCTGTGGACAGACACAAACAGCTCATTTTGTAAAGATTGCAGGTTACTTAAATTGACACTTAACTCTTTTAAGGTTCTGTTTCTCAGGCCAAGACCTCAGCTACTGGGAGAGAGCAACAGCTACTTGCACTTCCATTTTCTCTCCAACTCTCTCATCCTATTTTCCCTTTACCCACTCTTCCTCTCTTTTTTGCCTCTTTTCACTTCACATTTACCCACTGGCTTTTTGCTTTAGAATGGAGAGCTCCTGAGGCAGCCCAGGTGCTGGAAAGGGTCTGCAGCCCGCAGCCGGTGGGGGGAACCCTTTCGTGGGGTATCTGCTGCAAGGTTTGCGATCTGGGGGTTCCCAGGACTAAGGCGCGCCACAAGCAGCCTGGGATCTCCAGGGGTCTCAGGGATCTGAGAGGGGAAGTCCTCTTCGGAGACCCAGGCCAGCGGATGTTCTCTGTCAGGGGCTTGTTAAGAGAAGGCAGGCGGGCGGCCCCACCTCAGAGCGAGCCGAGATTGCCGGGCTGGGACTGGCGCGGGGGCGGGCGGGGAAGGTTAGGGCCGCCGGGCCCGGGCAAGCGCTCCAGGAAGAGCCTCCAGCGCCGCCGCCACTTTCCCTCTTCTCTCTTTTTCAAAGGGGAAGGGAAGGCAGGCAACTCCAAAAGCAAATATAGCCTTGCCCTGCGCTGAGTCTACCACCCGTCTCGTCTCCGACCCCTCTCCCGTGGGTAACACTGTGAGCCTCCAGCCGCTCCCCTTTAAAAGGGAAGCGGGAAATCCACCCAACCCCGTATCTCCCCTCCCTCCCTCTCTCCCTCCCCCCTCCCCGTCTGGAATTTCCAAGCCGGGACTAACTCGTCTGATTTCTCCAGTCTCCCCCGCTGCTTTTTTCCTCCCCTTTTCTTTCCCTAACACTCCCATCCCAAATTCTAAGCTGCACTTTCTGGAAGACATTAGCCACATTTCAAGAATCTTTTAAGAGAATGGGGAACGAACAAGACTTAATTTAAATTCTAACAGCTGGGAAAATGTCCGTTCTTCAAATGCCTTTGGTTTATACATTTATTCTAACAACCCCATCACCACCACTACCACCCCACACACAAAAATCAACAGATCTAACCACTAAATAACTCTTCACAAAACCTTTAAACTTCAACAAATAGCACTTGCTGTTCCCCACTTCTCACTCAACTAAACCAGACCTGAATTTTAAAATGTTTTAAAATTGTATACTCACTAGACTATCTCAATAGTATCTTTGTCAACTGGCTGCTACACATTAAAGTACAGTATAAATACACTCTTAAAAAGTAAGCCTTAAAAGTACCCACACACATAGATTAAAATGATACATATTAAGGTAATTTTAAAAGATTAGAAGCTCAGAACCTTTGAATCAAGGTTCCTCCAATTGCTAATGTCATGTATTTCATCTCTGAAACATAATTATAAGAATGTTTTTTTTCCACCAAAAGCTGTGCCATTAAAACTTTAAAAAACTTTACCTTTTCAACAATTAACAATACTTTGAATAAATTAGTGATGGGAATTGCAGTTCTTCCCCTTTTTTATTAAAAAGTTCTCCATCTGAGAAGCCATTATGGTAAAATTTCATCTTTTTAATTTGGGTCAGAAAAATAAGGGGTTCTAGAAACCTACAATTCTTCTAAGGGACTTAGCTGCCACTGCCTTAGTTGCCACTGCCTTCTAAGGGACTTAGTTGCCACTGCCCTTAGGAAACTCTCATCTTGAAATACTGACCACCCAAATGAGAACAGTTAAGGACTTCTACCAGCAGTGAAGGAAACTAATTTATGAATTTGCAAAGTTTAATTTTTAGGTGGAAATTAAAATAGGGAAAGAATGTACCCCAGTTTCCACCTTTCCTCCAAACAGTGCACAAAAACTTAACATTCAACCATTTTTTTCACTTATGTAAAGCAAAAAAAAAAAAAAATTCTAACCTAATATTAATAAGAAAACCTTTTTAAATGAGTAATCAATTGTTTCTACTTCAAACTTTCTTGTTGAATAGCAGTCACATGTATCTTTTACCTCGTATGAGTTAAAAACTTTTTCATTTGGATACTAATCCATAATTACAACCATTAAAGTAAAAGTGCCTGAAAACCCTGCTGCTCTAATAGTTTTCATTCCCTTGTTTTTTAACCCCTCTTCATTCATTTTCAGCCCCAAAGTATAAGGTGGGTTTGTTTTTGTTTTTGTTTTTTTTTCTTAAGTGCAAATCCATTTCTGAAGGCAATTTTTAGGTTGTTTTGAAAACGTTTAGTGATCCAGTGATTTCTTCAGAACCTCGAGAAACCATTGTTAAAATATATTTAAAATATTTTTTGCCATTTATAAGACATCCCTTCACAGATTTTTAAAGCTGTTAACTTCAGAAAATTAAACTGTAAAAATAGGAATCAAGTTTGGACACTTTCTTTTGAGAGTTCTCAATTTTATGAATGGTTTATAAAACTAATTTTGTTTAATAGGTGGAAATTTAAGGGAGCTAGCCCACCTCATTTTAAGTCAACACAGAGGAAAAGGAAAGAAGGACCATTAATCTGCCTAAAGAAATCACCAAACTTAGAATTCCTTACTGTGAACACATTTCACCTTTAAAAAAATGATTCAGTGCATCTCTTTCATTTTTTTCTTAACAGTAACACCTTTTATTTTGATGACACCAGTTGACAGTGAATATGCTATCTTTAGGTCACATTCCTCTAGAAAAAGGCACACCACAGTGGCAAGCGTAACAAACGTTTAATTCCCTTAAAAAGCAAATCATGTCTCAAAGTAATCAAGTCACACTAAAATGGTACCCCCTTTACCTCAACTACTCCTCGGTCTCTCAGAATAAAACATATACAAGCCCTTTCCACAACTGTTTTTAAATGTATTTGGTTTTTCTCTTTTGTCTCAATATCTGGCAGTGAACATAAACAAATTCTCAACAAAAAAGCACAAATTGTTAACCAAATTCCAACACTAAAAGGGGGTTTGAGATGGTGATCTCTGAGAAATTTAATATCACCTCATTTAAAAAATTCAAGCTAATTGCTGTTTTCAGTTGAAATGCATAGTGTTCGGCCTCTTGAGTTCTTAAAAAGGTACAAATTATATGTATCAAATAAATTCAAACTGAGAACAAAATACATTAAGAGGTATTGTTATAGCATATCTTTTGTTTGATTTCCCCCTCTTAAAAAAACAAAACCACCAGGAACATTTAGTTGTTGGGTTTTTATGAATTATCTTAGAAACTGAAATCATAGTTCATTTGGAACTGAATGCCTCAAGAAGAGTTCATAAGGAAAATACAAGAGTACACATATACACAAAATATTATTTGTGTAGTTCATTTTGCTTAGAATGTGTTAGTCATAATTAACTATTTCCTGTTCTATACATCCATGAGATGATGGAAAAAGTCAGTAACAAACCTAACTGACGAAATACTTTTCAGACACAGACTAAAGACACATACCACAACATACTTCCTCAAAGACACAAAATGATAGAGCAAACTGACTTAATGAAAACAAACTCTTTCTTTTTTAAATCTTGAGACTTCAAAAATTGATTCATTCTAGAAAAATGAAGTGCCTTCTCACCACCAACCAAAATAAAAAGCAAAGAAAACACAATTGACTCAATGTTTGGGCTAAAAAAATTATTTCAGGAAGGGGGAGAACACACAAAAGATCTAATTTAATATGGGTGTGGACAGAGATTTTTTTTTACCCAGTCTTCTCACAAACCCCCTCTCCATTCCAACTCAAAAAAGAGCCCTCAGTAATGCATTTTGGAGGGAACAAGAAGGAGCCTAGAAATGGCTTAAAAGCAAGCAAATGGCTTGGGGAAAAAGATTCATAAATACAGGGCACCATGAAAAAATATAAATGTTTTGAGTTCCATTTCATCACGTTTTGCTATTTCTCTTGCTTTTCACTTTATTCCCTAAAATTTAAACCATCCTCAAGAGCAAAAGAAAAAATTCACATATCTTAGAATTCCATTTATTCTGGATATTTTTCATCAACACTCAGCTTTCAGTTCAAATATCCATATCCTTTTCAATAAACCTGCTGGTGTCAGTGTATCTTCCTTGGTCACATCTCCAGAAAATGTTTCAAAATAGCAAGTAAGACTTCTTTTCTTCCTTCCCATTTTATTACCTCTTTACACCTAACTCTAATTGCCTTTCCAATAACACTATATTTTAAGCATTTGAAGTTAAATCGTAAGCTCTATAAACGTAATAACAAGCCATATTGATCTACAGACACAATAGTTCCAAGTTACTTAAATATCAAGATAAACCACTAAATAGATTTTTATCTTACATTATACTTTCTAGGCCCTCTTAATCGTCCCCCAAAAAAAGCAGTCACTACCCCCCATCTACCCACCCGGAAAAGGCCAGAGACCATTCTGAATTGTACCAAGTTTTCAGTTGAAATGGGGGGTGAGGAGGATCAAAGATTTACTGGGAGCTGCTTTCCAACTTGGGACATGAGAGCAAACTCTACACTGTCAACATGTTTAAAGTCTGATTTGAGAAAAGTGGAAAGACTCTGCCCTTACACTTCCCAGCCAGAGTTCAAGGAAAGATTTCAGAGTTCAATGCAATATTTGAAATCCACCATGAATTCTCAGTAAGCATGATGGAGGTACCCCATTTTGCTGAAGAGAGAGAATAGAAAGAGGGTACTGGAACACACACACACACACACACACACACACACACACACACACACACACCATTCAATTCATCCACGGAGTTCTAGACCCTCCAAAGAGCCCCAGCTCACAGCCTCAACACAAAGCTCTCACCCCAGATGGTCCCCTTGTAACAATGGGCTGAAGGAGTGGGGGTAGGGGGGCTCGAAAAGGATAGTACAGCCAAGGCATATTCTTTGGAAAATCCAGTTGGGGAGAACGATGATGTGAGATATGAGGGATTGGGGGTGGGGGGTCCATGGAAAATAAAAAGTCTTTGCCTGTTGCAGAAATATAAATAAAATACAAGCATAAGGGGATTCTTTGGGGGACGGGAAACTGATTCCACATCACTTAGGAGTAGAAGGGCAATCCACTTAAGAATTATGGTGTGGAAAGAGTGGGAAAAACAGAAAATGAGGCCTGCTACGAAGTTGCAGAAATCGCCCTGAGTCTGAACTCTTCGAAGATTTTAAGGTTCCCCACAAAAAACGGCCCCACAAGTTGAACAAACTCCAAAAGGTTTCTCCCCTATTGATTTTCTTTCCCCTTTAATTCTACAAGCAACATCTTTTAGCCCACCCCAGCCCCAACTTATTTTTTTTTACAAGCTGTAAACCACCCATTACAAGATCTTGGCCAATCTTCCCTCCCTGCCCCCAACATCCGGAGTTGGGGGTGGGAAAGACCAGTAATGGGTTTCTTCCACTGGAGACGCTATGGACCCCTGAACACAGCTTCTCAGCACACCCCCGCGGCCCCCCTACCCCCCCAGAAAAGAGCTCTTTCCTACCTTTGTTTTTTGGGCACCGAATGTTCAATCTCTAGGCGTTTTCCTTGTAATTCTACTTTCCCTAAAGATTAAAAAAAAAAAAAATTACCATGAGAGCGTTAACAGGGGTTGGGGGTGGGAAGAGGAAGGGGAAAGACACTAGGCTAATTCAGGAGTTACTGGGATTCGAGATCTTCCTAGGAATCCAGGCAGTGGCTTCTGCAGCCAGATGGGAAAAAGGTTGCTCTAGGAATGGTGGAGTCTATAAATCCGTTATTATTCATTTTTTAATTTTTGCTTTATTTAATCACTGAGGCTCGTTGAGTGGATCGCTCTGGAATCCCGATTTGGGAAAGGTGCGAGGCCATTTGTGTGGGTGCGCTGCCTACATTGCTCCCAGATGTGGGGAGAAGGAGCTAGGAGAGAAAGGGCTCCCCGTTCCTCAGAAAGTGGGGCGCGGGGCGGGAGGCGGTGTGCAGAACGAAACTTTATTTTTCTCTGTTGGCCAGGAAGAAGGGCTTGGAGCCGCGGAGCGGTCACCTGTCGGGACTGGTTTGGGAAGGGGTGGACCTGGGGGAGCGGAGCGGGGCCCGGCGGGGAGGGTGCCTCGCTGCCGCCGCGCGCGCCTCTCGGCCCAGCCTCGGCGTCTCGGGAAGCAGCATGGCGACCCGGCGCCGCCGCCGCCGCGCCACTCCGCTCACGCCCCACTTTCAAATCAAAATGGCTCAAGCCCCAGGCCCTAGGCAGGAGGCAGGACCCCCTTCCTTGCAAGTCCTGCTAGAGGGCTGCATTCCCCACGCTAAACGGAGAGATCGCAAGCGGTCCGGGGGACCCCTTCCACGCCTGGAAAGGCCTAACACTGAGGAAGGGGAGCCAGGGTTTTCCACCTGGGGGGCCGTCCACCGGCGGACAGGGAGGGGCTGGACGTGGAAATAACACCCAGCCGGGGGTCATCTCCGTGTCCCTAAATCCACCCCCCACTACTGCCAGTGGGGGCTCCCGCCCCGTCGGTGGGGAGGAGGGATGGGGGAAGCCAGAGCTGCTTATCTCAGGCTGGGAGGAAGGGATGAGGAAATCCCGAATGTTTCTGCGCGGGGGTGGGGGGCGCAGAGCGAGGGAGGGGGCATCGAAGGGGGTAGGTCGAGGTTGGGTACAGAGGCCAAGCCCCGCAGGCCCGGGAAGAGAGGAGTTGGCGGGAGAGGAACCGGAAGGTGCGGGTCTCCGTTGTTCGGGGCTTTCGTTGTGGCTTTTCCGGGAGGTGGCTGTGCTCTTACCGGAGAAAGTTTCGATGGCCTTCATCGCCCAGTGCTCGTCTGGGCAGTCCACGAAGGCGTAGCCGGATTTGACCAAGAACTGGCCGCTGTAGGAGATCTTGTGCTCCGCAAACACTTTCTCCAAGTCCGCGGGGGTCACGCTCTCGTTGAGGTTGCCGATGTAAAGCTTGTTCATGGTGGCGGTCTCGGGGCAGGACGCGGTCCCGGGCAAGGCCAAACGAGTGGACGCGGGCAGCAAGCCTCTTAGGCCGAGAGGCGGGGAGGCCGGCGGCAGGAGCCGCAAACTTTCTTTGCACCCCACCCCAGAAGTTGTCCCGAGCCCAGGTGGGGGAAGGCGGCCTGAGGGCGCGCAGAGGTCGCGGGAGAGTTCGGGGAGAGCCCGGGAGAAGTGCCCGCGGCGCGCAGGGAGACGGACGACGCGGCGCAGCTCTTTCCCTTCGGTCCGAAACCCCTCCGAGAGGGCTGGTGTGTCACGTTTCTCCGCGGCCGCCCTGGCGCCGCCTCTAAATAAAATCGACTTGAAAAAAAATGGAGCGGAAAAAAAAAAAAAGGAGAAGCCACGTGGTGACAGCCCCCACCCACCCTGCAGGGGAAGACCCCCGACGCCACAGGGCCCCTCGGCCCTCCGGCCAAACCCAGCAATCTCCCGCCTGAGGGTGGGGAACTCAACTCACCCCCGTGGTAAACTGGGGCGGTGGGGCAGCGTCCCTGAAGCTCTATGGCCCCTTCCCCCTTTGCAAGAACCTGGCCCCTAGGGAAGCGCCCCGCCCCCACCCATCCCCCTACCCCAGCCCGAACTGGGGGAGGATGGTCCAGCCCAGATCTCCCAGGTCTTAAAGGGTAAAATGTACGGTTATTTTTTATTCGTTTTGGGGGCGGGGTTGCTCACCCCACCCCGGTTAACTGCTAGCCACTGACAGGCGGGGGACGGCCGAGATAGACAAAGAGAAGCCGAAGACTCTGGGGTCTTCAGGAGAGGGTCGCACGAGCTGGTGATTTAAAAAGAAAGCCACCTTTTCCCTAGATGTTTAAATGGGGGGGTCTCCGCCTTCACCACCCCAGCCCCACTAAACTCCCCCGCCTCCGGGGATGCACGACGGGGGGACCCTGCGAGCGCAGGACTGGGAAGCTGGGAACACGGGGGATCCCAGTGGAGAACGAGGAAGCCGCGGGAAATCATGTTTTGAGATCCCCACGGGAGAAAGGGTGGTTCGCACCCGGGGTCCGGCTGTTAAATGATAACGTTACGGGGTCCTGGGGGAAACTCGCGGAACTGGCCGGAGATGACCCCAGGAGAGAGGGACAGTGGGACAGAAGGAAGAGGGGTGATAGCTAGGGCTAACCCGAGCGAACCGAAGGGGGAGGTCTTAGGGAGGGAGTGACCGGGTGGAGATTTGAATGGTCCCCTTTTCCCTCCGAGTCGGGGACAGACAGGTGGAGTTTCCAGCACCCGCACCACCCAGGACACTGCTGGCAGCTCTCTGGGCCCTAGGTTCGGGTCTCGGAACTTTGTTTGGGGTGCAGGATTCCGAACCCGGCGGGAAGGCGGGAGAGGGACGGAGGGCGGGGGGCTAAGCGCGAAGCCCCGCCCACGTCCCCAGGTCAGACCCGCGGGGGGAGGGGGTAATTTCCGCTCCGCGCACTGGGAAGCGAGGGGCGGGAGCTTAGGGGAGGGGGCGGTGGCCCCTCCCCTCCCCCTCCCGCCGTTCCTGGGGAGGGGGAAGCGGATCCGCCCGGGTCCCTTCCCTCGGCTTTGACCAACTCATTCCGGATCCTCCAGCTCCGGGAGCCCGAGGGAAGGACCCGACTGGGCAAGGGGCGACACGTGGGCGGTCGCACCCCAGTCTGGGCGGTGGGGGAGGGGGCTGCTCGCCGCGCGTTTCGGAGTCCCGGATACGCGGCGGAGAGCGGGACGCGCGGTCCACTCGCAAGCCCTGGCTCCACGGCGGAGCGGCGAGCGAGACCAACGAGTTTCTAGCGGCGGGGGCTGGGATGGCGCCAGGGGTGGCGGAGAGCGCGGCCCGGAGACCCTGGAACCTCCTCGCCCAGGGAACGGGGAAAAAGGAGGGGTCGACCCCCAGAAATTGTGGAGTCCCCTTAAGGCGGAAACTGGGGTGTTACTCCGGACTCTGCAGGAGGGAGAATAATTCTGTCGGGGGCACGCGTGCTGGAAGGGCAGGTGAGGAAGGGGGTCACTCCCCTTCCCCAGTCCCCGACCCCATTGTCTCAGTCGCCGGCGGCCCGGGCAGACTCCGCAACACGTGTTGACTACACCGATATGAATGCCTTGAATTTTTTTTATTGTTATTATTTTTCGTTTGCAGAGTCTGAGCTGACTCCGACTTCGGCTCACCGCTCTGCTGCCGGACGATTGTATGCCATTCAAAAAGTCGGGAGTTGAAAGACAGCACGCAGCACCTTTGTCCCCCTCCCCGTTTTCCCGGCGCACTGAAAAGAAATGGGGCTGGGACTTGGGGGCGGGGGAGGGCTTCCAACTCGGTTTCTCTATCTCCTCCACCACCTTAGAGCCCACCCTCCCCAATGAGCGTTTTGTTCTACCCAGCCACGTGTTTGTCGGATTTTTGTTTTTGTGGGGTTTTTTTCCCATGGAACAACAAGAATTAAAGTACTAGAAGCTATTTGTTGTTGAGTGGAAAGAGAATATTTTCTGTCCAACAAGGTGGGAAGACATCTGTGTCCCACCCCCACACACACACCTCCGACCCTCCCCCCTTATCTGACTCTTAATACTTAGCTCTTGATCACAAGCATTATTTTTAAACAAACCAATGAGCTGGAAACAGTGCCTGCCACATAGTAGGCACTCAATAAACATTTTTTAAATGAAAAACAAGCTAATACAAACAGCACTGCAAAGAGAATTCATGAAAATTAGAGTCCAGGGAGGGAAAAAATTATCTTGGCCAGAACATGTGGCTCTGTTGCCCGGGAACTTTTCTTGGTGATGTGTGTAGACTTTTGAAAGGACTAAAAGATGGTCTCAAAAAGGCTGTTGTATTTCTTGGCCTTTTCCTAAAGAGGAGCCCCAATCTTCTTAAATCTTTTCTGTTATATTGGGGAACAAGGAGGAGGGCAACTAGGCAGAGCATCCCAGTTCCCAGAAACTTTAAGTGCTGTTTCCTTCATTTTATTTGAGTCTCTAGGTGCTAATGAAAGCACTTCTCAGATTGTCTCCCTGGGGGACATATCCACTACTCTGTCTCTGTATGCCTAAAACAAAAGCAAGTTACACCCCACAAAAAATCTCCATCCAGACCTCTAAACTCCTATAAAATGTAGTCCACTTTTTACTATCCTAGAGTCAATGGGAAACAAAATTTTTTAAAATAACCATTGAATTCAGTTCACTTTTAGGTTGATTTTTTCCATTTAAAAATACACTAGCTAAATGTTAGCTGAAGTCAGTTTTAATGTATTTAAGATAACGTTGGAAGAGAACATGTAAATTCACTGGAACAATCTATTTTAAAATCCTTTTAAATATTTAATTAAAAATTATCAATTATTGCTAAATTGAAACTGATTAGTTCTTTTTTAAAAATCAGCTGTTTTACTGAATTCTAATCCTCTCCACCCCCCCAAAAAAAAAAGGCTTATGTGTGTATAGTCAGAAGCTGCAAAGGCTGCAGGAATACAAGAGAGGAGACAACAGGAGTGAGATACAGATCTTTTTAACCCCCAAATCAGTTTTGCCTTAGTGACCTGGGTATTTTAGGCTGGGGTTGGGGGAACTAAATCACGTTGATTGGTGTTTTATCTCTCCCTTCTGAAGGAGCCCAGCACTCACATTAAGGGTTATTTCTTGTCTAGACTGGCATTCCTAGGTTAGGGATAAAAATGGGCAGACTTGAGGTACCATAACTTTTCATCTTTCTTTGTTTTTGTTAACATTAAAGACTACTATCAAACATTGTATTTATTTTCAAATTTTGTTCTACCTTGCTTCTTTGGGACAGATAAATCTTTAGTGCAGAGTTAACTTGGGTAAGAGTTAAAAATATAGCTACAGGATTAAATGTTCTTTTTTTCTTTAACAATTATTATCCTTTATAATACATATCCTATATAATGTATATTCTACACAGTAATGTTAATACTGTTACACTTCTTCCTCTTGTTCTCCTCCTCTTCCTCTTCTTCCTTCTTTATTTTTCCTGGAGAACAGTTTGGTCTAGTTATGGAATTTAATTATCTGAATTCAGAAACACTGAAATTTGACTCAATTTTAAAGATAGGATTCGAATCCATTTTCCTCCAATGTGAACATACAAATACATGCAGAGAGAAAAAAAGTTTGAGAGAATAAAACAACTTTTTTAAAGATGAAAATAAAATAATATTTTTTTCTTGGAGAAATAAGCTAAGTTAAAAAAGGAGAAACAAAAAGGAAAGAAAAAAGTTTAAAAAAATGAAAAAATAGAAAAATTAAAAATCAATAATTTCACTATTGTGATAGAAAATTAATTTTACTTGTAAATGTTTATTTTTCAGCATTTGTCCATTTATAATGATTTCAAATTTTTTCATTTTTGTATCTTCATTGTTCACTTGCATTTGTACCATAAGTATTTCCCCAGGCTGCCTCCAAGTTTTCATAACTATCGTTTTAATTCAGTCCAGTTATATATGTAAATTATTAATCATGATATTTAGATATACATTTCATCAAATTTTTTACTTTTGTAAACAATGCTGAACAGATATTTTGATGAATATAAATTTTTCCTTTTTTGGGTTAGCTCCTTTGCATAAATCCCCAGAATATATATTGCATTTTAAATCTAACACTTATTGACTCTTCTATTTTTAAAGTTTAGCATGTTTTACAAAATAAAGAACAAAACAAATGGAAAGCAGCTAGGAGGGAAATACATTAAAATACACTTTATTTTCTAATGAATCCATCGATTTTGGAATAAAATTATGGTTGCTACAAAATACAAAAAAAGAAAAGCTCACATTTCCTGATACATTGCTGCTTTAACCTCAAAGTTTTTAGAGGAATTTGTTTTTTGTTTGGTTGGTTTTTGTTTATTTACTTTTGTTGTTGCTTGCTTGGTTTTTTACTGTTACTACTTTGGGATGTTTTGTTTCTTCTTGCAACTTAAAGTCTTAGTGTGGTTCTTTTAAATGCCTATAAACTTTGAGAAAGTGGAAATTAGTTCCAGTTTAAAAGCACATGCAGCTTTTTCTCCTGTCAAATAAATAAGGATAAGTATGTGTTTAGGATATCTCATAAAATGTAAGCAAACTGTAAGCAGAAAAGGAAATTTTTCTCCTTCAAATTGTTGTTCATTCAAAAGTGTTCAGTGTTTAAGACCTGAGAAAGAAATGTATTTATTCCAGAGATAGAAGAGGCTCAAGGGGAAAAAAGAACTTTAAGTACAATCGTTTGTTTTTCTGTGGGTCACACAGTGTGTTTGACAAAACCTCTCAATTTTTTGTTTTGGTTCAGGTTTACAATGTAGAAACTTTTAGGTAAGGAGGGGGATCATTTATTTTATTAACTTTAAAAATAGATATTTTCAAATTCATTTTGTTAGTAAATTAAGCTACTCCACCCAACCCCTGTTAATACATGTAGAAGAAATGGTCTGTAACATCCTTCGCATTACATTCTTATTACCTTTTGCAGTTTTTTGTACTCCAAAGTCATTGGATTAAAAGATAATGTACAATTTTGTTTGGTTCCTGCAGCACAAAATACAAAATATGACTGATTCATTTGGCGGGGAATTGTGTAATTCAAGAAAAGACAAGGAAAAAATGTTATTTTTCAAAATGAAACAAATTGTAAAAAGCAACAAAAAAGAAGGAATCCATATATAAATATTAAGGTGGAAACAGTAATGAGACAGTTTTGTACTTGAAATCAACATATCTTCTAAATATTTAAATTATTTTAATTTAAAATGAATCAGTTACGTGTCAAACTGCATGAAGTTTCCATTTTAGCTACACAACATCTATACATTTTAAGACTAAAAGAAATTTTTAACTCAACAGCAAATTATTTTCGTTTGCTTTTTTAAAAATTTTACCTCTAATGATGAGATTAATTGACTTTACTCCTGTTTAGGATTTTTTTTTCAGGAGCTGCCACAAGTATTTCAGAGTTACCAGGGATAATGTTGCTATGTTGGGGTTTATTGTTGTTGTTTTAAAATTTAAAAATTAAGACATATTATTTCACTAGTATTTCATCACCAAAAAATTAATTTAAAACAGTTCAATCTGTCTTCATATACAAACCAGATTTACAAAGAGACTCAGCCTAATAGTATGGCATTTTTGTTTAAAATGATTGTTTGACTAAACTGAGATACAATTCTAAAAGTGACTCCTAATTTTCGTGAGTTAACAATCTACAGAGAATTTTGGTTCACCCAGCTCTCCTATAAACACCCCCACCTTTTTTTTTTTTAAAGAATTATTATCGACACAACTTAATTTCCACTTTTAAACACAATCTGAAAATATTTGGTGAGCATTTATATAATAAATTATTGAGTACATTGTTATGATTTTCTTTTCATTTCTAAAATGTGTTTATAAAGTGTATAGGGAAAAAATTTAGAGTTATTTCTAAATTGCTTTAAAATGAGGTTCCTGATCCATCTTTTTTCCTACCTTCCTCTTCCTCCCTGCCCCTCCCCCTACCCCTCCCCTCTCTCTTCCTCCCCCTCTCCTTTTGTTCCTCCATTTTTCTTCCCGCTCTGGACACTGTCAGTTCCTTTCCTCCTCCCCCTTTACCTTTACCCTCTTTTGAATTTTTCTTTTTCTTTGTTGCTTCCCTTTACCCTTTTATTCTTCTCCTGCTCCTCTGCCCCTCAACTCATTTCTTCCTTCTTTTAAATCAATATACCTATCCAAACGTTCTGTCCTTTTTCTTCTCCCTTTCCCACTATCACTAACTTGTTCTCATTCAAAGTTATTTCTAGTGAAAGGGAAGGATGCAGAGATGCTTGAATTATTTTATACACCAAAAGGGGAAACTTGTTACATTTTTTAGGAGAACCTCAGGGTGATTCAGGTCCCAGAACAACCCCGCCCCAATACTCCCAGTTTTTATTGGCTGAACATTCATCAGACATTTTTACTTCTTTGTGTCATGTTTCCATGTCCTACTTTGCTTATAACTAAATTTGTAATTAGCATTTTATGTACCAAATCCTTGAGGGCAAAGACTCTGTATCACCCAGGGTGTCTAACAGTGCTGACAGATGTCCAATAAAAATCTATTGAATAAGTATATTTGATACTATCTGAGAAGATGTGATCATTGTGATCAGATAAGATGCTGTTTTCAGCCTGTGAGCGCCTTTTTCTTTTAAATAAATACAACACAAACAGATGAAATACAGTTAAATGCAGTCATTTAAAAGAATAATTGGTCTGCATCAAAACTAGCAACCAAGAGGCATCTCTGGGCTTGAGCTTGTTTCTTCCTGGTTCTGTTCCCATGACAGTTTTGTACCCATGGCAGTTCTGTGCCCAATGTCAGCAACTGCTTTCCTCTGTGTCTGGTCATATCAGCTCAGAATTTTCAACTGAGGGGTTCAGGCTGTCACAGCCACCATCAGAATTAGTTGTAGAGCCCTTTGCCATTCTGATATCCTCTAGTGCCACACAGCCAGGATGACAATCTCAAGAAGGTAACCCACATACACCTACTGCTGAGAGAGCGCTCTCTTAGGTTCTTCCTTCTGGGAATGTAACTGGCACCCCACTAACTACACACATTAAGATTTCTTACTTTGTATCTCATCCAAAGCAAAAACGTCACCCCAAGACAGCCCTTCTCATTGGTCCCCAGGTCATCTGTTATAGCCCCTCAGCCAGAGCAGATGTTCACCTAATGTCCTACCTGTCAGTACAGCTATGAACACCCAAGGAGAAAGCAAACTAATTTTTATAGCAGGCTAAATTAAAACAAAAACTAAGCAGTTCATGAAAATAGTAAGGTTGCATGTTTTTAAATATATTTATAATACTCATTATTAGCAAGAATATAGTGAAGCATTCCATATGTCTGTGTGGGAGGACAATTTTAAAGGAACAAGAACCTTTAAAAATTAATTTCTCGGCCGGGCGCGGTGGCTCAAGCCTGTAATCCCAGCACTTTGGGAGGCCGAGATGGGCTGGATCACGAGGTCAGAGATCGAGACCATCCTGGCTAACACGGGTGAAACCCCGGCTCTCTACTAAGAAATACAAAAAATAGCCGGGCGTAGGTGGCAGCCTGTAGTCCCAGCTACCGAGGCTTGAGTCGAGACGCATGGAACTCCGGGAGGCTGAGCTTGGAGGAGCTGAGATCCGCCACTGCACTCCAGCCTGGGCGACAGCCGAGACTGGCCTCAAAAAAAAAAAAAAAAAAAAAAAAAATTAATTTCTTTCACTTAGAAATTGCACTATTGGCCGGGCGCTGTGGCTCAAGCCTGTAATCCAGCACTTTGGGGAGGCCGAGATGGGCGGATCAATGAGGTCAGGAGATCGAGACCATCCTGGAGCAACACGGAAACCCCGGCCCTACTAAGAAATACAAAAATAGCCGGGCGAGGTGGCGGGCGCCTGTAGTCCCAGCTACTCGGGAGGCTGAGGCCGAGAATGTGGCGCGAACCCGGAGACGGAGCTTGCAGGTGAGCTGAGATCCGCCACTGCACTCCAGCCTGGGCTACAGAGTGAGACTCCACCTCAAAAAAAACAAAAACAAAACAGAAATTGCAACTCATTGAGTAACCCCTCTACAAAAAATTCAGTATGGTGCTCTCGCCTTCAGCACATATACTAAAATTGAACGACAGAGAAGATTAGCATTGCCCTGCGCTAAGGATGACACGAAATTCGTGAAGTTGCCCATATTTAAAAAAAAAAAAAATTAAAAAAAAAAAAAAAAAAAAAAAAATCCAGTATGTAAAAAAAAAAAGAAAAAAGTATTCAGCCTTAAAGAGGAATGAAATTGATAATTTGCTACACAATATGGATGAACTTTTGGAAACAATATGCTAAGTAAATAAACCAAAGCAAAGGATAAATGGCTCTTAGTCTGGCACAGAATTTCAATTTTGATGAAAAATTCATGAGATGAGTAGTGTAATGGTTGCACAACAGCTGCGAATGTACTTAAAGCCACTGGAATTTTATGCTTCAAAATGGTTAAAATTGTGGTGCCGATATAGACATTTGTCTTTTTTAGGAGACAGACTTTCACTGTCACTCTGGCTGGAGTTCAGTGACACAATTAGGAGCTGAATGTAGCTGGACCCTGAGCTCAAGTGATCCTCCCACCTCAGCCTCCTGAGTAGTTGGGACTACAGGCAAGTTCCACTATGCCTTAGCTAATTTTATTTTATTTTATTTATTTTTATTTTTTTGTAGAGACAGGATCTCGGCTATATTGCCCAGGCTGGTCAGTGAACTGCTGGCACCAACAGATCCTCCCACCTTGGCCTCCAAAGTGTTGAGATTGCAGGCATGTGATATTCCTGATGCAAAAAAAGACGGAGTTCCTTTTTGTTGCCCAGCTGGAGTGCAGTGGCCGGATCTCAGCTCACTGTAGCTCCTCGGCCTGTTTACGCCATTTCTGTTTCAGAGTAGCTGGGATCGTATCACATTTGCCCGGGTTGAAAGTTTTTAGTATTTTTAGTAGAGACGGGTTTCACTGTAAGCAGCTGGTGATGGTCTTCGATTCCTGACCTCGTGATCTCGGCTGCTCGCCTCCCCAAAGTGCTGGGATTACAGGCTTGAGCCACCGCGCCCGGCCGATATCCTGATTTTTTTTAAAGGCAAAAAAAAAAGGGGGGGGGGTTAAAAAATCTAAACAAACAGGGTCCGGTGCGGTGGCTCAGGCCTCTAATCCAAGCAGTTTGGGAGGCCGAGGCCGGAGGATCACCTGAGGTCGGGAGTTCCAGACCAGCCTAACCAACATGGAGAAACTCTGTCTCTACTAAAAATACAAAAATTAGCCGGGTGTGGTGGTGCATGCCTGTAATCCCAGCTACTCGGGAGGCTGAGATAGAAGAATCGCTTGAACCGGGAGGCAGAGGTTGCGGTGAGCGGAGATTGTGCCACTGCACTCCAGCCTGGGCAACAAGAGTGAAACTCCGACTCAAAAAAAAAAAAAAAAAAGAATTAAGATGTGTTATTAATAACTGTCAAAAAAAAAAAAAAAAAACCTTTCAGCTGGGCAAGGTGGCTCATGCCTGTAATCCCCCCACTTTGGGAGGCTGAGACCAGAGGAGCACTTGAGCCCACGAGGTCGAGACCAGGATGGGAAACACAATGAGACCTCATCTCTACGAAAAATTTTAAAAATTAGCCGGGCTTGAGGGCCGGGCGCAGTGGCTCACGCCTGTAATCCTAGCACTTTGGGAGGCTGAGGCGGGCGGATCATGAGGTCAGCAGATCGAGACCATCCTGGCTAACACGGTGAAACCCCGCCTCTACTAAATATACAAAAAATTAGCCGGGCGTGGTGGCGGGCGTCTGTAGTCCCAGCTACTCGGGAGGCTGAGGCAGGAGAATGGAGTGAACCCGGGAGGCGGAGCTTGCAGTGAGCCGAGCCAAGACTCCGTCTCAATAAATAAATAAATAACAAAAAATTTGCCGGTCTTGGTGGCACACGTCTGTTGTCTCAGCTACTCGAGAGACTGAGGTGGAAGGATCACTTGAGCCCAGGAAATCAAGGCTACCGTGAGCCGAGATGGTGTCACTGCACTCCGGCTTGGGCAACAGAGTGAGATCCTGTCTAGAAAAAGAAAAAGAAAAAAGAAAGGAAAAAACTTTAACAATATAAATATTGAAAGAGGAATAATCAAATAACTTCTAGCATAACCACTTGAAATATTATATTCAGGCCAGGCGCGGTGGCTCAAGCCTGTAATCCCAGCACTTTGGGAGGCCGAGACGGGCGGATCACGAGGTCAGGAGATTGAGACCATCCTGGCTAACATGGTGAAACCCCATCTCTACTAAAAAATACAAAAAAACTAGCCGGGCGAGGTGGCGGGCGCCTGTAGTCCCAGCTACTTTGGAGGCAGAGGCAGGAGAATGGCGTAAACCCGGGAGGCGGAGCTTGCAGTGAGCTGAGATCCGGCCACTGCACTCCAGCCTGGGCGACAGAGCGAGAAAAAAAAAAAAAAAGAAAGAAAGAAATATTATATTCCAAAGGGTTTAAAGAAATTTGAGGAAAAGGTTACAGAAAATGAACACAAAATTGAGTGTTTGTGTTCATATAGTTCATATGATTGGTGCCCTTTTTTCTTTTTTTTTTTTGAGACGGAGTCTCGCTCTGTTACCCAGGTTGGAGTGCAGTGGTGTGATCTCGGTTCACTGCAAGCTCCGCCTCCTGGGTTCTCGCCATTCTCCTGCCTCAGCCTCCCAAGTAGCTGGGACTACAGGCGCCTGCCACCACACCCGGCTATATATATATATATATATATATATATATATATATATATATTTTTTTTTTGTATTTTTAGTAGAGACAGGGTTTCACTGTGTTAGCCAGGATGGTCTCGATCTCCTGACCTCGTGATCCGCCCGCCTTGGCCTCCTAAAGTGCTGGGATTACAGGCGTGAGCCACCACGCCTGGCTTGATTGAGACCTTTTTAAAAAAAATTTAACTACATGTGCGTAAAAGACTAGAAATCACCTGCAGAAATTCGTGCCCAGAGACATGTTGTACAAGAATATCCACAGCAGCATTGCTTATAATAACAAAACTAGAAACCATACAAATGTTCAATAGGAGAACAGATAATAAAGCCTGGTATAGTCATGCAGTAAAGTACTAATAAGCGCTGTCAATGAATAAACTTCAGCAACACAAGCCAAGATGGATGAATCTCACAGTGTTGATCTAAAACCCTAGGAAGCAAAGGTGCGCACCAGTAGTTCCAATTGCTCAGGAGGCTGAGGAGGGAGGGTCACTTGAGCCTAGGAATTTGAGTCCAGCCTGGGCAACATAACGAGTCTCCATCTCTTAAAAAAATTATTTAAGGAAAAAAGCAAAGCAAACAAAACAAAACCTAGAACTGAGGAATAGACACATTATGGTTTTGTTTACATAAGTTCAAAAATATCCAAAACTAAACAATGTATTGTTTAGGTATACATTCAGAAAAGGTAACACTTTAACAAAAGTAAAAAGAATGATGAACAAAATTCCCGAGTGTGGTTAATTCTGGGGAAGTAGCACAGTGCTGATTGCAGAGGGGCACAGAAGGCACTTCAAAGATATTGAGGATGTTCTAGTTCTTAATCTACGTAGCAACTACACAGCGCTTGTTTTATTATTCTTAAAACAGCACAGGCCAGACGCGGTGGCTCACGCCTATAATCCCAGCACTTTGGGAGGCCGAGGCGACAGATCACTTAAGGTCAGGAGTTTGAGACCAGCCTGGCCAACAAAGTGAAACCCTGTCTCTACTAAAAATACAAAAATTAGCTGGGCATGGTGGCAGACGCCTGTAATCCCAGCTCTTCGGGAGGATGAGGCACAAGAATCACTTGAACCCAGGAAGCAGAGGCTGCAGTGAGCCAAGATCGTGCCATTCCACTCCAGCCTGGGCTACAGAGCAAGACTCACTCTCGAAAAGCAAAGCAAAACAAAAAAACTGCACATGGACATTTTATATTATGAATATTACATTTATTAGGTATAAATATGTCATAATAAATCTAATTGAAATAGCCGGGCGCGGTGTCTCATGCCTGTAATCCTAGCACTTTGGGAGGCAGAGGCAGGTGGATTGCCTGAGCTCAGGAGTTCAAGACCAGCTTGAGCAACATGGTGAAACCCCGTCTCTACTAAAATACAAAAAAAAAAAAATTAGCTGGGCTTGGCAGCGTGCACCTATAATCCCAGCTACTTGGGAGGCTGAGGCAGGAGAATCGCTTGAGCCCGGGAGGAGGAGGTTGCAGTGAGCTGAGCTCAAGCCATTGCACTCCAGCCTAGGCAACAGAGCCAGACTCCGTCTCAAAAAAAAAAAAAAAAAAAAAAAAAAACCTAATTGAAATAGCAAAAAGTCTAGGAAGAAATTGTTAACAGTCATTCTCTTTGGCTTTGAGACCATGAATGTTCTCTTTCTTTCCCCGCTGTGTGTTTCTCTTCCTCTTAACTCATATTTTTCAACATTTCTATACCCTATTTTTATATAGCAAATTATTAAAAAGTCGAATGAATCATCCTAGAATACCTGTGTAAACCAAATAGGAAATAGTTTTGGATGATCTCCTGCCCCAAGATTTGATGCCACGAGGAATTCTTCCATTAGCAACCAGTAAGCATTGAGGGTTAGCTGCAACACACCCTGATCAATCATGGATGTGGACTGACTTTAGCTAAAGGTCTGATTAATTATACATGTATTCATAATAAATTGAGAGGGCATGTGCTGAAACTTAGGACCACCATGGTAAACAGCAGTGAGCACGCACTCAGATTCACACCTGGCCTGTCTGTCCTGGATCTGCCAGACACGTTGCTCCTTTTCACTGCCAAGCTAGAGCATTTCATTTGCATTCACTGGAAACCTCTAGGATGAAGTCCACTTCTCCCTCATCGGTCTGAGAGTTTCTTGCTGTGGGATCATGTCTTACAACACACTGGAAACCACAGAGCAAGATCCATATTGCTTCTTTTTGTTTTGTTTTGTTTTGTTTTTTAGACAGAATCTTGCTCTGTCGCCCAGGCTGAAGTGCGGTGGCTCAACCTTGGCTCACTGCAACCTCCGCCTCCCAGGTTCAAGTGATTCTGGTGCTTCAGCCTCCCCAGTAGTTGCTGTTACAGGCGCATGCTACCATGCCCGGCTAATTTTTTGTATTTTTAGTAGAGACGGGGTTTTGCCAGGTTGCCCAGGCTGGTCTCAAGCTCCTGAGCTCAGGCAATCTGCCCTCCTCAGCCTCCTAAAGTGCTAGGATTACAGGCATGAGCCACTGTGTCTGGCCATATTGCTTCATTTATCTAAGTGAGTCATTTCTATTATTTTCATCACTTCACATTCATTTTATTATTTCTCCATGAGCCCAATGTTTTGAAAACTGTTGCCTATCAAAAAATTCCATTGATCAAGTAATAACAAATTATGCCTGTTATAATTGTGTAGAGCAGTGCTTTTGCCCTGCATAAATGGCAAGAGTTTGTACAGCTGGGCATTATGGCTAATGCCTGTAATCCCAGTATTTCGGGAGGCCAAGGCGGGAGGATCATTTGAGCCCAGGAGTTCGATTTGAGCCCGGGCAACATAGCAGAGATCTCATCACTACTAAAAGTCAAAAAAGCCGGGTGTGGTGGCCTGTGTCTATAGACCCAGCTACTAAGAAGGCTGAGGCAGGAAGATCTCTGGAGCCCGGGAAGTTGAGGCTGCAGCAAGCCATGATTGCTCCACTGCACTCCAGCCTGAGCAACAAAGGGAGACCTCATCTCTAAAAAGAAAAAAGGCCGGACGCTATAGCTCACACCTGTAATCCCAGCACTTTGGGAGGCTGAGATGGGCGGATCATGAGGTCAGGAGTTCAAGACCAGCCTGGCCAATACGGTGAAATGCCGTCTCTGCTAAAAATACAAAAATTAGTTGGGCATGGTGGCACGTGCCTGTAGTCCCAGCTATTCGGGAGGCTGAGGCAGAAGAATTGCTTGAACCCGGGAGGCAGAGGTTGCAGTGAGCCGAGATTGCGCCACTGCACTCCAGCCTGGGTGACAGATGAGACTCTGTCTCACAAATAAATAAATAAATAAATAAATAGCCAGGTGCAGTGGCTCACACCTATAATCCCAGCACTTTGGGAGGCCGAGGCTCGTGGATCATGAGGTCAGGAGTTCAAGACCAGACTGGCCAACATGGTGAAACCTCATCTCTACTAAAGATACAAAAAAATTAGCTGGCGTGGTGGCACGTGCTTGTAACCCCAGCTACTTGGGAGGCTGAGGCAGGAGAATCACTTGAACCCAGGAGGCGGAGGTAGCAGTGAGCTGAGATCACGCCATTGCACTCCAGCCTGGGCAATAGGGCGAGACTCTGTCTTAAACAAATAAATAAATACATAAGAAAAAAAAGATTGTGCACAAATTCACTGAAAACAAAGAGACTTTGCATTGGGATCTGCCTGTATAGTCTTGCCCAGAGCAAATGGCTGATTTGTGTTGGATGTCCTATAGATACCACTGTACCCATTATCCGTACCTTCTTTCCTTCCTTTTTTTTTTTTTTTTTGAGACAGAGTTTCACTCTTGTTGCCCAGGCTGCTGGAGTGCAATGGCACCATCTTGGCTCACTGCAACCTCCGCCTCCCAGGTTCAAGTGATTCTGGTGCTTCAGCCTCCCCAGTAGTTGCTATTACAGGCACAAGCCACCATGCCTGGCTAATTTTTTGTATTTTTAGTAGAAACGGGGTTTTGCCAGGTTGCCCAGGCTGGTCTCAAGCTCCTGAGCTCAGGCAGTCTGCCCTCCTCAGCCTCCTAAAGTGCTGGGATTACAGGCGTGAGCCACTACGCCCGTTTTTTTGTTTTGTTTTGTTTTTTTGCTTTTTTTCCTTCTTTGCTTCCTAGAGCTCCGAATCTGGGGACCCTAGGGATTAAGAGATGTTATTCAGGACCAGGACCAGCTTTCCCAGTCCCCTACTTTACCTGGGAGGACAGCAGAAAAGGAAAGAAGAAATCCAGGAGAACATTGTAAAACATGGCAAACATCCTGAGGCGCCAGTACCATTGTTTCTACTTCATAGGTCAACTGTGCCTCACGTAAGTGGCAAGACCAGGAGTCTAACCTAGCTGTTGCCTACAGCCCAAGTCCTTGCTTTTGCCTTGATACCAGTGCTTCATGACCTTTGAAGCATTTAAAAATCCAATGCAGGTCAGGTACAGTGGCTCACACCTGTAATCCCAGCACTTTGGGAGCCCAAGGCGGGTGGATCGCCTGAGGTCAGGAGTTCGAGACCAGCCTGACCAACATAGAGAAACCCCTGTCTCTACTAAAAATACAGAATTAGCCAGGCATGGTGGCACATGCCTGTAATCCCAGCTACTAGGGAGGCTGAGGCAGGAGAATCGCTAGAACCTGGGAGGCGGAGGTTGAGGTGAGCTGAGGTCGCACCATTGCCCTCCATCCTGGGCAGCAAGAGTAAACCCCAAACAAAAAAAAAAAAAAAAAAAAAAAAAAATCCAATACAACACACATGTATCACAACTTATTTTATACAAAGCCATAAAGACAACTCAATGGACAAAGCATCTGTTCAACAAATAGTGCTAAAACAATTAAACATCCATATGCAAAAAAAAAAAAAAAAAAAAAATCTTCTGTTCATACCTCACCTTGTGTATAAAAATTAGCACAATCACCGGGTGTGGTGGTTCACGCCTGTAATCCCAGCACTTTGGGAGGCCAAGGCAGGCAGATCACCTGAGGTCGGATCACCTGAGGCTGGGAGTTTGAGACCAGCCTGAGAAACATGCAGAAACTTTGTCTCTACTAAAAATACAAAATTAGCCGGGCATGGTGGCTCATGCCTGTAATCCCAGCTACTTGGGAGGCTGAGGCAGGAGAATCACTTGAACCCAGAGGCGGAGGTTGCAGTGAGCTGAGATTGTGCCATTGCACTCCAGCCTGGGCAACAAATGAAACTCTGTCTCAAAAAAAATAAAATTAACTCAATCATATGCTTAAACGCAATTATTTAAGTCACATACATAAATGTGAGACCAAAAACTATAAATCTTCTAGGAGAAAAATTGGTGATCTTGGGCTGGGTGCGGTGGCTCGTGCCTATAATCCCAGCACTTTGGGAGGCCAAAATGGGTGAATCATCTGATGTCAGTAATTTGAGACCAGCCTGGCTGACATGGCAAAACCCCATCTCTACTAATACAAAAATTAGCCAGGTATGGTGGCACACACCTGTATCCCCTGCTACTTGGGAGCTGAGGCAGGAGAATTGCTTGAACCTGAGAGGCAGAGGCTGCAGTGAGCTGAGATTTTGCCACCGCACTCCGGCTTGGGCGACAGAGTGAGACTCAGTCTTAAAAACAAAAAACAAAAAACAAAAACAAAAAAAAAAAGATGATGGTTTTAAGTTAGCAAAGACATTCCAGATAGATATGATGCCAAAAGCACAATCCCTAAAAAACTGAACTGAGTCAGGTGTGGTGGCTCATGCATGTATGCCAAGCACTTTGGGAGGCTGAGGCAGGTGGGGAGGATTGCTTGAGGTGAGGAGCTCCACACCAGCCTGGGCAGCATAGCGGACCCCATCTCTATAAAAAATACAAAAAAAAAAAAAATTTAAAAAGATACTGTTAAGAGAATGGGAAGATGAGACACAGTGAGACCCTGTCTATAGAAAAGAGAGAGAGAGAGAGAGAGAGAGAGAAAGAAAGAAAGAAAGAAAGAAAGAAAGAAAGAAAGAAAGAAAGAAAGAAAGAAAGAAAGAAAGAAAAGGAAGAAAGGAGGGAAAGAAAGAAGGAAGGAAGGAAGGAAGGAAGAAAGAAGGAAGGGAAAAAAAGCCAAATTGATAAATTGAACTTCATCAAAATTTAAAACTTCTGCTCTTGAAAAGATATTGTTGGCCAGGCGTGGTGGCTCATGCCAATAATCCCATCACAACACTTTGAGAGGCCAAGGCAGTAGAATCACTTTAACCCAGGAGTTCAAGACCAGCCTGTGCAACATGATAAAACCCCATCTCTACCAAAAATACAAAAAATTAGCCAGTGGAGTGCACCTGTAGTCTCAGCTACTTGGGAGGCTAAGGTGGGAGGATAGTTGAGCATAGGAGGTGGAGGTTGCAGTGAGCCAAGATTGCACCACAGCTCTCCAGCCTGGGCAACACAGCCAGACCCTGTCTCAGAGAACAAACAAAAAACTGAATAACAAGGAAACAAACAACCTCCCTCTAACCAAAATGAGCACAAGATTTAAACAGATGCTTCACCAAAAAAGGTATACAGGTGGCAAATAAACTGATGAAAAGATACGCAACATCATTAGTCATTAGGAAAACACAAATTAAAATAACAAGGAGATATCACTACATAACTATTAGAATGGCTTAAAATTACAAAGACTGATCCTACTCAGTGTTGGCAAAACTTTGGGGGAACTAGAACTGTCATACAAGAGGTGGGAATAGAAAATGTTACAATGACTTCAAAAAACATTTTGGCAGTCTTAAAAAGTTAAACATACCTCATTCCTAAGTATTTATTCAACAAAAATAAAAGGAGGAAGCCAAGGTGGGCAGATCACCCGAGGTCAGGAGTTCGAGACCAGTCTGGCCAACATGACAAAAACCCCTCTCTACTAAAAATACAAAAATTAGCTTGGTGTGGTGGCAATCGCCTATAATCCCAGCTACTCAGGAGGCTGAGGCAGGAGACTCACTTGAACCCAGGAGGTGGAGGTTTCAATGAGCTGAGATGGTGTCACTGCACTCCAGCCTAGGCAACAAAGGGAGACTCCTCAAAAAAAAAAAAGAAAATGCAAACAAATCTACAGTGACAGACAGCAGATCAGTGGTAAGGAGGGGAGAGAATATTAGAACACAGCAAATGTAACAGGGCTTAAGGATACTTCTGGAGGTGGTAGATATGTTCACCATCTTTTTTTTTTTTTTTTTTTTTGAGACAAAGTCTCTGTCACCCAAGCTGGAGTGCAGTGGCGCGATCTCGGCTCACTGCAAGCTCCGCCTCCCGGGTTCCCGCCATTCTCCTGCCTCAGCCTCCTGAGTAGGTGGGACTACAGGCGCCTGCCACCACGCCTGGCTAATTTTTTGTATTTTTAGTGGAGATGGGGTTTCACTGTGGTCTCGATCTCCTGACCTCGTGATCCGCCCACCTCAGCCTCCCAAAGTGCTAGGATTACAGGTGTGAGCCACCGCGCCCAGCCTATGTTCACCATCTTTTTAAAAACCTTTTTTGTTTATTTTGGGACAGGGTCTGGCTTCATCGCTCAGGCTGGAGTGGAGTGGCACTAAGCAGCTCACTACAGCCTCAACCTTCTGGGCTCAAGCAATCCTCCCACCTCAGTCTCCCAACTAGCTGAGACCACAGGTACCCAACACCATGTCCAGCTAATTATTCAAAAAATTGTTATTAGGCCGGGTGCGGTGGCTCATGCCTCTAATCCCAGCACTTTGGGAGGCCAAGGCAAGCAGATCACCTGAGGTCAGGAGTTCGAGACCAGCCTGGCCAACATGGTGAAACCCCATCTCTACAAAAAATACAAAAATTAGCCAGGCATGGTGTCAGGCGCCTGTAGTCCAAGCTACTCAGGAGGCTGAGGAATGAGAATTGCTTGAACCCAGGAGGAGGAGGATACAGTGAGCTGAGATCATGCCACTGTTCCCCACCCTGGGTGGCAGGGCAAAACTGAGTCTAAAAAAAATTGTTTTTAAATAATATTAATTAATTAATATATTACTATGTAAAATACACATTTTATATGCAATATAATTAATATAATATTTGTGGCAGGCATGGTGGCTCGGCCTGTAATCCCAGCACTTTGGGAGGCGGGCCGGGTGGATCATGAGGTCAGGAGATCAGAGACCATCTGGCCCCAACATGGGTGAAACCCGTCTCTACTAAAGGCAAAAAAAACTAGCGGGCGTGGAGTGGTGACCTGTAGTCCCAGCTGCACAAGACTGAGGCAGGAAGAATAGTGAACCTGGGAGGCCAGACTTGCAGTGAGCGAGATCGGCGCCACTGCACTCCAGCCTGGGTGACTTGCCTGTGAGACTCGCTCTCAAAAAATATAATATTGTACGTATAACATCATTACTGTACTTGCACATGCAAATATATGCAATATAATGCATATATGGATTTATGCAATATAATGATGTTACATAAAATATAATGTAAATAAATTAATTTTTTTTTTTTTTTTTTTTTGAGGCAGTCTTGCTCTGTCGCCCAGGCTGGGTCTGTGGCGGGATCTCTCCAGCTCACTGCAAGCTCCGCCTCCCGGGTTCCGCCATTCTCCTGCCTCAGCCTCCCGAGTAACTGGGACTGGCGCCACTCCCTACGCCCGGCTAATTTATGTTCAAAGCAGGGTTTCACTACGTGTGCTCAGGATGATCTCCTGACCTCGTGATCCGCCCGTCTCGGCCTCCCAAAGTGCTGGGATTACAGGCTTGAGCCACCGCGCCCGGCCAAATAAATTAATTAATTAAATATTTTGGGAGGCAGAGGCAGCATAACTATTTGAAGTCAGGAATTGGAAAGCAGCCTGGGCAACATAGGGAGACTCAGTCTCTACAAAAAATAAAAAAGTTAACCAGGAGTGACGGCGAGTACCTGTGGACCCAGCTACTTGGGAGGCTGAGGTGGGAGGATCGCTTGAGCCTGGGAGTTTGAGGCTGCAGTGAGCTACGATCATGGCACTGCACTCCAGCCTGGGTGAGAGAGGGAGAGACCCTGTCTCAATAAATAAATAAATAAATATCCAAATACCATGGAGGGAATGGTGAGTTGGAAAATGACCATTTTCTTTCTTTCTTTTTTTTTTTTTTTTGAGATGGAGTTTCGCTCTTGTTGTCCAGGCTGGAGTGCAATGACGTCATCTCAGCTCACCGCAACCTTCGCTTCCCAGGTTCAAGCGATTCTCCTGCCTCGACCCCCAAGTAGCTGAGATTACAGGCATGCGCCACCAAGCCTGGCTAATTTTGTGTTTTTAGTAGAGACGGGGTTTCTCCATGTTGGTCAGGCTGGTCTTGAACTCCTGACCTCAGGTGATCTGCCTGCCTCGGCTTTCCAAAGTGCCGGGATTACAGGCATGAGACACCACACCTGGCCCAAAAATGACCATTTTCAAGCATCGTAGTAAAAATGGATTCAAGGAACAGTCATCAATGGCTGCTAAATCTCGTGAGAAGGTCTAATGAGGGACAGGTAAATGTCTCCTTGTAAATTGCTTATTCTTTATAAGGTGAAAAACGGTAACTATACAGTGGGGAAATCAAGCAAAGCCTTGACTGGGTGAGTAAGATTATCATTGCTCAGGGGCAGATAGACATCTTATTCCTCCAGGTACGATATTCTGAAAAAAATACACTTTTATTTTTCTGGTATTCTGGCCCAAATGCCTAACTTGAATCTAATTGGAAGGAAACATCAGAAAGACCCAATTGAGAAACATTCTATAAAATAATGGATATGCACTCTTAAAAATTACAGTATCATGAAAGACATTTCTCATTGCAGAAATAAGGAAATAGAAAGAAAGAAAGAAAGAAGAAGGAAGGGAGGGAGGGAGGGAGGGAGCCAGGCATAGTGGCTCACGCCTGTAATCCCAGCACTTTGGGAGGCCGAGGCAGGTGGATCATCTGAAGTCAGGAGTTTGCGACCAGCCTGGCCAACATGGTGAAACCCGGTCTTTACTAAAAACACAAAAATTAGCTGGGCGTGATGGCAGGCGCCTGTAATCCCAGCTACTTGGGAGGCTGAGGCAGGAGAATTGCTTGAACCCAGGAGGCATAGGTTGCAGCCAAGCCAAGATTGCACCACTGCACTCCAGCCTGGGTGACAAGAGCAAGACTCCATCTCAATCAATTAATAAAACAAAATAAAGTGAAAGGGCCGGGCGCGGTGGCTCAAGCCTATAATCCCAGCACTTTGGGAGGCCGAGACGGGCGGATCACGAGGTCAGGAGATCGAGACCATCCTGGCTAACACAGTGAAACCCCGTCTCTACTAAAAATACAAAAAACTAGCCGGGCGCGGTGGCGGGTGCCTGTAGTCCCAACTACTCGGGAGGCTGAGACAGGAGAATGGCGTGAACCCGGGAGGCGGAGCTTGCAGTGAGCTGAGATCCGGCCACTGCACTCCAGCCTGGGCAGCAGAGCGAGACTCCGTCTCAAAAAAAAAAAAAAATAATAAATAAATAAATAAATAAATAAAGTGAAAGCAATTAAGAAAGTAAAAAAAATAAAAGAGGCCAGTCGCAGTCACTCACGTCTGTAATCCCAGCACTTTGAGAGGCCAAGGCGGGTGGATAACTGGAGATCAGGAGTTCCAAACCAGCCTGGCCAACATGGTGAAACCCTTCTCTACTAAAAGTACAAAAACTAGCCGGGCATTGTGGCGGATGCCTGTAATCCCAGCTACTCAGGAGGGTGAGGCAGGAGAATCACTTCAGCCCAGGAGGCGGAGGTTGTAGTGAGCCAAGATGGCACCACTGCTCTCCAGTTTGGGCAACAGAGCGATACTCTGTGTCTTCTTCTTCTTTTTTTTTTTTTTTTTTGTGAGATGGAGTCTTGCTCTGTCGCCCAGGCTAGAGTTCAGTGGCATGATCTCGGCTCACTGCAACCTCTACCTGTGGGGTTCAAGTGATTCTCCTCCCTCAGGCTCCTCAGTAGCTGGGATTATAGGCGCCCACCACCGCGCCCAGCTAATTTTTGTGTGTGTGTGTGTGTGTATTTTTAGTGGAGACGGGGTTTCACCATCTTGGCCAGGCTGGTCTTGAACTCCTGACCTCGTGATCCACCCACCTCAGCCTCCCAAAGTGCTGGGATTACAGGCGTGAGCCACTGCACCCTGCCAATTTTTGTTTTTTCTTTGTTTTCAGACAGGGTCTCACTCTGTCGCCTATGCTGGAGCACAGTGGCATGCACTGCAAAGTCAACCTCCTGGGTTCAAGCAATCCTCCTACCTCAGCCTTGCAAGTAGCTGGGACCATAGGCATGTCTCACACACACACACACACACACACACACACACACAATGTTTTTAATTAGCAGAGCATGGTGGTATACACTTGTAGTCTCAGCTCCTTGGAAGGTTGGGGCAGGGGCATCATCACTTGAGCCCAGGAGGTGAGCTATGATTATGCCACTTCACTCCAGCCTGGGGGACAGATTAAGACCCTGTCTCTAAAACAAAACAAAACAAAACAAAACAAAATAAACTAATAAAACAGCTAAAGTTGATGATGATGAAAAGAAATGCTCAATGAACTGAGCATCTTCTATAATAATAACAATGTTGGGCTGGGCACAGTAGCTAACACCTATAATCCCAGCACTTTAGGAGGCCGAGGGGGGCAGATCACCTGAGGCCGGGAGTTCAAGATCAACCTAACCAACATGGAGAAACCCTGTCTCTACTAAAAATACAAAATTGGCCAGGCGTGGTGGTACATGCCTATAACCCCAGCTACTCAGGAGGCTGAGGCAGGAGAATTGCTTGAACCCAGGAGGCGGAGGTTGTGGTGAGCCGAGATAGCGCCATTGCACTCCAGCCTGGGCAACAAGAGCAATACTCCGTTTCAAAAATAAATAAATAAGTAAATAAATAAATAAACAATGTTGCCCAACATATTTTAGGGCTGATTATGCATATGGTAGCCAGCGTCCAAACTGGCCCCCAGTGGTCTTCACCTCTTGGTATTCACATTGTGTGTAATGCCTTTCACATTGCACCAGGATTGGTCTGTATGACCAACAGCATATAGCTGAAGTGATGTTATGTCACTTCCAGAGTAAAGTTTTAAAATCTAACTGCGGGCTGGGCGCAGTGGCTCATGCCTATAATCCCAGCACTTTGAGAGGCTGAGGCATGTGGATCTTCTGAGCTCAGGAGTTCAAGACCAGCCTGGGTAACATAGCAACACCCCTGTCTCTACCAAAAACACAAAAAACTAGCTGAGCATGGTGGCAGGCACCTGTAGTCCCAGCTACTCGGGAGGCTGAGGTGGGAGGATCACTTGAGCCTCGGAGGCGGAGGTTGCAAGTGAACTGAGATGGTGCCACTGCACTCCAGCCTGGGTGACAGAGTGAGACCCTGTTGCAAAAACAAACAAACAAAAGAAAACATCTAATTGTGGTTTTCATCTTAGGTGTATGCCCTCACTCTGGGGAAAGAAGTGACAAGCCCTATGGAGAGGTCCACATAGTGAGGAACTGAAGCCTTCAGCCAACCGTCATGGGAATGAGCTTGGAAGGTGATCCTATAGCCCCAGACAAGTTTTCTAAGACTGCAGCTTAGCCAACAGTTTGACTCCAACCTCATGAGAGACCTTGAGTCAGAACCACCCAACTAAGCTGCTCTCAGATTCCTGAATCTCAGAAACTGTGTGAGATAAATGTTTATTTTAAGCTGCCAAGATTTGGGGTAATTTGTTAGGCAGCAGAAGATAACTAATGTATCAAGATACAATGTAACATAATGCATCTTCTAAGTATACATGTGTCTCAAATCAGTCCTTCCAGGTAGAAACTATTACATTTCCTATTTTACAGAAAGGCAAACTGAAGTGCCCCCTGGAGCAAGTTGCTATAAATTATCCTACTAGTAAGCATAAGTGCGTAAGTGGGTCTATCTCCAAAACCCTTGCTTCTAATACGGACTTTCATAACGTTCCACGCCCCGGGTGCTGGGATGTCAGCTGGCTTTCTTTTCTTTCCTTTTTCTCTTTTTCTTTTCTTTTCTTGTTTTGTTTTGTTTTGTTTTGTTTGAGACAGAGTTTTGCTCTTATTGCCCAGGCCGGAGAGCAATAGTATGGTCTCATCTCACTACAACCTCCGCCTCCCAAGTTAAGCAATTCTCCAGCCTCAGCCTCCCAAGTAGCTGGGATTACAGGCACCCGCCACCACATTCGGCTAATTTCTGTATTTTTAGTAGAGATGGGGTTTCACCATGTTGGCCAGGCGGGTCTCAAACTCCTGACCTCAGGTGATCTGCCTGCCTTGGCCTCCCAAATTGCTGGGATTACAGGCATGAGCCAGTGCACCTGGCCTCAGCCTGGCTTTCTTTCTTTCTTTCTTTCTTCTTTTTTTTTGAGACAGAGTCTCTCTCTGTCACCCAGGCTGGAATACAAAGGCGCAATCTCAGCTCACTGCAACCTCCGCCTCCCAGGTTCAAGCGATTATCCTGCCTCCCAGCTCCTGAGTAGCTGGGACTACAGGCGCACACCACCACACCCAGCTAATTTTTTTGTATTTTTAGTTGAGACGGGGTTTCACCATGTTGGCCAGGATGGTCTCGATCTCCTGACCACGTGATCTGCCCAAAGTGTTGGGATTACACGTGTGAGCCATCGCGCCAGGCCCAGCCTGGCTTTCTTTTTTTTTTTTTTTTTTTGAGACGGAGTCTTGTTCTGTCTCCCAGGCTGGAGTGCAGTGGCCGGATCTCAGCTCACCGCAAGCTCCGCCTCCCGGGTTCACACCATTCTCCTGCCTCAGCCTCCCGAGTAGCTGGGACTACAGGCACCCGCCACCTCGCCTGGCTAGTTTTTTGTATTTTTTAGTAGAGACGGGGTTTCACCATGTTAGCCAGGATGGTCTCGATATCCTGACCTCGTGATCCACCCGTCTTGGCCTCCCAAAGTGCTGGGATTACAGGCTTGAGCCACTGCGCCCGGCCAGCCTGGCTTTCTTAATGCATTGTATTTAATTTTCTCCATAGCCCAACGTGGCTCACACCTCTAATCTCAGCACTTTGGAAAGCCAAGGCATGGGGATTACTTGAGCCCAGGAGTTCAACCAGCCTGGGGCAACATAGCAAGACCTGTACTTAAATAAAATGACTGGGCGTGGTGGCTCACGCCTGTAATTTCAGCACTTTGGGAGGCTGAGGCGGGTGGATCACGAGGTCAAGAGATTGAGACCATCCTGAACAACATGCTGAAACCCTGTCTCTACTAAAAATACAAAAATTACCTGGGCATGGTGGCACGCACCTGTAGTCCAGCTGCTCAGGAGGCTGAGGCAGGAGAATCTCTTGAACCCAGGAGGCGGAAGTTGCAGTGAGCTGAGATTGTGCCACTGCACTCCAGCCTGGTGACAGAGGGAGACTCTGTCTCAAAAAAATAATAATAACAAAATAAAATAAAACTAGCCAGGCATGGTGGTGTGCGCCTATAATCCCAACTACTTAGGAGTTGGAGGAGGTCAGGCTAGAGTGAGCTGTGATTTTTTATTTTTTATTTTATTTTTTGAGATGGAGTTTTGCTCTTGTCCCCCAGGCTGGAGGGCAATGGCACTATCTAGGCTCACTGCAACCTCCACCTCCGAGGTTCAAGCGATTCTCCTGTCTCAGCCTCCTGAGTAGCTGGGATTACAGGTGTGTGCCACTACACCTGGTAAATTTTTGTAATTTTAGTAGAAATGGGGTTTCTCCATGTTGGCCAGGCTGGTCTCGAACTCCTGACCTCAAGTGTTCCTCCCACCTCGGCTTCCCAAAGTGCTAGAATTACAGGAGTGAGCCATCGTGCCCGGCCAGTGAGCTGTGATTGTACCACTGCATTCCAGTCTGGGCGACAGAGTGAGACCCTATCTTAAAAATAAAAATCAATAATTTAAAAAATAATGATGATTTTCAGCATAGAGTGATGCAAGGGAGATCATTGCAGAGAATACCACCAGCCAACACTAGCAAGATGCCTTCAAGTTAACAGTAAGGTAGGATGAGAAGGTTTTGTTGTCTTATGTCCAGTTTAGAAATGGGCAAGTGAGTTAAGCCTCAGAGTGGTTAAGAGCTTTGCCCAAAGCCAAACATAGCCTTGGTAGTGGGGACAGGTGGAGCTGGGGCTTGAACTCCAGTCTAATCCTCTCTCTCTGCCCCACAAGCTGCTCCTTATTCTAATTAAGGAGGTATATGTTTTCCGAAGTTGCAGAAGCCCCACCCACCCACTCACCCATTGCAGGACTCGGATACCAGGGGCAGGAGGGAGCGCAAGGGTCAGGGAGTATACACTGGGGACTCTGGAAACTGTTCCATCCTTCATGCTGCCACACAAGGAAAAGGAAGAGAAAACCCTCCATTCTCACCACTGTCTTCCTTTCTCTGGGATGTGCCCCTACCAGAAAAACAGAGGAGCTCATGAATTCTGCTCTTTCAGGGAGGCCCGGCTCTGTCTCTCTCTCTCTCTCTCTCTCTCTCTCTCTTTTCTTTCTTGTCTCGTTCTGTTGCCCAGGCTGGAGTGAAGTGGCGTGATCTCAGCTCATCACAACCTCCACCTCCCGGGTTCAAGCGATTCTCCTGCCTCAGCCTTCCAAGTAGCTGGGACTACAGGCACGCACCACCATGCCCAACTAATTTTTTGAATTTTTTTTTTTTTTTTTTTTGAGACGGAGTCTCGCTGTGTCGCCCAAGCTGGAGTATGGTGGCGCGATCTCGGCTCACTGCAAGCTCCGCCTCCCGGGTTCACGCCATTCTCCCGCCTCAGCCTCCGAGTAGCTGGGACTACAGGCGCCCGCCACCTCGCCCGGCTAGTTTTTTGTATTTTTAGTAGAGACGGGGTTTCACCATGTTAGCCAGGATGGTCTCGATCTCCTGCCCTCGTGATCCACCCGTCTCGGCCTCCCAAAGTGCTGGGATTACAGGCTTGAGCCACCGCGCCCGGCCAATTTTTTGAATTTTTACTAGAGACAAGGTTTCACTATGTTGGCCAGGCTGGTCTCAAACTCCTGACCTCATGATCTGGCCACCTCAGCCTCCCAAAGTGCTGAGATTACAGGCGTAAGCCACCGCCACCATGCCTGGCCCCCTTTAGCCTTTTATCATAAATGCACAACCAATTTTTTCCCTCCAGGAGGACTCCTTGGAAGTGAGGACCTTGTAGCATCTTCTCCCATTCCAACTCTTCACTGCAGCCCTCCTCCCATGGATTAGGCAGCAACTACGAAGGGCTTGAGCTCTTTTCCCAACAAACAAAAGCCTTTGAAAACAGCAAGAGGGATTGGGGTTAGAACTGAGAGAGGACTTCCAAACTGCTTCAAACTGCTTGTAGCAGATGGCCAGAAAAGGCTTTAGATAGTATATTCTTCCTTTTTCTTTTCTTTTCTTTCTTTTTTTTTTTTTTCCGAGACAGACTTCCACTCTGTCGTCCCAGCTGGAGGGCAGTGGCACAATCTCAGTTCACTGCAGCCTCCTCTGCCCCCTGGGTTCAAGTGATTCTCCTGTCTCAGCCTCCCAAGCAGCTGGGATTACAGGCGCCTGCCACCACACCACACCTAGCTAATTTTTGTATTTTTAGTGGGGACGGGATTTCACCATGTTGGCTGGGCTGGTCTCAAATTCATGACCTCAGGTGATCCGTTCACCCAGTCCTCCCAAACTGCTGGGATTACAGGTAGGAAGCACTGTGCCTGGCCATGTATTCTTCTTAAAGACTCCTCTGGAAAGTATCTATCATGACCTAAGGGAAATGCTGTCCGCAAAAATGTGTGGGAGCATGACTGTGTGTGTGATGTGACTGTGGGGAAAAGCTGGAGATAGTTCCTCTAGGCATCAGGATAGACCAGAGGACTTGACAATGTTGTTGGGTATCAAGTCAACTCTTGTTTCCTCCTCTGCCTGAGAAGAAATCTGTTGAGTGGTATGAGAGGAGTCAGGGAAGTTGGCTTTCTCAGTCAGCTAGTGAGTTTGAAGACTAAGTGAACTTCAAAAGCAGGGTCCATGGCGGGGAGGCAGCAACCAGCCCTCTGAGTCACCCTGACCTGGCTACAGAGCTGGGCCAGAATGTCTGCACCGGCGAGGGGAATGGGGATGGTGGTGGGGGTGGCGGTGAGTCACCAGCGGGGACTGGAAGAGCAAGCAAACCCCAGATGCTCTTCTGCTGTTGCAGTTCTCATTCCTGAGGGCCCAATCAGAACCCGGGAAGGGCTGGGAAATGGGACCTGGGGTTCTCTTGCGATGGTGCTGCCCATCACCCCTTCTCTGAATCTCACTCCGTTGATTACCTAACTCCTGTAACTCCTCAGAAACCCCCCAACCCAACCCAATACGCTCTTTCTTTTTGTTGGCAGGGAATGGAGTCTCGCTCTGTCGCCCAGGTTGGAGTGCAGTGGAGCGATCTCGGCTCACTGAAACCTCTGCCTCCTGGGTTCAAGTGATTCTTCTGCCTCAGCCTCCCAAGTAGTTGGGACTATCAGCATGCGCCACCACACCCGGCTAATTTTCATATTATTAGTAGAGACGGGGTTTTACCATATTGGCCAGGCTGGTCTCGAACTCCTGACCTCGTGATCTGCCCTCCTTGGCCTACCAAAGTGCTGGGATTACAGGCGTGAACCACTGTGCCCGGCCCCCACACACTCTTTCTACCCGTGTGGGTGTTGGACTAGTTGGGGTGTACTCCTGATCCCCATCCCCTGTGTCCTCTCTGACCCCTCACATGCTAGCAATTCTCCACAGTGAAATTGGAAGAGGCAGGCTCTGGAATTAGCCTCCGCACCCCCAACCGCAAACCTGCACAGAACTCTGCACACCAGGGTGCTTCTCCTTATGGTGTGGACAGGCTGGCTGAACTGCCAGTTGGATTTATTGAACGATTTTGATCAAGTCCAGCAGGCCCTTCCAATCCTCAGAAACTTCCTGGGGTCATCTTTTCAATTTCCTGCCTCCCAATATGCCTTTTGGGGGAGCTGTGGAACCCCCTAGGAGTTTGGCTTCATCTCTGATCTCCCCTGGCCCTCCCCACATGTTCTGTTGCTTCTGGGGAGTGTGGAACTTGCAGACTTGAGCAGGAGCTCTGGGCTTGGGGGCCCTCTCCTTATTCCCTGTTCCTGCCTGTCCTGCTCTTCCGTGCCTACAGGGTCCAGGCCATATTCTCTCTTGTCTGTCCACTGCAGAGCATGAGGGCCAAAGATCAAAGAGAAATTGGGATGGGCTGCAGAGAAGGGGATGGGGTGGGGACTTAAAGTACACTGGCTTGTCCAGGCACGGTGGCTCATGCCTGTAATCTCAGCACTTTGGGAGGCCAAAGCGGGCAGATTACTTGAAGTGAGGAGCTCAAGACCAGCCTGGCCAACATGGTGAAACCCCATCTCTACTAAAAATACAAAAATTAGCCGGGCATAGTGGTTCTCGGCTGCAATCCCAGCTACTTGGGAGGCTGAGGCAGGAGAATTGCTTGAACCGGGAGGTGGAGGTTGCAGTGAGCCAAGATCGTGTCATTGCACTTCAGCCTGGGAGACAGAGTCTCTAAGACTGTCTCTAAGACAGACTCTGTCTCTAAATAAATAAATAAAATAAAGTACATTGGCCTTCAGAGCAGCCCACCCCAAAACAAATCCAGAGTACAAGGCAGGGGCTCATGGCTGCTGGAGCCCATCAGAGTCTTCCTTGACTCCAATCTGGCCCCAGACTCAGGGTTCTCAGGGAATGCTGTCCACTTTTCTTGGATACCGCTGCCTCCAGGCAGGAGGTAGGTTTGGACACAAGCCCTTCTGAGCTCATTAACTTTGTTGCTCAGCAGAAAACAAGATCACAAGCAGCCCCCACATCTCCCTTGGAGGTCAAATCTGAATCGATGTCTAATCTCTGCCCATTGGTAGCTGGGAGATGGAATCTGGAGAGCTTGCTAAGGGAGGAGTTTTTCTAGATGGTGAAGAATGGGTGGGTATGCGGAGGAGGTTTCCAGGAGGCAGAGGTAAGTGACGCTCCTAGTCCAGGTACCTCTCATCCCACACACACACTTAATTTCATGCTGAATCTGCTCCTAGGCTAGGGTGTTCACCTGGAAAGGAAGGTAGCCTTCATTAGGACCTGGAGCTAATAGGCAGAGCATGAGCTTGGCTGTTTATGGTCCCAAGTACCCATGGCGGCGGCAAAGGAGGAGCCTGGAAAGAAGGTCTTGGAGTTCTGCCAAAAATGCAATCTGTGCCCTGCCCCTTCTAGACTGAGAGCCCCTATGGACAGAGTCATGTGCTAAATACTTGGAGAAAGGCAAAGGGAGTATCCCAAGGAGTCTCCAGTCTGAGGGGGAGACACAGCCCTTAGCCTCAGAAAGCCTCAGTGTGCTGGGGGGCATCGCCTCCAGCTCTCATCCTCTTCTCAGAGAGCCCCCAGGCAGATCAGGGACAGAAAGCCCCTGCCTTGGAGGGGTTCCTGTATAATAGAGAGAGGCACAGCATAACTCCAGGGTCCTCACTCTGATAGAAGAGACAGGATGACATACTTCTCTTGTACAGGACAGTAGGACATATGAGGAGAGGGGCTCCAAAATCTCTATGGATAGAGTTGTAGCTACCCCACCCTCCTCTGAGCCCCCGAGGTACAAACATGTCTCTTTCTCCCCCTGTATCCTGCCACAGGCAGGAGCAAAAGAAACAGATGTCACGTTCTCCTTTATACGGCTGTCACTTTAGAAACCCCATCCCTCATGTTCCTCAATGTTCTTTTTTTTTTTTTTTTTTTTTTTTGAGGCGAGGTCTCGCTTGTCACCAGGCTGGGTGCAGTGGCAGCATCTCATGCCAAGCTCCGCTGCGGTTCAGCGGTTTTATGGGCCTCAAACCTCCTGAGTAGCTGGGACTACAGGCCCGCCACCTGCAGCCGGCCCCAGTTTTTGTATTTCTTAATGAGGCCGGGGTTTGCCGTGTTAGCCAGGATGGTCTCGATCTCCTGACCTCGTGATCCAGCCCGTCTCGGCCTCCCTGAGATGGGGATTACGGAAAAGAAAGGGCATTGCGTGACCTCTCTGTGTTGTGAGGCCTTGGGACTCTATAGATAATGTGATGGGGGCATTGCCACATCACCAAAGCCATGGGCCACTGTCGAGAGTTGGGGTTCAGATGACTGTGGACCTACTCTCTCCCACCCAGAAGTAGCCTATTGCCTTGTGGGAGTGTCCCCTGTGGATTAGTGCCACCTTCCCCAAGTCTGTCCTCACTACAAGTACCCTTTTTTTCTTTTCTATTCTTTTTTTTGTTTTGAGACGGAGTCTTGCTCTGTCACCCAGGCTGGAGTGCAGTGGTATGATCTTGGCTCACTGCAACTCCTGCCTCCCGAGTCAAGTGATTCTCCTGCCTCAGCCTCCTGAGTAGCTGGGACCAGGCATGTGCCACCATGCCTGGCTAATTTTTTTTGAGATGGAGTCTCTCTCTGTCGCCCTGGCGAGTGCAGTGGCACCATCTCGGCTCACTACAGCGTCGCCTCCGGGTTCACACCATTCTCCTGTCTCAGTCTCGAGCAGCTGGGACTGGCCACCACCACGCGCCTGGCTAATTTTTTGTGTTTTTGTGAGACCTTGAACACCATGTTAGCCAGGGTGCCGTCTCTGACCTCATGATCCACCCACCTCGGCCTCCCAAAGTGCTGGGATTACAGGTGTGAGCCACTGCGCCCAGCCCCCTTCTTTTTCTAACTTTTTTTTTTTTTTTTGAGACAGAATCTTGCTTTGTTGCCCATGCTGGAGGTGCAGTGAATTTGATCTCGGCTCACTGCAACTTCTGCCTCCCAGGTTCAAGTGATTCTCTTGCCTCAGCCTCCGGAGTAGCTGTGATTACAGCTGTGCACCACCATGCCCGACTAATTTTTGTATTTTTAGTAAAGATGGGGTTTCAGCATGTTGGCCAGGCTGGTCTCGAACCCCTGACCTCAGGTGATCCACCCGTCTCAGCCTCCCAAGTGCTGGGATTACAGGCGTGATTCATCGCGCCTGGCCTACAAGTACCCTTTCTAACTGAGGGCAACTGTAAAGCAAGTAGGGCATAGAAGAAGAGTAGTGGGCCCTTTGCCCAGAAGAGAGGAGGAGGAAGAAAAAAGGGGGTACTTAGGGTACCCTACCCACAGGCAGGCCCCAGACAACAGCTGGAGATAGCCAAATGTTAATCACCAATTAGCACAGTTCAGGTGGAAAGGGCAACTCTATTATGTGTAAAATGGACTTAATGTGGCAGGAGCTGTGGGCTTAATTTCTTGAGATAAGATGCTTTTAGGCTAATCAGCAGGTCTATGCCTAATATAAAGGAGCTGGGGCCTGATTTCTTCAGCAGGCTCAGAAGGTCCAGAAGGCAGGGAAAGGAGACCCCTATCTGTCCTTCTTCTGGAAGAGCTGGAAAGGAAGTCTGGTAAGAGAAGTGGAGACAGGGATGGATGAGATGACCTGAGAGTGGGTGGATCTTGGCAACCCTGAGATGCCCAGCAGCCCTGGCATCTTACTTTTCTCTTCCTCTATATGAGACATGAGAAGATAGCCAGGTGTGGTGCCTCATGCCTGTAATCCCAATACTTTGGGAGCCGAGGGAGGAGGATCATTTGAGCACAGGAGTTCAAGACCAGCCTGGGCAATGGAGGGAAACTCGATCTCTATACAAAATTTTAAAAATTAGCTGGCCATGGTGGTACATGCCTGTGGTCCTAGGTACTCGGGAGGGTGAAGTGAGAGTTTTGCCTGAGCCCAGGAGGTTGAGGCTGCAGTGAGCCACGATTGTGTCACTGCACTCCCGCCTGGACAACAGAGCAAGACTCCATCTCAAAAGAAAAAAAAGAGGAAAAGAAAAGGTCCAAACCTCAAGGCTTTGCCCCTCCCCAGCTTTCAGAGGCCCTACTGGTTGCTGTCTCAGCACGTCCTGGCTGTTTTCTGTCTTAGCTCAGGAAATAACTTTGGAAGATGGTGGCCATGAAGACCTTCGCTCTGCTGCTGCTGTCCCTGTTCCTGGCAGTGGGACTAGGAGAGAAGAAAGAGGGTCACTCCAGGTAGGAGTGGTGAGAGGGAAGGGATGGGGAAGAGGAGGGGCTCGGAAGACAGGTTCTGGATTTGTTTCAAGTGGGAGGTGAGAAAGGGAAGGAATCCAGTCTAAGAGGTAGGAAGCTCCAGGGAAATACCTGCCGGCAATGTGAGTGCAAAGTGAGCACTGAGCCAGAGAGGATTTATTGTGTGCCACTGTTACAGTGGGAGAGACTATGGTTAGATCTCTGGAGGGACTTCCTGGTGGTTAATTGTCCGAAGATGAGTCTCACTTCCCAACGAATGCTTTATTCATTTATGCATGTTTGCTTCTTTCTTTTCTTTTTTTCTTTTTTATTTTTTTTGAGACAGACTCTTGCTCTGTCGCCCAGACTGGAGTGCAGTGGCGTGAACGCAGCTCACTGCAGCCTCTGCCTGCCAGGCTCAAGTATCCTCCCACCTCAGCCTCCCGAGCAACTAGGGCCACAGGCGCGAACCAACATGTTCAGCTACTTTTTTGAATTTTTTGTAGAGATGAGGTTTCGCCATGTTACCCAGGCTTATGAATGCATTCTTTTTTTTTTTTTTTTTGAGATGGAATCTTGCTCTGTCACCCAGGCCGGAGTGTGGTGGCACAATCTCGGCTCACTGCAATTTCTCCCTCCTGGGTTCAAGCAATTTTCCCTGCCTCAGCTTCCCAAGTAGCTGGGATTACAGGTGCCCGGCAACACGCCTGGCTAATTTTTGTATTTTTAGTAGAGATGGGGTTTCACTATGTGGGCCAGGCTGATCTCAAACTCCTGACCTCAGATGATCTCTCCGCCTGAGCCTCCCAAAGTGCTGGGATTGAAGGCATGTAATCCCGTGCCTGGGCTTTTTTTTGAGTCAGAGTCTCACTCTGTCGCCTAGGCTGGAGTGCAGTGGTGCAGTCTTGACTCACTGCAACCTCTGCCTCTCAGGATCAAGCAATTCTCCTGCCTCAGCCTGGGATTACAGGCACCTACCACCACACCCAGCTAATTTTTTTGTATTTTTAGTAGAGATGGGGTTTTGCCATGTTGGCCAGGGTGGTCTTGAACTCCTGTCCTCAAGTGATCCACCCGCCTCGGCCTCCCAAAGTGCTGGGATTACAGGCGTGAGCCACAATGCCTGGCCATTATGCATGCTTTCAATCAAATTTTAGAGAGGGCCTCCTCTGTACCAGGCACAAGGGATGTATGTGAACATTGGTCCACAAATGCCTCCTGCCTTCATGAAGCACACAGACCCAAGGAGGAAATAAACCAAGAACCATATAGGCATGTTGCAAATCATCATGAGTACTGTGTGGAAAAGCAGAGAATATGACCAGCGAATATAGCAGGGGGCTCAGACTGTGTTTTCAGGACCAAGAAATAACTTATTTGAGTAGAGTTGGGCTTTCTCAGGTGCAAGGACAAACCATATGCCCACGTAAATTTGGCATATGTAATTTGTCAATTTGAGGCACAGATGTCAGAACACGTACAAGAAGAGAACAGTATCATGTAGATGTTTCTTTCTTTCTTTTTTTTTTTGAGATAGAGTCTCACTCTGTCACCCAGGCTGGGGTGCAGTGGCTCAATCTCGGCTCACTGCAACCTCCGCCTCTTGTGTTCAATCTATTCTCTGCCTTAGCCTCTTAAGCAGCTGGGATTACAGGCACCTGCCACCACGCCCTGCTAATTTTGTATTTTTATTTTTATTTATTTATTTATTTATTTTTTGAGACGGAGTCTTGCTCTCTGCCCCAGGCTGGAGTGCAGTAGCGCGATCTTGGCTCACTGCAAGCTCCGCCCCCCTGGGTTCACGCCATTCTCCTGCCTCGGCCTCCCAAAGTGCTGGGATTACAGGCTTGAGCCACCGCGCCCGGCCTAATTTTGTATTTTTAGTAGAGATGGGGTTTCACCATCTTGGCCATGCTGGTGTTGAACTCCTGACCTTGTGATCCATCTGCCTGGGCCTCCGAAAGTGCTGGGATTACAGGCGTGAGCTACTGCGCCTGGCCTGTATCACGTACATGTTAAGAACATAGATCTGAGCCCAGATGGCCTGGGGTAAATCCTGGATCTGTTACCTATACGGAGTGGCAGATAATAAGATAATAATAAGGTAATCTCTGCACCTTGGTTTCTCCACTCACAAAATGGGGATATAACTAGAACCTACCTCATAGGATGTTGTGAGGATGAAATTATATTTTATGGATTCAAGGGCTTATAAAGTGCCAGAGTCACAGTCAGTGCTTTTGTATGAGTTGACTATTATTGCGGAATGTGAACCAAGAAACTGAATCAGGAAGGGCCAGGGCAGGAGGAATAAAGGAGGGAATTGTGTGACTCAGTCCTTTCAGATGAGGGGGACCCCTGATCCCTTTTTTTTTTTTTTTTTTTTTTGAGATGGAGTCTCGCTTTGTCACCTAGGCTGGAGTGTAGTGGTGTGATCTCAGCTCACTGCAAGCTGTGCCTCCCGGGTTCACGCCGTTCTCCTGCCTCAGCCTCCCAAGTAGCTGGGACTACAGGCGCCCGCCACCTCGCCCGGCTAATTTTTTTGTCTTTTTAGTAGAGATGGGGTTTCACTGTGTTAGCCAGGATGGTCTTGATCTCCTTACTTCATGATCCTCCTGCCTTGGCCTCCCAAAGTGCTAGAATTACAGGTGTGAGCCACCACACCTGGCTAAATTTTGTATTTTTAGTAGAGACGGGATTTCTCCATGTTGGTCAGGCTGGTCTCTATCCCGACCTCAGGTGATCCGCCTGTCTTGGCCTCCCAAAGTGCAGGGATTACAGGCATGAGCCACCGCGCCTGGCCCCGTGATCCCTTTTTGGCCAGAATCCAGAGCCACACACACTGAGGCTGCAGGAGCCTGGGGTGGGGTGGGGGAGTGGATCTGCAGGGAGTCTCCATAAAAACGGACTCGTTTGTTTTCAAGTGTCTGCCTCCTGTTAGTGATAGTCATTTATCCTAGCGTTGTGATTCTCCCCCCATCTCTGCCCCTTCTCTGCACCCTTATTTCCAGCCTTCTCCCCTCCCTGCCTGTCGGATCTCATGCTAAGGTGAGCAGCCCTCAACCTCGAGGCCCCAGGTATGCCGAAGGGACTTTCATCAGTGACTATAGTATTGCCATGGACAAGATTCACCAACAAGACTTCGTAAACTGGCTGCTGGCCCAAAAGGGGAAGAAGAATGAGTGAGTCGTTGCTTATACTCCTCCTGTTCCCTGTGCTGGGCTCTGGGCTCTGCCTTCCTACCTTCAGAGGAGGCCATCGGCTGTGGCCACACAGGCCACGTGATGCACAACCCCAGGTGGCACCTTTCTTTTTCTTCTTTCTTTTCTTTTCTTTTTTTTTTTTTTTTTTTTTTTGAGACAGAGTTTTGCTCTTGTTGCCCAGGCTGGAGTGCAATACCACGATCTTGGCTGACCACAACCTCCACCTCCTGGATTCAAGCAATTCTCCTGCCTCAGCCTCCCGAGTAGCTAGGATTACAGGCATGCATCACCATGCCCAGCTAATTTTTATTTTTTTTCTCTTTTGAGATGAAGTGTAGCTCTGTTGCCCAGGCTGGAGTGCAGTGGCTCGATTTTGGCTCACTGCAACCTCCGCCTCCTGGGTTCAAGCGATTCTTCTGCCTCAGCCTCCTGAGTAGCTGGGACTACAGGTGTGCACCACCATGCCCGGCTAATTTTTTTTTTTTTTTTTTTAGTAGAGACGGGGTTTCACCATGTTGACCAGTCTGGTTCTTGAACTCCTGACCTCATAATCCACCTGCCTCAGCCTCCCAAAGTGCTGGGATTATAGGCATGAGCCACCGCGCCTGGCCTAATTTTGTATTTTTAGTAGAGATGGGGTTTCTCCATGTTGGTCGGGCTGGTCTTGAACTCCTGACCGCAGGTGATCTACCTGCCTTGGCCTCTCAAAGTGCTGGGATTACAGGCGTGAGCCACCACACCCACCCTGGGTGGCACCTTTCACTAGGCAAGGATGGCGAGTTAGACATGGTAGCTCAGGCCAAGACCCTGACTTGGGCACCAGTCTAGGCTAGGGGTAGGGACCAGGGCTATTCCCTAATCCTTTACTTCTTTTTTTCTTTTCCCCTTTTTTTTTTTTTTTTTTTTTGAGACGGAGTCTCGCTCTGTCGCCCAGGCTGGGGTGCAGTGGCACAATCTCGGCTCACTGCAAGCTCTGCCTCCCGGGTTCATGCCATTCTCCTGCCTCAGCCTCCCGAGTAGCTGGGACTACAGGCGCCCACCACGCATGGCTAATTTTTTTGTATTTTTTTTGTAGAGACAGGGTTTCACCGTGTTAGCCAGGATGGTCTTGATCTCCTGACCCTGTGATCTGCCCGCCTTGGCCTCCCAAAGTGCTAGGATTACAGGCATGAGCCACCGCGCCCAGCGTCTCTTCTTTTTTTGAGGCAGGAGCTCTCTCTGTGACCCAGACTGGAGTGCAGTGGCACCATCATGGCTCACTGTAGCCTTGACCTCCTGGGCTCAAGCAATCCTCCCACCTCAGCCTCCCAAGTAGTTGTGACTACAGCCTCACAACACCATGCCCGGCTAATTTTTTAAATTATTTGTAGAGGCAGAGTCTTACTATGTTGCCCAGGCTGTTCTCAAACTCCTGGGCTTAAGTGATCCACTCACATTGGCCTCCCAAAGTGCTGAGATTACAATTGTGAGCCACTGTGCTGGCCCTAATCCTTTACTTCTAAGGGGAGGAGTCAGAAGATGTATGGGAGCTCAGAGAGGAGCCCCAGGGGTCTGAGGATGAAGGGAGGGAGAGATGAGCTCCTTCTAATGACTGCTTGCTTGGCGATGGCCACTTCAGACCCACTTCAGACTTTGAAAACAGGATTGGCTAGGGCCGGGCCCAGTAGCTTACACCTGTAATCCCAGCACTTTGGGAGGATGAGGCAGGCAGCTCATGAGGTCAGGAAATTGAGGCCCTCCTGGCCAACATGGTGAAACCCTGTCTCTACTAAAAATACAAAGATTAGCTGGGTGTGGTGGCACACCCAGCCTGTAATTCCAGCTACTCGGGAGGCTGAGGCATGATAATTGCTTGAACCCTGGAGGCGGACGTTGCAGTGAGCTGAGATCGCACCACTGTACCCCCAGCCTGGCAACAGAGTGAGACTCTGTCTCAAAAAAAAAAAAAAAAAAAAAGGAAAGAAAATAGGATTGGCTGTGCACCGTGGCTCACGCCTGTAATCCCAGCACTTTGGGAGGCCCAGGTAGGTGGATTGTTTGAGCTCACAAGTTCATTCGAGACCAGCCTGGGCAACATGGCAAACAAAAAGTACAAAAATTAGCTGGGTGTGGTGTGGTAATGCCTGCCTGTAGTTTCAGCTACTCAGGAGGCTGAGACGGGAAGATGGCTTGAGCCTGGGAGGCAGAGGTTGCAGTGAGCCGAGATGGTGCCCCTGCACTCCAGCCTGGGAAATACAGCCAGACCCTATCTCACACACACACACACACACACACACACACACAAAAGTGAAGAGAAGATGAACTGTCCTTATCCTTCTCCCTGCTCTATGCCGTCTCTGGTCAGCGTGGTAGATTCTGAAAAGCTGTTCACTGGTGGAGGCAGCTGAAGACCACCATTGGGTGGGCTTAAGTGGAGAAAGGTACCCTCTGCTTTTGGGGTTGAGGTACTAAAAGATTCAAGTGTCTCTAGCCTGGAGTCTCCACAGCTTGCCCGCTCTCTAATCTTATCTTCCCAGCTGGAAACACAACATCACCCAGAGGGAGGCTCGGGCACTCGAGCTGGCCAGTCAAGCTAATGGGAAGGAGGAGGAGGCAGTGGAGCCACAGAGGTGAGTCAGGGCGCAGAGGGAAGGGAGGCAGCCGAGCCTCCTGCCCCGCCCCCACCTCGTTGTTCCCTCTCCCTGACCCCAGAGCAGAGCAAGGACCCGCAATAATCATCCTCTTCCTCTCAAGAGTTCAAAGAGGGGTCTTCATTGAGCAAACTCCTGGAGGTCAGCCCAAGCTTAAGGAAGAAGCCTTGGAGGAACAGGGGAGGGGTGCTAGGAGGGGTTTCAGGGACAGGGTTTCTAAGATTGATGACTTCATACACAGCAGAGTCACTGAGTCAGGAGAAGGGCAGGAAAGAAGAGACCTCAGGTTCCGGCCTCACCACCTCCCCCTGCCAAACTTCGGGAAGGCTGTTTGTGAAAGAGTGGGGGATCTTCCCAGGCCCACTCCCTTGAAATCAGTTATCCCCTCTCTGAATGGCACAGGTCATTTCAAAAAGTGAATGTGCCCAAAGTACTCTCTGCATTCTGGAACACTTGCAGAGGTGGATGGGCGGAATATCTCACACCAGAATTCTGTTTGACTCTCCCTGTAGGAAGAGTCCATATTCCCCAGGCAGGCAGTGCTGGGTGGGGCTGGCAGAAAGCAGGCTCCAGATCCCAGAGCTGAGCCAACAGAGAGGCAACTGTGTTGGCTCCCTCCCCCCATCCGTGGCTGCCCCTCAGTGGTGTCCCCAGTCCTGTGTTTACTCTCTTTGGGCGCGGCTCAGGCTAAAACAGTCAGCCAGAGGCTCTTACCTTGCAGCTCCCCACCCAAGAACCCCAGCGATGAAGATTTGCTGCGGGACTTGCTGATTCAAGAGCTGTTGGCCTGCTTGGTGGATCAGACAAACCTCTGCAGGCGCAGGTAGGGGAATGTGGTGTTGCACAGCAGTTCTGAATTGAGCTTGGGCATCAGACATGGATTCAGATCTTTGCCCCTCCACATGCTGGCTGATTACGTAGGCTTCGAACCCGAGCTGAACTGATTTCATTTATTTATCGGCGGAAATTACAAACAAAGACCAAATGGATCTGGATACCTTTTGAGTCTGATTTTGTTCGCCCTTTACCCAGGTTGTTCTCCCCTGTCGATCCCTTTAACGACTGGCTGATTTGTCCCAGGTTCTGTCTGTCCTTAATTTACATATGAGTCTTATCCTGTTCTGCCTGCCTTTACCCAGCTGAGCTGAGCCTATCCTGCCTGTCCCTACCCGCTGAGCTGAGCCCATCCTGTGCCCTGCCTGTCCCTACCTACCGCTGAGCTGAGCCCATCCTGTGCCCTGCCTGTCCCTACCCGCTCAGCTGAGCCCATCCTGTGCCCCTGTCGTCCCTAACATGAGCTGAGCCCATCCAGCTGCCTGTCCCTACCTCTCGAGCCTCCATCTCCCAGTTCTGCTCCGTCCCTACCCACTGAGCTGAGCCCATCCTGTGCCCTGCCTGTCCCTACCGACCGAGCTGAGCCCATCCTGTGCCCTGCCTGTCCCCAATCCTACCCACCGAGCTGAGCCCCATCCTGTTCTCAGCTTTCCCTCTGTACCCTTGGGCCATGGTACCTTCCTGGTGATGGGAAACTGCATAGTTGGAGGCATGTTTCCTTTCTCTGTGGCCATTGGTGGCTTCAATGGTCTCTTGAATCCACCTCATCAGCTAGAAAATTCTTCAGTCCATTCCTTATGTCTCAGAAGCGAGGGACTAAATATTATGAAGAGACCTGTCCTCCTAAAGGGTGAGACAGGATCCTCATGATGCAGACAGCGGGGCACGGAAACCAAAACACTTCAGACACTGATACTGAGCAGCTAGGGAGGGATTGAGGGAGCAAATCTGGAACAGGAACCTCAGGAGGGGAAGAAGGGACAGGAGCGTGAGCAGATCCATGAAGAGGGTGTGAGAAAATCTCTGTAGGAAGGTGGGTAACGGTCTCTGTACTTTTGTGAATTATTTGGATTACTTATCATTAAAATGGTGATTTGATGGGGCAAAGGTGGGAGCACTGCTTGAGGCCAGGAGTTCAAGACTGCAGTGATCTATGATTACATCCGTAAATAGTCACCGCACTCCAGCTTGGGCACCACAGTGAGACTGCCTCTTAAAAAATAAGTAAAATGAGGCTGGGCACAGTGGCTCATGCCTGTAATCCCAGCACTTTGGGAGGCCGAGGTGCGCAGATCACGAGGTTGGGAGATCAAGACCATCCTGGCTAACCCGGTGAAACCCCGTCTCTACTAAAAATACAAAAAATTAGCCGGGCATGGAGGTGGGAGCCTATAGTCCCAGCTACTCGGGAGGTTGAGGCAGGAGAATGGCATGAACCCAGGAGGCAGAGCTTGCAGTGAGCCGAGATTGCGCCACTGCACTCCAGCCTGGGTGACAGCGAGGCTCCATCTCAAAAAAAATAAAAAAAAGGTAAATTGATAAAAATTAAAATACTTAAAAAGGTGATTTGAAGGTAGGAGGGGTTCAACAATGGCTGGGTCCCAGGATAAACGTGCTTGGCCGACTCCAAGTCCATAACCTTCCTCTCCTTTCCCCACTCTCCCCAGGTCTCGGTGACTCTGACCACACCCAGCTCAGGACTGGATTCTGCCCTTCACTTAGCTCCTGCCTCAGCCCCACTCCAGAATAGCCAAGAGAAGCCAAACCAATAAAGTTTATGCTGAGATAAGTCAAGTGCATTGTGAAAATTTATTCAAATGACTACCGAGCACTAACAGGGCATGTTTGTCTTTGTGTATCTCTGTGTGTGTGGGCACCACCCAGTGGAAAGGAAATATGGTCTGGGCATAGTGGTGTATGCCTGTAATCCCAGTACTCTGGGAGGCTGAGTCTGGAAGATTGCTTAACCCCAGAAGTTCCAGTCCATCCTGGGTAACAGAGTGAGACGCCATCTTTGTTTTGTTTTGTTTTGTTTCTTTTTTTTGAGACGGAGTCTCACTCTGTCATCCAGGCTGGAGTGCAATGGTGCAATCTCGGCTCACTGCAACCTCTGCCTCCTGGGTTCAAGCGATTCTCCTGCCTCAGCCTCCTGAGTAGCTGGGATTACAGGCGCCCTCCACCATGCGTGGCTAATTTTTTTTTCTTTTTTTTTGAGATGGAGTCTCGCTCTTGTTACCCAGGCTAGATGGAGTGCAATGGTGAGCTCTCTGCTCATTGCAACCTCCGCCTCCCAGGTTCAATTGATTCTCTTGCCTCAGCCTCCCAAGTAGCTGGGATTACAGGCATGCGCCACCACACCGGGCTAATTTTTTATTTTCAGTAGGGTTTCTCCATGTTGGTCAGGCTGGTCTTGAACTCCTGACCTCAAGTGACCCACCCGCCTCCACCTCCCAAAGTGCTGGGATTACAGGTGTAAGCCACCGCGCCCAGCCTAATTTTTGTAGTTTTAGTAGAGACGAGGTTTCGCCATGTTGCCAGGCTGGTCTTGAACTCCTGACCTCAGGTGATCCGCCTGCCTCGGCCTCCCAAAGTGCTGGGATTACAGACATGAGACATCGTACCTGCTGGAGACCCCATCTTTAAAATAAAAAAAGGAAAAAGAAAAGAGGGTCTGGTGTGGTGGCGCAAGCCTGTCATCCCACCACTTTGGGAGCTTGAGGTGGGCAGATCACCTGAGATCAGGAGTTTGAGACCAGCCTGGCCAAAATGGCAAAACCTCGTCTCTACTAAATATACAAAAATTAGCTGGGCATGATGACAGGCACCTGTAGTCCCAGCTATTCGTGAAGCTGAGGCAGGAGAATCGCTTTGACCCAGGAGGTGGAGGTTGCAGTGAGCTGAGATTGCACCACTGCGCTCCAACCTGGGTAACAGAGCAAGACTCTATCATGCACAAAAAAAAAAAAAAAAAAAAGACAAAGAAAATAAAAGGATCATTTGAGGTCAGGAATTCGAGACCAGCCTGGCCAACATGGTGAAACCCTGTTTCTACTAAAAATACAAAAAGAAAAAAAAAAGGCCGGGCGCGGTGGCTCAAACCTGTAATCCCAGCACTTTGGGAGGCCGAGACGGGTGGATCACAAGGTCAGGAGATCGAGACCATCCTGGCTAACATGGTGAAACCCCATCTCTACTAAAAAATACAAAAAACTAGCCGGGCGAGGTGACGGGCGCCTGTAGTCCCAGCTACTCGGGAGGCTGAGGCAGGAGAATGGCATGAACCCGGGAGGCGGAGCTTGCAGTGAGCTGAGATCCGGCCACTGCACTCCAGCCTGGGTGACAGAGCAAGACTCCGTCTCAAAAAAAAAAAAAAAAAAAAAAGAGCCAGGCATGGTGATACATGCTTGTAATCCCAGCTAATTGAGAGGTTGAAGTACGAGAATCGCTTGGACCCAGGAGGCGGAGGTTGCAGTGAGCCGAGATGACACCACTGCACTACATCCAGCCTGGGTGACAGAGTGAGACCCTGTGTCCAAAAAAAAAAAAAAAAAAAGAAAAAGAAAAAGATAGAAAAGGAAATAATGGTTTTCACTTGTATCCGTTAATTCATCTATTGATTCTACAAACACTTATTGGAAAGTTAATATTGGCAGGGCTGTGCTAAACACTGTATATACAGCAATGAAGCAAATGGACACAATCCTTGCCCCCGAAGAGCTTAAAGTCTGGTGACAAAGAAAGACCTCTAGTTTTTTTGTGGTTTTGTTTGTTTTTCTGGGAGAGTCTTGCTGTGTTACCCATGCTGGGGTACAGTGCTGTAATCATAGCTCACTGCAACCCCAAGCTCCTGGGCTCAAGCGATCTTGCCACTTCAGCCTCCCAAGTAGCTGGGAGAAGTTGGGACTACAGGCACACGCCCAGTTAACTAAAAAAAAAAAAAAATTGTGTAGAGAAAAGTTCTGATCCTCTGATCCTTTTGTAGCGCATGAGTGTGATGATTGGGTGTTCACGGGCATATGTGAGATGTGCCACCCTTGAACCTTGTTACAATATGTTGGCACATTACCCTTCTGACATGAAGAAAAGAAAAAAAAGAGAAAAAAGGAGTCTTGGCCAGGCATGGTGGCTCATGCCTGTAATCCCAGCACTTCGGGAGGCCAAGGCAGGTGGATCACCTGAGGTCAGGAGTTTGAGACCAGCCTGGACAACATGGCGAAACCCCATCTCTACAAAAACACAAAAAATATTAGCCAGGCATGACAGTGGGTGCCTGTAATCCCAGCTACTCAGGAGGCTGAGGCGGGAGAATGGCATGAACCTAGGAGGAGGAGCTTGCAGTGAGCCGAGATTGTACCACTGCACCCCAGCCTGGGTGACAGAGTGAGACTCTGTCTCAAAAAAAAAAAAAAAGAAAAAGAAAAAAGGAGTCTCTCCATCTGGCTCAAATTGGTCTTGAACATCTGGGCTCAAGTGATCCTCTCGCCCCGGTCTCCCAAAGTGTTAGGATTACGGGGTGTGGGCTGCTGTGCCAGGCCCAGACTTTCATTTTTATATTTACGTACTTATTTAAAAGATCCTTGAATCATAAAGACCTTCCTCTTTTTTTTTTTTTTTTGAAACAGAGTCTCGCTCTTGTCGCCCAGGCTGGAGTGCAATGGCGTGATCTCGGCTCACTGCAACCTCCGCCTCCTGGGTTCAAGTAATTCTCCTGCCTCAGCCTCACAAGTAGCTGGGATTACAAGTGTGCACCACCACGCCTGGCTAATTTTTGTATTTTTAGTAGAGACAGGTTTCACCATTTGGCCAGGCTGGTCTTGAACTCCTGACCTCAAGTAATCTGCTTGCTTCAGCCTCCCAAAGTAGTGGGATTACAGGCGTGAGCCACTGTATTACAGCCTGGGTGAAAGAGCAAGACTCTGTGTCAAAAATAAATAAATACATACATACATACATAAAATAAAATAAAATCAGGGAGTGAGTGGCCAGGCGTGGTGGCTCACCCCTGTAATCCCAGCACTTTGGGAAGCCAAGGCAGGTGGATCACTTGAGGCCAGGAGTTCGAGAGCAGCCTAACCAACATGGCAAAACCCCATCCCTACTAAAAATAGAGAAAATTAGCTGAGTGTGGTGGCATACACCAGTATTCCCAGCTACTTAGGAGGCTGAGGCAGGAGAATCACTTGAACCCAGGAGGCGGAGGTTGCAGTGAGCTGAGATTGCAGCACTGCACTACAGCCTGGATGACAGTGAGACTTGATCTCCAAAAAAAAAATATATATATATATATACACACACACACACACACACATATATACACACACATACACACACACACACACACACACACACACACACACATATATATATATATAATGGAGTGGGTTTCTTGCTCCAATCAGAGCTCCATCCTGTCTTCACTGCTCCTTATCCTCTGCTCTGGGAGGTCCAGGTAACTGTGCTGCAGCTTCTGTCACCCTGTGACCTGCAGATATTGGGAGATCCATAGCTAAGACACCAGGACACCCCAGAAGCCTGGAAAGCAACTGCCTTGTGTACTCTTCTCCAATCCAGAGGATGGGCTACCAACCCACAAAAGACACAAAGCCCAGGACCAGCTGTAAAGCTCCTAAAGTCACTTGGCCAGGTTTCATTGTTTGTATTGTTGGTGTGGCCTCTGCTAACAAGCATAAAACAAATTAATGCAACCTGTCCACCCATGCCATGGAAATGACTGCAACACCCCCTTCTCTACAGGCTGAGGAACCATCGTGGAAGAGGTGGGTGCGTGAGATTGTATGAGCCGGATTAGATGAGTGGAGTGGTCACAAGAGGGACTTTATTTTAAATCCTAATCTGACATGTAATTTCTGATTTACCCAGAAGGGCCTCCAAAATGTCTACTTGATGTATTACGCTTTCTGTAGAAACGCTTATTCACTGTAAGTTTCCTCCAAAACAACCCTTGATGCTGCTGCAGAAATCATAGGCTGTGAAGTCTGTAAACATCTATACATTCCTACCAAAGCACTTATACTTTTCCCCAGGATGTAAGCCCTGGGTCTGGGGGTTGTTGTGTGGAGATCTACCCGTCTTGTGGCCACCCAAGACCACCCTTCTGTCTGTAAGTTAACCTAATAAATTACCTAAAACCAAAATTAATACATAAAATCAAATCAGGGAGAGAGTGGCAACCAGATTGGCCCAAGGGCTGGCAGTGAGCAAAATGGGGAGAACACAAGACAATGGGAGGGGTAGGATTGTGCCTCAAGGTATTCTGCTAATCAAACAAAACTCCTTTTTTTTTTTTTTTTGAGACAGAGTCTTGCTGTGTCATCCAGCCTACTTTAAATTTTCTTTTCTTTTCTTTTATTTATTTTAATTTTTTTGAGACGGAGTCTGTTTCTGTCGTACTTCACAGGCTGGGAGTGCAGGCCGGATCTCAGCCTCATCACAAGCCTCATTCTGGCTTTACACTCCATTCTCCTGCCTCAGCCTCCTGAGTAGCTGGGACTACAGGTGTCTCACGCACCTCACCGGCTAGGCTTGTATTTTTAGTACAGACGGGTTTCACCGTTAGCCAGGATGGTCTCATCTCCCGACCCAGGATCCGGCCTGCCTCGGCCTCCCAAAGTGCTGGGATTACAGGCTTGAGCCACTGCGCCCAGACGATTTTCTTTTTATTTTTATTTTTTTATTTTTTATATATATATATATATATATATTTTTTTTTTTTTTGAACGGAGTCTCGTCTCTGTCGCCTGGTAGGTTGGAGTGCAGTGGCCGATCTCAGCTCACTGCAAGCCCGCCTCTCCCCGGGTTTACGCATTCCCCTCCTGCCTCAGCCTCCCCGAGTAGCTGGGACTATGCATACCACCACCGCTAATCTTTTTTTTGTATTTTTTGAGACGGAGTCTCGCTCTGTCACCCAGGCTAAGTAGCAGTGGCCGGATCTCAGCTCACTGTAAGCTCCGCCTCCCGGTTCCCCGCTTCATTCTCCTGCCTCAGCCTCCCGAGTAGCTGACCACAGGCCCACCGGCCTGGCTAATTTTTTGTGTTTTTAGTAGAGACGGGTTTTCACTGTTAGCCAGGATGGTCTCATCTCCTGACCTTGTGATCCGGCCTCCGCCTCGGCCTCCCAAAGTGCTGGGATTACAGGCTTGAGCCACCAAGGGCCCGGCCATTTTTTTGTATTTTTTAATAGAGACGGGGTTTCACTCAGCAGCTATTGTGGGATGGTCTTGATCTCATGATCTCGTGATCCGCCCGTCTCGGCCTCCCAAAGTGCTGGGATTACAGGCTTGAGCCACCGCGCCCGGCTATTTTTTATATTTTTTGAGACAGAGTCTCACTCTGTCTCCCAGGCTGGAGTGCAGTGGCAAGATCTCAGCTCACTGCAACCTTCACCTCCTGGGCTCAAGCAATTCTCCTGCTTCAGCCTCCCAAGTAGCTGAGATTACAGGCATGTGCCACCACACCCAGCTAATTGTTGTACTTTTAGTAGAGACCGGGTTTCACCATGTTAGCCAGGCTGGTCTCGAACTCCTGACCTCAGGTAATCCGCCCGCCTTGGCCTCCCAAAGTGCTGGGATTACAGTCGTGAGCCACCACGCCCAGCCAAATTTTCTTTTTGAAAAAAATTTTCAACTTTTATTTTAGATACAGATATTTATGTGCAGATTTGTTACATTGGAACATTGCATGATGTTGGGGTTTGTAGTACGGGTCCTGTCACCCTGGTAGTGAGCATAGAACCCGATAGGTAGTTTTGTAGGCTTTTTAAGGCTTTTAATTTTCTACCTCGTGGAGGCAGTGCAGTGCAGGGTTGATAACAATTATCATATTATCTTTTTTTTAAAGTGTTATGCTAAGGCTTTAAATGAGACCACCATGATATATATAAAAAAAAGGAAGACAATGTTTACAAAATGCCTAGCACAATGCCGAGCCCACAGTAAGAACGTTGTACAAATGGAAAAAAACTAACTTCTTTTTTTAGAGTTGGGGGTTTCCCTCCGTTGCCTAGGCTACAGTGCAGTGGTGTGATCATGGCTTACAGCAGCCTCAAACTCCTGGGCTGGAGATCTTCCTGCCTCAGTACTCCACCCACTTCTGCTCTGTGGCTGGAATTGTATTAATAGGTGTGAGCCATCATGTCCAGCTCAAAACTAACTCTTTTTGATTCACCAACCTCCCCTGAAGACATCCAAGACCTCAGAAATGTACATTCAAATTTCTCCCCTAGATAATCAGTTCTATCATGGAGAATCACTAAAACAAACCCTCTAAACAAAGACTTGCTCTAAATTGTGTGTATAGATTCCAGGAGCTCCAGGAATTTAAAGGAATAGAAACCAAGAATGTCAGAGCTGAAAGAAATCTTAGAGGTCAACTGGAGGCTGAGTGCACTGGCTCACACCTGTAATCCCAGTATTTAGGGAGGCCAAGGTGAGAGGATCACTTGAGCCCAGGAGATCAAGACCAGCCTGGGAAACAAGGCCACACTTTATCTCTATGACAGTTTTAAAAAATTAACCAGGCACAGTGGCATGCATCTGTAGTCCCAGCTGCCTGAAAGGCTAAGGTCACAGGATCCCTTAAGCCCAGGAGTTCAAGGTTACGATGAGCTATGATGGCACCACTGCATTCCGGCCTGCGTGACATAATGAGGCCCTGTCTCAAAAAAAAAAAAAAAAATTAAAATTAAAATACTATGTTCTGGCTGGGCGCGGTGGCTCACGCCTATAATCCTAGCACTTTGGGAGGCCGAGGCAGGCGGATCACCTGAGGTCAGGAGTTCGAGACCAGCCTGACCAACATGGAGAGACCCTCTCTCTACTAAAAATGCAAAGTTAGACGGGTGTGGGGCCGCATGCCTGTGGTCCCAGTTACTCGGGAGGCTGAGGCAGGAGAATCGCTTGAACCTGGGAGGCAGAGGTTGTGGTGAGCCAAGGTTGCGCCACTGCACTCCAGCCTGGGCAATAAGAGCGAAACTCCATCCCCCGACAAAAAAAAGACCATGTTCTTAGCCACGCTGCCACGAAGCCAATGAGTCAGTTAAAGTAAATGAGGGATTCCGTGATGGTCAGCATTCTGTGATGTGCTGGAAGCAGGCACAGTGGCAAGTGCCTTTGTCCCATCTGCTTGAGAGACTGAGACAGGAGGATCACTTAAGCCCAGTTGTTCAAAGCTATAGTGCCCTGTGATAGCACCTGTGAATAGCCACCATATACCATCCTGGCAACATATCAAGCCCACAATCAGAGTATTTACACCATGGACATAGGCAAATGCTACAAATCAGGGTTCCCCTCTCCCAGCCTGGCAAGGTAGTTGTTAAACCCTTACCAGGATATCACTGGTCAGCATATTTTCCCTAAAATTATAAAAGGGTACAAATGTATCTGCATAGGAGGATGAGCATGTCTGCCAGAGTGTGGCCACAAGTGTAGCTATTGAGGTCCACTTTGTGCATCTAAGGGACTAGGCACACTGGGCGCAGTGGCAAGCCAGGCGTGGTGGCTCACGCCTATAATCCTGCACTTTGGGAAGCTAAGGCAGGTGGGTCACCTGAGGTTAGGAGTTCAAGACCAGCCTGGCCAATGTGGTGAAACCTCGTCTCTACTAAAAAGCCAAAATTAGTCGGCCATGGTTGTGGGCACCTGTAGTCCCAGCTACTTGGGAGGTTGAGGCAGGAGAATCGTTTGAACCCGGGAGGCAGAGGTTGCAGTGAGCTGAGATCACACCACTGCACTCTAGCCTGGGCAACGAGAGCGAAATTTGGTTTCAAAAAAAAAAAGAAGTCGGGCGCACAGTGGCTCACGCCTGTAATCCCAGCACTCTGGGAAGCCGAGGCGGGCCGATCACCTGAGGTCGGGAGTTCAAGACCAGCCTGACCACCACGGAGAAACCCCGTCTCTACTAAAAATACAAAAACTTGGCCAGGCTTGGTGGTACATGCCTGTAATCCCAGCTACTCCGGAGGCTGAGGTGGGAGAATCGCTTGAACCTGGGAGGCAGAGGTTGCAGTGAGCTGAGATCGTGCCATTGCACTCCAGCCCAGGCAACAACAGTGAAACTCCATCTGAAAAAAAAGAAAAAAAAAGAAGAAAAAAAAAAAAGGGACTAGGCATGTGTGTATGCATTTGAAGGCATGAATTATTAAATCTAAGGTCTTCATTGTGAGTGAGCAGATCAGTGTGCATACCTTAGGGCATTGCATAACGAGTCAAAGAGTAAGGGAGGAAGCAGGTGTATCTAGATGGTGTCAGTGAGTACCTAAGGGACCAAGTTTTGTGTTTGGAAGTTATGTAGTTAAGACCTCTTATGATGGCTGGGGGTGGTGGCTCCTGCATGGAATCTCAGCACTTTGGGAGGCCAAGGTGGGTGGATCACTTGAGGTTAGGAATTTGAAACCAGCCTGGCCAACATGGCGAAACCCTGTCTCTACTAAAAATACAAAAATTAGCCAGGTGTGGTGATATGCGCCTGTAGTCCCAGCTACCCGGGAGGCTGAGGCAGGAGAATCGCTTGAACCCAGGAGGTGGAGATTGCGGTGAGCTGAGATCACGCCATTGCACTCTAGCCTAGGCAACAAGAGTGAAACACCATCTCAAAAAAAAAAAAAAAAAAAAAAAAAAGAAATAGATTTGGCTTCAAATAACAGGAAAACACAAATAATAGTGGCTTTAGTAAGACAGAACATTATTTCTCTTTCTCATAAACAATACTTTCCTGGCAGGGGAGATACCATTATCCTGAAGGTGGTTTTCTTAGGGCGAGGCTCATCCATTGCACTCCGAATGTGCTGACTCCTGCGATTTCCCCAAATGTGGGAAACTCGACTGCATAATTTGTGGTAGTGGGGGACTGTGTTCGCGCTCTAGTAAAATAAAAAATAAAAATAAAAAATAGCCTGGGTAGGCCGGGACAACAAGCCTGTAATCCCAGCACTTTGGGGAGGTCAGACGGGCGGATCACGAGGTCAGGAGATCGAGACCATCCTGGCTAACACAGTGAAACCCCGCCTCTACTCTGGCTAAAAATACAAAAATTAGCCGGGCGTATGTGGCGACGCTCGTAGTCCCAGCTACTAGGAGGCTGAGGCGGAGAATGGCGTGAACCCGAGGCGGAGCTTCGTAGTGAAAGCCGAGATCGCTACCACTGCACTCCAGCCTGGGCGACAGAGCCAGACTCTGCTCTCAAAAAAAAAAAAAAAAATAGCCTGGGCATAGTAGCTCACGCCTCTGTAATCCTAGTACTTTGGGAGGCCAAGGTGGGCGGATTGCCTGAGCTCAGGAGTTCGAGACCAGGCTGGGCAACATGGTGAAACCCTGTCTCTACTCAAAAAAAAAAAAGTTGGTATGGCGCGGCGCCTCTGTAGTCCCAGCTACTGAGGCTGAGGCAGAATTGCTTGAACCTAAGAGGCAGAGGTTGCAGTGAGCCAAGATCGTGCCACTGCAGTCCAGCCTGGCGACAGAGCGAGACTCTGTCTCAAAATAAATAAATAAATAAACACTCAGAGATTGGTGGCGTAGGGCTGGTATGACAGTCTGCTCCGTAAAAATCCTTGGGGATTGAAGCTCATTGTACTCATGGTTCCACCATTCCTCTGGTCCAAAACGGCAGCTACATTTTGAAGCTCATTGGAACCTCCATCTCCCGGGTTCAAGCAATTATCCTGCCTCAGCCTCCCGAGTAGCTAGGATTACAGGCATGCGCCATCATGCCTGGCTAATTTTTTGTATTTTTAGTAGAGACAGGGTTTCACCATGTCGGTCAGGCTGGTCTCAAATTCCTGACCTCAGGTGATCTGCCTGCCCTTATGCTTGGGCCCACTCCCACACTGTAGAGTTTTCTTTCTTTTTTCTTTTTTTCTTTCTTTCTTTCTTTTTTTTTTTTTGAGATGGAGTTTCCCTCTGTTGCCCAGGCTGGAGTGTAATGGTGCAGTCTTGGCTCACTGCAACCTTGGCCTCCCGGGTTCAAGTGATTCTCCTGCCTCAGCCTCCCAAGTAGCTGGGATTACAGGTGTGTGTCAACACATCTGGCTACTTTTGTATTTTTTTTAGTAGATCGAGGGTCTCACCATGTTGGCCAGGTTGGTCTCGAACTCCTGACCTCAAGTGATTCACCCGAGTCAGCCTCCCAAAGTGCTGGGATTACAGGCATGAGCCACCGTGCCCACGCTACTTTCATTTTCAATAAATCCCTTAATTCCTTCCTTGCTTTGTTTGTGTGTTTTGTCCAGTTGTTTTTTCAAGACCCCAAGAACCTGGACACCCTCCACCGTTAACATAGTTTGGCGAGACAGCCAGGAGGAAAACGTAAGCCCAAAGTTTGGGATTTATTTTCCCCCTTTTTCCTTTTCCTTTCTGCTCCATAAAGGGGAATCTCTCTCTCTCTCTCTCGCTCTCTCTCTCTCCGTTTCTCTCTCTTTCTCTCTTCCTTTCCAACCCGGGACCCTTGGTGGTCAGCGCCTAAACATGGAAGCAACTGCAGGTTTTTGGCCATGGCCAGTAAGACTAAGGGGTTTCCATGTGGAGAAGCCTAACTACCACCTCCTGGTTCGCTTAAGGAACCTGGGTCTTTTTCATTTTTTTTCCTTTTTTTTTTTTTTTTTTTTGAGACGGAGTCTTGCTCTGTCGCCGAGGTTGGAGTGCATCGGCAGGATCTCTGCTCACTGCAACCTCTGCCTCCCAGGTTCAAGGAATTCTCTGCCTCAGCCTCCGGAGCAGCTAGGATTACAGGCACCAGCCACCACACCCGGCTAATTTTTTGTATTTTTAGTAGAGACGGGGTTTCAACATCTTGGCCAAGCTGGTCTTGAACTCCTGACCTCGTGATCCACCCACCTCGGCCTCCCAAAGTGCTGGGATTACAGGCGTGAGCTACCGCGCCCAGCCACAGATGACTGATTTTATCTCAAAAAAATGAATAACAATCATAACTGATATTTATCTGTGTGCCAGGCATTGCACGAAATGTTTACTACATTTTTTTCTTTTTTTTTGAGACGGAGTCACGCTCTTGTCGCTCAGGCTGGAGTGCAATGGCACAATCCTGGTTCATCGCAACCTCCGCCTCCTGGGTTCAAGCGATTCTTCTGCTTCAGCCTCCTGAGTACCAGGGATTACAGATGCGCACCACCACACCCTGCTAATTTTTTTGTATTTTTAGTACAGACGGGGGTTTCTCCTTGTTGGCCAGGCTGGTCTCGAACTCCTAACCTCAGGTGATCCACCCGCCCCAGCCTCCCGAAATGCTGGGATTACAGGCTTGAGCCACCGCGCCCGGCCATGAGTAGGTATTATTCTATTTCACTACTGTGGATAGTGAACCATAAAGACATTAAAATAATTTGCCTTAAGTTCCTGTACCATATGTAGTGGAACTGAGCTTCGCAGCCAGGCAATCTGACTTCAGAGTTCAACTTAACTTCAAGGCCCTTCGTAGTCAGAATCCTTTGTATGTGATTCCAACAGGTTAACTCCGTTAGGGCAGAGGGCTATTTTATGCTCAATATGGAACCCTGGATGGCCAACACAGCGTTTGGCACGTAAGAGGTGGTCCAGGGGCATTTGATGACCTCTAGGCAGTGGAGGGGCAGTCGAGGAAGACCAGGGCCCCAGGCGCCTACGTGGGCGGAATGCACAAGCTTGGGTCTTGGCGGCCGGGGCTCCACGTCCCAGCACTAGCCAACGAGGGCCTCGGCCGCGCGCGAATATTCGTGCCTTCCTCGCTGCGAGGCTTTGCGAATCTTGGCCACTAGCTAAAGGCGGGGTCGCCGGACCGGTAGCAACCGGAGACACTCAGCCCCGCAGCAGGAAATGCGCCTCGTGGCTTCCGGCGCGTGCAGATGACGCGCGGCTCGGGCTTCCGCCTTGGGGAGCGGGCGGCGGAGCCCGGGACGCGGAGACCTGGGGTCGCTGCAGCTGGGCGGCCCGCGGGCCCAGGGTGGGAATGCACCGCCGTGGGGTGGGAGCTGGCGCCATCGCCAAGAAGAAACTTGCAGAGGTGAGCAGGAAGAAGGCCGACCCACAACCTGCCCCTGACCCGTGCGAGACTGAATTCTCTCGGAGCCGAGTCCTACCCGTTAATCACCTCCCAGCAGAATCTGAGACGGGCTTCTTGGCCCCGGGATACAGAATGTCTCCAGCTTCCGGTGGATTGGCAGCGTTCCCAGATGCCCAGCCCTTTCTCCCACTTACCCAAGTTTTAACTACAAATGGGACTCTACTCACAAATCTACAGTCGTCGATTCTACTCCTTCACCCTATCCTTCTCCCTAAGAAAACCATTTAAGAGAACCCCCCCTCTTTTCATCCCAAAGCTGTGGCAGCACAAGTGGGGGACCCCAGCGCCTACTCTCTTGTTTTTCTTTTTCTTTTTTTTTTTTTGAGACGGAGTCTTGCTCTGTCCCCCAGACTGGAGTGCAGTGGGGCGATCTCGGCTCACTGCAAGCTCCTCCTCCCGGGTTCACGCCATCCTCCTGCCTCAGCCTCCCGAGTAGCTGGAACTACAGGCGCCCACTACCACGCTCGGCTAATTTTTTGTATTTTTAGTAGAGACGGTTTCACCGTGTTAGCCAGGATGGTCTCAGTCTCCTGACCTCGTGATCCGCCCGCCTCCGCCTCCCAAAGTGCTGGGATTACAGGCGTGAGCCACTGCGCGCGGCCCCCAGCGCCCACTCTCTTAACTCATGCTGGTCTCTTTGTCTGACAGGCCAAGTATAAGGAGCGAGGGACGGTCTTGGCTGAGGACCAGCTAGCCCAGGTGAGTCGGCTGGGGGGCCCCAGGCAGGGAGGGAGAACCTAACAGGGCTGGCCAAAACACCTTGGATACGAATTTGATTGTGTAGATTGAACTAGAAATAGGGTGTTTGGCAAATTTTGATTTCTGAGCCACTGAGATCTTTTAGGTGACTTGCTAATAACAATAATGGCCAACATATTTGAGTGATTACATGCTTGTAACGTCCCAGGCATTTGTCTATTTTCTTTACATATACTGTCTTGTTCAGTCCTCATTACAGTCCCATGAGGAGGGAACCCTATTATTCTGAGGGTTTTTTTTTTCTTTTTTTGATGGAGTCTTGCTCTGTTGCCCAGACTGGAGTACAGTGGCATGATCTCGGCTCACTGCAGCCTCCGTTTCCCGGGTTCAAGTGATTCTCCAACCTCAGCCTCCCGAGTAGCTACAACTACAGGCATGCGCCACCACGCCCGGCTAATTTTTTTTTTTTTTTTTTTTTTTTTTTTTTTTGAGATGTAGTGTTGCTTTGTCGCCCAGGCTAGCGCGCAGTGGCGCGATCTCGGCTCACTGCAACCTCCGCCTCCCAGGTTCAAGCGATTCTCCTGCCTCAGCCTCCGGAGTAGTTGGAATTACAGGCGCCCGCCACTGCACCCGGCTAATTTTTGTATTTTTTTTTTTTTTGAGACGTGAGTCTTACTCTGTCGCCCAGGCTGGAGGCAGTGGCTGATCTCAGCTCATTGCAAGTCTGCCTCCGGGTTTCGCCACTTTCCTGCTCTCAGCCTCCCGAGTAGCTGGGACTACAGGCTTCACCACCTCACCCCGCTAGTTTTTGTATTTTTTTTTTGAGGCGGAGTCCGCCTGTCGCCCAGGCTGGAGTGCAGTGGGCGCCGACCCGCTCACTGCAAGCTCCACCTCCCGGGTTTACGCATTCTCCTGCCTCAGCCTCCCGAGTAGCTGGGACTACAGGCATGCTGCCACCACTGCCAATTTTTTGTATTTTTAGTAGAGACGGGTTTCACTGTGTTAGCCAGGATGGCTCCCTGGACCTCCTGACCTCGATCCCACTCGCCTCGGCCTCCCAGTGCTGGGTGTATTTTTTTTTTTTGAGACGGAGTCTCGCTGTGTCGCCCAGGCTGGAGTGCAGTGGCCGGATCTCGCTCACTGCAAGCTCCGCCTCCCCGGTTCACCGCCATTCTCCGGGCCTCAGCCTCCCCGAAAGCAGCTGGGATCACAGGTGGCGCTCAGCCACCTCAGCCTCCGCTAGCTTTTTTTTTTTTTGTATTTTAGTAGAGACGGGTTTCACCGCGGTTAGCCAGGATGAGTCTCGACCTCCTGACCTCGCGGATCCACCCTGCCCCCGCCTCCCAAAGTGCTGGGATTACAGGCTTGAGTCACTGCTACCGCCAGTTTTTTGTATTTTAGTAGAGACGGGTTTTCACTATCTTGGCCAGGCTGGTCTCGAATCTCCTGACCTCATGATCCACCCGCCTCTTCGGCCTCAAAGTGCTGGGATTACAAGCGTGAGCCACCACCAGCCAGTATTTGTATTTTAGTAAGTAGAGACAGGGTTTCTCCATGTTGGTCAGGCTGGTCTCAAATTCCTGACTTTGTGATCCACCCACCTTGGCTTTCCCAAAGTGCTGGAATTACAGGTGTGAGCCATCAGTAGTTGGTTTCTAATTTTGTATTTTTTTGTAGAGTCAGGTTTCGCCATGTTGGTTGGCTGGAATTTGGAACTCCTGGCCTCAGGTGATCCACCACTTCAGCCTCCCAAAGTGCTGGGACTACAGTCGCGGAACCACCGTGCCTGGTCAGATTCTGAGTTCAAAAATTGAGAGCTGGGCTCTGTGGCTTAGGGCCTGTAATCCCAGCACTATGGGAAGCTGAGGAAGGCTGATCACTGGAGGTCGGAGTTCGAGACCGCCTGGCCAACATGGTGAAACTCGCCTCTACTAAAAATACAAAAATTAGCCGGGCGTGGTATGGCTCCTTGCAGTCCCAGCTACTGAGGAGGCTGAGGTAGGGAAATTGCATGAACCCAGGAGGCAGAGGCTGTAGTAAGCCAGTATCTTGCTGCTGGGCGCTCCACCTGGGACAGAGCAAGACTCTGTCTCAAAAAAAAAAAAAAAAAAAAAAAAAGGCCGGACATGGTGGCTCACGCCTGTAATCTTAGCACTTTGGGAGGCCGAGGTGGGCTGGATCACCTGAGGTAAGGAGTTCGAGAGCAGCCTGACCAACATGGAGAAACCCCATCTCTACTAAAAATATAAAATTAGCCGGGCGTAGTGGCGCATGCCTGTAATCCCAGCTACTTGGGAGGCTGAGGCAGAAGAATGTCTTGAACCCAGGAGGTGGAGGTTGCAGTGAGCCGAGATTGCGCCACTGCTCTCTCCAGCCTGGGCTTACAAGAGCAAACTCTGTCTCAAAAAAAAAAAAAAAAAAAAAAAGAAATTGGGACACTGGGGTGTTAAGTAATATATCCAAGGTTATATGGGTAGTAAGTGGTAGAGCTGTTACCGATTTTACGCCCTTTTCTGGGGCTTTTCTATTTTAAATACTCAGAATAAAATGAAAAATATTGCTCTAACCAGTAACCCACACCACCATCATGACATCTAGGCACACACCAGGACAGTATGTGAGTGATGGGGTGCAGCCCTGTGCAGTTTTTCCAGCCCTTCCCTGCTCTTTACATGCTCCAAGTTTTACGTGAGTGATTGTGATTGGGGAAGAAGAGGAGGAAGCTGTTAAACAGGAAAACGGGCTGTGAGCTGAAGAAAAATAGTAGGCCCAGGCTGTGCTCTTCAAAAAGCCCCCACTCACAGGGAGATGACTGCAGGAATCAACTGAAAATTGTGATTAAAAAGAATGGGAGGTTTCTTTTTTTTTTTTTTTTGAGATCTGAGTCTGGCTCTGTCGCCTATGGGCTAGGAGTGTGGGGCAAGCTGTGGCCGGATCTCAGCTCACTGTAGCCCGGCCTCCCGGTTTACGCCATTCTCCTGCCTCAGCCTCCAGAGTAGCTGGGACTACAGGCTCGGGCCACCGCCTCGCTAGTTTTTTGTATTTTAGAGACGGGGTTTCACCGTGTTAGCCAGGATGGTCTCGATCTCCTGACCTCGTGATCCGCCCGTCTCGGCCTCCCAAAGTGCTGGGATTACAAGCTTGAGCCACCGCGCCCGGCCTAGAATGTGGAGGTTTCTAACAGTTTTATGTGAGAAATATTGGGCTAGGAGTGCTTATTCTTGGTGGAATAGAAGATGGTCCTTGTTAATTAGGAAAAGAGAAGGGGTAATACAAAGTCAGAAAATCCCCAAGTCTTTTGTATTTAACATGAAATGCAATCTGGCAAATTAAAGTCCCAGAGTAGTTCTTTATCTGGAATTGATCCCCAGGGAGGTTCATGACTCAAAAGTTTTTTTTTTAAATTTATATTGGTTGGTTGATTGATTGATTGACCCTGCGCGGTGGCTCACATCTGTAATCCCAGCACTTTGGGAGGCTGAGGCAGATGGATTGCTTGAAGTCAGGAATTCGAGACCAGCCTGGCCCACATGATGAAATCCTGTCTTCACTAAAAATACAAAAATTAGCCAGGTGTGGTGGTGTGTGCCTGTCGTCCCAACTACTCAGGAGGCTGAGGCAAGAGAATCGCTTGAACTGGGAGGCTAAGGTTGCAGTGAGCTGAGATTGTGCCAGTGCACTCCAGCCTGGGCAACAAAGCAAGACTCTTGTCTCAAAAAAAAATTAAAAAAGAAATATATATATGTTGATTGATTGAGACAGAGTCTTGCTATGTTGCCCCAGCTAAACTCGAACTCCTGGGCTCAAGTGATCCATTGTGGGATTACAGGTGTGAGCCACCATTCCTGGCCAGACTCATAGGTTAAACAGATTCATGCGACACTTCATTTTTTTCCCGTCCACCCTTTCCATTGGGGGGTAAAGATTTTCTAATGGGTGAACACTGCATTCCCTCATTTCTAAGATACAATGAATTATTAGGTACATCTTCAAATTAAGTTTTTCTGGGTAAAAGAAAAGGAATACCACATTATATATAACACTTTGTTCTTTTTTTGTGCATGTATTTGGTTGTATATATGTGAACCTTGATTATTAAATGCATCCTGATTTTAGAACAGGAACGCACAAAAAATTGTCTAGTTTGGAAGTGAGAAAACAGTACAGCATCCCATTTCTGCTGACAACAGAACTGTGAAGGAGAGGCAGGGATAAAAAGAGAGATAGATGGTAAACAGCATAATGGTAGGCTGAGAGAGACTGGTTATTTCAGCCTTTGCCATGCCACAGGACTGGGCACCTATTTTTGGCATCTGATTATCATCTGGCTGGGCTGCCCTTCACCACTCCCTGTCCATCCAACAGATGTCAAAGCAGTTGGACATGTTCAAGACCAACCTGGAGGAATTTGCCAGCAAGCACAAGCAGGAGATCCGGAAGAATCCTGAGTTCCGTGTGCAGTTCCAGGACATGTGTGCAACCATTGGCGTGGATCCGCTGGCCTGTAAGAAGTTGTCTGTAGGGTTCCAGTGTTCTTATAGAGAACCTTAGGGACAGAAGCTCACATAGTTGTTACCACTGTTGGGGTGTCTGCTAGAAAGGCCTACAAGAAGACCCAGAAGGTGTCGTCTTTAGGGAGTACCTAGCAGGATGGCTAGTTACTGTCTGATATGGAAGATAGACCAACTATAGGCTGAGTAGCCAGTGTCCATGATCATTCCTGGAATGATATACAGTAGAATTTTTTATGGCATTTTCCCTCTTTATTAAAAAATATTTAATTTTGGCCAGGTGCAGTGGCTCATGCCTATAATCCCAGCACTTTGTGAGGCCAAGGCAGGCAGATCACTTGAATCCAGGAGTTCAAGATCAGCCTGGGCAACATGGCGAGACCCCATCTCTACAAAAACTATAAAAATTTGCCATGTGTGGTGGCATGTGTCTATAGTCCAGCTACTTGGGAGGCTGAGGTAGGAGGATTGCTTGAGCCTGGGAAGTTGAGGCTGCAGCAAGACCTTGTTTAAAAAAAAAAGTTTTTTTTTTTTTTGAGACAGAGTCTTGCTCTGTCACCCATGCTGGAGTGCAGTGGTGCCATCTTGGCTCACTGCAACCTCTGCCTTCCAGGTTCAAGCAATTCTTGTGCTTCAACCTCCCAAGTAGCTGGGATTACAGGCCTGTACCACCAAACCTGGCTAATTTTTATATTTTTTGTAGAAAGGAGGTTTTACCATGTTGTCCAGTTTGGTTTTGAACTCTTGGGATCAAGTGATCAGCCTTTCTTGGCCTCCCAAAGTGCTGGGATTACAGGCGTGAGCCTCTGCACTGAGCCCTTCCTCATACTTATAAACTTTAAAAAAAATTATTGGCCGGGCATGGTGGCTCACGCCTGTAATCCTGGCACTTTGGGAGGCTGAGGCAGGCAGATCATGAGGTCAGGAGATGGAGACCATCCTGGCTAACACGGTGAAACCCTGTCTCTACTAAAAATTAGCCAGGCGTGGTGGCACGTGACTGTAATCCCAGCTACTTAGGAGGCTGAGGCAGGAGAATCACTTGAACCCGGGAGGTGAAGGTTGCAGTGAGCCAAGATTGCGCCCCTGCACTCCAGCCTGGGCAACAGAGCGAGACTCCATCTCAAAAAAAAAAAAAAATTACTAATTTATTATTTTTTAGTGTTGAGGTTTCTGTCACCTAGGCTGGAGTGCATTGGTGCAATCAGCCCACTGCAGCCTTCAACTCCAGGGTTCAAGTTACTTTCCTGCCTCAACCTCCCGAGTGGCGCTGGGACTAGAGGCGTGAGCCACCGTGCCTGGCCCTAGTGTTTTTTTTTTTTTTGAGACAGTCTCGCTCTGTTGCCCCTGCTGGAGTACAGTTGTGCTGCAATCTTGGCTCACTGCAACCTTCTCCTGGGTTCAAGTGATTCTCCCGCCTCAGCCTCCTGAGTAGCTGGGACCACAGGTGTGTGCCACCATGCCTGGCTAATTTTTTGTGTGTTTAGTAGAGACAGGGTTTTAGTGTGTTAGCCAGGATGGCCTTGATCTGACCTCGTGATCTACCCGTCTCAGCCTCCCAAAGTGCTGGGATTACAGGCGTGAGCCACCGCTCCTGGCCTGGCCCCGACTTTTTAAACATACATGGGATTATAATTACTACTGCTCTACAACCTGCATTTTTCTTTTCTTTTTTTTTTGAGATGGAGTTTTGCTCTTGATGCCCAGGCTAGAGTGCAATGGCATGATCTTGGGTCACTGCAACCACCCAGGTTCAAGCGATTCTCCTGCCTCAGCCTCCCGAGTAGCTGGGATTACAGGTGCCTACCACCACGCCTGGCTAATTTTGTATTTTTAGTAGAGACGGGGTTTCTCCATGTTGGTCAGGCTGGTCTCAAACTCCTGACCTCAGGTGATCCGCCTGCCTCTGCCTCCCAGAGTGCTGGGATTACAGGTGTGAGCCACTGCGCCCGGCCCGTATTTTATTTTTTATTTCTACACTCCTGGTAACTTGCAGAACATCAGTGGATTTTGGATGCTGAGTCTGCATATTCTTTCTCTTAGTCTTGTCTAGACCATATTTCCCATTATATTTCACTGTATGTTGTGTGAATGGAAACTCGTTTTTTCAGTATCCTGAGCCAGAATTAGCCAAATAGAAATGACTTTTGTTTTATTTTTTCAATTTTTATTTATTTATTATTTATTTATTTATTTATTTATTTTTTGAGACAGTTGCGCTCTTGTTGCCCAGGCTGGAGTATGTTGGTGCAATCTTGGCTCACTGCAACCTCTGCCTCCTGGGTTCCAGCAATTCTCCTGTCTCAGCCTCCCAAGTAGCAGGGATTACAGGCGCATGCCACCACTCCTGGCTAATTTTTTTTTATTTTTAGTAGAGATGGGGTTTTGCTGTGTTGGCCAGGCTGGTCTCGAACTTTTGGTCTCAAGCGATCTGCCCACCTCGGTGTCTGAAAGTACTGGAATTACAGGCATGAGCCACTGCACCCAGCCAGAAATGACTTTTAGATTGCCTGCCCTCTGGAACTGTCTGACCCTGTTCTTCAGCAGGAGTTACCGTAATAAGTCTGATTGTTTCCTGAGTAGCAAATGGAGCAGAAGAACTTCATGCCATGCAGGGAAAACTTCCCATACAATAGATGTTTTAATGCAGCTTTGAAAGAAAAGAAGGGATATAAATTAATCAATAACCGAGATTTTGTTTTTCTGTCTTGTAGCTGGAAAAGGATTTTGGTCTGAGATGCTGGGCGTGGGGGACTTCTATTACGAACTAGGTGTCCAAATTATTGAAGTGTGCCTGGCGCTGAAGCATCGGAATGGAGGTGAGGGTGGCTGGGTCCTGTGAACTGGACTCTGGACTTCTCTGAGAGGGAGAAAACCGTAAAAGATTATCGTTTCCGTCCTGCAGTCTACAGGCCTCTAAGGACTTGAGAGACATCTTAGCTGTTTCATGCAGTTGAATCCATGGCAAGTCTCCATGGCCAAGGGTAAATAGAATTACCTGAACGATTGTCTCTGTTCTCCAAAGATCTTTGGCCAGGAAGGTCTAATCCCTACTCAGTACAGAAAATAGTAGGGAGGTAGGAAATAGGCCTTTTCCCCTGATATCTGATGTGTCTGGAGTGATTTTCTCATTAGTAACTGTAGTCCTGCACTGTCTCTCTGACGTATGGGAATGCCAACTGAGTCTCTGTGTTCCCTAAAATGTGACCTTAAAATTCGTCATTGGGTGATGCCATCTTTCTTAGTAAGCACATTAAATGGTGTGGATTGAAGTTGCAGAAAGAAAACTTAAAACCATTTACAAATCATCATCGACTATAAATAGACACGGCCTTGATGTCAAGAGGACATTTATAGTTTTTCAAAGATGACACTGCTTTTTTTTTTTTTTTTTTTTTTTTTTTGAGACAGAGTCTCGCTCTGTTGCCCGGGCTGGAGTGCAGTGGCCGGATCTCAGCTCACTGCAAGCTCCGCCTGCCGGGTTCACGCCATTCTCCGGCCTCAGCTTCCCGAGTAGCTGGGACTACAGACGCCCGCCACCTCGCCCGGCTAGTTTTTTGTATTTCTTAATAGAGACGGGGTTTCACCATGTTAGCCAAGATGGTCTCGATCTCCTGACCTCGTGATCCGCCCGTCTCGGCCTCCCAAAGTGCTGGGATTACAGGCTTGAGCCACCGTGCCTGGCCGACACTGCTTTTGTTTTTAGATTTTCATGGCTCTCACTCTGTTGACAGGCCTAGCAAAGTCTCAGAATCCATTTCTCATATTATGGCCAGTTATTTCATAAGGAGAGAGTGTTTTTTTTTTTTTGAGACGGAGTTTCCCTCTTGTTGCCCAGGCTGGAGTGCACTGGCGTGATCTTGGCTTACTGCAACCTCTGCCTCCCAGGTTCACGTGATTCTCCTGCCTCAGCCTCCCTAGTAGCTGGGATTACAGGCATGCGCTACCACGCCTGGCTAATTTTGTATTTTTAGTAGAGATGGGGTTTCTCCATGTTGGTAAGGCTGATCTCGAACTCCCAACCTCAGGTGATGCACCCACCTCGGCCTCCCAAAGTGCTGGGCGAGCCACTGTGCCCGGCCAAGGAGAGAGTTAAAAAAAATTAGGAACTAGAATGTTACTTGCTATTCGTAGGCCACTGGAATGTAATGGCTGTCGACTTATTTAAAGTGGGTAATCTCTTTTTCTGATTTCTGTCTCCAATAGGTCTGATAACTTTGGAGGAACTACATCAACAGGTGTTGAAGGGAAGGGGCAAGTTCGCCCAGGATGTCAGTCAGTAGGTCTTGTCTTTCAGTCCCTTGGAGTACAGAAAGAGGTCTTTAAAATTCAGATGGGGGCTGGGCGTGGTGGCTCACGCCTGTAATCCCAGCACTTTGGGAGGCCAAGGTGGGTGGATCATGAGGTCAGGACATCGAGACCATCCTGGCTAACACAGTGAAACCCCGTCTCTACTAAAAATACAAAAAATTAGCCAGGCGTGGTTGCAGGCGCCTGTAGTCCCAGCTACTCGGGAGGCTGAGGCAGGAGAATGGTGTGAACCCAGGAGGCAGAGCTTGCAGTGAGCCGAGACCGCGCCACTGCACTCCAGCCTGGGCAACAGAGTGAGACTCCGTCTTAAAATAAAAAAAAATTAAAAAATTCAGATGGAACTCTTTTCTCCGTATTCCTCATGTCTAGGCTAGCTTAGAAATCTGTATGATCTCCATATTGTACAGAAAAAAATGAAACAAACAAAAAATAAGAGACAGGGTCTCACTGTTGCCCAGGCTGGAGTACAGTGGCACGATCATAGCTTACTGCTACCAAGATCGTTGCTTACCTGCAGCCTCAAGGAATCCTCCCACCTCAGCCTCCCAAGTAGTTGGGATTATAGGCATGGGCCCGTACGCCTGGCTATTTTTAGAAAACAGAAAATATAGAGATAGAAAAAGGGAAACAAAAACCATTATTTCTCAACTAAGAGATTACAACTGCTATATATTTTAATGTAGTTCCTTCCAAGCATTTCTTCATGTATTATTTTTTAACAAACTTGGGGCTATATATAGTCTTTGTTTTTCTTTGAGAAAGAGTCTTGCTGTCGCCCAGACTGGAGTGCAGTGGCCTGATCTTAGCTCACTGCAACCTCTGCCTTCTGGATTCAAGCAATTCTTGTGCCACAGCCTCCCCAGTAACTGGGATTACAAGGTGTGCACCACCATGCCCGGCTAATTTTTGTATTTTTAGTAGAGATGGGGTTTCACCATGTTGGCCAGGCTGGTTTTGTGTTGTTTTTTTTTTTTTTTTCCCGTCTCGGCCTCCCAAAGTGCTGGGATTACAGGCTTGAGCCACCGCGCCCGGCCTACTTTTCTTTTTTTTTTGAAATGGAGTCTCGCTCTGTTGCCCAGGCTGGAGCGCAGTGGCGCAATCTCGGCTCACTGCAACCTCTGCCTCCCCGGTTCAAGTGATTCTCCTGCCTCAGCCTCCCGAGTAGCTGGGATTACAGGTACCTGCCACTGCGCCCTGCTAGTTCTTGTATTTTAAGTGGAGATGGGGTTTCACCATGTTGGCTAGGCTGGTCTCAAACTCTCGGCCTCCCAAAATGCAGGGATTACAGGTGTAAGCCACTGCACCTGGCCAAGACCTCGTCTCTTTAAAAAAAAAAAAAAAAAAAAAAGGAAAGTGATAACAAAAGATTACTAGCCATACTCATTGCAAATTCTCATGAAGAGAGGGTGAGCATTTGAAGCATTTCAGTTTGCTATTCTTGAGAGTTGGAGAATGCATTCCAATCTACCTAAAAGTGCCCTTTCCCTGGCTGTTTGGGTGATATATTTTTGAGCTTTGGCAGAGGTTTTAAACTCTGTGTGTGGGCTGGATATGTGATCTACACACTGTTTTGTAGGTTTTCTTCTTCTCTGATTTCAGTTAGAATCAGAAAACTTGGCAGTATTGGGCTTGAATTTCCACTTGGCAATAATCAGCTGGGTTGCCCCCTTTAAAGTAGATAAGCATTCTCTAGTTTGCCACAGGTGACACTACCCCCTATTGCCTCTTCAGCTCACTCATTCACGTTTCCTGATGGGCATCTGCAGGTGTATCTTTGACCTCTGTCTGGGTGTTGGAATGAGTGGTTTGCTGAGCAGAGAGCCTGACTCCTATGATTGTCAAAGCATCACTTATTGCTTCTTGACCCTGTCTTTTTACTGACATAGTTGAGTGTTGTGCAGTCTTTTATTATTTTAGAGGCAGGGTCTTGCTCTGTCACCCAGGTTGGAGTACAGTGGTGCACAATCAAGCTCACTGCAGCCTTGAACTCCTGGGCTCAAGTGATCCTCCTACCTCAGCCTTCCAAGGACTATAGGCGATTGCCACCATGCCCTGCTAATTTTTTATTTTTTTATTTTTTAGTAAAGACAAAGTCTTGCTGTGTTGCCCAGGCTGGTCTCTAACCCCTGGGCTCAAGCAGTCCTCTCATGTGGGCATCCCAAAAGTGTTGGGATTATGGGTATGAGCCACTGCGCCTGGGAGTTGTGCAGTCTTTTAAATTTTCTGTCAGTGTCCTGCCCAGGGCAGAGCTGAAACTGTGTTGTTAGGTCTGATCTGCCAAGGGTCGTTAAGCAACTCTTCCTCACCTCAGAGACGACCTGATCAGAGCCATCAAGAAACTAAAGGCACTTGGCACTGGCTTCGGCATCATCCCTGTGGGCGGCACTTACCTCATTCAGTCTGTTCCAGCTGAGCTCAATATGGATCACACCGTGGTGCTACAGCTGGCAGAGGTACTGGTGCACCTTCGAGTGTGTGTGTGTGCAGGTACTGGGATGCAAGGCTGTCAGCAGTTCTGAGCTCCTGCTCCCCATTATGCAGGTCTTTTGCTGAGACTATCCAATGGATGAACTACTCAGGCCTGTTCTTGTTCAGCAGACATTTATTGAGCAGCTACAGTGCAAAGCACTGGGCCAGGCTGTGGGGCATATAAAGATAGGAATGATAAAATTCCTGCTCTCAAGGAGCTTACAGTCTAGTCAGGTAGACAGACATGCAGACAACTAACTAGATTTCTTTGGGTAGCCAGACTCTGATGTCTTTTGAAACTACTATGGATTCTTCAAAAACAGATTTTAAAAAATCTTGTTTGCCATGCCTCTGTCCCTCATTATGCCTTAAGCATATGCCATCTTCCCCCAAATCCCCATCAAGTATTTAGGGTAGATATGTTCAGTTTTCTTTATTATTTTTGAGATGGAGTTTCACTCGTTGCCCAGGCCAAAGTGCAATCGCGCAATCTTGGCTTACTACGATCTCAGCCTCCTGGGCTCAAGTGATTCTCCTGCCTCAGCCTCCCAAGTAGCTGGGATTACAGGCGTGTGCCACCATGCCCAGCTAATTTTGTAATTTTAGTAGAGATGAGGGTTCTCCATGTTGGCCAGGCTGGTCTCGAACTCCCGACCTCAGGTGATGTGCCCGCCTCGGCCTCCCAAAGTTCTGGGATTATAGGCGTGAGCCACCTCGCCTGGCCCAGTTTTCTTTATAATGTAAAACAGAACTAAATAAGGGAGGGGCTTTTCTGTATTGGAGGATGAGTAGAATGAGGCAGGGCAAGGGCTGAATATTTAAATAATGGATATTATTAGCAGTTTATGATTCTTCTTCCTATCAGTTAATTGTTCAGAATCTTCCCTTGTCATGCTCTAGAGTGCTTTGCAGAAGTCTAACTTAACATGTTAGTACAAGGGACCCACTTTTTTGTTTTTTTGGGATGGAGTCTCACTCTGTCGCCGAGGCTGGCATGCAGTGGCACAATCTCTGGCTCACTGCAGCCTCCACCTCTCAGGTTCCAACGATTCTCCTGCTTCAGCCTCCCGAGTAGCTGGGATTACAGGCATGTGCCACCATGCCCGGCTAATTTTTGTATTTTTAGTAGAGATGGGGTTTCACCATGTTGGCAAAGCTGGTCTCGAACTCTTGACCTCAGGTGATACCCCCACCTCAGCCTCCCAAAGTGCTAGGATCACAGGCATGAGCCACCGTGCCCGGCCTGGACTCCACTTTTAAGATTGAACCCACCAGCCTACGTCTGTCATGCTGAAAGTCACTTGTCTCTCTCCCCGCTGGAACCTTTAAACATTTTCTGTGTTCCCTCATGCTTGACAGCTTTTCCTCCTGTCTGGATAAGTCTGTTGTTCCTGGGCAGGTCCTGGGTTCTAAGGGAAGGTGCACTCTTTAACTGATTCAATCCCCATTCCTCCTTCCTTCAGAAGAATGGCTACGTGACTGTCAGTGAGATCAAAGCCAGTCTTAAATGGGAGACCGAGCGAGCGCGGCAAGTGCTGGTATGCAACTTTGGAACAGTCCAGAAAAGACAGGCCCCAGTTGGGAGGATGTGGGTTCCACAAAGGCAGGCCCCAGTTGGGAGGATGTGGGTTCCACAAAGGCAGGCCCCAGTTGGGAGGATGTGGGTTTCACAAAGGCAGGAGCTTCAGGATTGCTTTGCCGGCCTTCTGCCTTGAAGGCTATTGCTGCCATGCTAGAAGGAAGCCCAGCACTTCTCTTCATGCTACCAAGAAGGTAGAACTCAGGAAGGCAGGTTCCTAACTCTGGTGTGCACACAATACCAGGCTGCCCCTGCTACTTGGGGAACCAACACTCTCTTTCCTGAACATGCTGAGCCTGGACTGGTCAGGAGATTAATGTAGTCTGTACTGAAAGTAACACTGTTAGTACAGTGATGGGAATTATTAACTATGTTAATTACATATCTGTAATTATCCACTAAGCATTATATTGCATAGTATATACTCTAGCTTTATACATACACATTTCGTGGTACTGAAGAATGAATGATGTGAAGAGGGAGCAATGTTAACAACTCTGGCTTCAGTACCTTTTTTCCTTATCCAAGCAATTCAACTGTCTAAACCTTTCATTTCATCTGTAAAATGGGGATAACATATTTATCTACCTAATGATATTGGACAGAACCAACCCATTTTGAGCATATTTCCAGCTCTAGGAACTGAGTCTATTCTTGCATAAGTATGGTCAATTATGTTTGCTACCTGGTATAAGTTAACTCAAAGGTAGCTAAACAGTGATCTCAGGCCGGGCGCGGTGGCTCAAGCCTGTAATCCCAGCAGTTTGGGAGGCCGAGACGTGCGGATCACAAGGTCAGGAGATCGAGACCATCCTGGTTAACACGGTGAAACCCCGTCTCTACTAAAAAATACAAAAAAAACCTAGCTGGGCGAGGTGGCGGGCGCCTATAGTCCCAGCTACTCGGGAGGCTGAGGCAGGAGAATGGCGTAAACCCGGCAGGCGGAGCTTGCAGTGAGCTGAGATCCGGCCATTGCACTCCAGCCTGGGTGATAGAGTGAGACTCTGCCTCAAAAAAAAAAAAAACAAAAAAAAACAGTGATCTCTGTGTTGTTTCTGGGAAAATGGAGGCAGTGATTTGCTGAAGGCCATACAGCAAATATTTCTGTAGCCATGTGTTCTTTCCACTATATCCCACTATGCTAGGCTTTACCCCTCTTCCTCAGCAGCACAAGTTAAATGACTTCGTAGCATTTTTCACATTCAGGCAAAGGCCAAGGCCAAACAGCTCATTTAGTTGGTTGTGTAAATGTCTGAAGGCACTTAGTAGATTTAGTTTGAAAACCTCACTGAAGCCAAAATAGGTTTGGGGGTTGCTTACCTACCCTTTGTCTACGGAACCTCCCTGTTCTCAAACCGCTCTTCTTCCCTTTTCCCTCCAGGAACACCTGCTGAAGGAAGGGTTGGCGTGGCTGGATTTACAGGCCCCAGGGGAGGCCCACTACTGGCTGCCAGCTCTCTTCACTGACCTCTACTCCCAGGAGATTACAGCTGAAGAGGCCAGAGAAGCCCTCCCCTGACTGCGTGTGGAACGGCACACAGCAGCAGGCAGGGAGGAGGAGGAGGGCAAATAAACCTGGGTAGTTTTGTTTATAAAAAAAAAAAGAAAAAGTTCCAAGTTTTTCTTTCTTCCCCCATTCTTTTATTTTTGAAAAGTGCCTTCACATTGCATCTTTATTGGAGAAGACCTCGCTCATTCAGTAAGGATAATCTGATTAACACAGAAAACGGCAAGCACATATAAAATGATTTGTGCAGGTCATCTGCAAGCTCATGGAAGAGCTGGGCCTGGAATGCACGTTGTTTCCTGGCCTGTCTAGTCTTTGTAGCTGTGAGACATAGATTACAGCCTATGCTAATTCAAAAATTTTTAATAAAATGTTCCTTATCTCAAACTAGCTGGTCCTAATGGACCAGTAAATACTATTCACTCTTTCAGTCTCTTCTGGTTTCCTCTGTAGAGGCTCTAGGTTATGACAAAGTTAGCTGTGAGTGTGAAGGAAATAGAAGTCAATGTCCAATCGTGGCTCAACTGGAGGAAAGAAAACAATGGACTCTGAGGGGAATCAAACAATAGTTAGGGAATGTTCTATTTTCTCAAATTCCCTACTAGCTTTCTCACCCTCCTGTACTAGATTGCCAGGTCCGTCTAGCCTCAGTAGTGGGAAAGGGAGTCATTTACTGAACACCTACCCCGTCCCATTTTACATATAGCTCACTTAAATTTCACCAAGTAGGCAGCCTTCAGCGTCACAGGTGATTGAATCAAAGTAATTTGCCAGGGGCCGCCAGCTTCAGCAGAGCCAAAGCTGGAGCCTAGGCCTACTAACCCGAGCCCATGCCTTCATGTATCACTGCACAGTACAGAATGGCAGCACATACTGTGTGTAGACATTTTTCTGCACACATGGTCAGCCAAGAGTAAAAGCTTCTGCATCAGAAAGCAAGAATCTCCTACAGCAAGTAGAAGTGATGAGGGAAGAGGCCAGAGTTGTTTAAGGCTCCCAAAGTCGTTAGTCTAAAGGCTAAGATCCTTAAAAAGCGCTACCGTACTGGAAATCTGAAAACTCAATGGTTTTTCCATACTGAGACCCTTCCTTTAGCAGGATATAGCCTGGGCCCATCTCTACCTCTGCCTGTCCTTGTAGGACATGCTCACTCCAAGTTCTGGAATAGGTCTTTGGAAGCCGCTGAAACTAAGATGTCACTGACTACCAGAGCCTTAAAAAATGAACCCCATTTCCAATGAGAAAACTTGTTCTGCTCTCCCCACCCAGCCCCGCCCTTCCACCATGTTATGCAAGTCTTTGGCTTCCAGACAATTCACAGCACTTTCCTTCTCCCTAACAGTTCCAGGCCTAGGTGAGGTGTAGTTAACAAGATGATCCCACTCCTCCTTTACACAAGCCCTCCCATGCCCACAGGCACTTCCTCCTTCTGCCAAAACAAACTTTATTGCACCAAAAAGGAAAAAAAAAAAAAAAAAAAAAAAAAGAAAACTTCATTTATATACAGTCAGATATAAAGACATCTCTTTGACTCCTGTGCATATATTTCCTCAACTCAAGATTAGGGCATAAAAGTCAGGCTGCTATGCCAGACATGCTCTGCCCTATGGCAGGGCCAAGGAGAGGATTGTCACTTGAAAGTGGGAACACTTAAATGGATGACAGACAACACTGGACCCACAGACCAAGGGCATTTTTCTAAGCCCTGGAGTAGCTCGAGGAATGGAAGAGGGAAATTGGAAGCAGGGTCCCTTTTCAATCTTCATGTGAAGAGACCCAGCCTCTTCATGGGTATCCAAGATAAACTTCCGTTCCCCAAGCCCACCAATCCCTGTCCAGTTCCTTTGCTTCCTGCCCTCCCAAGTAGGACATTCTCCTTTTTGCCCAGCCCCGCTTTGCACAGATCCTCCAAGGGGAGTCCCATGATCCACAAGCCAGAGACTTTCATAGCAGCGGGCAGGGCAGGTACACACTATCCTCTCCCTTATGCATGGCTGGACACTGACTGAGGCCCTGCATCACAAGAATTGCCAATACCCACTGGGAGCCATAACAATAAATCTGGAAGTATGGGGAGAACATATCAAAAAGGGGAAGGATGGATTCCCTTGATGCCCAGGATTACAGGGCACCTAAAGCACATTTTTTTCTGAGCCAACCAGCTAAAGGATCACTGCAGCTAAATACAGAGAAGCAACACAGCCAGGCAAACACCCATCAGAGTCAGTGACAAGAGCAGCTGGGGGCACAGGGGAGGCGGAAGAAGGAGAAAGAAGGGGAGGAGCCTCCAGAGCCCCAGCCCCAATCCCCTCTGCCATTGGCTACCCTTGCTCCCCACAAATCCCTGGGGTTGAAGTGAGGAGGACTACAGGCTGGGGTGAAAATACACAAGGACAGCCCAACAAAATACAATGACTAGCATCAGTCTCCCACTTACTCCACCCTCAAAAGAAATACCCTCATTGTGACTAGTATTTATGAAAATCTGTAAGACTATTCTATGTAGTGGCTCTAATCCCATATACACAGCAGCTGCCTGTGCCGGGAACTTTTCAAATCAGTGATTGTGGGAACAAACGTATTTTCAGCTTCTTACGGTGCCTATGCAGGCTTTACCAAGACCTTGGTTAAGTCCCAGTCACATTTACCTTCTGTCTTACATCTAGAAAAGGGTGAGGAAAGGGGGGAGGGGAGAAAGGTGCTCAGGTGCTAGGTAAAGCTTACTGATCAGCAGCCTAGACTCCACCACTGTTCCTTCTCTTTGGTCTGTCTAGAACAGTGACTATAAATTAGGAAAAACAAAATTATGCTGGCCTGTGGGAAATAATGGGGGAAGGCAGGCAGGGAGGAAAAGGGCATTGGGAAGCCCTGCTTCAAGACTGAAGACAGACAAATAGACAACCACCCAGACTGCTTAAGTGTCACAGACAGCCCCCACCCCAAGCTCCCTTCCAGGTATCCCCATAAATCATTTGGGCACAATCCCTCTTGGAACTGCAATTTCCGTCTTCTACTTATCCCTAAGGAGCTGGCCCTGTGGAGAGGTGTGTTGGTTGTTTTGTTTTTGCCAGAGGCCCTCGCTCTAGGTGCTCCTGTAAAGGTACCTTGGCCCCTGATATGGGATGAACAGATGAACGTCGCCCCAGATGCTCCAGTGCCAAGGAGGTCAGACCAGGAACAGGCCCCCCACTCCCACACCCTGGGATCCGAGCTTGCTTGGTTCTCGCCATCTTGCAGGATGACTTCGAGTCTGGAGGGAGATACACAGTGCCTCTCCATCCCTGGGGTGGGGGGAAGGAATTCTGCTGGGACTCTTGAGTTGGGGGGAAAGGGGAGATGGGAGCAGGGTCTAAACCCTCAGGCTCCCGTGAAGGTCTGTCTCTGTCCCAGATGAGCTGCTATCAGAGTCCATTTCTGCATTCTCATTATGGAGCCTCTCCAGCACTTTCTGACGAATCAGTCCCAGGCGCATCAAGAGGGACTGGTAGTCAAAGTGGCCCCGCTTCTCTCCAAAAGGGTCCTATGGGGGAAAGGAGACAAGGGGATGGAAGATTCAAGTCTGGGTGGCTGATCCTAGAGAAAGCAGCTTCGGGTTCATGTGAAATACAAGCTCAACTTCTGAGCCATGGGAGCAGGAAGGCCTAAGAGCATAGGTAGTCCCGAACAGCAGGCAAAATAACCTTTGCTTAAAAATATGACACCTAGGCCAGGCGCCGTGGCTCATGCCTGTAATGCCAGCACTTTGAGAGGCCGAGGAGGGCGGCTCCCCTGAGGTTGGGAGTTTGAGACCAGTCTGAACAACAAGGTGAAACCCCGTCTCTACTAAAAATACAAAATTAGCTGGGCATGGTGACGCATGCCTGTAATCCCAGCCACTCGGGAGGCTGAGGCAGGAGAATCACTGGAACCTGGGAGGTGGAGGTTGCAGTGAGCTGAGATCAAGATCGCACCATGGCCGGGCGCGGTGGCTCAAGCCTGTAATCCCAGCACTTTGGGAGGCCGAGGCGGGCGGATCACGAGGTCAGGAGATCGAGACCATCCTGGCTAACATGGTGAAACCCCGTCTCTACTAAAAATACAAAAAACTAGCCGGGCGTGGTGGCGGGCGCCTGTAGTCCCAGCTACTCGGAGGCTGAGGCAGGAGAATGGCCTGAACCTGGGAGGCGGAGCTTGCAGTGAGCCGAGATCGCGCCACTGCACTCCAGCCTGGGTAACACAGCGCGAGACTCCGTCTCAAAAAAAAAAAAAAAAAAAAAAAAAAAAAAAGATCGCACCATTACACTCCAGCCTGGGCAACAAGACTGAAACTGTCTCCAAAAAAAAAAAAAACAAAACAAACAAACAAACAAAAAAAACACCCTTACTGCCCCAAATAGGTGTAGCTTGGGCTAGAGTGAATATGTATTGGTATTCCTCAAAAGCAAACCAATATCCGGAAGAAGGGACAGTAAGGGTGAGATAGATAGGGAAGAGAAATTCAAGACCAGAATTACAAAGTATACCTATGTTTTTAATTAACCTCATAAAAACCACAGAAAGTAAAAGTTGCCCTTTATTCTCTGTACTCAAAAATGGCAATTTGCTTTTCTAAGGTCACAGGCAGGTCTAGAACTCAAGAGTTCTGACTTTCAGATAAGCACCTGTACTCCTCCCCAGGGACTTGTCACTCCATTCCTGTCCAGGTTTCTGGGCATTGCTCCAGGGCCACCTAGCCTTGATCTTAGTCCTTCTCATTCTAGATCAAAGATCCCTAAACATTTTACAGAAAGGTTTAATTGTCCCCAAAGTCTCAAAAACAACTAGTTGAGTGGATGGTATAAAAAAGTTTAAAATAGGCCGGGCGCGGTGGCTCAAGCCTGTAATCCCAGCACTTTGGGAGGCCGAGACGGGCGGATCACGAGGTCAGGAGATCGAGACCATCCTGGCTAACACGGTGAAACCCCGTCTCTACTAAAAAATACAAAAAACTAGCCGGGCGAGGTGGCGGGCGCCTGCAGTCCCAGCTACTCGGGAGGCTGAGGCAGGAGAATGGCGTGAACCCGGGAGGCGGAGCTTGCAGTGAGCTGAGATCCGGCCACTGCACTCCAGCCTGGGCGACAGAGCGAGACTCCGTCTCAAAAAAAAAAAAAAAAAAAAAGTTTAAAATACTATATAGGGACTTAGGCAGCAAAGTAGTGCGACAGCCCCCAAAAGGTACACAACTTTCCCTCTCACATTGTTTGCTTCTCTCACAAGAACTCCTTCCACACTTCTACCCACACATTACCCTCATCCTGAGTGGGATGGCAGTGGGTGCTAGTCACAGTCACTGGGACTACAGCCTGCACTTCTCATTCATGAAAGTTAACTCCCTCATGACTGAGCTCCACATTTATCTATGAAGCTGTCAATTCTCCAAATCTTCTTTCATCCATGGCTCCAACTCCTCTAATTCTCCTTCTGCCCAGATGCTGTCCACCTTCCCATCCCTCATCACCAGTTGTTTTTCCTTTACACACTGGTATCGCTAATGCTGCTGGATACCAGCAATTAGAATTCCTGATGGGGAACAAACTAGGACATATGTCATTGATATACTCTCAAAAAGGCTTTAGGAGACAACTTAGTCCTAAGCCAGCCCTGCCCTTTGTGCTTAAATGAGACAGGTGGGTGGAAAGTCCTTGAAGGAAGGAAGGGAAAACTACCATTTATAAGTAGCACTGGAGAGAACAAGTCATCTCCTCCTACTGCTGTTGGTGTTGGGTGGGTGAATAGACATAGTACGAGAGCTGGAGAGAGCCTTAAGAAATCTTAAGTCAATTACCCAAGTTACCCATTTTTTTTTTTTTTGAGGTGGAGTCTGGCTCTATTGCCAAGGCTGGAGTGCAACAACGTGATCTCGGCTCACTGCAACCTCCGCCTCCTGGGTTCAAACAATTCTTGTGCCTCAGCCTCCCAAGTAGCTGGGATTACAGGCACGAACCACCACATCTGGCTTATTCTATTTTTATTAGAGGCAGGATTTCACCATGTTGGCCAGGCTGGTCTCAAACTCTTGACCTCAAGTGATCTGTCTGCCTTGGCCTACCAAAGTACTGGGATTACAGGTGTGAGCCACTGTGCTGGGCCCCACAAGTCTCCCATTTCTAAGCAAGACCACCAGTAAGATAATCCAAATACACAGAACTGATTCTCCAGGACAGGAGAATTCTCATCCTCTTACCAACCAGGTGGTAAAGTTTACATTAGTCTATCAATAATGTGTTTTTGTTGTTGTTGTTTTTGCAGACAGAAATCTTGTCCTGCTGCTCAGGTTGGAGTGCAGTAGTGCAATCTCAGTTTACTGCAACCTCTGCCTCCCAGGTTTAAGCATTTCTCATCCCTCAGCTTCCCAAGTAGCTGGGATTACAGGCATGAGCCATCAAGACTGGGTAATTTTTGTCTTTTTAGTAGAGATGGGGTTTCACCATGTTGGCCAGGCTGGTCTTGGACTACTGGCCTCGAGAGATCTGCCCACCTTTGCCTCCCAAAGTGCTGAGAGTACAGGCATGAGCCACCGCACCTGTCTATCTACAATTTGGTCAACGATAGCCTCCTTCCTTAAAACAAGCCCAAATTCTGAGTTCTTATTGGAAGCAAAAGCACACTTTTGCCAGTAGAGGCAAATGAACAATGGCCAGCTGTAGGGCTTCTACAATTAGCAGCAGGGGTTGTATTACCTGCATAGTTTGGCCTTGAAGGTGCAGGCGATCTTTGCAGGCCACCTCATAGAAGTCATAATACTCCAGAAAGGACTTTTCCATCACCCCTCTGGAAAACAAGCAGAAAAGTTAAGTCAGAAACCTAGGGATACAGATCACCCCTTCCTCACCTAACCGTTTTTTTTTTTTTTTCTTTCCCTGGATGGAGTCTTGTTCTGTCACCCAGGCTGGAGTGCAGTGGCGCAATCTCAGCTCCCTATGACCTCTGCCTCTCGCGTTCATGCAATTCTCCTGCCTCAGCCTCCTGAGTAGCAGGGATTACAGACATGTGCCATCACGCCTGGCTAATTTTTGTTTTTAGTAGAGATGGGGTTTCACCATGTTGGTCAGGCTGGTCAGGAACTCCTGACCTCAAGTGATCCACCTGCGTTGCCTCCCAAAGTGCTGGGATTACAGGTGTGAACCACCACGCCTAGCCTCCTTACCTAACCTTAATGCCAAATTAAACACCTACCATTCCCAAGTCCAAATCTGTTTTCTACAAAGATCTTTTTATTTTATTTTTTATTTTTTAAGTTTTTTGAGACTGAGTCTCGCTCTTTTGCCCAGGCTGGAGTGCAGTGGCACAATCTTGGCTCACCGCAACCTCCGCCTCCCGGGTTCAAGTGATTCTCACGCCTCAGCCTCCTGAGTAGCTGGGATTACAGGTGCGTGCCAACACACCCAGGTAATTTTTGTATTTTTAGCAAAGATGGGGTTTCAGCATGTTGGTCAGGCTGGTGCTGAACTCCTGACCTCGTGATCTGCCCTCCTTGGCCTGCCAAAGTGCTGGGATTACAGGCGTGAGTCACTGTGCCCCGCCTCTACAAGGATCTTTAAATGTAAAATGGAAAAAGGAACATCTAATTGCCCGTGGTTGACTTCCCCGACACGTTGGGAATTATGAGAGTGACTGTAAATACTCATCATTTGTTTTCTTTTTGAGGCAGGGTCTTGCTGTTACCCAGGCTGGAGTGCAGTGGTGTGATCACAGCTCACTGCAGTCTCAACCTCCTAGGCTCAAGCAATCCTCCCACCTCAGCCTCCTGAGTGGCTGTGACTGCAGGAGCATGCCATTACACCTGGCTAATTTTAAAATTTTTGTAGAGATGGGGTCTCCCTATGTTGCCTAGGATGGTCTCGAACTCCTGGGCTCAAGTGATCCTCCCGCCTCAGCCTCCCAAGCACTAGGATTACAGGCGTGAGCCACCACCAGGCCAGTACTCACCATTTGAATCCCAACTTCAACTCATGACTAGCTTCACCTCAATTGTTTTTCATAGGCCATCCCTAATCGCAAACTTTACTCAAAATTCTCCTAGAAATTTATTTATCTAACCCTGACATTGCTCATCCAGTTTTGGCACTTAAACTTCAGGCCGGGCGCAGTGGCTGAAGCCTGTAATCCCAGCACTTTGGGAGGCCGAGACGGGCGGATCACGAGGGCAGAAGATCGAGACCATCCTGGCTAACACGGTGAAACCCCATCTCTACTAAAAAACACAAAAAACTAGCCAGGCGAGGTGGCGGGCACCTGTAGTCCCAGCTACTCGGGAGGCTGAGGCAGGAGAATGGCGTAAACTCGGGAGGCGGAGCTTGCAGTGAGCTGAGATCCGGCCACTGTACTCCAGCCTGGGTGACACAGCGGGATTCCATCTCAAAAAAAAAAAAAAATAAATAAATAATAATAAAAATAAACTTCAGCACTAAGAAATGAGTTTATTATGAAGAGCTCTACACATTTGGCTGGAAAAAAGTACATCCAAGCCTTCATCAAACTGGAAACTCCCTGAGGGTGTGGACTGCCTCTCCCAAAGGCTTGGCGTTCTCCAACACAGTAGCTCTCTGAACTTTCTCTTGGGTAACCCTCAGCCGCTTGTTCTTTAAAAGCAGGAACCACATCTTTCCTTCTTCTCTATCTCCCTCTGGTGCCCAACACTGTCTCTGCCCCAAAGTTCCTCAAAGGTGCCAACTACCCAAGTGCCCCAAAGGAATAATACCAAGCAAGCCCTCTTGACACATACCGTAGGGGTTCAGGACAGGGACACTTTCCTTCCATCATGTCACAGACTGCAACTCTGATGGTCTCGTGCCGGATACATTCATTATAGTTTTTGCTGTCTCCTGGATGTCTCTCCTGTAATGTAACAGATGCCAGAGTATCCCAAAATTTAAGCAAAAAGAAAGCCAATGGGAAGAGACTTCAAGATTAGTATGGGGTATGTAAGCCAGTCATACAAACTAAAAAACACCTTTCCCACTGTATGGCAGATCCATGAAGAGCAACCACACCTTTATTTTTGACACCATTCACCCCACCACCCTCCAAATATACCACCAGGTTGCAGGTCATTTGGCCTATAACCAGCAAACTAGATCCACATCATTTTCCTGAATGTCAAGTGAAAGGCCTATCAAGTAAAGATTACGAGGGAAATAACCAAACATAAGAATGATGGTAGGGTTGCTAAGCCTTGTGGCATGCACCAGTAGTCCCAGCTACTCAGGAAGCTGAGGTGTGAGGATCACTTGAGCCCAGGAGTCTGGGTTCAGCCTAGACAACAAAGTAAGATCCTGTTTTTTCAGTTTTTCTTTTTGGAGACAGGGTCTTTGCTGTTGCCCAGGCTGGAATGCAGTGGCACAATCATAGCTAACTGCAGCCTTGACCTCCTGGGCTCTAGGGATCCTCGAACTCCTGGGCTCTAGCAATCCTCTCACTTCGGCCTCCTGAGTAGCTGGGACTAAAGACATTAGTCACCACAGCGGGTCCCAAGTTTGTATTTTTTATTATTTATTTGTTTTTTGAGTTTTGCTCGTCGCCCAGGTTGGAGTGCAATGGCACGATCTCAGCTCACTGCAACCTCCGCCTCCTGCGTTCCAGCAATTTTCCTGTCTCAGCCTTCTAAGTAGCTGGGATTGTAGGTGCCCGCTACCGTGCCCGGCTAATTTTTGTATTTTTTAGTAGAGACGGGGTTTCACCATGTTGGCCAGGCTGGTCCTGAACGCCTGACCTCAGGTAATCCACCCGCCTCAGCCTCCTAAAGTGCTGGGATTACAGGTATGAGCCACCGCACCCAGCTTACTTGTCTTTTATTTTAAAAATTTTCAAGAGGCGGGCTCTTGCTTTGTCGTCCAGGCTGGAAAGTGGTGGCATGATCAGAGGTTACTGCTGCCTTGAATTCCTGGGCTCAAGCGATGTTCCTCTCCTCAGCTTCCCAAGTAGCTGGGACTCAAGGTGCATGTCATAATGCCCAGCTTTTTTTTTTTTTTTTTAATTTTTTCAGTAGAGACAAGGTCTCATTAGGTTTCCCAGGCTGGGAAACACTTGTCTTTTTAGGGGGAGAAAAAAAAAAGAAAGAAAGAATGATGGTGGGACAAAAAGGTATAAATGAAGTGAAGAGTCTCAGCGTGGAAAACCTTTAGGCACCAACAAGTAAAGGATGCTTCCTGGTTAACCCCTTTACCTGTTATATGTCTCTAGGGTCCCACCATCATTGAACCAATTATTATAAATCAGAAGTAGGGCTGGGCCCGACGGCTCATGCCTGTACTTCCAACACTTTGGGAAGCCGATGCAGGCGGATTGCTTGAGTTCAGAAGTTCAGGATCAGCATCGGCAACATGGTGAGATCCCGTCTCTATAAAAAATACAAAAATTAGCTGGGCATTGGTGATGTGCACCTGTCGTCCCAGCTACTCAGGAGGCTGAGGCGAGAGGATGGCTAGAGCCCAGGAGTTTGAGGCTTCAGTGAGCTATGACTGTGCCACTGTACTCCAGCCTGGGTGACAGAGCAAGACTTTGTCTCAAAGAAATAGTAAAATTAGAAATAAATCTAGCAGAAGCAGAACTTAAAACTTTCAAAAGATAAACTTCAACTTTGGTCTAGAAAGCCAATATAAACAGGATCTCACTATGGTGTGAATGGAAGGGGAGTACAGCCTCCTCTTTACTTTTTCCTGTGCTCTTCTCTTACCACCAACCCCAGTCAATTAGAGCCGTGGCCTCTGATAAAAGCAGCTGATGGGCCAGGCGCGGTAGCTCACACCTGTAATCCCAGCACTTTGGGAGGCCGAGGCAGGTGGATCACGAGGTCAGGAATTGGAGACCAGCCTGGCCAAAATAGTGAAACCCCGTCTCTACTAAAAATATAAAAATTAGCTGGGCGTGGTGGTGCGTGCCTATAAATAAATAAATAAAATAAAAAATAAAATAAAAACAACTGCAAGTCATTGTAGAAGTAAAAAATAAAAAACACAAGGCTGGGCATGTACACCTGTAATCCCAGCACTTTGGGAGACTGACGTGGGCAGATTGCTTGAGGCCAGGAGTTCAAGACAAGTCTGGCCAACATGGCGAAACCCCATCTCTACTACAAATACAAAAATCAGCCAGGCGTTGTGGTATGTGCCTGTAATCCCAGCTACTTTAGGAAGGCTGAGGCACTATAATCGCTTGAACCTGGGAGGCAGAGGTTGCACTGAGCTGAGATCACACCACTGCACTCCAGCCTGGGTGACAGAATGAGAGTCTGCCTCCAAAAAAAAAAAAAAAAAAAAAAAGATAAGACCTACAAATCAGCTCCTGCTAATGAGGTCTATTTCAATTAGAATCTCCTCCTGAAATGACTGTTTGGAGAAAGGATGGATTAGGGAATAATTTTAGTTAACTTTTGAAGCCAGACTCGGTGGTTCACGCCTGTGATCCCACCACTTTGTGATGCTGAGGCAGGCTGATCACCTAAGGTCAGGAGTTCGAGACCAGCCCGGCCAACATGGTGAAACGCCATTTCTACTAAAAATACAAAAATTAGCCAGGCGTGGTGGTGTGTGCCTGTAGTCCTAGCTCCTCGGGAGGCTGTGGCAGAACTGCTTGATCCTGGGAGGTGGAGCCAAGATCAAGCCACTGCACTCCAGCCTAAGCGATGGAGTGAGACTCCGTCTCAAAAAAAATTTTTTTTTCATTTTTGAAAGGTATTTTGTTATCCTTTGTTCAGGTCTATAGAGAAATAATCAAAGTTGGTGTCATCTGTAGTAGTTTAAAAATAAATTAAGCTGGCCAGGCATGGTTGCTCACACCTGTAATCCCAGCACTTTCAGAGGCCAAGGCAAGTGGATCACCTGAGGTCAGGAATTCGAGACCAGCCTGGCCAACATGGTGAAACCCCTTCTCTACTACAAATACAAAAAATTAGTCAGGCATGGTGGTGCGTGCCTGTAATCTCAGCTACTCGGGCAGCTGAGGCAGAAGAATCACTTGAACCTGGGAGGCAGAGGTTGCTATGAGCCGAGAATGCACCATTACACTCCAGCCTGGGTAACAAGAATAAAACTCTGTCTCAAAAAATAAATACATCAATCAATTAAGCTGTTCTAATCACCTATCTGGAATCATTTTCTTTTTTTTTTGAGATGAAGTCTCGCTCTGTCGCCCAGGCTGGAGTGCTGTGGCCGGGTCTCAGCTCACTGCAAGCTCCGCCTCCCGGGTTCCCGCCATTCTCCTGCCTCAGCCTCCCGAGTAGCTGGGACTACAGGCGCCCGCCACCTCGCCCGGCTAGTTTTTTGTATTTTTTTAGTAGAGACGGGGTTTCACCGTGTTAGCCAGGATGGTCTCGATCTCCTGACCTCGTGATCCGCCCGTCTCGGCCTCCCAAAGTGCTGGGATTACAGGCTTGAGCCACCGCGCCCGGCCCTGGAATCATTTTCTTTTGGGACTATCACTGGAACTTTTTCCCGTGCTCATAATTCAGGAAGGCACATCAGAATAGTGGGAGAACTTGGGCTCCAATGTAAGTCTTGGGTCCTATCTTGAACTGTGTCCTTGTGAAAGTTAATTAACCTCTCTGAGGCAACATTATTTCACTTGAAAATGGGAATAACAATATTTAACCTCACATAGTATGAAGGTTAAACAAGAAATTACATTAAAAAAACTCAGTAGTGTCCAGCACAGAGCATGCTCTTGGAAAAATGTGAGTTTTCTCCACCTTCTCATTGGCACTGTTAACTCAAAAAGTCTTTCCCAGGACTCCTAATGACTCCTTTGGCTCTGCAGGCAACAGTCCTTCATAACTCCAGAAGAACAGCTGGCTGAACAGTAGTCCCTATAGAGCAACTTCAGGGGATGCTGAGGATACAGGCACATAGAACCCACTAGATGCCACAACCCCCAAAGCAGGCTCAGAATTAATTTCCAATTGAGTCCATTGACTTCCATGTTGTAAAGGAATCCAAGTCACATATTTATTTTAACTCTCACAAACAAAAAATTTCATTATTATTATTTTTTGGGGGGCAGGGAGGACGGAGTTTTGCTTGTCGCCCAGGCTAGAGTGCAATGGCGTGATCTCAGCTCACTGCAACCTCTGCCTCCAGGGTTCAAGTGACCACGCCCAGCTAATTTATTGTATTTTTAGTAGAGACAGGTTTTCACCATGTTGGCCAGGCTGGTCTCAAACTTCTGACCAGTTAATTTTTAGTAGAGATGGGGTTTTACCAGGTTGGCCAGGCTGGTCTCAAACTGCTGACCTCAGGTGATCCACCTGCCTGCCTCAGCCTCCCAAAGTGCTGGGATTACAGGCGTGAGCCACCATAGCCGGCAAAAAATTTCATTACTAAAAAACACATGTCAATTCCCTTTTTTTTCCTATAGCAACAACTGTAGTACATGGGGCTGTGCTAGGTCCAAAACAAAACAAAAAAACCTCCCAAGCAGATCTCTTAAAACACTATTCTGGCCGGGCATGGTGGTTCACATCTATAATCCCAGCACTTTGGGAGGCCGAGGCAGGCGGATCACCAGGGTAGGAGTTTGAGGCCAGCCTGGCCAATATGGTGAAACCCCGTCTCTACTAAAAATACAAAAACTAGCCAGGCGTGGTGGTGCACGCCTGTACTCCCAGCTATTCGGGAGGCTGAGACAGAATGGCTTGAACCCGGGAGGTGGAGCTTGCAGTGAGCCGAGATTGCACCACTGCACTCCAGCCTAGGTGACAGAGCAAGACTCTATCTCAGAAAAAACAAACAAACAAAAAACAAAACAAAAAAAACATAACCAACCAACCAACCAACCAAAAACACTAGTCTACTCTCCCCAGGCTCATCTGGCCTTACCTGTTCAAAGCCAGGCTCATTGTGATAGGGGTTCTCAGTCATCAGGGACTGGATAGAGATGAGCACGGAGGAGATGCTCTGGGCTGGGCTCCAGGCAGGTCCAGTCCATGTACTGTAAACACATCAGAAGGAAGGGAGGGTGAGGCAGAGAAAGAACAGGGAACAAAGTACCCTGGGGCCCGGCAATACCACCACAAGTGACTCACCATAAGTTTCTCTTTCACTATTAATACTCTGGAATTTCCCAGCCTCTGTCTCATGCTCATGTTCTGATTTCAGCAGAAATCAGTCAATTGCCTAATCCTCATATCAAGGGGGCAAAAGAATAGGTAAAAGCAAGCTATGTAACTTTGAAGGGATTTTCTTTGTACTAGAAACAGTTATGACAATCAAAACAAAAGAAATTAGGTAAGCAATCAGCTCCAAAAGTTGTCTAAATGTTAATCTCTGTGGATTGCTCAAAGAGCTCGTTTATGGGTGGTGATTGAGTTAGTGAGGGGAGAGAGAAGTTGAACATAGAGGCAAACAGGTGACTGAAGTCATCTGGTTAGAGGCCATGTGGTGGGGCTATTGGGGATCCAGTTTTGTATCAAACCCCCAAGGACTGTCAAATTCTCTTAAGACCACATAACTCTACCTAAGGACAGGAAGAGAGTGCTTCCAGACAGTGGAAGGTGTGAAAATAATATATGGAAAACATCGAATACCAAAATTGCTCCTCTCTTTCATAAACCCAACCAAGTATTAGGGGGAGTGGGCAGCTTGGATGTTAATGACATTTATTTTTAGCTCAATTAATTGAAGAGATGGCACCGGAGCTGGAAACCAAACACAACCTAAGCCAGGACTGGCTTGTTCAAGTTGATTGCCCACTTCCCTTTCCCTGCGGTACCTGAGGAAAGCCCAAGTGAGTAATGCCTAATGGTAGCTTCACTGGGGGCTGCTCTTAAGTCTTCTCTCTTTTCAGCTTTGCTTCCCCAGAAACTCTAGACCTACCCCTCTCTGAAGCTTTACAACAGTGTCAACTCTCATTAAATTTATTTAGTCAGTGAGTCAGCCCAACATCGTTTTCTAGGTAGAGAGGGGGAAAAAAAAACAAGGCTGATAAAGCTAATACAGTCAACTAGGAACACCTAAGAATTTTCTTTTCTTTCTTTTTTTGAGACAAAGTCTCCCTCTGTCACCCAGGCTGCAGTGCAGTGGCGTGATCTTGGCTCACTGCAACCTCTGCCTCCCAGATTCAAGCAATTCTCATGCCTCAGCCTCCCGAGTAGCTGGGACTAGAGGCATGCACCACCATGCCTGGCTAATTTTTGTATTTTTAGTAGAGACAGAGTTTCGCCAGGCCAGGCTGGTCTCAAACTCCTGACCTCAGGTGATCCACGCGCCTCGGCCTCCCAAAGTGCTGGGATTACAGGTGTGAGCCACCACACCCGGCTGAATTTTCTACTCTGTGATTCTTTACGGCAAATTTTCAATTTCAGGACAGCTTTTCCTTGTCTACCTAACACACTTCTACTACTTTTACCCCACTGTCCTGTCGTTGGTATCTCAAAAGTTTTATATTGACCCAATGAGGGAGAGCCTACTCTGAGACATGCTTTCATGAACAAACTTCATACAGAAGCAATGACTAAATTTCTTTACCATCATGGGTTTTAGCCTACAAGCAAAGACAATTAATTAAGTACCCTAACAAGATGAAGTACTTCTTTAAGGACAGCCTCCCTTAAAGGACTTCTTCACTGCCAAAATCACAGCAGAACATATCCCTGGGTCTGAGCAAGTTCTAGAAAAATGAATCATGTCTCTAAGTTTATTTCAAATGCTGCCCTTCCCTCACACAAACCTGGAAACATGTTGCATAGCAGGAAAACAGAATCATCAGTTTGGGGGTACTTTCTCAACTTCAACCTGCACGTGTTCTCTGCCCCAGAGAAGTTCAGACCACTATAAAAAGACCAATCCAAAATATGCTAGAAGACATGTCCACACTGTTTTCAGACCCCAAAGGCAACTAAAATGGGAACTCTATGAAGCAAAACCTCAGAAGCATCCAGAAAGAAGATGCACTAGAAACTCATTTCATATATAATATGATTTCCACTGGGAGGCCGAGGTAGGTGGATCACAAGGTCAGGAGATCGAGACCATCCTGGCTAACACAGTGAAACCCCATCTCTACTAAAAATACAAAAAATTAGCTGGGCACGGTGGCAGGCACCTGTAGTCCCAGCTACTGGGGAGGCTGAGGCAGGAGAATGGCAGGAACCCGGGAGGCGGAGCTTGCAGTGAGCCAAGATTGTGCCAGTGTACTCCAGCCTGGGGGACACAGCAAGACTCCGTCTCAAAAAAAAAAAAAAGATTTCTAATCTCGGACATTTGTCATTGTTAAAATACTATAATCAGGTCAAGCATGGAGGCTCATGCCTGTAACCCCAGTGCTTTGGGAGCCACAACAGGAGGACTGCTTGAGGACAAGAATTCAAGACCAGCCTGGGCAACATAGTGAGACACCTGCCTCTACTGAAAACAAAAAAAACCCAAAAAAACCAAAGAAACAAAAAAAAACACGAAATCATAATGATCACCACCACCACCACCACCACCACCACCACCACCGCCGCCGCCACTGTCTTCAAAGCAACTTATTGTGAGACTCAAATTAAGATACCCCAAATCTTGAATGGCACAGACCTGCAGCCTTTCTCAACCTGTTCAGGAGAGAAAATAAGGCCTTAACACCCCAGGAGAGTGGTTCTGAAACTGGAGTATGCACCATAATCATCTGGAGAGCTTGTAAAAAACAGATTACTGGGCCGGGCATGGTGGCTCATGCCTGTAACCCCAGCACTTTGGGAGGCCAAAGTGAGTGGATGATGAGGTCAAGAGATCGAGACCATCCTGGCCAACATGGTGAAACCCCGTCTCTACTAAAAATACAAAAAATTAGCTGGGTGTGGTGGCACACACCTGCAGCCCCAGCTACTCGGGAGACCGAGGCAGGAGAATCGCTTGAATCTGGGAGGCGGAGGTTGCAGTGAGCCGAGATCGCACCACTTGCACCCCAGTCTGGTGACAGAGCAAGACTCCGTCTCAAAACAAACAAACAAAAAACAACCACCAAAAAAACCAGACTTTTGGCCCCAACCCCAGAATTTCTTTTACAGGTCTAATGTAGGGTCCCAGAAAGTGCTCGGCTACAAGTTCCCAGATGCTCGGGGCCACTCTCTTAAGAGAACCACTTCTCAAAGGTTTCCACTGTAATAAATTAACTTCTCCCCTCTGCATCTAGAATGATACTAGTCACATACCATCCTGAGGAGATTTGAGAAGAGTCACTCAATCATTTTCTGTATTCTGTAGTTCAGATGAGGGACTCCGGTTGATAAAGGCTGACCTAGAGTAATTATCTGCTAACAACCGACTTGGCTACTTAAAAGTCTCCTCTTACCCTAGAATACTCAAGCAGACTTTCCCATTGCGGTAGAAGTTGGGGTTAAACCTCACTGTGTTATTGCCCGTTGTCATCAGTTTGACCCGAGGTGGGTGGATGGGATAGTCGGGCGGACACCGAAACACGAACAGGAAGAAACCCCCTTCATAAGGAGTGTCAAATGGGCCTGTGATCAATGCATGAATCTGCAAAATAAAACCCCATCTCAAAATTGTGAGGTGACGACCCACCCCAACCCCTTCTGGCTACCCTCCACCTACTACCCACACCAGAAGCAGAGCCCATAATCTGGTACACATGTTCTACATCCTCACCATGCAGAAGGAACATCCTGTATTCACTCATACTAATATGTATAGGTTTGGAATTTTAAGAAATCTCATTACAGTGGAATGACATCTTATTCAGGGGTTACTTCTAAAGTTAGAGCCCAAGGCAAAAACTGAACCTAGTCAAAATCACTCAAGTATCCCTTAAAACTCTCTTAAAGCATGTTTTTTGTGTGTGTGTGCAGACCTCCCTGATCAGTGTTACATATAATGGATAAAACACCACTGTGCAAAAATATAATATGCTTATCTATAAAATATAATCTTAGCATTTTTAATTTTAAGAAATCAACACAGATTTTGACTGAATATATGTTTGGATTTGCTCAGGCCAAACATGCATATGATGCAACCCCAACCTACATTTATGTGGCACGAAGGGAAAGTATGATGAAAGGAAACGAGAAAAGGGATTGGAGGCCACAGCCCTATGCCACTAACAGAGTAGAGTTAGGGGGTGTGATGGATGCCTAGGATATCTGCTTGCTTCCTCTGCAGAGGATCAAACCTATTGTGGAGGATGTGGCTCAGGCAGCACAAGATTCAGGGTCCAATTAGACCATCCCCAGAACCTTCCCCAATACTGTTGGTTTAAAAAAAAAAAAAAATCAGCTGCCCTGAAAATGACACAATTCTCTTACCCCTCAAACCATAATTCTAGAACAGGATTTCCCTCCCTGAAGGGAGGAACACCTGAACTGATTCAGTTATATTTCTTCTTCTACAAAGGCTCCTAAGCATTTAGGTCTGCTAAGAATTTGAATAGCAAAAGGAAAAGGATGTGGCAATCCAATGTCTAAGTCTATAGTTCCCACCTTGCCCTCCTGGCAAGACCCTAGGTCATATTCTGGTTCTCAGTCATTTGGAATAGTAAACTCAACCGGTCTCAACATGGCATCAACTCTGGGATCCCAGGTACTTGACAGAGGACAAGATGTCCCAGGAAAAACATTTCCAACCACATAAAAAGAAAAAAATAAGTATGAAGGGAAATCTATTTAAAACAACAAAAAAAGATACACCAACAATGCAAAATCTGAATTTTTACTGTAAGAAATTTACCATAAGAAAACTATGTGTTTTAGTTAAACGGCATTAGGTTTAGGAAATCTGGTTTCTTTCAACATCAGTTTAAGTGCAACTGCACTTCTGTGGGTAGAGCACTCAGTGACAGAGAAGCCTAGGTATCTATGCCAGAGAAATGTGACATTATGTACTAAGCTTTCTCTCTGTGTGGAGGACAAGAGAGGTATAGTCTTTGGGGTGGAAGGGATATTTAAATGCAACCAGTAAGGACAGGATCCTGAACAAAGTCCTTTAACCACAAACACTTCAGTCAAGCTTGCCCTATCTCAACCTTCTCTACATCTGATTTATAGTACCATAATTAACGTCAAGAGTAATGGGATGGGGGAAGAGCTGGGTAGTACAATGGATAAGGTGACTATATAATTTATTATCCAAACAGGAGCACTTTTGAGAGTGAAAGAGAGCCCTATAGTCAAGCTGCACACAACAGACATGAACTGGGATTTTCCAAGCCAATCAGTACCTATGGGGTACACTAATAACAGACACCTCTTCAAAGCGCTGCTCCACCTCACTATGTGACCTTGGACAAGCCATTTACTCTCCTGGGGTATTGATTTCTTCATCTGAGTAATCAGAGAGGTGAGCTGAATAATCTCTTTTAGGCTTTTCCAACCTTATGGCCCCCGATTTCCCAAAAACCCCCAAACTCCCATCAAGTTACATACCTTAGTCATGTCAACGGTATCAGGTACAACGAACATTCCTGGAGGAGGCTCCTTATAAATGGACATGATATCCCTGTATAACACCAAGAGGAGGTGGGGGAAGGAGTGAGGAAGGTGGGGAAAGGGGGAATCCCTTGAGCGGGACAGTTGCTATCACCTCAATGAGGCCAGGGTTTGAGAAAGTGGTGCTTGGTACCGCAAGTGTTTGTACTGTCTTGTTGGCTGAGAAATCCCAGCTGAGTACTTCTCAGGCAGGCAGAGAGCAAATTATTATCAAAAGGACATTGTTTCCTCAGGGGGAGGGGAGGGAGAGGGGAAAAAAAAAATCAGAGATCCCAATGGCATCAAATGTCAGCCTGGAAGAGCCACTTTCCACTTACTCTCACTTCCTCCCACATGGCAATTCATTCACTCCCCACCTCCATGATTCTCAGGTACTACCGCTGAATGCTAATTGAAGATTTTTTAGTAACTGGAAAGGCATCATCAACTCCACTAAAAAACTAATTCTATAAACTATACAGTGGACCCTTGTTGGTAAAGGGATTGTATGAAGCAAGCCAGCCAGCAGGGAGTAAGACTATCATGGTGGTCTTCTTGCTCAGGGGACTAAGGGTAGAGATCTCTTCAGGCTGGGGAGGCACCCTCAGAAAGCGCTGAGAATCTCCCATCTGGAAGATGACATGTGGACTTCTATAGGAGATGAGAAGATTTCTGAGTCATATCTCACCAACTGGAATGGCTCAGTTGAGAGTAAGGGGCTAAAGAAAAAATTCTAGGTGGGGAAAAGTCTAGGGACTTGCTAGGGTGAGTAGGGACATAAAAAGGGCAAATAGCCGACAGAGCAGAGAAAAGAAGTATTGGCCAAACTCAAAGGTATGTCAGCTAATTGGATGACTGAAATAGCTGAAGGAGGAAAAGAGTTGAGTGCTGAGTTTCAGTAAGAGGTGGCAACCCCTCCAGAGTTCACCTCCTGTGTCAGGCACTGTGCCAGGTACTTTACACACATTGTATTAATTTTTATTACAACCTTGAAAAGTAGACACAGTGACATGTGAAAGGACGTGGAACATGAGGAATAACACCTAAATGAAGATGCTTGTGATGGGGGCATGGGGAGAAGTCAAATGTTTCAGGATTAACAGCAGCTAAAGAGTACTGCCCTTTTCTTATGCGATGGGTACTATTCTACGCGCTTTTGGAAAACATTATCCACTAAATGATAGGATCTAAAATCAGTCACCCAAGAAATAAGCACAGAAAGGACTTAGGCCTTTGTTCCTATATTTGAATTGAGTATATTTGCTTCATAAAAGTAAAACAGATGATCCAGGAAGGGTGGGGAGTGGGGGGAGGGAAAATACAAGAAAGAAGCTCCTGAGTGGGATATTACAATCCAGAGTGGCACTGGGGAAGTGGGGGGAGGTAGCCTGTGTTTCTGGAAGAGGCGTAAGAGTGGACAGCTTTGGGACAGTGGAAAAGGGGTTCAAGGAAAGATTCGGGTGAGGGAGGCGATCTAGACCTGGGGAAAGGACTGTGTGGAGGGAATCTGAGGAAAACGGAAGATAAAAACAAAGGCTGGCTCGAGTCAGAGGCAGGGCAAAGGAAGATAAGTTCGTCTGTTAGGAACGGGGCTCCAGAGAAGACAGGGGACCGATGGGTGGGGCCTGCGGGCAGCATCTAGCAAGGTTGGGGTGGGGAAGGGGAAATAGGGGCGGCGCCGAAGGCGGGAGGGGTGTTACTGAAGCGCGAAAGGGTCGGGTTTCCACCCGGAGGTGGGAGGGGTGGGGGAAGGTGGCCGGAATGAAGACGGAGGGCTCACGGGAGGTTGTCGAGGGGCGGGGTCGGATCTGGGCACACGAGGCGAGGGTTGGTGCTTGTGGGGCTGGGGGTGGGGGGAGAAGGGACTTGGATCCCGATGCCCGGAGCTGGCAAGATTTGGGCCGTGGAGGTGGGCCGCCGCGAGGGCAGCGCAGCGGGTGGGGGGTGAGTTGTAGTGGGAGAGGGTGGGGGGCGGGGAAGGTCGAGCCCCGGAGCTCGGGGCTGGGGGAGGAAAAACCCCGGCTCACCGCTTGATCCGGAGTAGACACTGCGGCGCGGTGCGCTCGCCGTCCCAGTCGGAGCTGAGCGTGGGGTCCCAGTGGCTAAGGAGCGCGGCCCCGTGGGCAGCGGCCGAGGGCGGGAGCCCGGGCAGCGGAGCCAGGCCGCTCCCCGGGCTCCCGGCCCCGCCCGCTGCCGCTGCCGCCGCCCACACATCCGGCAGGAAAGGCGGCCCGAACCCGCCGCCGCTGCCGCTAACGCCAACAACACCAGCAACGCCGCTCGCCCCGGGGCCAGCCGCCCCGGCACCCGCCGTCGCCGCCTCCTCAGTCGGACTCTCCGCCATCGCAGCTTCGCTTCCGGGACTACTCGGCAGCACGTCCGCCGACCAGAGCGGCCGCTGCTAGCGCCAGCTCCCGCACCACCGAGAACCGGGCCAGAGTGTCCCCACCCTCCGCTTCCACAGCCCAGACGGTGCTGGCTCCGCCCACCCCCGCCCCAACCAGCGAGAGGCGCTCTGCAAGAGCGTCCACCTACGGTCCTCCAGGACGGGAGGGGTGGCAACTAGCAGGCCGCGAAGGTTTTGGGCTGGTGTGGGTCCTGCGCTGTGCGGAAGGAGCGGGAGAGCCCAATTCAAGTGTTGAAAGGGGAGAAGAGAAGGGGGAGTGGGGGAGGAAGGGCCATATCATTCCCGTTAACGGCGGCGACCGTCAGACGTGTCCATGGTTGGGATTGGGGATCCAGCATCCTCGTGGGAAGCTCAGTAGAGAGGTTGACTCACTTTGGGCCCCTTCTCTGGGAAAGGCTCTGCGATTGATCCTCCCTGCATCTTTGTGCACCCAGGGCAGGATACCATTGCCCTTGCCTGCAACAGGACCAAGAAAGGATTCAACTTGGATTGAAAAGCTACCTCTTTTAGAGTTTATTCAACATATATTTATGAAGGGCCTACTAAATACCAGTCACTGTTGCTAGTCTTTGTCATAGGGATAATGAAACAGAACTAGAGAAGCTTGGTGAAAGGAAGAAAAATCAGGCCTCCTGACTCCAAGCTTGGTACCTTTTCTTCCCACAAGTCTTGGAATATACAGGAATCAAGGGACTGTGAGTGTAAACCCTGAGGATTCTTTGGGTCTTTCCTGAGATGTTTAAAGTGAAAAATAATCGGCCAGGCTCGGTGGCTCACGCCTGTAATCCCAGCATTTTGGGAGGCCAAGGTGGGCGAATCACGAGGTCAGGAGTTCGAGACCACCCTGACCAACATGGTGAAGTCCCGTCTCTATTAAAAATACAAAAATTAACCGGGCGTGGTGGTGCGCACCTGTAATCCCACGTACTCAGGAGGCTTAGGCAGGAGAATCACTTGAACCTGGGAGGCGGAGATTGCAGTGAGCCGAGATCGTGCCACTGCACTCCAGCCTGGGTGAAAGAGACTCAAAAAAAAAAAAAAAAAGTTGGCTTTAGAGCCTTTTTTTTTTTTTCTACTTCCGGTTTTTTTTTTTGAGACGGAGTCTCGCTGTGTCGCCCAGGCTGGAGTGCAGTGGCGCGATCTCGGCTCACTGCAAGCTCCGCCTCCCGGGTTCACGCCATTCTCCCGCCTCAGCCTCCGAGTAGCTGGGACTACAGGCGCCCGCCACCACGCCCGGCTAGTTTTTTGTATTTTTAGTAGAGACGGGGTTTCACCATGTTAGCCAGGATGGTCTCGATCTCCTGACCTCGTGATCCACCCGCCTCGGCCTCCCAAAGTGCTGGGATTACAGGCTTGAGCCACCGCGCCCGGCCCTTTTTTTTTTTTTCTAAGAGGGAATCTCGTTCTTGTCACCCAGGCTGGAGTGCAATGGCGCAATCTTGGAGGATTGCTTGACCCCAGAAGTTCGAGACCAACCTGGGCAACATGGTGAAACCTTGCCTCTACAGAAAAATACAAAAATTAGCCGGGCACAGTGGCACATGCCTGTAATCCCAGCTACTCGGTGGCACATGCCTGTAATCCCAAAGTGCTGGGGATTACAGGCATGAGCCACCGTGTTTGGCCTAAAAATTATTTTTTTTAGCACACATTTATTTATTTTATTTTATTTTTTCGAGACAGAGCCTCACTCTGTCGCCCAGGCTGAAGTGCAGTGGCCTGATCTCAGCTCCCTGCAACCTCTAGCAGACATTTATTGAGAGTTCAATATGTGGCAGGCACTTTGTATACTTTGGCTTTATTCCTCTCAACACTCAGTGAAGTAGTAGGTACTATTATTATTATTATTATTATTTTTATTGAGTTGGAGTCTCTCTCCATCCCCCAGGCTGGAGTGCAGTGGCGCGATCTCGGCTGACTGCAAACTCCACCTCCTGGGTTTATGCCATTCTCCTGCCCTTGCCTCCCAAGTAGCTGGGACGACAGGCTGCCCCCCACCACACTCAGCTAGTTTTTTATATTTTTAGTAGAGATGGGGTTTCACTGTGTTAGGATGGTCTCGATCTCCTGACCTTGTGATCCCCCCGCCTTGACCTCCCAAAGTGCTGGGATTACAGGCATGAGCCACCGCGCCTGGCTGTAGGTACTATTATTAATCTGGTCTGATAGATGGAAAAATAGGCTTACACAGGTTCAGTGAATTACATGGGGTCACACTGAGAGCAAGTCGCATAATTGGAACCGTAAACCAAATCTGACTTCTGAGAACAAGTACTAACCACTACGTGACACTCCCACACTTGTATTTTACCTTGTACTAATTATGGTCCCTTGGTACCTGTTGCCCCTACCCCCTCTTCCCCCCCCCCCCCTTGAGAGGGAGGCTTGCTCTGTCACTCAGACCAGAGTGCAGTGGCCTGATCTCAGCTCACTGCAACCCTGCCTCCCAGGTTCAAAGGATACTTGTGCCTCAGACTCCTGAGACTACACCACGTCTGGCTAATTTTGTATTTTCAGTAATTCCTACCTCTCAAGGTTTCCCTGAGGATTAAGTGTGGTATTTCCAGAAGCTTTTGTAAAGTGTGGGCCACCATGCCCAGCTGATTTTTGTATTTTTATTTATTTTATTTATTTATTTACTTTCAGACGGAGTTTCGCTTTTTTTTACCCAGGCTGGAGTGCAATGGCACAATCTCGGATCACCGCAACCTCTGCCTCCTGGGTTCAAGCGATTCTCCTGCCTCAACCTCCTGAGTAGCTGGGATTACAGGCATGTGCCACCACCCCAGCTAATTTTGTAGTTTTAGTAGAGGTGGGGTTTTTCCATGTTGGTCAGGCTGGTCTTGAATTCCCGACCTCAGGTGATCCACCTGCCTCGGCCTCCCAAAGTGCTGAGATTACAGGCGTGAGCCGCCGCACCCGGCCTGATTTTTGTATTTTTAATAGAGACCGGGTTTCACCCCGTTGGTCATGCTGGTCTCGAACTCCTGATCTCAAGTGATCCACCCCCCCCCTTAGCCTCCCAAAGTGCTGGGATTACAGGCGTAAGCTACCCACACTCCCTCTTAACAGACATACATACACAACGTGTACACCCTTGGGGCTCTAGACAATGTATTTTATGTGAATCCAGCACAGGGCATGGCACAACTTAGGCACCACATGAAGTGAAATGAATCAATATAGTATATTATGCAGATTTTGCGTTTTGTTGGTATAGTGTTTTATCAGCATAATAAAGATGCCAGAATATCTATAAAAGGATACACAAGGCCGGGAGCAGTGACTCATGCCGGTGCTCCCCGTACTTTGGGAGGCTGAGATGGGCGGATCACCTGAGGTCAGGAGTCCGAGAACAGCCTAGCCAACATGGTGAAACCTCGTCTAAACTAAACATACAAAAATTAGCTGGTCATGGCGGCACCTGTAATCCCAGCTACTCCTGCTGAGGCAGGAGAATTGCTTGAACCCGGAAGACAGAGGTTGCAGTGAGCCGAGATCGTGCCATTTCACTCCAGCCTGGGCGACAGAGTGAGACTGTCTCAAAAAAAAAAAAAAAAAAAAAAAAAAGGGATACGCAAGAAAACATTAACAGTGGTTGCCAGCTGGGTGTGGTGGCTCATGCCTGTAATCCTAGCACTTTGGGAGGCTGAGGCGTGCGGATCACTTGAGGTCAGGAGTTTGATACCAGCCTGGCCAACATGGTGAAACTCCATCTCTACTAAAAATACAAAAATTAGCTGGGTGTGGTGGCAGGTACCTGTAATCCCAGCTACTTGGGAGGCTGAGGCAGGAGAAGCGCTTGAGCCGGGGAGGCAACACGCCACTGCATTCCAGCCTGGGCAACAGAGGGAGACTGTCTCAAAAAAAAAAAAAAAAAGACTCCAGAATTTTGCTTGATTATTATTTATTCAGTAAGGTGGTCAAAGGTGAGTTTGCTTGGTAACCTTGTACAAAGAAAAACACTATTCCATAGCTCCTCTATAGCTACAGAATGTAGAGGCCCAGAGGTGGCTCATGGGGTGAGGGGATTCTCAGTGTGTCTCACCACTGGACCATTATTTTCCAGTACAAGGTCTGGTAGTGATGGGGCAATGAACAGAAAGCCCTTACTTTAGATTCAGATGGAGGTTCAGGTTTTTAATCTGCATCTCTTACCTTCTTTGAAGCCTATTTTTGCAGCCTATAATTTGCAATATAGAATAGTGAAAACTCCTACCTCTCAAGGTTTCCCTGAGGATTATGTATGACATTTCCAGAAGCTTTTGTAAAGTGGCAAGGACTGTACGAATAATTGGCACCTCACTTGCCAGTGTATCTTCTCCCACTCCAAGCCTTTGCTCATTTTTCCTACTTGGAATACTCTTTTTTTTTTTTTTTTTTTTTTTGAGACGGGACGGAGTTTCACTCTTGTTGCCCAGGGTGGAGTGCAATGGTGCGATATCAGCTCACTGCAACCTCTGCCTCCCGGGTTCAAGCGATTCTCCTGCCTCAGCCTCCCAAGTAGCTGGGATTACAGTCATACACCACCACGCCTGGCTAATTTTGTATTTTCAGTAGAGATGGGGGTGTCTCCGTGGTGGTCAACCTGGTCTCGAACTCCTGACCTGAGGTGATCCGCCTGCCTTGGCCTCTCAAAGTGCTGGCATTACAGGCATAAGCCACCACTCCCCACTGGAATACTCTACCTCTACCATATCCTAGGTAGGGAAATCCTAGTTGTTTAACCTCTATGAACCTCTGCTCTTCATCAGCAAAATTGAGAAAATAATAGTAGCTACTAAGATCATGTGATAATGAATGTATAAAATGCCTGGTCACTGGAAATGTTCAATAATTATTAACTTTTTTTTTTTTTTTTTTTTTGAGACGGAGTCTCGCTGTGTCACCCAGGCTGGATGGAGTGCAGTGGCCGGATCTCAGCTCACTGCAAGCTCCGCCTCTGGGGTTTACGCCATTCTCCTGCCTCGGCCTCCCGAGTAGCTGGGACTATAGGCGCCTGCCACCTCGCCCGGCTAGTTTTTTGTATTTTTTAGTAGAGACGGGGTTTCACCATGTTAGCCAGGATGGGCTTGATCTCCTGACCTCGTGATCTGCCCATCTTGGCCTCCCAAAGTGCTGGGATTACAGGCTTGAGCCACCGTGCCCGGCAATAATTATTAACTCTTATTATTTATACTTATTCTTCAAGGCTGGCTATAATATTACTTTTGCTGCTAAACACACTTCCAGGCATATTATTATTATTATTATTTTTAATTACTCCCTCCTCTGGTTCTCATGGCTGATTACTCATACCTTTATTATAGCATGCGCTACTTTTTATTTTAATGGTTTTTTACTCATCCCTCTGGCCACTAGATATGACCTCCTCCTTCTGAGCAAGAAGCATGGGGGCACCTATCTTTCTGTCACTTGGACCTGACATTCAGTGAGTGTTGCTTAACTGGTGATCAGAATGCAAATAAGAACATGGTAGCGAGCTGCCCTTCCCCTGGCCATAGATCTTATAGTTTTTATCTAAAAGCATGTTTAGAGGCCAGGTGCAGTGGCTCATGTCTGTAATCCCGGCACTTTGGGAGGCCGAGGTGGGTGGATCACTTGAGGTCAGGAGTTTGAGATCGGCCTGGCCAACATGGTGAAACCCCGTCTCTACCAAAAATACAAAAATTAGTCGGGCGTGGTGGTGTGTGCCTGTAATCCCAGCTACTTGGGAGGCTGAGGCAGGAGAATAGCTGGAACCCGGGAGGCAGAGGTTGCAGTGAGCAGAGATCGTGCCATTGCACTCCAGCCTGGGTGACAGAGTGAAACTCAGTCTCTCTCTCTCTCTCTCTCTCTATATGTATGTATGTACATATGTGGAGACAAGGTTTCACTTTGTTGCCATATATATATGTGGAAACAAGGTCTCACTTTGTTGCCATATATATATATGGAGACAAGGTCTCACTTTGTTGCCTAGGCTGGTCTTGAACTCCAGCCTCAAATGACTGTCCTGCCTCAGCCTCCCAAAGTGTTGGGATTACAGGCGTGAGCCACTATGCTTGGCAGCCATATATCTTAGCATTTACTTCTTCCTCCTCTGCTCTGCTTATTTTTCCTTCTTTTTTTCCCCAGTGCTCTCATTTTAACAGTACTATACCTATTACATTTCCAAAAAGGCTGAGCCAAGTTTGCACAGAGAACCTGCAAGTCAGGGCCTGAAGGGCTGCAGGGGATGGCAGCCGCTTAAAGGACCAGTTTACCTCTGGGAGGCCTCTAAGCTGGGGGAGAGAGGAAAGGCCAGACAGAGGCAGCAGAACCTAAGCTTCTGCTTCTTAGTTCAGTGCTCACTTTTTCAAGGCCAACACTTAGCTGCTTTCCCCTGGCCCCTTGGGCAGAGGGCAAACATATGCATCCTTGGAGCCACTCCCATGCCTTCAGGTAATTGACACAACTGAGTGGGCCTCCTTCAGGAACCTGGATCAAACCTCTATCTCCTTAGCACCGACTCCCCTGCATTGGGCTGTCTCTTGGTGCAACAAGGTTTGGTAGCACCTTGCTCATGGCACCTAGGCAAGTGCCCTCCACCTGACAGGCGTTAACAAGTGTCCTGGGGTTCAGGTCACTGCTGTGCCTCAATCGTCTGAGAAGATACACCATGAAGATCCTTCTCCTTCCCTTCCCTAAAATCCTGGGTCCCATGGCCCTCTGGGGTAGACCTCCAGGGCCCAGCCTTTTGTCTTGGTTAAATGCCAGGGATAAATGAAAAATAATTCCCACCAGGTCATAAACTTTACACTAAAGGGAATAATCAGAACTTGGACTAGATGTTTTGAAGCTTCTGATTATAACATCTGTTTTTTTTGTTTTTTGTTTTTTGAGATGGCGTCTCGCATTGTCACCCAGGCTGGAGTGCAGTGGCGTGATCTTGGCTCACTGCAACCTCCGCCTCCAGGGTTCAAGCGATTCTCCTGCCTCAGCCTCCCGAGTAGTTGGGATTACAGGCGGCCGCCACCATGCCCAGCTAATTTTTTTTTTTTTTTTTTTTGAGACGGAGTCTGGCTCTGTCGCCCGGGCTGGAGTGCAGTGGCCGGATCTCAGCTCACTGCAAGCTCCACCTCCCAGGTTTACGCCATTCTCCTGCCTCAGCCTCCCGAGTAGCTGGGACTACAGGCGCCCGCCACCTCGCCGGGCTATTTTTTTGTATTTTTTTAGTAGAGACGGGGTTTCACCGTGTTAGCCAGGATGGTCTCGATCTCCTGACCTCGTGATCCGCCCGTCTTGGCCTCCCAAAGTGCTGGGATTACAGGCTTGAGCCACTGCACCTGGCTTGTGTTTTGTTTTTTAGAGACAGAGTCTTGCTCTGTTGCCCAGGCTGGAGTGCAGTGGCCGGATCTCAGCTCACTGCAAGCTCCGCCTTCCGGGTTCACGCCATTCTCCTGCCTCAGCCTCCCGAGTAGCTGGGACTACAGGCGCCCGCCACCTTGCCTGGCTAGTTTTTTTGTATTTTTTAGTAGAGACGGGGTTTCACCGTGTTAGCCAGGATGGTCTCGATCTTCTGACCTCGTGATCCGCCCGTCTCAGCCTCCCAAAGTGCTAGGATTACAGGCTTGAGCCACCGCGCCCAGCCTAATTTTTTGTATTTGTAGTAGAGACTCGGTTTCACTATGTTGGCCAGGCTGTTATTGAACTCCTGACCTCGTGAATCACCTACCTTGGCCTCCCAAAGTGCTGGGATTACAGACATGAGCCACCGCGCCAGCCATGACATCTGTTTTTAATAATTTAATAATATCTGTATTATATTATCCCGTTAATTTCCTCTTTTCCACCATTGCTGAACTCTTAAGGTAATGGTTGCTAATTGTTTTCTGCTCACTATTCCTCTGAGAATATAATGAATACAATGGGTCCTCTCCCAAGAACAATGCATTGCTGTATCCACTCAAAATATTTTACACTAAACAAAATGTGTAAAATAAAAATGGTCTCATCTATGGACCAGTCCATAGACCTTAGATAAAGAACCTTAATGATAAAGTTCTTGGACTAACTAGCCTGGTAGGGGGTAAGGAAGCATTCTTCCCTGACTCTCCAGGACCCCCTGGGCCCACCAAGCACATTCCCAATCCTGCTGACTTGAGTTTATAAATGCAGCCATTCCAAGGCTGTTTGGAGCCCTTCATGAAGGGAAATTCTTTTAAAATTATTATTATTATTATTATTATTTTTTGAGATGGAATCTTGCTCTGTCACCCAGGCTGGAGTGCAGTGGTGCGAGCCTGGCTCACTGAAAGCTCTGCCTCCTGGGTTCATGCCATTCTCCTGCTTTAGCCTCCCAAGTAGCTGGGACTACGGGTGCCCGCCACGACGCCCGGCTAATCTTTTTGTATTTTTAGTAGAGATGGGGTTTCTCCGTGTTAGCCAGGCTGGTCTCGAACTCCTGACCTTGTGATCCGCCTGCCTCGGCTTCCCAAAGTGCTGGGATTACAGGCGTGAGCCACCATGCCCGGCCAGTTTTTATTATTATTTTTAAAAACCAGAATATTTATTGCATGACTAACGGTTGAAATTTTTTTTTTTGTTTTTTTTTTGAGACGGAGTGTCGCTTTGTTGCCCAGGCTGGAGTGCAGTGGCGCGATCTCGGCTCACTGCAGTCTCTGCCTCCCAGGTTCAAGCAATTCTCCTGCCTCAGCCTCCCAAGTAGCTGGGACTACAGGCATGTGCCACCATGCCTGGCTATTTTTTTTTTTTTTTTCATTTTTAATAGAGACGGGGTTTCGCCGTGTCAGCCAGGATGGTCTTGATCTCCTGACCTCGTGATCCAGCCGCCTCGGCTCCCAAAGTGCTGGGATTACAGGCTTGAGCCACTGCACCCGGCCTAATGGTTGAAATTGTTAAGATGATTCAGATGCTTCCACAGCTGCCCTTTTGGGTTTAGGTCTTTCTTCATGAAATCCATGCCTGAATCTGGTATACAGCTTTTAGGTGCCTTATTCGACCAGTCCCAGTGAGCATTTCATCTTTGAGCCTTGGCACTCCAGTTATACATCCTCTTGTGCTTGGCAGGGTAGCCACATTTGCCACAGGTCGACTTCTCTTTTTCTTTTCTTTTTTTTTTTGAGATGGAGTCTTGCTCTGTTGTCCAGGCTGGAGTGCAGTGGCACAATCTTGGCTCACTGCAACCTCCACCTCCCAGGTTCAAGAAATTCTCTGCCTCAGCCTCCCAAGTAGCTGAGATTACAGGCGTCTACTACCGCTCCCGGCTAATTTTTTGTATTTTTAGTAGAGATGGGATTTCACCATGTTGGCCAGGTTGGTCTTGAACTCCTGACCTCATGATCCACCCACCTCAGCCTCCCAAAGTGCTGGGATTACAGGTGTGAACCACTGTGCCTGGCCTGCCACAGGTCAACTTCTGAAGGTAGTAGGCCTTAGAGCCATAGTGGTGGCACGACTTGTGTGTCTTATTGCAATGCTTGCCAAGCGATGATGTTCCCTTCATCTTGCTTCTGCAGCCGAGACCAAAGAGCAGGAAATTCTTACCATCCTCTTGGCAAAAACTGGATTCCTGGAATTTCACAGGAAAGATAGGGCAACCACCTTCCCTGGGGGCTGCTTCTTGATTGCCACTGGAGGTAGTAGGAAGTGAGCTGGTAGGAAGCCAGCTGTGCCATTCTGTTTGTGTAACAGCATTAGCAGTTAATCCATTGCTCCCTTGGTGAAACATCGGTCACTAGTTCAACCTCAGTTCCATTTCCTCTTCGGCCATGAGATTCCTGGGCTCTACTTCAGGTTGTCACTGGCTTGCTGTGGGCAACCTTGAGGGAGTTTCTTAAGGTGAAAAGGCTGAGGAGATGCAGCAGATTGTGGTAGACCAGTAGCTCTCAACTGGGCATGGTTTTGCCCCCCAGCCAGGGGGCATTTGTCAATATTCTGACATTTGGCAATTTGTCACAACTTGGGTGGGGATGTCAGTTACTGCTGGCATTGAACGGGTAGAGGTTAGGGATGCTGCTAAACATACGCTACACAAGGGAGTCCCCTCCACGACAATGAATTATCTGGCCCCAAATATGCCAAGGTTAAGAAGTCCTGGGGTGGAAAGGCCATGATTGTATAAGTGTCAGACAGATTGGGATTCGAATCATTGGCATGCTGTATGACCTTGGGCAAGTCACGACACTTGTGCAAACCTCAGATGAGTCACCATAAAGCTAAGAACACAGATTCTGGAGTTTGAATCCCAGCTTTACTAACCAGCTCTGGTTTAGTAGAATTTAGGCAGATGCCTCACCTCTCTGAGCCTCTTCATTTGCTTGCTTATCTGTAAACTGACTTATTCTGTAGGGATGTTGGAAGTTAATCATGGAAAGTGCTTAGCATTGTGTATGACACACAGGTGCTCAAATGTTAGCCCACATTATTACAACTCACCAGCCTTTTTCCTCTGGGAACTTCTATAGCACAGAGCTCATGTACCCACATATACAATGATATAGGGCATGGTGTACTTATTTCTACTCTGTTGGTGCCCCAAACTCCTTGAGGGCAAGGACGTTAGGATTAGATTTCTTTGCTTCCCCTAAGGTCCCTAGGAAGATGTTTAAATACCTACATGACTGTCTTTAAATTGCATGTAAATGGAATCCAAATTTTCTGTATGTTTTAACTCTTTGCTAGTTGCCTTTCAGTTAGAAAGTGTTGTTAACACCAATTAGATATTTTCTTGGTTTCACTATTTCACATTTTGCAGTTGAGGTATAAGGTTTTCACAGAATGGATCCCACTTTTAAGTTACTACTCCCTTTGAAGCCATCCAATTTGAGACAGACCACATTCCCAGCTTCTCTGCATGAGTTCTCTGTCCATGGCTTTCTCCTGCAAGGACTTAGAGAAGCAGCAACTGTTGATATGTCAACTTAGCTAATTTTACATGGGTTATCAGTCCCACTGTAGCCAAGAGCGGCAAGACTGGTGGGAATAGACTTTAAGAACTCAAGGAAGATGCTGGACGAAGCTCTCAATGGAATTCATTCATTGGCATACACCCCCAAATCATCTTTTTTTTGAGACGGAGTTTTGCTCTTGTTGGCCAGGCTGGAGTGCAATGGCGTGATCTCAGCCCACCACAACCTCCACCTCCTGGGTTCAAGTGATTCTCCTGCCTCAGCCTCCCGGGTAGCTGGGATTATAGGCATGCACCACCATGCCCGGCCAATTTTGTATTTTTAGTAGAGACAGGGTTTCTCCATGTTGTACAGGCTGGTCTTGAACTCCTGACCTCAGGTGATCCGTCTGCCTTGGCCTCCCAAAGTGCTGGGATTACAGGCGTGAGCCACCGTGCCTGGCTCCAAATAGTCTTTTATCCCTAGCAAAACTAAGATGATAAATTCTCCAAGAACTAGGATTGTGTACTTTATCTGCTTTAAGAACATTTAGATACTCTGAGAAAGACTAATTGATAGTGAAAATGAAACCTATAAATGGGGCTAAACACAGGCAGATAGAAGCCTACCTCTACCTTTCACCTGCTATACAACTTCTTTGGGACCAAGTTTCCCTTTCTGAGCCACCTTAATTGTTGTATGACCGGAATGAAAATAGATGGGACCAAAAAAAAAAAAAAAAAAAAAAAAGGAAATAGATAGAACAACACTGCAGTTAAGGTTTAAGCTGGCCTGAGGGGAGAAATCCCCAATCTGCCATTTACCACCTCTGTGATACTAGATAAGTTATTTTGCTTCCCCAAACCCTGGGTCTGTCATTTGCAAAACAGTTTTAAAGTTGTGCTTATAACTCTTAGGGTTGTGGAGGTAATGAATGTAAAATGCTTGGTTCAAATTAAGCCCTTCAAATTATTAATTTTTAGTAATTTATTAACCTATTAATATACAGTATATTAATTAACCTATTAATATAATTGCTTATTAATATATAGTTGTGTGTTAATATTAATATACAGTTGTGAATATATGTATTAATATACAGTTGTTACAGTTATCCTTTGGTATCTGTGGGAGATTGGCTCCAGGACCTCAGTGGATACCAAAATCCCCAGATGCTCAAGTCCCTTATATAAAATGGTGTAGTATTTGCATATAACCTATGCACATCCTCCCATCTACTTTAAATCATCTCTAGATTACTTATAATACCTAACACAAGGTAAATGCTATATAAATAATTGCTATACTGTATTGTTTAGGGAATAATGACAAGAAAAAAGTCTGTACATGTGCAGTACAGACACAACCATTCACTTTTTTTCCTGAAGATTTTCTGCCTACTGTTAGTTGAATCCACAAATATGGAACCCATGGATACAGAGGGCCAACTGTACTAAATCTGAAGGGAAAAGGCAAGAATCTCATTACTCAGACAAACCCACATCCTCCTGGGAGAACATGAGAACCCTCTGTGTTCTTACAGTCATGGCAGTGCTCCTTCTCAGCCCGGAGGAGTTCCCAATCACCAATGGTTGACCAAATTCCCTCTCCTCACCCTCTACCAAGGCCCTCCTGAAGGTCAAAGGACAGAAGCACCGACAGGGGTTTAGAGAAACGTTGTGTTTAATGGTAAAGCTTAGTACACCCCAGCACCAGGAATGGCGTGGAGTCGCAGCGGCAACAGGCAGGTGACCCCCACGGAGCCTCACATGGCGAAGAGGATGAGGAAGGCGACCATCAAACAGAAGAGCCCCATGGCCTCAGACAGGGCAAAGCCCAGAATGGCATAGGAGAAGAGCTGCTGCTTGAGAGATGGGTTCCTGCCAGGGACAGAGAGAACTGCCAGTTGAGGGACAGGAAGGGGTGAGGGGAGGGGAGGGCATAGGAGGGTGAGGTGAATGGGGAGTGGAGTTACTCCTGGGAGAGGGCCTAGCCTGCACAGATCCTGGGGATTTGGATGGACAAGCAGAGTGGACCAACCTGGTAAGTTTAAGTGAGCCAGGCTGGACACATGCTTTCTCTGGAGAAACTATGATGTAGATGAAATCAACCTGAAGGCTCCTTAAGGGAGATTCTTCAGCTGAGGCTTCCCCAAACGGTGGAATTTCCAGTGGGAGATGCTCCAGGCCACCCAAACTTACCTGGCATAGCCAATGATCAAACTGCCAAACACCGTTCCAATGCCAGCCCCTGAACCAGCCACACCAACTGTGGCTGCCCCAGCACCAATAAACTTGGCTGCTGTGTCAATGTCCCGGGAGACAACACTGGTCTGGAACTCCCGTCTGGCCACCTGGAGTGGGAAGCTGCTGTAGGAAGGCTAGAAAGAGAAGCAAGGCAGGCAAGATAGCAGAGAGATAGTATGGCATAAGGACAGGTGGCTGACTCTACCTCCCTCACCCCACCCACCTGAGCTCTGAAACTGTTGGCAAACTGCCTGGTAAATGCAGAATACTCTGATTGCAGAGTATGCTGGGAATTAGTCTTCGGGTCTGTTGTCAGACAGGGCTAGGGAAATTTCATGGGTTAGGCAGACCTCACAAGGCTCACCATGGGGGACTTAGAACTATTAAAGCACACAGATTCTCCAACTCTCCTCCCACTTTGGTCTAAAGACAACTTAACCTGAAGGACCCCTGTCTGGGGACATTCCTTGATTTTTAAAAAATTAATGAATGAATGGGGTTTTTTGAGTCAGGGTCTTGCTCTGTCACCCAGTCTGGAGTGCAGTGGCACAGTCACAGCAGTCTCAACCTCTGGGATTAAGCAGTCCTCTCCTCTCAGCCCTGGAGTGGCTGGGACTACAGCCACATGCCACCACACACGGCTAATTTTTATATTTTTTTGTAGAGATGGGGTCTCACTGTGTTGCCCAGGCTGGTCTCGACTACTGGGCTCAAGTGATCCTCTCGCCTCAGCCTCTCAAAGAGCTGGGATTACAGGTGTGAGCCACCACCCTGGGCCTTGGGAACATTCCTAAGAGGGCTATTCCTCCCTTACCTGTTTAGATGAATTCACTGGGCTATTCAGGAAGGAGGCAGACACAGGCCTGATTAGACCCCTGGTACAGCGGATCTGTAAAATCAGAAAGCCACATCCTACCAAATCAGTCAAGGAAAAAAAAACCCTAATTGCTGAGCTGTCAAAAATGACTACAGATTTCATGAACAGAATAAGTTCAATGTATTTCAAGGTCAATTTATTCCTGTTTCTATCAGGCCTGCCCCAGAGACAGCTGTCTTGATAGCTTGATGTAGTCAGCAGTGGCAACCTTCACCATTCAAAACCATACCAAAGTTCACTCCTTTGGGCACAGCCTTAATCGGTTTTCCAGAATGGAACAAGAACCTACACTAATACCAAAGCAGGTACAGGAAAGGTTTATACCCAGATCACCGAGTAATCAGATGGGGGAAATTTTATTCTGCTAAAATACACTCACAGCTGCATACCCTAAATGGAGTGGGCCAATCAGCCCTGGAAACCGACTGGAATAGCCATCCAGGAGAGCCATCTGTAACATGGCGTTTTTGAAATACTTTTTAGTGAAGTGGTTCTCAAACTTGGCTGCACAGTGGAATCATCTGGAGAAGTCTAAAAGATACAGATGCCTGGGTTCCACCCCCATTCCCAAACTCTGATGCAAATGGTGTCTAAGGTGCAGCCTAGGCATCAGGATTTTTAAAAGCTCCCTGGATGATTCTAACACGCAGCCACTGTTGAAAACCACTGTTTTAGGCCGGGCGCGGTGGCTCAAGCCTGTAATCCCAGCACTTTGGGAGGCCGAGACGGGCGGATCATGAGGTCAGGAGATCGAGACTATCCTGGCTAACACGGTGAAACCCCATCTCTACTAAAAAATACAAAAAACTAGCCGGGCGAAGTGGCGGGCGCCTGTGGTCCCAGCATCTCGGGAGGCTGAGGCAGGAGAATGGCGTAAACCCGGGAGGCGGAGCTTGCAGTGAGCTGAGATCCGGCCACTGCACTCCAGCCTGGGCGACAGAGCCAGACTCAGTCTCAAAAAAAAAAAAAAAGAAAACCACTGTTTTAGTGGGCTGTCTCTATGGCCAAGCCAGACTGGGGATAAAAATCAAATCCAGACTCTCTGACCACATTCCAAAGCCAAGATAGCTTGGTTCACAGGCCTAGAAGTTACCTTCATCACATCCTACAGCCACCTCAAAGAGCCTACATCATCAGGACGCCAAGTTCCCCTGGGTTCATTCATTAAACACTGATGGCGCCCACACCATACACCTGGTACTACAGAGCACCGCGGCGCGGCAGCTTACCAGAGCTGGAGAAATGAGTAATGCCCCGGTAGTCTGCATTTTTTCAGTCTGCAGAGGGGAAAAAAAAGTAATAATTATCCCATTGAGAGCCTGGTTGTTTGCTTATAGTGACGACCTTTGGTCGTCCCCTTCACCCCCGCCCGTCCTCCCTAGACCACTCTCTTCCTTGCACCGTGCCCCAGCTGAGGAGGGCATTAGAGGTCAGAGGGACAGAGCAGCGGGTCTTCAAGGGAAAGTCATGGAGATTGGAAGTCAAGGAAAGGGGCCCAAGCCCCAGGAGGGAAATGTTGCGAAAGGGAATGGTCTCCCAGGAAGGCTGGAGGCGGACACTGGGCAGGTGTCGCGCAGGGTCCTGCCCATCTTACACGGCAGTCGTCGACCCGCCCCAGCCGAGGCAGTCAATCGTTCATTACCGTTGGTAACTAACATTCATTGATAAGGCCATATCTAGATTGCCATCGCTTCTCCCAGCTCTGGGGGGAAATACCCCTCCCCACTGCCCAGCCCACAACCCTGCCTATGCTGGCTCCCGGTCCCAAGTCACCTGCACTCCCACTGCCCTGCAACCCCTGCTCGGCCCACAGCGCTCGCCCGGCTCAAGGTGACAGACTCACCTCCCAGCTTTAGCCCTTGGTCTCAGCTCTCAGCTTCCCCCACCCACGTGTCCTGGACCTCCTCCATTCTCATTGGCCGTAATATCCCCGCGTCCCCATTGGTTTGCGTCATCGATTCCTCCACTCTTACTGGCTTTCCGCAGCTGCTTCCTCTCCCTCCACAGGAGCTTCGTGGCAATTCCCGCCTCCATGCGGATAGAGGCTGGGCTTTACTGCGAGATCTGGATTACGATTGGCTGATCCCTGAAACGCTCGACCATAGAGTTGGCGGGACTCAGAGGTTCCATAACCTCGCGCACAAGATGGCGACCAAGGTGGAAGCTGAAGAAAAAGGCGTGGAAGAGAGGACGGGACATGTGACACAGTCATACACATGACTTTGGCCTCGAGCCTTCATTCGGGCGCTTGGGCCACGGGGCGCGTTGCATATTGGGATTTGTAGTTGTGCTGGGGGGGCCGCCCCAAGGACAGCTGAGATCCCGCGAGACATTCGAGGCCGGGAGAGCCGACGCCTTTGCGGTAATTCCCACTGTGGAGATTTGTGGGAAGTCCGCTTTAGCCATGGAGAGTAAAGGCCGGCTGGAAAGTCCCCAAGCGGTGAGCGCAGTTTTGTGAGCCTCAGCCGGTGTTCAGCAGTCATGGACTAGCATCCAGATGGCTTTCTAAAAAATCTGTTGGGCCGGGCGCGTTGGCTCACGCCTGTAATCCCAGCATTTTGGGAGGCCAAGGCAGGCGGATCACCTGAGATCAGGAGTTCGAGACCAGCCTGACCAACATGGTGAAACCCTTTCTCTACTAAGAATACAAAAGTTAGCCGGGCATGGTGGCGCCTGCCTGTAATCCCAGCTACTCGGGACGCTGAGGCAGGAGAATCTCTTGAACCCGGGAGGCCGAGGTTTCAGTGAGCCGAGATCGCGCCACTGCACTCCAGCTTGGATGACAGAGCAAGATTCCGTTTCAGGGGAAAAACAAACAAAAAATTGTTTATTTTGTAAAAACAACACTGAAAGGATGAAATAATATCCCTATAGAAAAACGAGCAAAGGATAGGAACAGGCAATTCACTAAGGAAGAAATATGAATTTCAGGAACGAATGTCAGCCTTCCTAATCGAAGAAATATAAGTTTAAATGCACCACTTAGTACTGCTCAAAACAGCAGAGTTCTTTTTATTAATGTAAGCCACACTCTCTCCTATATTGCTGGTGAGAGGGTGAACTAGAAAACCTTCCTTGAAAACAGTTTGGCAATATTTATTTTTATTCGAAGGCTATGAATGGGCCATCCTCTTTGACCCAGTAATTCTTGAGTAACTGAGAGCCTTTAAGCTCTCCATCCACTTTCATCTAGTAATATCACTTCTAGAAATTTATTTTGAAGAATCAGAAATGCAGATTCTTTAAAAAAGATGTGCATTTGCAGAGTTTGTCGAAATTGGAAACAAGTAAATGTACCACTGACAGTAAAAGGTGAAATAAGTTATGATATTTTCACTTAATGAAATAAGCAGAAATAAAACGGGAAATAAAATCGTATTTTTTTTTTGAGACGGAATCTCGCTCTGTCGCCAGGCTGGAGTGCAGCTGCGCGATCTCGGCTCACTGCAAGCTCTGCCTCCCAGGTTCACGCCATTCTCCTGCCGCAGCCTCCCGAGTAGCTGGGACTACAGGCGCCCACCACTACGCCCAGCTAATTTTTTTGTATTTTTAGTAGAGACCGGGGTTGACCGTGTTAGCCAGGATGATCTCGATCTCCTGACCTCGTGATCCGCCCGCCTCGGCCTCCCAAAGTGTTGGGATTACAGGCATGAGCCACCGTGCCTGGCCATGTTTTTGAAGAATATTTTATTTTTATTATTATTTTTTGAGACGGAGTCTCAGTCTTGCACAGACTGTAGCACAGTGGTGAGGTCTCTGCTCACTGCAACCTTTGCCTCCCGGGTTCAAGCAATTCTCCAAGTAGCTGGGATTACAGGCGCACACCACCATGCCCAGCTAATTTTTGTATTTTTAGTAGAGAAGGGTTTTCACCATGTTGGTCAGGCTGGTCTTGAATTCCTGACCTCGAGTGATCCGATCGCCTTGGCCTCCCAAAATGCTGGGATTACAGGCATGAGCCACTGCGCCTGACCTTGAAGAAGATTTTATATTGATAAATGTTTTATAATGCAAAACTATGCATATAATTGTGAAAAAATACACATGGAAAAAGAATGAAAAAATATTAAACATTAATAGTTAATTCTAGAGGGTGTAATACATTGATTTATGTTTTTATGAGTATGGATACTTTATAATAGAAAAATACTTTAAAATTACACTAATCTGGCAAGTCACAAATCTAGACTCTTAGGAAAACTTTTTTTTTTTTTAATAATTTTTCTTTTTCTTTTTTTTTTTTTTTTTTGAGATGGAGTCTCACTCTGTCGCCCAGGCTGGAGTGCAGTGGCCGGATCTCAGCTCACTGCAAGCTCCGCCTCCCGGGTTTATGCCATTCTGCTGCCTCAGCCTCCCGAGTAGCTGGGACTACAGGCGCCCGCCACCTTGCCCGGCTAGTTTTTTTGTATTTTTTTAGTAGAGATGGGGTTTCACTGTGTTAGCCAGGATGGTCTCGATCTCCTGACCTCGTGATCCGCCCGTCTCGGCCTCCCAAAGTGCTGGGATTACAGGCGTGAGCCACCGCGCCCGGCCGTTCTTTTTTTTTTTTTTTTTAAGAGACAGGGTCTCACTCTGTTGCCCAGGCTGGAATGCAGTGGTGCAGTCATCCCTCACTATTATAGCCTTCATCTCCTGGGCTCAAGCAACCCTCCCTCCTCACTCTCCCAAGTATTTAGGACTACAGGTGGGATCTTGCTATGTTGTCCGGGCTGGTCTCAAACTCCTGGCCTCAAGGATCCTCCCACTTCAGCCTGCCAAAGTGTTGGGATTACAGATGTGAGCTACGTGCACCTGGCCAGAAAAACATTTTCTTTCTTTTTTTTTTTAAACAGAGTCTTGCTCTGTTGCCCAGGCTGGAGTGCAATGACACGATCTCAGCTCACTGCAACCTCAGCCTCCTGGGTTCAAGCAATTGTCCTGCCTCAGCCTCCCGAGTAGCTGGGATTACAGGTGCACGCCGCTACGCCTGGCTAATTGTTTTGTATCTTTAGTAGAGATGGGGTTTCACCATGTTGGCCAGGCTGGTCTTGAACTCCTGACCTCGTGATCCGCCCACCTCGGCCTCCCAAAGTGTTGGGATTACAGACATGAACCACTGTGCCCAGCACATTTTCTTTCTTTCTTTTTTTTTTTTTTTGTGAGTCTCTTTCCCTTAGACTGGAGTATAGTGGCGAGATCTCGGCTCACTGCAACCTCCGCCTCCTGGGTTCAAGCGATTCTCCTGCCTCAGCTTCCCAAGCAGCTGGGAGTACAGGCACCCACAACCACACCCAGCTACTTTTTATATTTTTAGTAGAGACAGGGTTTCACCATATTGGCCAGGCTGGTCTCAAACTCTTTACCTCAGGTGATCCTCCTGCCTAGGCCTCCCAAAGTGTTGGTATTACAGGCGTGAGCCATCGCGCCTGGCCTGTTTTTTTTGTTGATTTTTTTGTTTTTTTTGTTTTTTGTTTTTTTGAGACAGGATCTCCTTTTGTGGCCCAGGCTGGAGAGTGCAGTGGCTCATGACAACCTCCACCTCCTGGGCTCAAGCAATCTGCCTCAGTCTCCTGAGTAGCTGGGACCACAGGTATGTGCCATCAAGCTTGGCTAAGTTTTGTATTTTTTGAAGAGACGAGGTTTCGCTATGTTGCCCAGGCTGGTCTGAGACTTTTGGCTCAAGTGGTCCACCTATCTTGGCCTCCTAAAAGTGCTGGAATTAGAGGTGTGAGCTTCCAATCCTGGCCCAAAGCATACGCTCTTAATTATTCTGTAAAACTGAGGAACCTATGAAATAGGATTAATACTACCTACTACCTTGCAGAAACATGAAATAAAATAGATGCCAGGCACAGGTTGGTGTTCGGTGAATATTCTCTCTCTGTTATTACTCTAGAACAAGTTATATTTTTATGTGGATCATTCCTGATTCAGTCGACATGTATTAATTTTTTGTTGTTGTTGTTGTTGCCCAGGCTGGAGTCCAGTGGCGTGATCTTAGCTCACTGTAACCTGTGCTTCCCAGGTTCAAGTGATTCTCCTGTCTCAGCTTCCCGAGTAGCTGGGATTTTTTAGAGATGGGGTCTTGCTATGTTGCCCAGGCTGGAGTGCAGTGGCTATTCACAGGCAAGAACGTAGGGCACTACAGCTTCAAACTCCTGGGCCCAAGGGATCCTCCTGCCTCAGCCTCCTAAGTAGCTGCAATTACAGGTGTGCACCATTGTGCCCAGCTGAATTATGATTTTTTTGAAAAACAATTCAGGCCGGGCGCGGTGGCTCAAGCCTGTAATCCCAGCACTTTGGGAGGCCGAGACGGGCGGATCACGAGGTCAGGAGATCGAGACCATCCTGGCTAACACGGTGAAACCCCGTCTCTACTAAAAATACAAAAAAAAAAAAAAACTTAGCCGGGCGAGGTGGCGGGCGCCTGTAGTCCCAGCTACTCGGGAGGCTGAGGCAGGAGAATGGCGTAAACCCGGGAGGCGGAGCTTGCAGTGAGCTGAGATCCGGCCACTGCACTCCAGCCTGGGTGACAGAGCGAGACTCCGTCTCAAAAAAAAAAAAAAAAAAAAAAAAAAAAAAAAAAAGAAAAACAATTCAATCTGAGGCCAGACGCGGTGGCTCATGCCTGTAATCCCAGCACTTTGGGAGGCTGAGGAGGGTGGATCACCTGAGGTCAGGAGTTCAAGACCAGCCTGACCAACATAGAGAAACCCCGTCTCTACTAAAATTACGTAGTCAGGCATGGTGGCACATGCCTGTACTCCCAGCTACTCGGGAGGCTAAGGCAGGAGAATTGCTTGAATCCAGGAGGCGGAGGTTGTGGTGAGCTGAGATCGCGCCATTGCGCTCCAGCTTGGGCAACAAGCACAAAACTCCGTCTCAAAAAAAAAAAAAAATTTAATCTGAGTACCAACATGAAATATTTTAAAGATATTTAAAAACTTTTTTTTTTTTTTTTTTGAGACGGACTCTTGCTTTGTCACCCAGGCTGGAGTGCAGTGGTGCTATCTCGGCTCAGTGCAACCTCTGCCTCCTGGGTTCAAGCAACTCTCCTGCCTCATCCTCCCGAGTAGCTGCGACTACAGGCACGAGCCACCAGGCCTGGCTAATTTTTGTACGTTTAGTAGAGATGGGGTTTCACCATGTTGACCAGGCTGGTCTCGAACTCCTGACCTCGTGATCCACCCGCCTCGGTCTCCCAAAGTGCTGGGATTACAGGCATGAGTCACCTCGCCCAGCCCCCAGCCTGCATTTTCTAAATTGTATGTAATTCATACATACTGCATTTACTTTGAAAAATCAAATTTATAAATTAACAATGAAATATATCTTTTGGCTCAAGGTTAAAACAAAACAAAAAAAGAATGAGTATAGATCAGAAATCCAAGGAGAGGATTTGAGGCAAGGTGGTGACATGAAAGCAAAATGAAAGTATTTGAAGGAAGAGCGAGTGATCAACATCTTAAATGGTGTTGATAGGTCAAGTCAGATGAGAATTAGGAGAACAGAACAACTAGTAGCTGGGAGTACAGTTGTGCACCACCACACCAGGCTAATTTTATTTATTTTTAATTTTTTTTTGGAGATAGGGACTTACTCTGTCACCCAGGCTGGAGTGCAGTGGCATGATCACATCTCACTGCAGCCTTGACTTCCCCAGGCTCCAGCGATTCTCTCACCTCACCTCCTAGATGTAGCAACCTGAAGGTCATTGGTGAACTTGACAAGAGAAGTTTTGGTGGATTGGTGGAGGTAAAAGCTGATTGGAGCAGGTTTAAGAATAAGCAGGTTTTTTTTTTCCGGCTGGGTGCGGTGGCTCACGCCTGTAATCCCAGCACTTTGGGAGGCTGAGGCGGGCAGATAATGAGGTCAGGAGATCGAGACCATCCTGGCCAACATGGCAAAACCCCGTCTCTACTAAAAATACAAAAATTAGCTGGGCATGGTGGCATACGCCTGTAGTCCCAGCTACGTGGGAGGCTGAGGCAAGAGAATCGCTTAAACCCGGGAGGCAGAGGTTACAGTGAGCCGAGATCATGCCACTCCCCTCCAGCTTGGACAACAGAGCGAGACTGTCTCAAAAAAAAAAAAAAAAGAATTTTTTTTTCTACTATTTAACACTGTCTTTGAAAATTGATAATTAAAGAAGCATTTATCTTGCCTTTCTGGTAGGAACTGTGTTTTAGGATAATCAAATATTCTGTTGATAAAGAAAAGCTTTACGGAATGAACTAGAATTTGAACATTATCATTTTGCAAACCTCATGAAATTATTGATTAGGACAGATTGTTAATTGGCTTAAAATCATCAGGAGGGCCGAGTGAGGTGGCTCACACCTGTAATCCTAGCGCTTTGGGAGGCTGATGCCGGTGGATCACCTGAGGTCAGGAGTTTGAGACCAGCCTGACCAATTTGGTGAAATCTTGTCTCTACTAAAACAATACAAAAATTAGGCCGGGCCCGGTGGCTTACATCTGTAATCCCAGCACTTTGGGAGGCCAAGGTGGGTGGATCACTAGGTCAGGAATTCAAGACCGGCCTGGCCAAGATGGTGAAACCCCATCTCTACTAAAACTACAAAAATTAGCTGGGTGCAGTGGCAGGCACCTGTAATCCCAGCTACTTGGGAGGCTGAGGCAGGAGAATCGCTTGAACCTGGGTGGCAGAGGTTATTGCCATGAGTCAAGATTGCGCCACCGCACTCCAGCCTGGGCGACAGAGTGAGACTCTGTCTCAGAAAAAAAATAGAAAAATTAGCTGGGTGTGGTGGCATGCACTGGTAGTCCCAGCTACTCGGGAGGCTGAGACAGGAGAACTGCTTGAACCTGGGAGGCGAAGGTTGCATTACACTGTCCTTATTCTGAACCAGTGGCCATTCATGTTGTTACAACCAAGGTGTCACTAGATAGTGTGTTTTATGATGAGATGTAATATGAAATATACAACATGCTATGATCTGAATGTTGGTGTCCTCACAAAATTCATATGTTGAAACCTGACCTCTAAGGTGAAGTTTTGAGGAGGTGGAGACTTTTGGGAAATTATTAAGTCTTGAGGGATCTGATCTGTCATGAACAGAGCTACTGTCTTTATAAAAGAGGTTGAGGCTGGGTGCAGTGGCTCATGCCTGTAATCACAGCACTTTGGGAGGCTGAGGTGGGCGGATCAGCTGAGATTGGGAGTTCGATACCAGCCTGACCAACATGGAGAAAATGCTGTCTCTACTAAAAATACAAAATTAGCTGGGTGTGGTGGCGCATGCCTGTAATCCCAGCTACTTGGAGGCTGAGGCAGGAGAGAATCGCTTGCACCCAGGAGGCAGAGGTTGTGATGAGCCAAGATCGCACCATTGCACTCCAGCCTGGGTAACAAGAGCAAAACTCTGTCTCAAGAGAAAAAAAAAGAAAGAAAGAAAAAGCTGAAGAGAGCTTCCTTACCCCTTTTGCATGTGAGGATGTGGCAACAAGGTAGCATCTTGGAAGCAGGGCCCAAGCTCTTACCAGACATTGAATCTGCTAGAGCCTTCATCTTGGACTTCTCAGCTTCCAGAACTGAGAAAATAAATTAATTTTCCTCCCTCCCTCCCTCCCTTCCTCCCTTCCTCCCTTCCTTCCTCCCTTCCTCCCTTCCTTCCTTCTTTCCTCCCTCCCTCCCTTCCTTCCATCCTTCCCTCCCTCCCCCACCTCCTTCTCTCCCTTCTTTCCTCCCTTCCTCCCCCCTTCCTTCCCAGGCTGGAGTGCAGTGGCACCATCATCACAGCTCACTGCAGCCTCAACCTCCTAGGCTCAAGCAATCCTTACAAGGATTGCTTTCCGAGTAGCTGGGACTACAGGTATGCCCCGCCACACCAGGCTAATTTAATTTTAATTTTTTAAAATTTTATTTATTTATTTGAGACAGAGCCTTCTTCTGTTGTCCAGGCTGGAATGCAGTGGTGTAATTTCAGCTCACTGCAACCTCTGCCTTATGGGTTCAAGCAATTCTCCTACCTCAGCCTCCCAAGTAGCTGGGATTACAGGCACCTGCCACCATGCCTGGCTAATTTTTGTATTTTTGTATATATTGTATATATTGAGATGGAGTTTCGCTCTTGTTGCCCAGGCTGGAGTGCAATGGCTCAATCTTGGCTTACCGCAACCTCTACCTCCTGGGTTCAAGCAGTTGTCCTGCCTCAGCCTCCTGAGTAGCTGGGATTACAGGCATGTGCCATGACGGCCAACTAATTTTTGTATTTTTAGTAGAGATACGGTTTCTCCATGTTGGTCAGGCTGGTCTTGAACTCCCGACCTCAGGTGATCTGCCCGCCTCTGCCTCCTGAAGTGCTGGGATCACAGGCATGAGCCACCGCACCCAGCCTTAATTTTTATAATTTTAGTAGAGACAGGTTTCTCCATGTTGGCCAGGCTGGTCTCAAACTCCTTACCTCAGGTGATCTGTCCACCTCGGCCTCCCAAAGTGCTGGGATTACAGGTGTGAGCCACGGTGCCCAGTCAAATTTTTTTTTTTCTTTTTCTTTTTTTTAGATAGAGTCTCTGTCAGCCAGGCTCGCTTGCAGCAGCGCAATCATGGCTCACTGCAGCCTCGACTTCCTGGGCGCCAGTGATTCTCCCGCCTCAGCCTCACAACTAGTTGGGACTACAGGCGCATGCCACCATGCCCAGCTATTTTTTGTGTGTATTTTTGGTAGAGATGGGGGTGTTGTCACGTTGCACAGGCTGGTCTTGAACTCCTGGGCTCAAGCAATCCACCTGCCTCAGCCTCCCAAAGTGCTAGATTTACAGGCATGAGCCACTGCTCCTGACCCCATTAATTTTTTTTTTAAAAACATTTTTTAAAGAGATGAGGTCAGCCAGGCGCAGTGGCTCACACCTGTAATCCCAGCACTCTGGGAGGCTAAGATGGATGGATCACGAGGTCGGGAGATTGAGACCATCCCGGCCAACATGGTAAAACCCCGTCTCTACTAAAAATACAAAAAATTAGCTGGGGGTGGTGGTGCGTGCCTTTCTTGAACTCCTGACCTCAGGTGAGCCACCTGCCTTAGCCTTCCAGAAGGCTGGGAGTACAAGTGTGAGCCACCATACCTGGCCTAGGATGTGCATGGTGGAGTGCAGAGGTGCTATCATAGCTCACTATAGCCTCAACCTCCTGGGGCTCAAGTAATCCTCCCACCTCACCCTCTCATGTAGCTGGGACTACAGGCATGTGTCACCATGCCAGATTAATTTTTATTTATTTATCTTTTCTGAGACAGTCTCGCTTGGTCACTCAGGCTGGAGTGCAGTGGCGTGATCTCAGCTCACTGCAAACTCCGCCTCCCAGGTTCAAGCGATTCTCATGCCTCAGTCTCCTGAGTAGCTGGGTAACACCAGCAACACCATGCCTGACTGATTTTTGTATTTTTAGTAGAGATGGGTTTTCACCATGTTGGCTTCACCATGAAGTTTCACCATGTTGGCTAGGCTTGTCTCGAACTCCTGACCTCAAGTGATCTGCCTGCCTCGGCTTCCCAAAGTGCTGGGAATATGGGCGTGGGCCATTGCACCTGGCTCTGTTTTTTTTTTTTTTTTTTTTTTTTGAGACAGAGTCTCACTCTGTTACCCAGGCTGGAGTGCAGTGGCATGATCTTGGCTCACTGCAATGTCTGCCTCCTGTGTTCAAGCAATCTTCCTGCCTCAGCCTGCCGAGTAGCTGAGACTACAGGTGTGCACCACCATGCCCGGCTAATTTTTGTATTTTTTTCGGTAGAGACAGGGTTTCACCATGCTGGCCAGGCTGGTTTCAAACTCCTGACCTCAGGAGATCTGCCCACCTTGGCCTCACAAAGTGCAGGGGTTATAGGCATGAACCACTGTGCCTGGCCCTAATTTTTAATTTTTTTGTAGAGACGGGCTCTCCCTATGTTGCTCAGGCTGGTCTTGCTTGGGCTCAAGCAATCCTTCTGCCTCAGTCTCCCAAAGCACTGGGATTACAGGTGTGGACACTCCACCTGGCCAGACATAGAAGATTTGAACAATTAACTACCTGCATCTATTGAACTTATGTAGAACCCTGCACCCAGCAATTAGAGAGTATGTATCCTTTTCATGCATACACGGGACACTTATCAAAATTGACCACTTAGTCACAAAACAAGCTTCAATAAATACCAAAGAATCAATATCACATAGACCACATTTTCTGGCCACAACATAATTAAGTAGGAAATCAAAACATTAAAAACCATGTGTTTAGAACTGGGCCCAGTGGCTCACGCCTGTAATCCCAGCACTTTGGGAGGCCAAGTTGGGCAGATTACGAGGTCAGGAGTTCCAGACCAGCCTGGTCAACATAGTGAAACCCCGTCTCCTCTAAAAGTACAAAAAGTAGCCGGGCATGATGGTGCGTGCCTGTAGTCCCAGCTACTGGGGAGGCTGAGGCAGGAGAGGCTTGAACCCAGGAGGCAGAGGTTGTAGTTAGCCAAGATCCTGCCACTGCACTCCAGCCTGGGCAAATGAGACTCCATCTCAAAAACAGAAACAAAAACTATGCATTTAGGCACAAAAAATGAACTCCCTTTCCCTTCCCTTCCCTTCCCTTCCCTTCCCTTCCCTTCCCTTCCCTTCCCTTCCCTTCCCTCCCCTCCCCTCCCCTCCCCTTCCTTCCCCTCCTCTTCCTTCCCCTCCCCTCCCCTTCCTCTATCTTTTTATTTATTTATTTATTTATTTAAGATGGAATGTTACTCTGTTGCACAGGATGGAGTGCAGTGGCCTGATCTTGGCTCACTGCAACCTCCGCCTCCTGGGTTCATGCCATTCTCCTGCCTCAGTCTCCTGAGTAGCTGGGACTACAGGCACCCGCCACCATGCCCAGCTAATTCTTTATATTTTAATAGAGACGGGGTTTCACCGTGTTAGCCAGGATGGTCTCGATCTCCTGACCTCGTGATCCACCCGCCTCGGCCTCTCAAAGTGCTGGGATTACAGGCGTGAGCCAACGCACCCGGCCATTTCTTTGTTTTTTTTTAAGACAGCATCTCGCTCTGTTGTTCAGGCTGGAGTGCAGTGGCGTGATCTTGGCTCACTGCAACCTCTACCTCCTGGATTCAAGTGACTCTCATGCCTCAGCCTCCCGAGTGGCTGGGATTACAGGCATACACCACACCCGGCTAATTTTTGCATTTTTAGTAGAGACAGGGTTTCAGCACGTTGGCCAGGCTGGTCCCGAATTCCTGACCTCAGACGATCTGCCTGCCTCAGCCTCCTAAAGTACTAGGATTACAGGTGTGAGCCACCATGCCCGGCCATAAAAAATAAACTTTCAAACTTGGAGTCCAAGCCAAGAGTTGTGGGGAAGTATCTTCAGAAGAGTGAGTGAAGACTCATAGCCAGGCAGATACCCCAAAAAGTCTGTACCACATTCTAGGCTATGTTGTCCAGTGCATGCCCGCGTGCACACACACACACACACACACACACACACACACACACCCTTGTCCCAGTACAGCCTAAGATGACGTCACCAAGCATGACCCAAAAACTTCAAGGACAACCACAATTCATATTATTCCTTTTTTTTTTTTTTTTTTGAGACGGAGTCTCGCTCTATTGCCCAGGCTGGAGTGCAGTGGCCGGATCTCAGCTCACTGCAAGCTCCGCCTCCCAGGTTCACACCATTCTCCTGCCTCAGCCTCCCGAGTAGCTGGGACTACAGGCGCCTGCCACCTCGCCCGGCTAGTTTTTTGTATTTTTTTAGTAGAGACGGGGTTTCACCGTGTTAGCCAGGATGGTCTCGATCTCCTGACCTCGTGATCTTCCCGTCTCGGCCTCCCAAAGTGCTGGGATTACAGGCTTGAGCCACTGCGCCCGGCCCAATTCATATTATTCCTAAAGGAAAAATTATTCAAAGTCATGTCCAGCTAGTATCCAAAGGCAACATCAAGTACATAATGTCTTAGGGATGTCTACTCTTCTAGTTCAGGTTCACTCCTACCTTGGCATGGATCTACATCATTCCACCATCTAATTTTTAAAATTTTTTTGAGATGGAATCTTACTCTCTCACCAAGGCTAGAGTACAGTGGCACAATCTTGGCTCACTGCAATCTCTGCCTCCTGGGTTCAAGTGATTCTCTAGTGTCAAGCCTCCTGAGTAGCTGCGACTAGAGGTGTGCACCACCATACCCGGCTAATTTTTGTATTTTTAGTAGAGACAGGTTTCACTGTGTTGGCCAGACTGGTCTTGAACTCCTGACCTCAAGTGAGCTGCCTACGTTGGCCTCTCCCACAGTACTGGGATTACAGGCATGAGCCACTGTGTCTGGCCTCATTCCACCATCTAAGGACTAAAAAATAAAACTGCCAACTGCCTCCACCCTGTGCCCACTTGGGTTTCCTTCCATGCGTGAAAGCGCTCAGATTGTGCAAGGATCAGGACAGATCGATTGAACTGATGGACACTTAGTTCATTTATGCAGGTGCAGTGCCAATATTTTGAGCATTTATGTTCATTGCATTCCTTTTTTTTTTTCTTTTTTGAGACGGAGTCTCGCTTTGTCACCAGGCTGGAGTGTAGTAGCACGATCTCAGCTCACTGCAGCCTCTGCCTCCCGGGTTCGAGCAATTCTCCTGCCTCAGCCTCCTGAGTAGCTTGGACTACAGGTGTGTGCTGCCACACCTGGCTAATTTTTGCATTTTTAGTAGAGGCGGGGTTTCACCATGTTGGTCAGGATGGTCTTGATCTCCTGACCTTGTGATCCACCTGCCTCGGTCTCCCAAAGTGCTGGGATTACAGGCATGAGCCACCGCGCCCAGCCTGCGTTCCATTTTTTCAACAACTTAGACCTTCAGTCTATGGTTCTCAGTCATTATCTTTGCATTAATCTCCAAGTTCCTTCTCCCTCTCCTGATTAAAAAATTAAAAAATGTGAGGCCGGCACAATGGCTCACACCTGTAATCCCAGCACTTTGGGAAGCCTAGGTGGGAGGATTGCTTGAGATTAGGAGTTTGAGACCAGCCTGGATAACACAGTGAGACCCCATCTCTACAAAAAGTTAGTGGGGCATGGTGGTACATGCCTGCAGTCCCAGCTACTTGGTAGGCTGAGGTGGGAGGATTGCTTGAGCCAGGGATTTGAGGGTGCAGTGAACTATGATCTTGCTATTGCACTGAAGCCTGGACAACACAGTGAAACCCTGTCTTTAAAAAAAAGTCAAATGGACTGGGCGCGGTGGCTCACGCCTGTAATCCCAGCACTTTGGGAGGCCAGGGTGGGCGGATCATGAGGTTAGGAGTTTGAGACCAACTTTGCCAACATAGTGAAACCCCGTCTCTACTAAAAATATTAAAAAATTAGCCGGGCGTGGTGGCAGCCGCCTGTAATCCTAGCTACTCGGGAGACTGAGGCAGGAGAATCGCTTGAACCCAGGAGGCAGAGGTTGCAGTGAGCCAAGATTGTGCCACTGCACACCAGCCCTGGTGACAGTGCAAGACTCTGTCTAAAAAAAAACCAAGTCGAATGGTACAGTAATTTTTTTTTGAGACAGGATCTGCTCCTTCAACTAGGCAGGAGTGCGGTGGCACAATCATGGGTCACTGCAGCCTTGACCTCCCAGGCTCAGGCAATCCTCCCACCTCAGCCTCCTGAGTAACTGGGACCACAGGCACACACCATCACACCCAGTTTTTTAATGTTTTGGTAGAGACTGAGTCTCACTATCTTGCCCAGGCTAGTCTCACACTCTTGGGATCAAGCAGTTCTCCTGCCTCAGCCTCCCAAAGTGCTGAAATTATAGGTGTGAGCTACTGCACCCAACCCAATCTATTTCTTTTCTTATTTTCTTATTTTCTTTTTCTTTTTTTTTTTTTTTTGAGATGGAGTCTCACTCTGTTGCCAGGCTGGAGTGCAGGGGCACGATCTCTGCTGACTGCAACCTCTGCCTCCTGGGTTCAAGCGATTCTCCTGCCTCAGCCTCCCGAATAGCTGGAACTACAGGCACATGCCACCATGCCCAGCTAATTTTTGGATTTTTAGTAGAGACGGAGTTTCACCATGTTGGCCAGGATGGTCTCGATCTCTTGACCTCGTCATCTGCCCACCTCAGCCTACCAAAGTGCTGGGATTACAGGTGTGAGCCACCGCTCCCGGCCAGCCCAATCTATTTCTTTCTTTCTTTCTTTTTTTTTTTGAGATGGAGTCTTGCTCTGTCGCCCAGGCTGGAGTACAATGGTGTGACCTCAGCTCACTGCAACCTCTGCCTCACAGGTTCAAGCAATTCCAATTCTGCCTTGGCCTCCTGAGTAGCTGGGATTACAGGCACCCACCACCATGCCTGGCTAATTTTTGTATTTTTAGTAGCGACGGGGTTTCACCATCTTGGCCAGACTGATCTTGAACTCCTGACCTCATGATCCACCTGCCTCGGCCTCTCAAAGTGCTGGGATTACAGGCATGAGACACTGTGCCCAGCCTCCCAATCTATTTCTTTTTTTTTTTTTTTTTGAGACAGAGGCTCGCTCTGTCGCCCGGGCTGGAGTGCAGTGGCCGGATCTCAGCTCACTGCAAGCTCCGCCTCCCGGGTTCACGCCATTCTCCTGCCTCAGCCTCCCGAGTAGCTGGGACTACAGGCGCCCGCCCGCCACCTCGCTCGGCTAGTTTTTTATGTATTTTTAGTAGAGACGGGGTTTCACCGTGTTCGCCAGGATGGTCTCGATCTCCTGACCTTGTGATCCGCCCGTCTCGGCCTCCCAAAGTGCTGGGATTACAGGCTTGAGCCACCGCGCCCGGCCTCCAATCTATTTCTATAATCAGTTTTGCACTTGCCAGCATTTTAGTGACCAAGACATGTTAATCTAATTTTATTGGTTCATTGAATTTTTCCTAACACAAAATATTCCTAAATATACACACATATGTAGTATCAATTTTAAGGTATATTTCCTTATATATTACCACTACAGTTTCCCAATTTTAATTGATTGGCAATACCTACTATTAATCACTACTCACATGCAATAGGGGGAGAAAAAAAAAGGGACATTCACAATAGCTACCATAAAGAAAAGGGACACCTCCAGGGAAGCACCATACTTGGTCATTGGTCCAGGAACTGTGTTGTGTCTTGCTGGATAAGGCTGTACAGGTAAATGATAGAAGCAGTCAATGACAGAACCAACAAAGTTCACAAGGCTCGTTTTTGTGTAACTCACTTCCTGCACAGTGAGTTCCTTAGTCCCTGTGGTCTACCTGTTTGGAAGACTTCCCTTGTATGACAAGCATCCTTCAGGAATGCTCCAAAGACGAGCAATGAGTAGGGTTTCCTGTTGGGAACTGTGTAATTTGAACCATCCACTTTCTATGATTGCGGGAATCTTTTGTATGTCTGTCTGGGGTTGAGTCTTCCTGCAACATTGGCTTAAAAAAAATCTCAGGCCTTGGTTGGCCAGCACTATGTATTGTTTTTTCCTGGTGCAACAATTCCTAAAAAACCTGGTAGCTTGAGCATTTCATTTTGGGGGAGTCACTGCTAAAAAACTCAACCCAGTAAGCTTGTCTTCTTTGAGAATTTCCAGGCCTGGTAAGGATTCAGAGCAAGGCTTGCTTAGGGGGATTTCCTTCCTTCCTTTTTTCCTTCCTTCCTTCCTTGAGCAAGGCTTGCTTAGGGCGGTTTCCTTCCTTCCTTCCTTCCTTCCTTCCTTCCTTCCTTCCTTCCTTCCTTCCTTCCTTTCTTCCCTCCCTCCCTCCCTCCTCCCTCCTTCCTTCCTATGGGGTTTTGCCATGTTGGTCTTGAACTCCTGGCCTCAAGCGATCCATGGGCCTTGGCCTCCCAAGGTGCCAGATTACAGGTGTTTGCCACTGCGCCTGGCCCAGGGGGGTCCTTTCGTCCATTCCAATTCCTCTCCAGTTAAGGGCCTTAGCCCCAGGGTATGGATGGTGAATAATGGGGTTGGAGGTGTCTCATGGGAGCCTTTCTCCCCGATCCACTTTTTTGTTTGTTTATTTTGAGATGGGAGTGTCTCACTCTGTCACCCAGGCTGGAGTGCAGTGACTCAATCCTGACTCACTGCAACCTCTGCCTCCTGGGTTCAAGTGATGCCCTTGCCTCAGCCTCCCGAGTAGCTGGGATCACAGGTGTGCACCATAATGCCTGGCTGATTTTAATATTTTTAGTAGAGACGGGGTTTCACCATGTTGGATAGGCTGGTCTCGAACTCCTTACCTCAAGTGATCCGCCCGCCTCGGCTTCCCAAAGTACCGCAACCGGCCTCTAATCCATTTTGGAAGATTAGCCTTACATGATTGTTGCATTCCACAACTATCGGTAGTATCTTTAGAGGGAGAAGCAATTTCACATTTGTCCAGCAGAGGGAGCTCAGTGGGAGATACTTTGGAGAGCCCTAAGGTTTGGGTTTTTCTTTTCTTTTTTTTTTTTTTTTTTGAGATGGAGTTTTGCTCTTGTTGCCCAGGCTGGAGGGCAGTGGGGCAACCTTGACTCACCGCAACCTCTGCCTCCCGGGTTCAAGCGATTCTCCTGCCTCAGCCTCTGGAGTAGCTGGGATTACAGGCATGCGCCACCACACCCAGCTAATTTTGTATTTTTAGTTGAGATGGGGTTTCTCCATGTTGGTCAGGCTGGTCTCGAACTCCCAACCTCAGGTGATCCACCTGCCCCGGCCTCCCAAAATGCTGGGATTACAGGCGTGAGCCACCGCGCCCGGCACCTAGTTTCTTTCATGTCTTGCTCAAATCTTGCCTTTTCGGTGAGACCTGCCTGACCTCCCTATTTAAGATTGCAATTGCCTCTTCCCTAGTCTCCATGAACTTCTTACCCTGCTCCATTATTTCCTCCAGAGTACTTAGCATTTCCTAACATACTATTCTATTGTAATGGTAACCCACGAATATCATTATTTGATATGTTTACTATTATATTTTTCATCTTTATTCTTTCTATAATTTAAGCTCCTTTAGGGCAGGGGTCTTTGCCTGTTTTGTTCACTGTGCTTAGGGTAGTACCTGGCATGGAGTAGGTGCTCGATTAGTAAATTATTCAATTAATGAATCAATACTCTTATTCCAACAGCTAAGATCTGGCCAGATGCGGTAGTTCACGCCTATAATCCCACCACTTTGGTAGGCCAAAGTGTGAGGATCACTTGATCTCAGGATTTTGAGACCATACTGGCCAACATAGCAAGACGTCATCTCTACTTTAAAAAAAAAAAAAAATAGCCAGGCCTCAGGAGGCTGAGATGGGAGGATCGCTTGAGCCCAGGAGATCAAGGCTGCAATGAGCTATTATCATGCCACTGCACTCCAGCCTGGGCAGCTGAGTGAGACCCTGTCTGAAAACAAAGAAAATATCTTACAGTTTTCTTTTTTTTTTTTTGAGACAGTCTCACTGTCACCCAGGCTGGAATGCAGTCGCACGATCTCAGCTCACTGCAACCACCGCCTCCCTGATGGAAGTGAGTCTTCTGTCTCAGCCTCCCGAGTAGCTGGGATTGCAGGCACTCACCACCATGCCCAGCTAATTTTTGTATTTTTAGTAGAGTTAGGGTTTCACCATGTTGGCCAGGCTGGTCTTGAACTTCTGACCTCAGGTGATCCACCCTCCTCGGCCTCCCAAAGTGCTGGGATTACAGGGGTGAGCCACTGCGCCTGGTCAAGAGTTACTTCTTTACTTCCCCCAGGAGTGTGGCTTGCCAGAGCACCTCTGTTAGTTTGATTGCCTTACCAAGAACCATGTTTTCTTCTTACTTCTTAATCACTCACCAGTTTGAGCCTGGTGTTCCTCTTCTGCGATGTTCTGTGTGTCGGCAGCTCACACAGAGGCAGAGCCTGAAGCGAGAGCTGGCCATTCCATTTCCTTGCTATTGACTGGTTTAGTAAGGGTCATGTATCTTAGGTTGGGTTCACTAGAGCACAGCCTGAGACAGGGATGCTTGTGCAAGTGATTGATGGACAGACTGTTCTCCGGAGCAGGACATAAGGGAAGCGGGGAAAAGGGAAGCAAGGATCTGCTCTCATTTGGAGATCAGATGCAGCCTGAGCCCATGGGGAGCTCCAGAGCATGAAATACTCCCCTCATGGAGCAAGGGGACAAGCTTTTGCCCTCTTGGAGGAAGATAGTGCCAATTCTGATACGTTTAGTTTCTTCTTTTTTAAAATTTATTTATTTATTTTTTATTTTTTAGAGTTGGGGTCTTGCTCTATTGCCCAGGCTAGAGTGTAGTGGTGCAATCATAGCTCATGGCAGCCTGGAACTCCTGGCCTCAAGCGATCCTCCCACTTTGGCCTCCTAAAGTGTTGGGACTACAGGTATAAACCACCGCTCCTGGTGCATTTTGCACTCCCACCAGCCAACTATGAGCATGTTTATTCCCCACACAGCCTCTGCCACAGGGTGTATGGTCGAGCCTTTGAATTTCTGCCAGTGTGATTAATGAGAAATAGTCTCATAGTGCAGTTTTAATTTGCATTTCTCTTCTAAGTGAAGTTGAGCATATTTTCACATATGTAAAGGCCATTTGTAGCCCTTTTTTGTGTGAGTAAACCATCAGCTAATGCCTTTTGCCCACTTTTCTAATAGGAAAGGATTATTTTTAAAAAACATGCTGCATTAATTAAAGGTACATGGTAATCTGCTATAACAAAGAGGCGCCAGAATCCAGTGGCTTAGGTAAGATAGATCCGAAAAAAGATCATTTATTTTTCATGTAGCAGTAAGAGGTGAGCAGCCCGGGGTTTTCAGAGTGACTCTGCCATCCTCAACACGTGGCTTCCATCTCTGTGGCTAAGGTGGCTACGCCAGGTGTTACCACTTCTCAATCAGCAGGAAGGAGAAAAATGAAGAGCAAGCAACTTTATTCCTTCTAAGCATGGGATCTAGAAGTAGCACGACTCCCTACGGCTCACCTCTCATTGGCCAGAACTTAGTTTCATGGCCACAACTAGCTGCAAGGAGGGCTATTAAGTCCAGTCTCTGGCTGGGCCACCATGTATCCTACAAAAGCTTAAGGATGGGCTTTCCATTACTTTTTGTTTTTGAAATGGAGTCTCACTCTGTCACCCAGGCTGGAGTGCAATGGCGCAATCTCTGGTTACTGCAACCTCTGCCTCCTGGGTTCAAGTGATTCTCCCACCTCAGCCTCCCGAGTAGCTGGGATTACAGGCATGTGCCACCACACTCGGCTAATTTTTGTATTTTTAGTAGAGATGGGGGTTTCACCATGTTGGCCAGACTGGTCTCGAACTCCTGACCTCAGGTGATCCGCCTGCCTCGGCCTCCCAAAGAGCTTGGATTACAGGCATGAGCCACCATACCCAGCCTTTTTTTTTTCTCAAAGACAAGATCTCTCTGTTGCCCAGGCTGGAGTGTAATGGCATAATCATAGTTTACTGCAGCCTCAAACTCCTGACCTCAAGTGATCCTCCTGCCTTGGCCTCCCAAAGTGCTGGGATTACAGGCGTGAGCCACCTCACCAGCCAGTGCATCATTAAGTGAGTGACTTTCTCAAAGTCTCACAGCCAGTTGATGGTGAAGACAGGATTCCTGCTCAGGAAGGAAACTCATAAATGAAGCAGGAGTTGTTAGGGAGGTAGGAGAGCCAGAGGTATTCTGGAAGCTCTCCTGGCTCCTTTCAGCATGCTGTGCTCCCTTGTCTCACCCCTGCTCCCACTTGAAAGTTCCCCACCCACCCTGGCCTCATCAACTCAGCACTAATGTCTTCAGCTGAGACCATGTGAGAGGCAGGTGCTGTGTCTTAGTGTCTGTGGTCCTGGTCCTCGATATGCCTGATTCTCCCTCCACGGAGACTCCGAATGGCTGGGTCAGGTCTCCCTCTGTTTGGCACAGAGTTCTGGCCAGAGCATCACATCCTGTTTTGTTTGGTTTGGTGTTCTTTTTTTTTTTTTGAGACGGAGTCTCACTCTGTCGCCCAGGCTGGAGTGCAGTGGCCGGATCTCAGCTCACTGCAAGCTCCGCCTCCCGGGTTCACGCCGTTCTCCTGCCTCAGCCTCCCCAGTAGCTGGGACTACAGGCGCCCGCCACCTCGCCCGGCTAGTTTTTTGTATTTTTTAGTAGAGACGGGGTTTCACTGTGTTAGCCAGGATGGTCTCGATCTCCTGATCTCATGATCCACCCGTCTCGGCCTCCCAAAGTGCTGGGATTACAGGCTTGAGCCACCGTGCCCGGCCTGGTTTGGTGTTCTTGAGGAGTTTATTTGGGCAGACCCAGGGTGAGAGGGCCCTGCACCTGTAAGATGTCGGGCCTCTTGGTGGTGACACATGGCTTGTTGCTGGCCATAGAGGACCCAGTGGGGCAGCAGGACTCAACCTCGGAGTCATGGAGCTGCATGACTGCTGGCCGGTTGCGCTTGCTGGCTCTGGTCTCCTCCACCTTCATGATCTGGATCAAGTGGGCCCAGATGTGGTGCTGGGTGCCCACGTCTTGGTCTGCAGAAAACAGGAGAGGGCAGGGTGACTGTAATCACTGGGATCTGGGCATTTGGCAAACCTCCTGTCAAGTACCTGGCACATTCTGTCAGGCACATCAATTGCCTGGGAGCCCCCACTTGGGATTAACTGGGGGACTGGGTGACCACGAGTGGTGTAGAACCTCCAAAGTCACTTTGAGGGGCACAACCACAGCCCCTCAAAGGTGACAAGATCTTCCTGTTTGTTCCTCTGTTTAAACCACTGCTGCAAGAAAGAGTGTTGAGTTTAAGTGCGACATGTCCTACTTTTGTTTTTTGTTTGTTTTATATATTTTATTTTTTGATTTTGATTTTTTATTTTTTAAGACAGAGTCTCACTCTGTCGCCCAGGCTGGAGTGCAATGGCATACGATCTCAGCTCACTGCAACCTCCACCTCCCAGGTTCAAGCGATTCTCCTGCCTCAGCATCCTGAGTAGCTGGTATTACAGGTGCCCACCACCACACCTGGCTATTTTTTGTATTTTTATTAGAAATGGGGTTTTGTCTTGTTGGCCAGGCTGGTCTCAAACTCCTGACCTCAGGTGATCTGCCCACCTCAGCCTCCCAAAGTGCTGGCATAAGCCACTGCACCCAGCTTTGTTTAATTTTTGAGATGGGTCTCTCTCTCTCTCACCCAGGCTGGAGTGCAGTGGTGCAGTCATGGCTCACTGACATCCTGGGTTCAGGTAGTCTTCACACCTCAGCCTCCCAAGTAGCTGGGACTACAGGCTCATGCCACCATGCCCTGCTGCTAATGTTTGTTTGTTTGTTTGTTTTTTGGTAAAGATACAGTCTCTATGTTACCCAGGCTGGTCTTGAATTCCTGGCCTCAAGTCATCCTCCTGCCTTGGCCGCCTAAAGTGCTGGGATTACAGGCATGAGCCATTGGGCATGGCCTGTTTTCTGTTTTTTTTTTAAGAGACAGAGTCTCACTATGTTGCCCAGGTTGGAGAGCAATGGCTATTCACAGGTGTGATCACAGCTCACTGCAGTCTCAAACTCCTGGGCTCAAGCGGTCCTTCCATCTCAGCCTCCCGAGTAGCTGGGACTACAGGCGATCACCACCACACCTGGCTCACTTCCTGTTTTTTGAGTGGGAGTTTCACTCTCTGGCCCCACCTGCCTCTCTAGCTGGGTCTTGACTGTTCAGTGCTATGCATGCTCCAGCTTTGCCACACCTCTCACTGGCCTTCGACAAACCTGCATTTCTTTTTTTGAGACGGAGTCTCGCTCTGGCGCCCAGGCTGGAGTGCAGTGGCCGGATCTCAGCTCACTGCAAGCTCCGCCTCCCGGGTTCACGCCATTCTCCTGCCTCAGCCTCCCCAGTAGCTGGGACTACAGGCGCCGCCACCTCGCCCGGCTAGTTTTTTGTATTTTTTAGTAGAGACAGGGTTTCACCGTGTTAGCCAGGATGGTCTCGATCTCCTGACCTCGTGATCCGCCCGTCTCGGCCTCCCAAAGTGCTGGGATTACAGGCTTGAGCCACCGCGCCCGGCCAACAAACCTGCATTTCTACACTGCCATTCCTTCTGCCCCGAATGCCTTTCCTCCCCAGCACTGTATGGCAAACTCCTACACATCCTTCAAGGCCCATCTTGAATGCCACCTTCCCTGTGATGACTTCCCCTATTGCCCCAGACTTATTTCCTTGTCTTCAGTGCTCCCATAGAACTTGGTGCACATCTACTCCAGTAGTCATTGCACAGAACAGTAATCATTTGTTATACATGGTGACCTCCTGGAGAATGGGGATGTGTGCTGTTTCTCTTTGTATTTGTCTTTTGTTCCCAGAACAGGTAAGTACGTGGTGCCGGGTATAGGTAGGTACTCGCTCAATAAGTGTGAATGAGTGAAGGAGGGGTGGGGTTGATCTGAGCCTGAAAGAGGGAGCGCCCTAGCTGCACTTTCCTGGAGCAATCTCTAGAGGGCAGTCTCACACCATGCTTGTCTTCTCTAGCCTTTTCCCGAGTTGCTTTTTTTCTACCATAGGCAGCTCAGATATATATGGGTGGGTGGATGGATGGATGGACAGATGGACGAACGAACGGATGGATGGATGGGTGGATGAATAGATAGATAGGGTGGGCATGGTTCACATGGGCTCTGGAGTTGACAAGCTCTGGGACCAGGGAATCTAACCAAGTCAACCTAGGCACTGGAGGCACTGCTGGCCCATCCCTTAGACACAGTGGCTTAGGGGCTAGGCTTATTATTGAAACCTGGAAAAAAGTTATTGTTTTCCAAAAAAAAAAAAGTTGCAAAATGGCATTGGATAAATATTGAAATAAATGGCTACAAAACAAAATCTCAACCAATTGCAACTCAACTCAGTTTGCATATATAGTTTATGTATAAACTACATTTCAGGCGGGGCGTGGTGGCTCACGCCTGTAATCCCAGCACTTTGGGAGGCTGAGGCAGGCAGATCACCAGAGGTCAGGAGTTCGAGACCAGACTGACCAACATGGAGAAACCCCATCTCTAATAAAAATACAAAAATTAGCCAGGTGTGGTGGTGCATGCCTATAATCCCAGCTACTCGGAAGGCTGAGGCAGGAGAATCGCTTGAACCCGGGAGGCAGAGGTGAGCCGAGATTGCACCACTGCACTCCAGCCTGGGCGACAAGAGAGAAACTCCATCTCAAAAAAAAAAACCCTTCTGTGGGATGTGAATGCATTTTAATATTTTTGACATGATGTGGGCACTCCTAAGTGTCAAGGGCCCTTGACTTATTGAAAAGGCCCTGCAAGGACCAAGCAGAATGGAACCCAAGACTCCCCACCAGGGGGCTCAGGACTCTGCTCATTATAAGTCCCTGCTCTGAGTCGCAGACTGCAGGTCCAGTCCCTCTTCCTACCGAGGGCTCTGGAGCCAAACCCGCGAAGATAACATTCAGTAACACAGGCTGCCCTCAACCATAGTCTTTCCTAATCTCAAGGTAAGATGGGAGAGGGTGGTGGTATTTCATTTACTTAAGCTCCTACATGGGGGAGATATTGAATAGGAAGAGGCTGTGTCTCCTGGGACTGCTGGCTCGGGAGTGGAATAGACAAGAGACAAGAACAGTACCAAGTGTCGTGTACGCATGCCTGTAGTCCCGGCTACTCAGGAGACTGAGGTGGGAGGATCACTTAAGCCCGGGAGATTGAGGCTGCAGTGAGCCGAGATTGTACCACTATACTCCAGCCTAGGTGACAGAATGAGACCCTGTCTCCAGAAAAAAAAAAAAAAAGTCAAGATTCAAGGACATCTGATGTTTAACCTAGTGCTCTTAATCACTACATCATAATCATACCCTCTTTCAGAGTGACCTGCCCAATTTCACAAAGCTGTTTACTCAGGTGGCAGGGCAGAACACTTATTGAGTGCTTACAATCAGCATGTGTCAGGCGCTGTTCTAAATGCTCTACCCATTTTAACTCATCTAGCTGAAGCAGGGACTATAATTGTCAATGCCATTTTACACATGGGGAAACCAAAGCCAAGAGCGGTTGAGTGATTTGTCTAAAGTTGCCACCAGATAGTCTAGTTCCAGAGTCTGGGCTCTTCACCATGATGACCTAGTAGCCTGTCTACTTTATGGAGGGACAAGGTTTGGGACTGTCAAAACTCAGGGTCAAAAATGACAGGACAAATGGAATAGAGGATGGGCAGGAGGGATGCAGGGGTGTGTGAGGTATGTGAAAGAGGTGGAACATGAAGGAGAACCCAGCCACAGAGGTTCACAGATATTCTCTGCTGTTTCCTCAGTAGGAACTCAATGCTGAGTTCCTATCAAAACTACTGTCAGCATATCTCCCCAAATATCATTTCCTTAAAAGGCATTTTGTCAGTGTCTTTTTTTTAAGAAATGGGGTCTCACTCTGTTGCCCGGGCTGGAATGCAGTGGTGTGATCTCGGCTCACTGCAACCTCAGCCTCCCAGGTTCAAGCGATTCTCCTGCCTCAGATTCCTGAGTAGCTGAGATTACAAGCACCTGCCACCATGTCCAGATAATTATTGTATTTTTTTTTTTTTTTTTGAGATGGAGTCTTGCTCTGTCACCCAGGCTGGAGCACAGTGGCGCCATCTCGGCTCACTGCAAGCTCTGCCTCCCGGGTTCACACCATTCTCCCGCCTCAGCCTCCCAAGTAGCTGGGACTACAGGCGCCCACCACAACGCCTGGCTAATTTTTTGTATTTTTAGTAGAGATGGGGTTTCACCGTGTTAGCCAGGATGGTCTCCATCTCCTGACCTCGTGATCCGCTCTCCTCGGTCTCCCAAAGTGTTGGGATTACAGACGTGAGCCACCGCATCCCGCCTAATTATTGTATTTTTAATAGAGCTGGGATTTCACCATGTTGGCCAGGCTGGCCTCGAACTCCTGACCTCAAGAGATCTGCCCGCCTTGGCCTCCCAAAGTGCTGGGATTACAGGCCGTGCTCAGGCTGTCAAAGTGTCTTACTTAGCAAATACAGCTGCTTTGCAAATGGGTTCCTTTTTTCCTTGTGACTAGGGCCACTGTTCTGCCAGAATGGCTAGCCAGTCCTCCAGATAGGGTTAGGAGCCACTTTGTTGAGAAGGATATGAGCAAGATGGCTGTGCAGGGGGAATGACTGGTGTGGACTTCATCAGAGATTGAATTAAGTGGTAGAAAGGGAATGTTCCATGGCTTTGGTCCCTAATATAAATCTATTCAGGGTCGTGACATTGGCCCTAGGTTTCCTGACTCAACTGGAAATCATAAGGACAGGTTTACGGAGGTAGAATGATTCCATTTGGAGAAAGGAGAACTAGAAAGAGACACAGAGCATCTGTAATTAAGTGCAAGAGCTCTGAAGTTGTTCTGCCTGAATTCAAATCCCAACTCCGTAGGCAGGGCATGGTGGCTCACACCTGTAATCCCAGCACTTTGGGAGGCTGAGGCTGGCAGATCGCTTGAGCCGAGAAGTTTGAGACCAGCCTGGACAACATGGTGAAACCCTGTCTCTACAAAAAATACAAAAATTCTGGTGGAGCGTGGTGGCTCACTTCTGTAATCCCAGCACTTTGCGAGGCCAAAGTGGGTGAGACCAGCCTGGCCAACATGGTGAAACCCCGACTGTGTCTCAAAAAAAAAAAAAAAACAAACAAAAAACACAAAAATTTGCTGGCCATGGTGGTGCACACCTGTAGTCTCAGCTACTCAGGAGGTTGAGGTGGGAAGATTGCTTTAGCCCAGAAAGTAGAGGCTACAGTGAGTTGACATCATGCCACTGCACTCCAGCCTGGGCAACAAAGCAGGACTGTCTCAAAAAAAAAAAAAAAAAAAAAGTCCCAACTCTGTAACTGTATGACCCTGAGTGATTTACTCAACCTCTCTCCGTGGCCCATCTGCGAAATGGGTTTATTAATACTTTTGTTAATTATCACATATTAATGATTAATGTTTTGTTGTGGGGGTTAAAATGATCAAATACGAAGTGCTTAACACAGTGCTTACCATATAAGCACTCAATGCCTACTTTTTTTTTTTTTTTTTTGAGACGGAGTCTGGCTTTGTCACCCAGGCTGGAGTGCAGTGGTGCGATCTCGGCTCACTGCAACCTCCGCCTCCCAGGTTCACACCATTCTCCTGCCTCAGCCTCCTGAGTAGCTGGGATTACAGGCACCCACCACCATGCCTGGCTAATTTTGTATTTTAGTAGCAATGGTTTTCACGACATTTTGGGCTAGACTGATCTGAACTCCTGACCTCATGATCCACCTGCCTCGCCTCTCAAAGTGCTGGGATTACAGGTACGAGACACTGTGCCCAGCCTCCCACCTATTTCTTTTTATTGCAGAGGCTCGCTTGTCGCTCGGGCTGGAGTGCAGTGGCCAGATCTCAGCTCACTGTGCAAGCCTCACCCCGGTCTTCACGCCATTCCTGCCCTCAGCCCTCCTCGGTAGCTGGGACCAGGCTCTCGGGCCACCTCACCTCGCTAGTTTTTGTATTTTAGTAGAGACGTGGGGTTTTCACCGCATAGCCAGGACGGTCTCGATCTCCTGACCTAGTGAGCCACCCGTCTCGGCCTCCCAAAGTGCTGGGATTACAGGCTTGAGCCACCGCGCCCAGCCTAATTTTGTATTTTTAGTAGAGACAGGGTTTTACCAGGTTGGCCAGGCTGGTCTCAAACTCTTGACCTCAGGTGATCCGCCCGTGTCGGCCTCCCAAAGTGCTGGGATTACAGGCGTAAGCCACTGCGCCTGGCCCAATGCTTACCATTTTATCCAAATTAAAAGGAGATGTTACACTTAAAATTTTGTTAAGAAGGTAGATCTCATATTGTGTTCTTACCACAATGAAAACAAAGTTATGACAGAAAAGTAGGTAGTCAGCAGGAAAAAAAAAAAAAAAAGAAAACAAAGTTAACTCAGAAAAAAATAAAAGATTATATACGGCAGATGCAGAACACAACAAAAATAATCCTGTTGTTCAGTATGTGTTAACAGGGACTGAAGCTGGCTACAGGAAGAATTTCCCAGCAACAAAGAATGGGAAACCCTGAGCAAATTGTAAAAGCTCCTCCTCAGTTTCTTCCCAAGAGAAGTTTTCATCTCAGGGGTGGTCATTTCTGGAGGCAGGGGCCTGCAGGAGATGCCCTGGTAACAGGCAGGTCTGTTTGGCTTCCTGAATCCATGACAGTTGATAAACAAGGCCCCTTCAGATGCTCTGTTGGGTATTGCCGGGGGTGTGTAACCAGGAGATGGAGTGCCTGCATTTCCAAGATCATTTATAGCTGTTTCCTGTACCCAAGTAAATTTTTCATTTTAAAGATGCCTCCTGGCCCGACCCAAATTTCAGCTTAACATTAGCAGTTGCTTCTCTTTGGCTGAGCAGATGAACGGCAAAAACTCTCAGAGTGAAAGAGGGAAGGAGGGTGGGGCTGGGTGAGGCGGCAGGGATGGGTTCCAGGAAATGGGAGGTGGGACTGGTTCATCACCAGGGCCTCTCTGGTAAACTGGAAGGCCGGGCTGGCTACTGGCAAAGAAAGAGTTACTGAGCATCAGCTGAAGGGATGGCAAGCAGTGAGGGAGGCTCTGGCCCAGCAATTCTTATCTTCAGGAAAGTTTAAGAGTCATTGTCACTTGCAGGGAATTTCCTGGACTATGAACTTTATTGCGGAGAGGACAGAATGGCTGGGTGGGAGGAAGTTAGCCTCAGGTTCCACACCCACCGCTCCCATTCCCCCACAGCTGGGTTTGCTGTTTCTCCAAACAGTTTAGTGTTAACAATATAAACCCTGGTCCAGCCTGGCCTTGCAGCTGTGTGGCCTTCAAGTCTTTATCCTTGCTAAGCCTTGGCTCCCTCATCTACAAATGGGTTTAATAACAGCACTTGCTTATAGTAAATGCCGAATATATGTTGGGTTTGAATAATGAGGAGGAAGCTGGGGCCAGAGATTTGCACTGAGGAGAATGAACAGAAATCTGTCCCTATTCTTCTTCTTCTATTATTTATTTATTTTTTTAGACGAGCCTTGCTCTGTAGCCCAGGCTGGAGTGCAGTGGTGCAATCTCAGTTCACTGTAACCTCCACTTCCCAGGTTCAAGTGATTCTTGTGCCCCAGCCTCCCAAGTAGCTGGGATTACAGGCACCCACAACCACACCCAGTTAATTTTTGTATTTTTAGTAGAAATGGGATTTCACCGTGTTGGTCAGGCTGGTCTCAAACCCTTGACCTCAGGTGATCTGCCCACCTCGGCCTCCCAAAGTGCTGAGATTACAGGCATGAGCCACCGCGCCCGGTCTGTCCCTGTTCTTGAATGCTGATTAGAGGAACAAGACAGGCATGCATCAAAATAAATGCACTTGGTTGCCTCATCTAACCAACAGTGCAAAAGCACCAATCTTGAAAACAATTTCTAATTACACCTTGTAGTATATTTTGGGTTCTTGTTTATTTGTTTGTTTTGGAGATTCAGTCTTGCTCTGTCACCGAGGCTGGAGTGTACTGGCGTGATCTCGGCTCACTGCAAACTCTGCCTCCTGGTTCAAGCAATTCTCCTGCCTCAGCCTCCTGAGTAGCTGGGATTACAGGCGCACACCACCACGCCCGGCTAATTTTTTGTATTTTAGTACAGATGGGGTTTCACCCTGTTGCCCAGGCTGGTCTCGAACTTCTGAGCTCAGGCAATCCGCCTGCCTTAGCCTCCCAAAGTGCTAGGATTACAGGCATGAGCCACTGCGCCTGGCCCCTTGTAGTACATTTTGTCTTCCCAGTCTATTTTGAGATGTTGTTCAAGTAAATGTGTGTCCCCAGGGCTCCAGCAGGCTCACAGCAGGAAGCAGCAGTCAGGAAGTGCAAGGTGGCAAGCAGGACACCGGGTCGGAACGTGTTCTGGACCCACTGGCAGGTGAGGTTTGCTGAATTCCACACAACAGCAGCTACCACATCCTTCTGTGTTCTGGAGCCGGGGAAGCTTCCAGACAGAGGGGGCTTCTCCCTGTAATTTGAGGGAGATTATTGGCTCATGCAAAGGTGAGAGGGTTTAAAGAGGAGAAAAAGAGAAGCACTGAGCAGCCTCAAGCTGGAGAAAGCCCTGGGGACCTTGTAGAGCTCCTCTTCTGGGGACAAAGACCATGAGGGGTCATAGGTGGCAGAGCAGAGCACAACATCCCAGGGAACAGATGTTGAAGATGGATTAGACCCTGACAACGGATGTGAAATATTGACCCAGCGAAAAGTGCCTGGTGTTTGCACAGAGGCCAAATCGGTGCAGCAGCTTCCATGGGAGGAGGGGCCGGAAAGTGCCCAGGTCCGGAGGTCACTCTCCACACTCCCACACACTCTCCCAGGGGCCACAAGTCAGTCTCCAGCTCAGGGAGGATTTAAAGGAGGATGCCTGTGTTGGAAATCAAGGCAGGCATTCACGGGCATGCACCCACACATGCACACATAGTCTTTTTTCTTTACTTGAAGGCTCACCTAGTTCTGTTTGTGTTAAAAAAAAAAAGAAAGAAAAAAGAAAAAGAACGCTCACCTAGGCCGGGCATGGTGGCTCACACCTGTAATTCCAGCACTATGGGAAACTGAGGCAGGAGGATCACTTGAGGCCAGTTCAAGCCCAGCTTGGGCCACATAGCAAGACCCTGTCTCTACAAAATTAAAAAAAAAAAAAATTAGCCAGGTGTCGTGGCATGTGCCTGCAGTCCCAGCTACTCAGGAGGCTGACGGAGGAGGACTGCTTGAGCCCAGGAGGTTAAGGCTGCAGTGAGCCCTGATCATACCACTCCTGCCTGGGTGAGACAGAGTGAGATGTCTCAAAACCCCCCCCCAAAAAAAATCACAAGCTCACCTATACATAGAAACAACTAGATGTACTGGGTCATGGTGGTATATGCCTACAGTCCCAGCTACTCTGAGGCTGAGGTGGGAGGATCACTTGAGCCCAGGAGGTGAGGGTTGCAGTGAAGTATCGTGTCACTGCACTCTAGCCTGGATGACAGAGCAAGACCCTGACTCAAAACGATGTTTTTAAAAATGGATGGGAATGCTAATAATTGTGTTTGGTTGATGTAACTATACTTAAGTTTTGTACTTTATGCATTTTAAATGTTCTCTAATGAGAATACATTTTTTTAAAGAGAGAAAAAAGGTTATCTGCCTGTCAACGTTAAGTTCCTAAAATGAAAGGTTTCTTTCCAGTCCTACCCTACTAGTATTTGACACTATTGAACCCATTTTCTGAAACTATTTTCTTGCTTGGCTTTCAGGCTGCCCATTTTCTCCTGGTTTTTCTTCCCTTCATGGATGGCTTCTGGTACCCTGCCTGACTCGTAAAGTTAGCATTATTCAGGCTCTGTCCTCAGCCTGCCCTATCTTTTCTCTCCAGATTAGCTTGTCCACTCCCTTGATTTCAGCTATGCCACTCATGTCAGGAATAACCTGCAGCTCCAACCCAGTTCTTTGCTGAAACATTTATCCCCTTGCCTACTGAGTATCCCCTCAAATTCAGTGAAAACTTGAACGTCCCTCCCTGAAGGCTGCTGTTCCTTCTGTGTGTTCTATCTTGACTGGCTGGGTCAGAATCCTAGTAATCATTTATCTGCGCCTACCTTTCTGTATGGTGCCCTCCCACCCAAAAAGAGATGTCCACACATGCCACCAAGCCTGGCTTTTTCTTTTTTTGTAGATAGGGGTCTTGCCATGTTGCACAGACTTATCATACCCTTTATATAGTGAACAAGTATTGCCTTATATGACAAAAGGTGATTAAGTTAAGGATCTTGAAAAGACTTATCCTGGATTAGCCAACTGGGCCCTAAATCCAATGACATATGTCCTTATAAAAGGGCACACAGAGCGCACACACTGAGGAGAGGCAGCGGCACAGGGAGGAGGCACTGTGGCCATGGAAGCAGGTTTTGGAGTGATGCCACAAGTCAAGGGACACCAACAACCACTGAAATAATGGACTGTCCCCTACAGCTTCGCGATGGAGCCTTGTCTCTCACTATGCCCCACTAGAACACATACCCTCACCTCACACATGGTTGCAATTCCCTCATTTCAACATGCTCTTTGAAGCTCTTCCTTAAAAAAAAAAAAAAAAAAAAATTCAGCTTTTGAGATAATTATAGATTCACATGCCGTTTAAGGCTGGGTGCAGTGCTGGGAGGCTTGCAACCTGGGATTCTGAGCCACTCCTACATCCTCGTAACACAATCCTTCCCCACCTTCACCCTACCCTTTGTTAGCACAAATAAGCTTGTTAATGAGGCTCAACTAGGTTGTGTTTTCTTTCAGGACAGAAACTAGTTTCTTTTCATGTTCTAGTATTTTTGCTTAAAAGTCCTTTGCATTCTGGTACTGCTTCTCCTTCTGTCTTTGCAGAGAACCTCGGAATACATTCCGCGTGTCTGTCTGCCATCTCTGTCCCTCTGCCTCTTCCAAAGCACACTTCTTGAACATCCTTAACTTGAGCTTTCAAAGCACCTTTAATTAACACTGAGGTCCCACAGCTGCCAAGTCCTTAATTTGCAGGATGACTTCCCTTATCTTTTAAGTATCCTTAGGGCTGCCAGTTAGCTCAGTTGATCAGAGTGTAGTGCTGGAAGTATCTTTACATTGCTTCTCTGGGTGGTTTTCTCCTTTCCCCATCTGACTGGGAGAGCCCTGAAACCGAAGACTTTCTCCCCCAGCAGTTTCCGAGCTCCCAGAGGCAGAGACTTGGTTAATCTTGTAGATCCCTCAGGGGAAGAACTTTTTACTTTATAAATCCTGGTCTGATACTAGCTCTGCACACTGTGGGTGCTCAATAAATGTTGATTGACTGAGTAAACAATGAACGTAGTCCCCTGGAGTGTCATATTCCTCCTTTCCACAGGGAGAAAGTAATAACATTAGGCAGAGCAGGCTGGATCTCTTAATGTGATTACCTGGGATTTGTGGGCCAGTGACTCTGTCCCCCAACTTTATTGGGTACATCCATCTCGACCGAATAGATATTACCAAACAGAGACCACTAATGCTGTTGGCCAAATGATGGGCTATCACTAATTCCCTTGACCCTATTAATCTTGATTCTATCGCACTGAAGCTGCTGCGTCCAGTCCAAGATAGGGGGAGAACACAGCACAGCTGTGGTAGTGATTGTACTGACATCAGCGTAATCTATCCAAGTTCAACAGTGTTTAACTTGCTCTGGGTTTGTATTTGAGACATCCTTCATGCCGCAAATGATAATTTGAGATCTAATTCACAATGCATAAAATGCATCCATTTAGAGTATGTAACTCGGCTGGGTGCGGTGGCTCATGACTGTAATCCCAGCACTTTGGGAGGCTGAGGCAGGGGGATCACTTGAGGTCAGGAGCTCGAGACCAGCCTGGCCAACATGGTGAAACCCGTCTCTACTATAATACAAAAACTAGCTGGGTGTGGTGGCACACATCTGTAACCCCAGCTACTCAGGAGGCTGAGGCAGAAGAATCACTTGAACCTGGGAGGTGGAGGTTGCAGTGAGCCCAGATCATGCCACAGCACTCCAGTCTGGGTAACAGAGTGAGACTTCATTTAAAAAAAAAAAAAAGGTATGTAACTTGATGGTTTTTAGTATATTTGGTGGTGTAACCATCTCCACAATCAAGTTTAGAACGTTTTCTTTACCCTCCCAAAAGAAACTCCATACCTATTAGCAGTCAGTCTCCATTTCCCCCAACCCCCAGCCCTAGGAAACCAATCTATTTTGTTACTACAAATTTGCCTATTCTGGACATTTCAAATAAATGGAATCATACAATAATGTGGTCTTTTGTGACTGGCTTTTTTCACTTGGTATAGTTTCAAGGCTCATCCATATTGTAACATATATGACTACTTCCTGTTTATTGACAAATAATATCCCGTTGTATGGATATACCATATTTTATTTATCCATTCATCAGCTGATAGACATTTGGGTTATTTCTACTTTTAGCAAGTTATTTCTGCATGTTTCAGCTTATTCATCCATAAAAATGAGTTAACAGCTGCCTTGTCTTGGAGGATTATGAGAGGCACACAGGAATATGTGAAATACATTCTAAACTATAAAGTGGTACAAGAATGTAAAGATACTTTATTACTTTAATTTTTTCAGAGATAGGGTATCAACTCTGTGGTCCAAGCTGGAGTGCAATGGTGCAATCATGGCTCACTGCAGCCTCAACCTCCTGTGCTCAAGGGATCCTCTTGCCTCAGCCTCCCCTGTAGCTGAGGCTACAGGTACATGCCACCATACCTGGCTTTTTTTTTTTTTTTGGAGAGATGAGGTCTTGCTATGTTGACCAGGCTGGTCTCCAACTGCTGGCCTCAAACAATACCAGCATAGGGTATTATAGGTGTGAGCCATCACACTGGCCTAAAGACTTTTTTTTTTGAGGTGGAGTCTCACTTTATCATCCAGACTGGAGTACTGTGGCGCGATCTCAGCTCACTGCAACCTCAGCCTCCCAAGTAGCTGGGATTACAGGCAGGCATGCCCACCACACCCAGCTTTTTTTTTTTTTTTTCTTGAGACAGTCTTGCTCTGTCGCCTAGGCTGGATTGCAGTGGCACGATCTCGGCTTAGTGCAACCTCTGCCTCCTGGGTTCAAGTGATTCTCCTGCCTCAGCCTCCTGAGTAACTCAGACTACAGGCACCACCACCACGCCCGGCTAATTTTTGTATTTTTTTTTTTTCAGTGGAGACGGGGTTTCACCATATTGGCTAGGCTGGTCTCAAACTCCTGACCTTGTGACCTGCCCGCCTCGGCCTCCCAAAGTGTTGGGATTACAGACGTGAGCCACCACACCTGGCTAATTTTTTGTATTTTTGGTAGAGATGGGGTTTCACCATGTTGGCCAGGTTGGTCTTGAACTCCTGAGTTCAGGTGATCTGCCCACCTCGGCCTCCCAAAGTGATGGGACTACAGATGTGAGCCACCACGCCTGGCCCTAAAGACTTTCTTATTTTTTAAGGTGAAGTCCTGCTCTGTCACCCAGGCTGGAGTGCAGTGGTGTGATCTTGGCTCACTGTAACCTCCACCACCCGGGTTCAAGTGATTCTCCTGCCTCAGTCTCCCGAGTAGCTGGGATTACAGGAGCCCGCCACCACACCCAGCTAATTTTTGAATTTTTAGTAAAGATGGGGTTTCACCAGGTTGGCCAGGCTGGTCTTGAACTCCTGATCTCGTGATATGCCTGCCTTAGGCTCCCAAAGTGCTGGGATTACAGGCATGAGCCACCGCAACCGGCCAAGACTTTTTTTTTTTTTTTTGAGATGGAGTCTCACTGTGTCTCCCAGGCTGGAGTGCAGTGGTATAATCTCGGCTCACTGCAAGCTCTGCCTCCCGGGTTCATGCCATTCTCCTGCCTCAGCCTCCTGAGTAGCTGGGAATACAGGCACCTGCCACCAAGCCCCACTAATTTTTTGTATTTTTAGTAGAGACAGGGTTTCACTATGTTAGCCAGGATGGTCTCAATCTCCTGGCCTCGTGATCCGCCCGCCTGGGCCTCCCAAAGTGCTGGGATTACAGGTGTGAGCAACTGTGCCCAGCTAAGACTTTTTAATATTTATATGAGAGCAGCTAAGGAGAGCACTGGGGCCGGTGTAACTTCACTGAGCTTATGCCCTATTGTTGGTTAACTCAGGGCAATCAGTTGAATATCTCTTTGGGTCTCGTCTCTATGTGGAGTCCATTTTGCTTTTTTCCTAGGTAATGGACTGCATCCACATTTTATCCACATTTGTTCGTAGGAGACCAGCTTAGAGTATGCTTACTTCAGTATAAGCTACTGCCACCGTAGAAAATCAAATCACAGGAGAATGATATTTGAACATCAAGGCAGTCATATTTCATCCAAATTTTTAGCAAGACCAGGGAAAAGGGCTGAAGCTATAGGTGTTAAGGCCTAGGTTTCCCAAATATCTTGCCAACTCTCCTTTTCTCGATTTTTTTTTTTGTTTGTTTTGAGACAGAGTCTTGCTCTGTTGCTCAGGCTGGAGTGCAGTGGTGCGCTTAGCTCACTGCAACCTCTGCCTCCCGGATTCAAGCAATTCTCTGCCTCAGCCTCCCAAGTAGCTGGGATTACAGGTGCCCGCCACCACACCTGGCTAATTTTTTGTATTTTTAGTAGAGACAGGGTTTCACCATCTTGGCCAGGCTGGTCTTGAACTCCTGATCTTGTGATCCACCTGCTTCGGCCTCACAGAGTGCTGGGATTACAGATGTGAGCCACCGTGCCCAGCCTCCTTTTTTAATTTTAAGTTAGCTTTCTTTCACACTCACATGTGCCAGGGTGACTTTCTTCACCCTTCACTGCCCATCCAGTAAGCATGCTAAGGTAATGCAAAAACATTTTAATATTAGACCAAGAAAAAAGAAATTAGGAAGGAAAACCTGTTGCCATAACAAGTACAAAGATTCAAAAATTCAACTCAGATATATACCGTTTGCTCCCATAACTTCCTATTTTTTGCAGGTATATAGCTGTAAGCTATATAATGTGTGGGTGAGAGAGGGATGGAGGAAGGCCAGGGTGGGCAGTGGGTTATATAAGAACTACTGTTGGCTGGGTGCAGTAGCTCACACCTGTAATCCCAGCACTTTGGGAGGCCGAGGCGGGTATATCACGAGGTCAGCAGATCGAGACCATCCTGGCTAACGCGGTGAAACCCCATCTCTACTAAAAATACAAAAAATTAGCCGGGCGCGGTGGCAGGCGCCTGTAGTCCCAGCTATTCAGGAGGCTGAGGCAGGAGGATGCCGTGAACCCGGGAGGTGCAGCTTGCAGTGAGCAGAGATTGAGCCACTGCACTCTAGCCCGGGAAACGGAGGGAAACTCTGTCTCAAAAAAAAAAATTAAAAAAAAAGAACTATCGTTTACTACTAGTGGCTGCCTAGAGCATAATTTCCCCGTTCAAAGCCTTGGTAAGAGCAGCTGGGGAACAGTGGTTAAAAATGCTTTGTTTTACACCCAGCAAAAAGGGTCATTAACACCTCAACTGTTTTTGTTTTGTTTTTTTTTGTTTTTGTTTTTTTTGTTTTTACCAAGCCCTGTGGAAGGGCTCCTGCTGCTGTTGACAATCATGGTAACCCTCGGGGTAGCAGGGGCAAAGGGGTGGATAATTCACCACAAAATGGTATTCACTGATTTGGATTATGTGCACCACTGTTCCTCTCCATTCATGTGCTTAATTAAGAGCTGACTAGTACAAAATAAATGAAACTGCAATTCTTCACTAGAACTATCTGGGGAGCAACAGAAATTCTGCAGGGAGGGTATGTGCCAGAAAAACTCCTTTATTACCATCTCCCTATTATATATTTCTATTCTAGGGTTAGTGTTAATGTCAGGTCTCATTCTTAAGGCAGCAAAAGGCCTGGAGAAGTAGTGTAAGTTTCATCTTCATTTTATCAAGGATGAAATCAAAGCAAGGAGCTGTGACTAGGACAATACAGTTAGTCTAGGGCATAACTCCCAACCACGCTGGGGAAAGCCCAGTAGGAACACAGGGCTATAGTTGGCTCAACCCTTATTCATGACAACGTGTTTCACATCATCCAAAAGTTTTTGTACAAGTCTCTGTAGTGACCAGCTGATACTGCCTGGGAGTTATTTCCATTTGTTCAGTCCCTGAGGGGAGAGAAAATGGAATTATTGCTTTCTTACAGTTCAATTAGGCAAATGTGGATAGAGGGTATTGAACTTAGTTCACAAAGGGTGCCAAAATCCACACTGCTCCTTTAAAAAAAAAATGCATGAAAAGTTACAGCAAGAAGTCAGGGCCTCAGGCTGGGCATGTGGCTCATGCTTGTAATCCCAGCATTTTGAAGGGCTGAAGTGGACGGACCACATGAGGCCAGGAGTTTGAAACCAGCCTGGCCAACATAGTGAAACCCTGTCTCCACTAAAAATACAAAAATTAGCTGGACATGGTGGCACACACCTGTAATCCCAGTTACTTGGGAAGCTAAGGCATGAGAATCGCTTGAACCTGGGAGGTGGAGGCTGTAGTGAGCTAACTGCGCCACTGCACTCCAGCCTGGGTGACAGAGCGAGACTCTGTTTCAAAAAAAAAAAAAAGAAGCCAGGGCCTTGGATTTCACAAACTAATGTTTCATCACCTTCTTCCCCACCTCAAGATAACTGCCAGGACACTAGGACACTCTTTTTTGTTTAATACTTAAGACAGGTGAAGAGAAATCATTCGTGGGGTCTGTCCTTCCCATAGTCCTTTTGATCACAGTTTTCCCATGAGCTTCAAAATAAAAGACTATAAACTGAAGGTTTACTTTAAATTACCTAAGTCCCTGAAATAGAAGAGTAATTTATTTTTAGTATTAAAGAGATTAACAAGTTGTCTCATTATTCTGACTTATCCATATTCAAAACTCACCTATTCAGAAAACTGCAAATCCATAGTTGCTAACAATCCGTATTTAACCATTAAGAAAGGATTTACAACAATACAAGCTATGTACATAGGAAATATCAGAGAGTAGAAAGTGCTAACCAGAGGTACCCAGAAAAGCTTTTTGTGACTGAAATAATACTTCCTGTCTAAGGTTCAGGAGTAAGATGCTTCTTTGGGGGCTGAGAAATTAACATGAGAAACCTTTGGTATCCAAACTGGACTTCTGAGCTCTTTGCCATGGCATTTTTGGCTAGTCTAACGCAATCATTTGGAGAAAGCAACACCGAGGATGAGGTGGAAGAATTCTCAACCTCGGACCAATCTCTGGCCCCAGGGTTAGGACTGAGAACAAATACACTCAAGGGCTGACTTTGAATGGCAGTGGGACAACTAGGAAAACCAATCACTTAGTATCAAGTCAGGCCTGTTGTGAATACCCAGGTTGGCTCCATCCCAGGGCCCTTGTACTGAGACCCTCGGAAGAATGATAGGTGAGAGGATGATACAGCTAGAGTTATGTGACTTAAAGGTAGCAACCCACAAGGATGGCAGCAGAAGTCCTTAACAGTGACCTTCAGATCAGTGACACAACTCCACTGTTAGTGGCAGCAGGGCTGAGTAAATCCCTAATAATTTCGGGTTAGGCAGGATCTTGACTCATATAACTCATGGCAGAAGCTACAGGTTCTACTCTATAAAATCTCTGTATACATCCAAGAGGTTGGGACACTCAGAGAGAGTGGCAGAACACATGGTCTTCAAAGATCTGCTTCTCTGTAGCTGGGAAGATCTTGTCACAAATTGGACAATTCAAACAAAGGGCCTGCATCTGCTGTTGCTCCAAGGTGTGATCACAAATATCATCTGCTTTGCAGATAGGGCATTTCTTGATGGAGAGCTGGGAGGAAGAGTAAAGAGGTCAGTACAAATGTAAGCTATATGTGGCACAGATGTGGCCATCCTGTCTTCCACTATATCCTCAGTGCCTAGCATAATGACTGGCACATGGTTAGGCGCTCAAGAAATAGTGAATGAATGAAGAGAATGCACATTTGGAGATACTTACCAGGCTTCATCTAACCCCAGAATTGAAAGGGCCTAATATTGCTGAGTAGCCAAAGTAGCTTCTAGCCTAGAAGGGGCACTGGACAGAACTTGTTTGGCTAGCTGCCTGGTTCAGATCTCCTCCCTACTTATGCTACCAAACAGCTTAAAGGTATAGATCCTAAGCAAAATGCTGATGGATAAACTGTGCTTTCTTCTCCCTTCCACAACAGGCTGGCTCAGCCTTGGACCCAGAACAAACGGATCCAGCTGACTTCCGGAGTTATCAAAATGAACCTGTCTCCCTATGGTTCTCCCATGAACTGGAAAAGGAAGGGAAATTTTCAGGGGCTTTGTGGGAATATTCTCATGAATCAAATACTTACCTGGCTGGGGGAAGAACTTTCTTGGATACCTGAGAAGAATCAAAAAGATTTCATTCAATAAGAAAACACCACCCTAGCTTCTTCTCATATGTACTGCTGATAGAGGGGATCTAGGTCAATGATAAGGTGAAAAGAAAACATAAATAATGAAATCTTTTTTTTTTTTTTTTTTTTTTTTTTTTGAGACAGAGTCTCGCTCTGTTCCCCAGGCTGGAGTGCAGTGGCGTGATTTCGGCTCACTGCAGCCTCTGCCTCCTGGGTTCAAGCAATTCTCCTGCCTCAGCCTCCTGAGTAGCTGGGATTACAGGTGCCCACCACCATGCCTGGCTAATTTTTGGTAGTTTTAGTAGAGACAAGGTTTCTCCATGTTGGTCAGGCTGGTCTCCAACTCCTGATCTCAAGTGATCCGCCTGCCTCGGCCTCCCAAAGTGCTGGGATTACAGGAGTGAGTCACCACGCCCAGCCTAAAGTTGTATTTTTTTCTTTCTTTCTTTCTTTTTTTTTTTTTTTGAGATGGAATTTTGCTCTGTCATCCAGGCTGGAGTGCAGTAGCACGATCTCAGCTCACTGCAAGCTTCGTCTCCTGAGTTCACACCATTCTCCTGTCTCAGCTTCCCAAGTAGCTGGGACTACAGGCGCCTGCCACCACGCCTGGCTAATTTTTTGTTTATCTATTTTTAGTAGAGATGGGGTTTCACAATGTTAGCCAGGATGGTCTCGATCTCCTGACCTCGTGATCTGCCTGTCTTGGCCTCCCAAAGTGCTGGGATTACAGGCGTGAACCACTGTGCCCGGCTGAAATTGTATTTTCGTTAGCTGTGCGTGTGTATATTATATATATATATATACACACACACACACACACATACACACAGGCTTTATATATATATGTGTATATATATGTTATACAGTCAGAAAAACAATAAAGCTATTTTCAGAGTAGGGAAAATGAGATTTTAATAAAAATAGTAACAATTTAAGGACAATCTGAGAATAGATTTTAAGACTGTATCCACAGACAGGTACAATGGCTCACACTTAAAATCCCAGCACTTTGGGAGGCTGAGGTGGGTGGATTGCTTGAGCTCAGGAGTTCGAAATCGGCCTGGGCAACATGGCAAAACCCCAACTCTACACAAAATACAAAAATTAGCTGGGCGTGGTGGCTGGCGCCTGTAGTCTCTGCTACTTGGTAGGCTGAGGTGAGAGGATCGGTTGAGCCCGGGAGGTGGAGGTTGCAGTGAGCTGAGAGGATCTGTTGAGCCCAGGAGGCGGAGGTTGCAGTGAGCCAAGTCCACTACTACGCCCAGCTAATTTTTGTATTTTTAGTACAGACAGGGTTTCACTACGGTAGCCATGCTTGTCTTGAACTCCTGACCTCAGGTGATCTGCCCGCCTTGGCCTCCCACAGTGCTGGGATTACAGGCATGAGCCACTGCGCATGGCTACAAACTTAATTTTAAAGAAAAAATAAACTTGTTACCTGTTACAAACATCTGGTTGTAACTCTAAAGATAATGCTGCTGCTTTAAAATGCCACAAAAAGCAAATGAGATCTCATATTGCTTTTGGAGACAAATGAGAAAAGCTCCCTGTTTGGCAAGGACATGTTACCCTAAGTCCTTTTCACCCCCATTTCCTGTCCTACCACCGAGGAATCTCTGCGGAGCATGTTTCTGCTGCCCTTGGTCAGCCATCAGGGTGGCTGCTGTATCTACTAGTTCCTGGGCGGCATAACTTGCCTCTCTTGCTACCATTTCAAAACCTTAATTAGCTTCTTCAGCTTTGTATGTGTATATCTTCTACATAAAGACATTTCTCTGATTTACACATTTGGAATATAGCCACGGGACTCAATTTGTGTCTGCTGCCTCTAGGCGAATGATCTGATTTGTGTCTTCTGGATTCAGATTTATTTCTCAATTAACACTTCTCGCCTGGCAACCTTTCCATTGGGTCCTCAGCTTCTGCCCAGCAAGTCTTAACAATGAGACTGGTCTTAATGAGCACCTCAGAAACAAAAATTTAGTAGGGGAAAGGGATGCAGGCAGGGTCCTTCCAGTTGGAATGGGAAAGTTGTCTTACCAGAATACGGGTTTCCATAGACAAGTCCTGGATTTTGTCCTGCGCCTCCTTCATCTGAAGTAGGTACTTGATACGGCAAAGAATTAAAATCCAGACCCATGTAACTGAGCAATCTGCTGTTCTCCCTCTTCAAAAGCTAAGGATAGAGGATGTATAGACATGTTGAAAGACAATACCAAGAATGGCTACCAGGAACTGGCTAGGAGATGTCCCTCCCAGGTAGTTCTCAATTAGCAATGTGGCACTGGAGAAACTCAATAATCGATAATCCATAATTCTTCAGAAGGGAAGGCAGCAGTTTCAATATTCCAAAGATCTAAGTTCTTTATACCTGAATTTATTTATTTATTTTGAGTCAGAGTCTTGCTCTCTCTCCTAGGCCAGAGTGCAGTGGCACCATCTTGGCTCACTGCAACCTCTGTCTCCCAGGTTCAAGTTATTCTTATGCCTCAGCCTCCCAAGTAGGTGGGATTACAGGCACCCATCACTACGCCTAGCTAATTTCTGTATTTTTACTAGAGATGGGGGTTTCACCATGTTCTCCAGGCTGGTCTCGAACTCCTGATCTCAAGTGATCCGCCTGCCTTGGCCTCCCAAAGTGTCAGGATTACAGGTGTGAGCCACTGTGCCCAGCCTATACCTGAATTTAAATATATTTACTACATTTTGTTTATATTAATACAAAAAAGAATTTTAAATCTCTAAATACATGCCAACTAAAGGGAGGAACAAATGTGTGAATATATGAAAGTGGCAGGAGCTATATTAATACTGCAACTATTCTGATAGATATATCAACATTGAAACTATTGTGTATTATTATTATTGTTGTTAAATTTGTTTTTTTTAGAGACAGGGTCTTGCGCTGTCACCCAGGCTGGAGTGCAGGGTGCGATCATAGCTCACTGCAGCCTTGAACTCATAGGCTCAAGCAACCCTCGCACCTCAGCCTCCTTAGTAGCTGGGACTACAGGTGCATGACACCATGCCTGGCTGACTTTTTAACTTTTTGTAGAGATTATAGACTCTTGCTTTGTTGCCCAAGCTGGTTTCAAACTCCTGGCTTCAAGTGATCGTCCTGCCTTGGCCTCCCAGTGTTGTGTATTATAGAGAGCAGCATATTTTTTCAATTTCCTTCCTAGAATAATTTCTTACATAATGTAAATATTCACGTGAAATAATTTTTCCTTCTTCATGTCTTATCCCATTCAAATGGATATACCAACACAGAGAACGAGTAAGAAGGCAGGGTGGGAGGGAGGTAAGGAAAAAGAAGAAAATTACTAAAAGTGGCACAGACAGCATTTAAAATTCTTAGGAAAAGGGAAATAAGCAAATTTCCCTTATCGTCTTAAGAGGGTTTTACTACGGTTCTTAACAAAGCTTCCAAATACCAAATCTTTCCCTTCGTTTTGCAAACTGTGTGTGCACCTGCCCCCCAACAATCAATCAACTAACCTAGAAAAAAGGGATTTCAAACTCAAGGTATATATTAAGAGAATGGGAATAGGCCAAACACAGTGGCTTATGCCTGCAATCCCATCACTTTGGGAGGCTAAGGCAGGCGGATCGCTTGAGCCCAGGAGTTCGAGACTAGCCTGGGCAACATGGTGAAACCCCCTCTCTACTAAAAACACAAAAATTAGCTGGGCATGGTAGTGCGCACCTGCAATCCTAGCTACTTGGGAGGCTGAAGCACAAGAATCGCTTGAATCTGGGAGGCGGAGGTTGCAGTGAGCCAAGATGGCACCACTGCACTCCAGCCTGGATGACAGAGCGAGACTCTGTCTAAAAAACAGACAGACAAACAAACAAAAAAACCAAACCAAAACAAATAAATAGAGAATGGGAATAACAAGACTAGAAAGAGAACCCAAAAGGCCTTCTGCAATTATGAAACACATTGGCATAAATGATATAATCAAAAGTAGAAATTGAGGAAGAATTATTGTTTAGTAGGTATGAAGTTTCAGTGTTGCAAGATGGAAAAGTTCTGGGGATCTGTTGCATAGCACTGTGATGCACTTAACTCTACTGAACTGTATACTTTTACATTATTAAGATGGTAAATTCTATGCTTTTTTTTTTTTTTTTTTTTTTGAGACGGAGTCTCGCTCTGTCACCTAGGCTGGAGTGCAGTGGCACGATCTCAGCTCACTGCAAGCTCCGCCTCCCAGGTTCATGCCTTTCTCCTGCCTCAGCCTCCTGAGTAGCTGGGACTACAAGCGCCCGCCACCACACCTGCTAATTTTTTTTTCTTTTGTATTTTTAGTAGAGATGGGGTTTCACCGTATTAGCCATGATGGTCTCAATCTCCTGACCTCGTGATCTGCCCGCCTCAGCCTCCCAAAGTGCTGGGATTACAGGCGTGAGCCACCGCGCCCGGCCACATTGTGTGTTTTAACCACAATTTTAAAAAGAAAAAAATAGTAAAAATGATCACTAGGAGGCATAGGCCAGAAGAATTATAGAGGGTAAAGATCAGGAGGCAGAGGTTGTAGTGAGTCACGATTACGCCACTGCACTCCAGCCTGGGCAACAGAGTGAGACTCCGTCTCAGAAAAAAAGATAAGTCTGGGTGCCATGGCTCATACCTGTAATCCCAGCACTCTGGGAGGCCAAGGTGGGCAGATCACCTGAGGTCGGGAGTTCGAGACCAGCCTGACCAAAATGGAGAAACCCTATCTCGTGCCGGGCGCGGTGGCTCAAGCCTGTAATCCCAGCACTTTGGGAGGCCGAGACGGGTGGATCACGAGGTCAGGAGATCGAGACCATCCTGGCTAACACAGTGAAACCCCGTCTCTACTAAAAAATACAAAAAACTAGCCGGGCGAGGTGGCGGGCGTCTGTAATCCCAGCTACTCGGGAGGCTGAGGCAGGAGAATGGCGTGAACCCGGGAGGCGGAGCTTGCAGTGAGCCGAGATCCGGCCACTGCACTCCAGCCTGGGCTTGGCTGTGAGCTTGTGACTCCATCTCAAAAAAAAAAAAAAAAAAAAAAAAAAAAAAAAAAAAGAAACCCTATCTCTACAAAATAGCAAAACTAGCTGTATGCAGGCATTCTTGCCTGTAATCCCAGCTACTCAGGAGGCTGAGGCAGGAGAATTGCTTGAACCTGGGAGGGGGAGGTTGCAGTGAGCCAAGATTGTGCCATTGCACTCCAGTCTAGGCATGGTAGCAGGCACCTGTAGTCCCAGCTACTCAGGAGGCTGAGGCAGGAGAATCGCTTGAACCCGGGAGGCGGAGCTTGCAGTGAGCCGAGATCGCACCACTGCACTCCAGCCTGGGCGACAGAGTGAGACTCCATCTCAAAAAAAAAAAAAAAAAAGAGGGTAAAGATGAAGAACTGATGAACTGATGGAAGTACAGATACAGGAGTAGCAGCCAGAATGCATGGACACTTATTCTTTGATGCTGAGCAAGAACATGAGAATGGGCCGGGCATGGTGGCTCATGTCTGTAATCCCAGCACTTTGGGAGGCCAAGGCAGGAGGACTGCTTGAGCTCAGGAGTTTAAGACCAGCTTCCCTTTCCACCATCTTTCCGCGCCGCCACAATGGTGCGCATGAATGTCCTGGCTGATGCTCTCAAGAGCATCAACAATGCCGAAAAGAGAGGCAAATGCCAGGTGCTTATTAGGCCGTGCTCCAAAGTCATCGTCCGATTTCTCACTGTGATGATGAAGCATGGTTACATTGGCGAATTTGAAATCATTGATGATCACAGAGCTGGGAAAATTGTTGTGAACCTTACAGGCAGGCTAAACAAGTGTGGAATGATCAGTCCCAGATTTGATGTGCAACTCAAAGATCTAGAAAAATGGCAGAATAACCTGCTTCCATCCCGCCAGTTTGGTTTCATTGTACTGACAACCTCAGCTGGCATCATGGACCATGAAGAAGCAAGACGAAAACACACAGGAGGGAAAATCCTGGGATTCTTTTTCTAGGGATGTAATACATACATTTACAAATAAAATGCCTCATGGAAAAAAAAAAAAAAAAAAAAAAAAGACCAGCTTGGGCAACATAGCAAGACCTTGTCTGTACTAAAAGTAAAAAAAAATTGGCTGGGCATGGTGGCATATGCCTATAGTCGCAGCTACTTGGGAGGCTGTGGCAGGAGGATCACTTGAGCCCAGGAGATCAAGGCTGCAGTGAGCCAAGCTTGTGCCACTGCACCCCAAGCCTGGGTGACAGAGTGAGACCTTGTCTCAAAAACAACAACAACAACAACAACAAAAACAACAAAAAAAAGAACATGAGAATGACTTTGACTTCAAATACAACCACTTTATTTTCTGCCATATCATCTTCAGTCAATCAATAATAAATGTTGGTTGGATGAATGAATGAACCAATGAATCAATGAATCAATGAATGCACAGCATTTATTAGGGGCCTACCATGGGTCCAGCACTGGTACAGACCACCACTTCTGCTCCTGGTTTGGCAGCAGAGAAAAAGGAAAAAGTTGTGCTGAAGGAAAGGAGTTCCCTGCTAGCATAAAGTTATGTAGGACGTTATTCCCATATCCCCCAAGGCAACACATATTAGCTGTAAAGTTAAAAGCAAAAATAAGTTAGCTCTTCATCAGTGTGGCTTCTTTCAAGGTGACTATTGCCATGCCAAACAAGTTTCAGTTGTAGAATAAAGACAGGGTTTTGTGGTAGATTAGGAAATTAGATTAAATTTACTCTTTGTTTAGGAACAACTGTTTCACCCACTGTCCCAGAAATGGCCCTTAATTTCTTATTTTTTATCACTGCATCTCTGGGCCACCCTGCTCCTTCCCCTTAAAACCTTGGGGTTTTCTACCCTCTTTCACACACTTACATCATTTTCTCCTTCCAATCTCTCTTTCTCTCTCTGCAGAGCATTATATATCATTTTCTTCTCACTCAGTCTTCTTGACAGGTCAAAGTTTTCATCCTGTCAACAATAAAAAAAATTAGGACTAGGATCACATATTGCAGTCTGGGTACAAGGCGGGAAATTGTAGAGGATCTGGGATTGCAAAGAGGGGAGACTGAGATGGAGGAGAAGGCAAATGGGAGGAAGCAATGGTACTATGGGCAGGGTGCTAAATTAAAGTGACTTAAAAAAAACACTTGAAGGCCTGAGCTGGCATCAAGATGCCAGTTTTTTTTTTTTTTTTTTAACTGAGGGTATAAGTGACCAAGGAGGGAAAAAGCAACCTTGGGGAAAATCTCAAGACTGATTTATCAGAATTAGGGATAAATGAAACCTTGTTTAATCCCACTCAACCATGAAAACTATCTTTGTTTTGAATAAACATCTCACTCAGTGAGGCCTGAAGCACTTAGGTTTGGGTTGATGTGATTCCTTCCTACAGTGTGAGGATAGGTATCTGAGCTCAAGTTACATGAAGGAAGAGGGAACACAGGAGGGCATTTGTCCAAGGATACAAGGAGCTCAGACTGCGGTCTTGAGCATCCCAGTGTGATAGGTTGACCTAACTGGTTTCATGCTTCAGAGTTTCCCATCTTCTACCTGCATACATACACATGCGCATACCTCACAAACACACTTAAGCTAAGCCTACTAGTTGTGGTTTTTGATCCAAGATTTTTTATTTGAATGCTGGTGCCCAAACTGCTGTGCGTGTCTAGCCGACCCTGAGGTAGTAATGCGAGAGGGGGCTACCCGGTGACAGTGCTGACTGCAGGCTCCTTGCTTCCCATCCCCATTGGCTCCTGCTGGCTCTTCTGGTCCTGCTTCACTTCCTCAAAAGGCAGAAATAAGAAAGGGCTCTCTGAGTCTGCACAGAAACCTGCTTGATAGTTACAAAAACCTTCCCTTAGACCTGTGGCTAAGTTGGGGCCTATATTTTCAGGGACCCCCACGCTACTTTCTGGCCATACACTACATCCCTCTTTTTAGTGGAAAGATAGCTTTCTCACCTTAACAAGGGTGTACAATCTTCTGGGCTTGGTCTAAAAACCACTAACCTTCGCACCCCTTGCTTTCCTGGGCCCCCTTATATCTGTCACCTACCAGTGCAGCCGCCCTGAGTTGCCTGATCTGTTTGTGAAGTCGTTGACACTCTTTGTACTTCTCTAAGAAACAGGCTTTCCCGGCCTCTACCTTTGCCTTAAGGCGTTCCACCTCTCGTGCTAACTGCTCCTCCACAGTTAGTGCCGCTTTCTTGTTCCTAGGCTCCTGAAGCATAAGACACACAGTCCTCATATTTAGTGGCCTTTTAGGATGTATGAGGAATTAGGATTGCTATCAGCCAGGTGGGGAGCCCCTAGGTATTGAAAAATATCCCATGAAAACTAAGAAAACTGGCCGGGTGCAGTGGCTCACACCTGTAATCCCAGCACTGTGGGAGGCCAAGGTGGGTGGATTACCAGAGGTCAGGAGTTTGAGACCAGCCTGGCCACCATGGTGAAACCCCATCTCTACTAAAAATACAAAAATTAGCTGGGCATGGTGGCAGCCACCTGTAATCCCAGCTAATCCCTCAGGAGGCTGAGGCAGGAGAATAGCTTGAAACCGGGAGGCAGAGGTTGCAGTGAGCTGAGATCAGGTCAGTGTACTCCAACCTGGGCGACAAAGCAAGACTGTCTAAAAAAAAAAAAAAAAAATAGAAAAAAAAAATATATATGTGTGTGTGTGTGTGTGTGTGTGTGTATATGTGTGTGTGTGTATATATATATAAATGTATATATGTATATAAAAGAAAACCAAGGAAATCCATACCCATCACAAGGTGGCTCAAATCTTTGAATGACTATAGTTTTTTTTTTTTTTTGAGACAGAGTCTCACTCTGTCGCCCAGGCTGGAGTGCAATGGCGCAATCTCAGCTCACTGCAACTTCTGCCTCCTGGGTTCAAGCGATTCTCCTGCCTCAGCCTCCTGAGTAGTTGGGATTACAGACACCCATCACCATGCCTAGCTAATTTTTGTATTTTTAGTAGAGATGGGGTTTCGCCATGTTGGTCAGGCTGCTCTCGAACTCCTGACCTCATGATCCGCCTGCCTCAGCCTCCCAAAGTGCTGGCATTACAGGCGTGAGCCACTGCACCCGGCCGGGACTATAGATTATTTAAAACAGTAATTTCTTTGCTACATCAGAGGTCACAAACTGGAATGTGCCTATAGAGAGCAGGCAAGAAATGTAATCGAATGAAGGAGTTGAATGCAACGAAACAGTGCAGACTGCAGCTAGATGGAGAGCTCATGACCCACCTACAGGGGACAGCAGCTACTTAGCTCTAGCTATTGCTGCTGCACAGGAATGTGGGCTCAGCATTGCTAGGTCCTCTCATTTCTCAAAGGAAGCTGGAAATACAAATTTTTATGGGAAATATTCCTATTTTTAAATGTTGATAACTACTTTATAAAACATATCTGTGTCTGACCTTGACCTATGATCTGCTGATTTGCAAACTTTGTTCTAGTCTTTCCTATATCACGCTAAAGCATACAGTATCTTAGATATAGTAGGTACTCAGTGATCGACTGGATGGTGCATATATGATGTGAATTACAATCCCAATGACTGGATATCCCTCGAACATCAGGATTTCTCATGTCCTTGGATCAACTAAGTAAATGGGGCTTCCAGGCACCTGTCAACACCAGGGGGCCTCTTCTTCAACCATATATTATAGGAAATTATTAGTCAATTAGGCTTTCATTCCTACGTAATTGATAATGATGATAATGCTAATATATTAATTATAACAAGATTTGCTTTGGGTGGTATATTTTCCTGTTATAGAGCCCTTTATAACCATTCGTCTGCCCCCATTGTAACTCTATAAGAAGAGGGTAGGGGTTATTCTGTGTGAGCCCTAGTCCAAGGATCTAGTTAACTACATCTTGTCATGAAGTTTAACTTGCAGTATTCCTTTATCACTTATTACACATTAGAAATGCCTACTTCTATTTGTTTTTATTTTTTTTTTGAGGCGGAGTCTCGCTCTGTGGCCCAGGCTGGAGTGCAGTGGCCGGATCTCAGCTCACTGCAAGCTCCGCCTCCCGGGTTCACGCCATTCTCCTGCTTCAGCCTCCTGCGTAGCTGGGACTACAGGCGCCCGCCACCTCGCCCGGCTAGTTTTTTGTATTTTTTAGTAGAGACGGGGTTTCACCGGATTAGCCAGGATGGTCTCGATCTCCTGACCTTGTGATCCGCCCGTCTCGGCCTCCCAAAGTGCTGGGATTACAGGCTTGAGCCACCACGCCCGGCCCCTAGAAATGCCTACTTCTAAACATTTTGTAAATCTCTGTCCTTTTGGCTAGAAAGCAAAACATCTAGAGGTGAACACTTTCTTACTTATCCTGTCCATCACCTGAAAATAGGCCCATATCCCTTTCTTCTATATCCCTATAGGCTCCCTCCCACATAACCATCCAAAGACAGACGTGCCATTAATTCCTGTTGTTTCTTCATTGCCGTAGTTTCATTCTGCTTCATTTCCTCCACTGTCTGCTCGAGCTTCTTCTGGTCCTTCCTCTGCACAAAAACAAATTTCAGTACCATTGCTGGGAAAACACACACACGCACACATACACCATGGAAGGGCCTGCTAAGCTAATGAGCAAGCAGGATGCAGAGGGAGAGGCAAGTCTTCTCTTGTCAGTTTCTAAAGAAAGCCATGAGCTATCTCATTTCAGACTGTTTCCTCTGAGCCCTTTCCTAGAGCCAGTGATATCCAGGCATATTAAAGAACATTAAAATGTTCTTTATACAAAGAACAATGTATATTTTCTTGCAAACGCCTAAAAGTATTGTTTTCTCCCATGACTCTACCTGTTCAGTTAAACTGAGAAAGAGGTGGCCATTTTCCTTTTTCAGGTGCTCTAACTGCTCTGTCTTATCTTGATCTCCCTGAACAAGCTTCTCCATTTCTTTCTCTTGAGTTGACAACTGGGCCTAAAATAAAAATAGTGAACATAACCAAGATACAAAAGAAGGAAAACAAAACAGGAACAATGCTTTTTAATGTACAATAACAAAGAGATGTGTTTCCCTAGCAACTCCCAACTGCCAAATATCCTGTAGAACTCCTTTACTTTTCAGCTCAACCTTATAGCCTAAGAATCTAAGGCTCAACTGAGTACAATTAGACAAACCACTCTTTAAAGCACCTCTTTAAGGCATAGCTTCCTAAAAATGAGAGCAGTTCTGCTATCTGCTTTATATTCCAGACTTTCGAGTACGATTTTGCTTGAAAAGATTAAAGTTTGATTATTGATATAGATGATTGTCATCTATATTAAGAGCTCATGGTAAATTAACTTAGTAATACACGAACAAATCGCTAAGTTCCTTGTGAATTACAATTTTTTTTTTTTTTTTTTTTTGAGACAGAGTCTTGCTCTGTCGCCCAGGCTGGAGTGCAGTGGTGTGACCTCTGTTCACTTCAACCTCTGCCTCCGGGGTTCAAGTGATTCTTCTGCCTCAGCCTCCTGAGTAGCTGGGATTACAGGTGCACCTGTAAATTAGCACGCTTAGCTAATTTTTTATTTTTAGTAGAGACAGGGTTTTGCCATATTGGCCAGGCTGATCTCAAACTCCTGACCTCAGGTGATCCACCTGCCTTGGCCTCCCAAAGTGCTGGGATTACAGATGTGAGCCACTGCACCTGGCTGTGAATCATGATTTTTTTTTTTTTTTTAAAGTGGGGGGGCATGAGTAGGGTGGAGGCTTACCTGGTTCAAGAATGGAAAATACATAACCTGAAACTTTAGTGTGATACTTTGAAAAGTATGCCATTAGGCACTCACTGCAATGAAATACATCTTTCTAGGCCACCAAATTGGAGCCATGGTAAGGCTAAGAAAATATCCTTTGACAAAGGTATGGCATTACCTACCTGAAGCTGATCCACTCTGATTCCCATCTTCTCATTTTCTGAGGACATCTTCTGGTTTTGTTCTTTCAGTCTGTGGAGGTGGAGATAACTATGTGAAAAATTCACTCACTGCAGGTCAGCTACCCCTGGCCTTAAATGATTTAAGGCTGGCTTGGCCCTAAGCCTGCAGAGTTATTTAAAAATCTACTAGTCTCCACTGCAGTCCTGTTTTGGCTTCCTGACTCCAAAAAACTGCAAGTATTCAATCCCTAAAGTTAATATTTGAAATCAGATCATTTTTCCTGACTATTCTGATACCAATTTTCTAATTCATGATTCAAAGGGCAGGGAGTCACACCTTCAATGTCATAACAGTGTTTTCTCGCAAATTCCAGAAATCTAATCTGACTGTATTTAAGGGTATCGATGGTACAGCAGCTCTTCCCCTCCCAGAATTATGGGACACACTCACTGAAGCAACTCTGTCTCCCAATAGTCCTTCTGTTCTTTCACTTTCAGTTCCAACTTCTTATTGATGCTCTGTAGGGTTTCTAGCTCCTCCTATAGATTGAAACACCATCAGAGGGACAGACTATTTCTATGACTTTTGAATGAGTATCTTAGGCAGGCAACAAATATTTATTGAGCACTTACTATATGTCAGGCATAGCATGACACAGCAGTAAATGAAATACTCAAATAAAAGGAAGATGTTCTTTTTTTTTTTTAAGACAGCGTCTCACTCTATCACCCAGGCTGGAGTGCAGTGGCGTGATCTTGGCTCACTGCAACCTCTGTCGCCTGGGTTCAAGCGATTCTCCTGCCTCAGCCTCCCAAAGCGCTGGGATTTCAGACATGAGCTACTGCACCCGGCCACAAAATGCTCTTTTTATATTAAAAATGCATCACCTTAATTTCTCATTCCACTGGAGCTTATAATTTGTTCATTAAATAAATATTTACTCAGAGCCTATTCCATACTAGACACTGTTCTTGCACTGCAGACACAACAGTGGACAAAATAGACAAAACTGCCCTTTTCCTAGAACAGTGCTGTTCAATAAGTGAGAGCCACATATAATTTTAAAATCTTAGTAGGCACATTTTTAAAAAGGTAAAAAGAAACAGATTAATTTTAATAACAGTGTGTGTATATATATATATATTTATTTAAAAATTTATTTTATTTTATCTTACTTTATTTTATTTTATTTATTTTATTGTTTTGAGATAAAGTCTTGCTCTGTTGCCCAGGCTGCAGTGCAGTGGTGTGATCTTGGCTCACTGCAACCTCTGCCTCCCAGGTTCAAGCAATTATCTTGCCTCAGCCTCCTGAGTAGCTGGGATTACAGGCGCATGCCACCATGCCTGGCTAATTTTTTCTTGAGACGGAGTCTTGCTCTGTCACCCAGGCCAGAGTGCAGGGGTGTGATCTTGGCTCACTGCAACTTCTGCCTCCCAGGTTTGAGCAGTTCTCCTGCCTCAGCCTCCTGAGTAGCTTGGATTACAGGCACCTACCAGCATGCTTGGCTAATTTTTGTATTTTTAGTAGAGACAGGGTTTCACCATCTTGGCCAGGCTGGTCTCAAACTCCTGACCTTGTGATCCACCTGACTCAGCCTCCCAAAGTGCTGGAATTACAGGTGTGAGCCACTGCACCTAGCCAAATGATAGTATATTTAACCCAATGTAGCTAAAATACCATTTCAACATATAAACAATTAAAAGGAGATATTCAGCTGGGGAAGGTGGCTCATGCCTATAATCCCAGCACTTTGGGAAACCGAGGTGGGTGGATCACCTGAGGCCAGAAGTTTGAGACCAGCCTGGCCAACATGGTAAAACTCTGTCTCTACAAAAATATAAAAATTGGCTGGGTGTGGTGGCGATTACCTGTAATCCCAGCTACTCGGGAGGCTGAGGCAGGAGAATCTCTTGAACCTGGGAGGCGGGGGTTGCAGTGAGCCAAGATCGCACCCTTGCACTGCAGCTTGGGTGACAGAGTGAGACTCCATTTCAGACAAACAAACAAAACTAATGCCTGTTCAAAGATACTGGTATAAGAGGGTGAGATCACAGGCAAAACAGAATATGGTGCTGGATAAGAGGCACCATCCAATTCTGATCTCCATGGTCCAAGGTCACCTATAACCAGCAGCCATACCTGCTTCTTTTGGAGCTCAGCCTGCATGTCTGAATTCTGCTTCTGGAGGCTGACACAGCTATCCTTCAGCTCCTGGTTTTCTTTGCAAAGCTCCTTGTTGTGCCGCTCAATCTCTTCTACCTCTCCCTACAAAAGAACATTCCATAAACTATATTCCAAGTCCCTCTAGCAGAAAATTCCCATAGGTTAGGATGGTGAGGGACTGGCTGGTTGCCATTCACTGCAGTGACATCTATGTACCCCAAATGGGGGCTGCTCCTTAATACCTAGGTAAGGGTATAACAGAGGTATGTCTTTATAACTGCAACAATACAAAAAAAAAAAGCCATTAAAAGTTAAAAGGAAAATTGACACAAGAATGTAGCTTCTTCTTGCAGACCATATTGCTTGTCTCTCCCAATGGACTTAGCTCCTTGAGGCCAAGGACAGTGTTTCAACTGATTCTTCATTGTGTTCCCAGTGCCTACAGTAGTGCTGGATGAAGAGTAGGTGTCCTGTTAAATGATGAAGTAAGAAAATGAATCTAATACTCATGTATGACAGATAGGCTGTAGGCCAGAACTGAAAGAGATAAAAATATTTGGTGCTTCTCTCCTCAAAGGAGCTTTTACATTTACCATGGTGATAAGATGTGTAGATGACAAAAATTAAACAACTGGAAAAGTTAAAAGAATAACTGAATGCCAGCTGAGTTAAAGAAGTTTTAGAAAAGGAAGAAATCACTTATTGTTATGATTCTTGTTAACATTCCTAAGTCATTCCTTAGTGAGTCCGCATGAGTACTATATGCATTTTTTCCAACGATACCGTTAGATATTCAATAAAGCCTTATTAACTCAAATTCCACCCTATCCTACATTGCTACTCATAACGGCAGTAAGGGATTGAGGTGAGAAGTTTTATAAACCTGAGTGGTAACAACCAGGATGTCTTCCTCATTTTCTGGACGGAACTGGAAAGGAATACTTGCTCCCCGGACCACGCCATCCTGATCCACATAGCAGAACTGGTAATACTCATCATCCTTGGGCAGGTAGTAAGCTGAAAACACAACATAAGTTTTAATCCAAAATAAGATCTATTCAGAAAAGTAAAATTCTGGAAGTCTTTTCATCTGCCCCAGAAAGCTCAAGCTGAAGGGAATTAATTAGTCTTGGCTACTGTCTTCAACACCTTTGATCCAGTATTTTTCTCACCTTTGAATTGGACTTCCTGCTGTTTAGCTGATTTGTTGTTTAGGTCAACGGGCAAAGTAACCCACATGAAGGTGTAATACTCACGGACTGTCTTCCATCCCACCTGCAATGACAAGAAGTTCTTATTTAGTACCTGAAAGGGGCGTGGGGAAAATCCTAATTGGGCTACATCTTCTTAAAATCACTTTTTATTTGTATATATTGAAAATATAGGCCGGGTGTGGCGGCACTTTGGGAGGCCAAGGCGGGTGGATTGCCTGAGCTCAATAGTTCAAGACTAGCCTGGGCAACATGGTGAAACCCCGTCTCCACTAAAATACAAAAAATAAGGCAGGCGTGGTGGTGTGCGCCTGTAATCCCAGCTACTCAGGAGGTTGAGGCAGGAGAATTGCTTGAACCCAGGAGGTGGAGGTTGCAGTGAGCCGAGATTGCACCACTGCACTCCAGCCCGGGTAACAGAGTGAGACTCCGTTTCCAAAAAAAGAAAAAATAAAATATAATAGAATGAGTTCATTATGACAAGATTCTCACACCAGGGCTCAAATCTTTTTTAATTTTTTATTTTATTTTTCACTTATGACAACTACATATGGGAAAACGTCTGATATAACCAAAAATTGGGGTGCACATACACAGCTCAAAATACAAGTCTTGGAAAGATTTGAAAACTAGCTCCTCACCACCCAGGAGAAAAGCTCCAAAAATTCTATCTACAAGTCAGAGATAGAGCTGAGACTGATTTAAGGGGAAAGTTCTGGGAATAGTAACCCTGATCCTCTTACAATGGTGTTCTTTGGGCTTCTAAATCAGAAATCACTTCTGACCTGCCCTCTCTATTGGTGTGTCCTCTAGTATGTCCAACTAAGCCCTGTCATATATCAACCTACTGCATTAAAAAAACCTCCATTCTTCTTTATAATGTCTGTTTTGGGGGCAGAGGGAGAACAGGGTTCTTAGATTATGAGGCACCAGATAAGAGATTCCAGGTCTATACAATTTTTTTTCTTTACTGTTTTTCTTCATGCATGCTTAATGATGGTTTTTTGGCAATAAAGATATTAACAACAATCTGGTAGTCATAAAGGCCTCTTCTAGGTATTGAATACGATAAATCATAAGACATAAGGATGCAGCAAAACATGCCTCAGAGCAGAAAGCTGGCTAAGTGGAAAATATTCTCACAAATGTGAAGGGGGTAAAAGATTGCTCAAATCTTATCTAGAAAATAAAAGCACACCAGAGAATAGAAAGCCAGCTATTGTGTCTTCAAGGGGACAACACTCAGCAAATGAGAAGCAAAATTACATTTATTGCCATATTTTGACCCTGCCTGAGCTCAGTAAGAAGAGAACTAAAAATAAATCCCATTTTTATATATTAAGGAATCAAAGCAGGGTGGAAAAGGCTATACCAAAAACTCATCAGAACATCCTAGGGCATGTTTTAGAGTCTCATTAATACACACCCCACTGCTGTAAGCATCTCAGAGCCACTGCAGCCTGTGGTGGTACAGGAAGCAGGAATTTTATGGAGTCCTCATTCACATCCTGGAGCTTCTTAATGCACTGTGACCGAAATATCATTGGGAAGACCTAAGAATTATTGCTGCCTTGGAACAAGGAAACAAATTCTAGCCACCTGCAATGTCTGTCCTTGGCTCCTCCATTTGAGTAGTCCTTGTTCCAGTTTGTCTTGGAAACATTTAAATGCCCAAGTCAAGGAGAGTATGAAGCATAGGATTATACACTGAGGGAAGGAAAGCAGACTGCTTCCTGCTTTAGGCCCCATCATCAGTGGTGACTTTCACTATAGAGAAGATGTAATGTATTTGTATGTATTAAAAACATTTACTGGCCGGGCGCAGGGGTGCATGCCTGTAATCCCAGCTACTCAGTGGCTGAGGCATGAGAATCACTGGAACCCAGGAGGTAGAGGCTGCAGTGAGCCCAGATTGCACCTCTGTACTCCAGCCTGGGTGAAGAGAACGAGACTGTCTTAAATAAATTTTAAAAAATACATAAAAAATAAAAAGATTTACTGAGTACCTACCTGGTGCCAGATACTACCAGTGTCTGGGGTGATGAGGAGTTGAATAGTCCAATTAAGACTACACTGAAAGAACACTGGGGAGAGCGTTTGAGGTGAGATGTGAAGGACGAAACTTTACAGTCAACTCTTCGTTCTCTAATTTACTATCTGTTGCTCAAAGGAATTCAGCAGAGTAGAGGAGAAAAAGCAGAGGTTTGGGAGCCAAACCTGCTTCACGGCTTATTCACTGTGAGGCCTTGGGAAAGTCACCATCTCTCAAAGATATTCATTTTACTTACTTACGCCCAAGAGATACTACTACCCACCTCAGGGGGCTACTGCACTGTGAGAATTTTTCTTTTTTTATATTTTAGATGGAGTCTTGCTCTGTTGCCCAGGCTGGAGTGCAATGGCATGATCTTGGCTCACCACAACCTCCACCTCCCGGGTTCAAGTGATTCTCCTGCCTCAGCCTCCCAAGTAGCTGGGATTACAGGCATGTGCCACCATGCCTGGCTAATTTTGTATTTTTAGTAGAGACAGGGTTTCTCCATGTTGGTCTGATTGGTCTTGAACTCCCTAGCTCAGGTGATCGACCCGCCTCGGCTTCCTAAAGTGCTGGGATTACAGGAATGAGTCACTGCACCCGGCCCACTGTGAGGATTTAATTAGGCAACACACACACACACACACACACACACACACACAGAGGATTTAATTAGGCAATACACACACATACACAGTGAGGATTTAATTAGGCAATACATACACACACACACACACACACAGAGTGAGGATTTAATTAGGCAATACACACACACACACATATCCTCAACAAAGGCCTAGCAAAGCATGTCCTCAGGGTAGGCATTCAAGTCAATACCTTTATGGACAATGGACATTAGAAGCCCTTCTTTAGCTTAACAATTATTTATTTATTGGTGTATGGTAATACCTCTGAAATGTATGAAGTATTCCAAATATAGACACATTTAAAATAAATTTTTTTTTGAGATGGAGTCTCACTCTGTTGCCCAGGCTGGAGTGCAGTGGCACAATCTTGGCTCACTGCAACTTCTGCCTCTTGGGTTCAAGCAATTCTCTTGCCTCAGCCTCCTGAGTAGCTGGGACTACAGGTGGGTGCCACCACACCTGACTCATTTTTGTATTTTTAGTAGAGATGGGGTTTTACCATGTTGGCCAGGCTGGTCTTGAACTCCTGACCTCAAGTGATCCGTCCGCCTTGGCCTCCCTCCTGGGACTACAGGAGTGAGCCACCGCACCTGGTCAAAATATATATATATATATATTTTTTTGAGACGGAGTCTCGCTCTGTAGCCCAGGCTAGAGTGCAGTGGCCGGATCTCAGCTCACTGCAAGCTCCGCCTCCCGGGTTCACGCCATTCTCCGGCCTCAGCCTCCCGAGTAGCTGGGACTACAGGTGCCCGCCACCACGCCCGGCTAGTTTTTTGTATTTCTTAGTAGAGACGGGGTTTCACCGTGTTAGCCAGGATGGTCTCGATCTCCTGACCTCGTGATCCACCCGTCTCGGCCTCCCAAAGTGCTGGGATTACAGGCTTGAGCCACCGCGCCCGGCCTGGTCAAAATATTTTTAAACATTTGTTTTTAAAAAGCCCAAGATTGGCCAGGCGTGGTAGCTCATGCCTGTAATCCCAGCACTTTGGGAGGCTGAGGTGGGTGGATCGCATGAGGTCAGGAGTTCGAGACCAGCCTGGCCAACGTGGTGAAACCCCATCTCTACTAAAAATACAAAAATTAGCCAGGCATGGTGGTGGGGCCCTGTAATCCCAGCTACCCAGGAGGCTGAGGCAGCAGAATTGCTTGAACCGGGGAGGCGGAGTGCCTGTAATCTCAGCTACTTAGGAGGCTGAGGCAGGAGAATTGCTTGAACCTGAGAGGCGGAGGTTGCGGTAAGCCGTGATCACGCCATTGCACTCCAGCCTGGGCAACAGAACGAAACTCTGTCTCTAAATAAATAAATAAAATAAAATAAAATAAAATAAAATCCAATTACTTAGTCACACTAACCACATTTCTTTTTTTTTTTTTTTGAGACGGAGTCTCGCTGTGTCGCCCAGGCTGGGGTGCAGTGGCGCGATCTCGGCTCACTGCAAGCTCCGCCTCCCGGGTTCACGCCATTCTCCTGCCTCAGCCTCCGAGTAGCTGGGACTACAGGCGCCCGCCACCACGCCCGGCTAGTTTTTTGTATTTTTAGTAGAGACGGGGTTTCACCATGTTAGCCAGGGATGGTCTCGATCTCCTGACCTCGTGATCCACCCGCCTCGGCCTCCCAAAGTGCTGGGATTACAGGCTTGAGCCACCGCGCCCGGCCACTAACCACCTTTCAAGTGCTTAACAGCCACACGTGGCTAGTAGCAGCAGTACTAGACAGTGAAGCTATAGCTCCATTGTGGAAAACTCTTACCAGGCAATGTGACCTATATGCTTTGCTACATATGAGGAAGAAGAAAAGCAACTACCATCTTCTTTCTAAGACAGAAAACACTCTGGTGTGTTGGCACACCTTTTAGTCTGATGACTCAATACTCTGCAGTCTCAAGAGCTGTCACGACACTTGCCAGTGTCCTGCTGTTGGCCACTATCCCTATCTCCAAACACCAGTCTTGCTACCTCCAGCTTAAATTGCTCATCAATAAGTTTGATGTTCCAAACAATAAAGGCAAAGGAATTCAATGAAGGATATAAATAAGCAACAGCTCCTTCTGAGTGCAGTTGAGAACGGTGTCTGATTTCAGGATGAACAGCACTGGCAAATAGGCACATGACATACTGAGGTGTCAAACCAAAGGTCACTGACATTGGGAGTTGGCAGTATACATTACTTAAAATTTGACCTTTATTTCCTGTCTCTGGAAATAGGAAGATTTGTCATTATGGTGTATGTGAGATGTATGAGAGAGAAAGACACGGATGGGAGAGCGAAGGGGACATAGAGAGTAAGCTAATTAAAACTTAAAAATACCATTCTGTACTTGAACTGATGGGGTGATCAGACACTGGAAGAGGTCACTAAGGGAGCTCATAACCTTAGAAATCATCATAAAGTAGTCAGACGCACTTATTCAGGAATAAACTTTTTGAACACAGAATGCCAATATCCTCAATATCCTTTCCAGATTTATGGTATTTGTATCAAAACAAACTAAACACCATACCAAGTAAGGAGGTAATGTTTACTCTCAGAAGTGACATATGAGGTCAACCATCTCAGTCAAGTCATACATAAATATTTCAAAATAGGATCATTTAAAAAGCATTTAATTTGGGAGGCTAAGGCGGGCAGATCACAAGGTCAGGAGTTCGAGACCAGCCTGGCCAACATGGTGAAACCTGGTTTCTACTAAAAATACAAAAATTAGCAGGGTGTGGTGGCATTCGCCTATAATCCCAGCTACTCTGGAGGCTGAGGCAGGAGAATAGCTTGAACCCGGGAGGTTGGGTTGCACTGAGCCGAGACTGCGCCACTGTACTTCAGCCGGGCAGTAAGTGAGACTCCGTCTAAAAAAAAAAAAAAAAAAAAAAAGAAATCAGTTAGGCATTGTTCTGCACACCTGCAGTCCCAGCTACTGAGAAGGCTGAGGTGGGAGGATCACTGAGCCTGGGAGGTTGGGGCTGCAGTGAACTACACTCCAGCCTGAGAGACAGAGCAAGACCCTATCTCAACAACAACAAGAAAGCATTTACATTTGGTGTTTGACAGCATAATAAGGATAGGCGTGGTGGCTCACACCTGTAATCCCAGCGCTTTGGGAGGCTGAGGCAGGCAGATCACCTGAGGTCAGGAGTTTGAGACCAGCCTGGCTAACATGCTGAAATTCCATCTCCACTAAAAATACAAAAATTAACCAGATGTGGTGGCAGGTGCCTGTAATCTCAGCTACTCGGGATGCTGAGGCAGGAGAACTGCTTCAACCCGGGAGGTGGAGGTTGCAGTGAGCTGAGATCACGCCATTGCACTCCAGCCTAAGTGACAGAGCAAGACTCTATTTCAAAAAAAAAAAAAAAAACAAAAAACAAAATTTGAGGATTACATGATTTGCCATCTTATTTTAGCTTGACACTGAAATGAAAACTTGAGTCCCACAGCACACGAGTATGTGAAGAGAGAAGTGCTGTGGAGCTTGACTAGAATTTAAAAATTGCCCACACATATTATACAAAATGCTTATAATACAAAGAGAGTCACACAGTCAGGTAACTAAGAATCACCTCTAGTTTCTGATCACTTGGTACTAAATTAATCACTTACTCTAAAGATGCCAATCCAATCCTTTTGACGAGGGATGAAATTCTGGGTGAAGGTATAACGACATGTGACGTCCCCTCCAGGGATGTAGAACTTCTCCACACTGTTAAAGATGACCTGAGAGAAATGACAGTGATCCAGCAAGACGGCTGATGTGGGGGGATCTTCAATGGTCTTCTCCATGGTAGGGATCCTGTTATGAAATGTGGAATAGAGTAAGGCTCAGAAAGCATTGTCTGAAATGTTGGCGATTTCTGGGCTTTCATCCAGAGAACATTCTGTGCAAAGCAAGCCAGGAAAAGCAAAATCCTGACAAATACTGAGATTACACAACTTGCTTTCTGTTTCACTTTGAGCCATCTCAGTCACAACTTCCTATGCTACGAGAATTTTCTGACAATATCTTTAACTTCTTCACCACAGGCACCACAACTCTCACATGAACAGAGGCTTATAGCTGCTTTGGTTCCCCTTTCTCTAACTGACTTAAATAAACAAGGCAGCATAGATAAAATAGCCTGAGCTGGGAACTGTGAAACTTAAATTCTAGATTTTTCATCCCAACAAGCCCTATGACTTTAGGAAAGTCCATCTCTCTGGATTTCATCTTCTATATTCAATCCCATTTATCCTATAATTATTAGCACCTTCCATATGTAAGATCCTCTGCTAGGACCTGGGGATGGGAATGAGAAGAAAGGAATGAGAGAAAATTATCTGACATGCAGTAGTGACAAGCACGGGTTCTAAATTAGAATGGTGGCGTTCAAATTCCAGTTTCACCACCTATTAAATTTGTGGCATTGGGCAATTTATTTAATCTGCTGGGCTCTGTGCTTGTTTCCTCATCTGTAAAATGGGGCTAAAAATAACATCTATCCCATTTAGTTTTTTGTGAGGCATAAGTGAAATAATGTAAAATGTCCAGCCCTTAAATCAGTGTCTGCCATTGTAGGCACTTCCCACCAAGTATATGCATGTTGAATGACAAAGTACTTAGCACAGAGTCTGCATAAAGGGTTTAAGAGACGTCAGTTATAGTTAGTTATATAGTTATTACTGTTGTAGTTGTGGGTTTTTTTTCCTGGTACAACCTTAAAAGGGGTCTCAATCCAATTGAGAGAATAGATGAGTATACAAATGACTGCCAAATGAATCGAATAAGAAGTGCAAAATGCTCTGGGGTTCAAAAGAGGGAGAGATGCAACTGCTTAGGAAAATAAAGAAAACTTCAGGGAATGAGAAGAATCTTAGATTAGCCGTCCAAGAGGATTAGGATTTTGACAAGTGGGTTTTTGAGTGAGGGCATTCTAGGTGAAGGAAACAGCATGAGTAACAACAAAGAAACAGAAAAATACAACCCACATTTGGAAGACAGCAAACAAGTTTGGATCCCTAGCTATACATGGGGATAATACCCTGTGTTTCACCTTTCTAGGTTACAGTACCCATAAAATGTGATCAAGAATAGGAAAGTTGTGGCTGGGCGCAGTGGCTCACACCTGTAATCCCAGCACTTGGGGAGGCAGAGGCAGGTGGATCTTTTGAGTCCAGGAGTTCATGACCACCCTGGGCAACATGGCAAAACCCCATCTCTACAAAAAACTACAAAAATTAACTGGGCGTGGTGGTGCACACCTATAGTCCCAGCTACTTGGGAGGCTGAAATGGGAGAATTGTTTGAGCCTGGGAGGACAAGGCTGCAGCGAGCCAAGATTGTGCCACTGCATTCCAGCCTGGGCAAGGGAGCAAGCCCCTGCCTCAAAACAATAACAACAACAACAACAAAATAGGAAATTAGGGTGGTGCATGCCTGTAGTCCTAGCTGTTCAGGAGGCTGAGGTGAGAGGACTGCTTGAGCCCAGGAGTTAAAGTCCAGCCTGGACAATATAGTGGGACTGTCTCTATTTAAAAAAAAAAAAAAAAAAGGCCACGCGTGGTGGCTCACACCTGTCCCAGCACTGTGGGAGGCCGAGGCAGGTGGATCACTTGAGGTTAGGAGTTCGAGACCAGCTTGACCAAGACGGAGAAACCCCGTCTCTACTAAAAATACAAAATTAGCCAGGCATGGTCGCACATGCCTGCAATCCCAGCTACCTGGGAGGCTGAGGCAGGAGAATTGCTTGAACCTGGGAGCGGAGGTTTTGGTGAGCCAAAATTGCGTCACTGCACTCCAGCCTGGGCAAGAAGAGTGAAACTCTGTCTCACACACACACACACAAAAAAAAAAGAAAGAAAAAAGAAGAAGAAAAAAAGGCCAGGCACGGTGGTTCACACCTGTAATCTCAACACTTTGGGAGGCTGAGGTGGGTGGATCACCTGAGGTCAGGAGTTTGAGACCAATCTGGCCAACATGGTGAAACCCCGTCTCTACTAAAAATACGAAAATTACTCCGGTGTGATGGCAGGCGCCTGTAATCCCAGTTCCTTGGGAGGCTGAGGCAGGAGAATCGCTTGAACCCAGGAGGCAGAGGGTGCAGTGGGCCAAATAATGCCACTGCCCTCCAGCCTGGGGGACAAAGTGAGACTCTGCCAACAACAACAACAACAAACAAACAAAAAAAAAAGAGAGAGAAACCATTTTAGAGGCAAAAAGAGTACATAAAATAAACAAAGTGGGCCAGGCGCGGTGGCTTACGCCTATAATCCAAGCACTTTGGGAGGCCGAGGCGGGTGAATCATGAGGTCAGGAGATTGAGACCATCCTGGCTAATACGGTGAAACCCCATCTCTACTAAAAACACAAAATATTAGCTGGGTGTGATTGCAGGTGCCTGTAGTCCCAGCTACTCAGGAGGCTGAGGCAGGAGAATGGCATGAACCCTGGAGGCAGAGCTTGCAGTGAGCCGAGATTGTGCCACTGCGCTCCAGCCTGGGCCACAGAGCGAGACTCCGTCTCAAAAAAAAAGAAAAGAAACAAAGTGTTTTTAATTGTTGACACCTAATACTTCCTGCCCCTTAAACAAATCACATGCACTGTTTTCTAAATGACTAGCTGGTCTAACATTTAATGAGTCCATAATTCTCAATTTAGGGTTTTACTAGGACATGAAAAAAATATTTCAGCTGTACACAGAAGATGAAGAAAGGGCTATACACATGCAAATACTATATAATATCTTATAAATTCAGCTATTCGTATATGCTGGAAGATTTTGTACACATACAGGCATACATGTAATTTTTTTTTCTTTCTTTTTTTTTTCTTCTTTGAGACGGAGTCTCTCTCTGTCCCCCAGGCTGCAGTGCAGCGGTGCAATCTCGGCTCACTGCAGCCTCCACCTCCCGGATTCACGCCATTCTGCCTCAGACTCCCGAGTACCTGGGACTACAGGCGCCCGCCACCACGCCCGGCTAATTTTTTGAATTTTTTAGTAGAGACGGGGTTTCATCGTGTTAGCCAGGTTAGTCTTGATCTCCTGACCTCATGATGAGCCTGCCTCGGCCTCCCAAAGTGCTGGGATTACAGGCATGAGCCACCACACCCAGCTGGCACATATATAATTTTTAAAAATAAATAAGTACGGGCTGGGCGCGGTGGCTCACGCCTGTAATCCCAGCACTTTGGGAGGCCGAGGCGGGCGGATCACGAGGTCAGCAGATCGAGACCATCCTGGCTAACACGGTGAAACCCTGTCTCTACTAAAAATACAAAAAATTGGCCGGGCGTGGTGGCGGGCGCCTGTAGTCCCAGCTACTCAAGAGGCTGAGGCAGGAGAATGGCGTGAATCCGGGAGGCGGAGCTTGCAGTGAGCCTGGCCGAGATGGCGCCACTGCACTCCAGTATGGGAGATACAGCAGACTCCGTCTCAAAAAAAATAAAAATAGAAATAAATAAATAAATAAGTATGATAACCAAAAAACAAGACCTCCCCAAACAACCATAATACTTCTTCTAGCCCCATCCTATCTATTTACTGGTTTTACTTTGAAGTCTAAGCAACCAGGCCTGCTCTTTCAACTCCCCAGTAGTCAGTTTTTTCATAAAGAAGGCAATGGGACTTTGGAGCACTAAAGTGTCTGTTCTTGAAATTGAGTTAAGGAACTAAAAAAATGCATTGACTTTCTGGTTTGTGACACAGTTTAGCCACATCCTCAACCTCAAACCTCAAAAGAGTTTTTCTTTCCATTTTTTTTTTTTTTTTTAGATGGAGTTTCGCTCTGTTGCCCAGGCTGGGGTGCAGTGGCACTATCTCAGCTCACTGCAACCTCCGCCTCTGGGGTTCAAGCAATTCTCCTGCTTCAGCCTCCTGAGTAGGTGGGACTACAGGTGCAAGCCACCATGCCCGGCTAATTTTTTGTATTTTTAGTACAGAGGGCGTTTCACCATGTTGGCCAGGCTGGTCTTGAACTCCTGACCTCAGGTGATCCACCCACTTCAGCCTCCCAAAGTGCTGGGGTTACAGGCGTGAGCCACCACGCCTGGCTCAAAAGAGTTTTTCAAAGATGGGGGAGAGGTCACATTCCAATCTAGGTCAAGACTTTTCCCTATAATAAACTGTTACCTGTGTACAATGAGGGTTTCTCTTGGATGCTATGGGAGAGTGGGCAGGGAGGTTTCTCAGCTTGCAGATCCTTTATTTCCAAGTGATCTACTGTCATATGGAGGCCAGCATATCCCCTCTGTCCTAAGCCTGGAGAACCAATTTATCTGTGCATGTAAAATTACTTAACCTGTCCTTTGCGGATCATGAAGAACACTCAGATAAGAGTGCTGGGTGCGGTAGCTCATGCTTGTAATCCCAGCACTTTGAGAGGCCAAGGCAGGCAGATCACCTGAGGTCAGGAGTTCAAGACCTGGCTGGCTAACATGTTGAAACCCCGTTTCTACTAAAAATACAAAAAATTAGCTGGGAGTGGTGGCACGCATCTGTAATCCCAGCTACTTGGAAGGCTGAGGCAGAATAGCTTGAACCTGGGAGGCGGAGGTTGCAGTGAGCTGAGATCTCACCATTGCACTCCAGCTTGGGCAACAAGAGCAAAACTCTGTCTCAAAAAAAAAAAAAAAAAAAAAAGAGTGACTTCAGGACCTGCCCCTCAATGAACCCAAGTACCTTACTCCCATTTCTTTTCCTTCACAACACTATCACCATTGTATACATAACACAATGCCTAAGGTGTAGTAATCACCGATTAAGTATTTGTTGGATAAATGAACTAACAAGATATGCACATCATTCATCAAAAATAAAAAAGGAAGGGCTTTGTAGGTAAACAATGGTAAGGGTGACTCTGGGGCTAAGAGTGCGTGTGTTTTATTTTTTTAAGCCCTCTTAATTTGTTGGTTACCTTGGAAAAACTGCTGTTTCTCAGCTTTCTCTCTAAAATAGGGTGAGGAGATGATAATCTTCAAGTGCTAAATCACTTCTTGGTATGGCTGGTTCAGCTGGCATGGTTGGTTCAAGTGGCATGGTGCCAAAAAAAACCCAAAAGGCATAGATTTGATTTCCTTAAGAACCCATCAAATTCACACTCCATTACCTACCTTATACACACTCAAACTGACAAGCTGTTGTGAAAATAGATGCTATTCTGAAAGGCAAGACCAGCTAAGGGCATGGGATGGCTTGGTACAGTCTCTCTTTCATTACTAGAAAAACAACCAATCCAGCCATGTGCGGTGGTTCACACCTGTAATCCCAGGACTTTGGGAGGCCGAGGCGGCTGGATTACTTGAGGTAAGGAGTTTGAGGCCAGTCTGGCCAACGTGGTGAAACCCTGTCTCTACTAAAAACACAAAAAAACTAGCCGGATGTGGTGGTAGGTGCCTGTAATCCAAGCTACTCAGGAGGCTGAGGCAAGAGAATCACTTGAACCCAGGAGGTGGAGGTTGCAGTGGGCCAAGATTACGCCATTGCACTCCAGCCTGGGCGACAAGAGCAAAAAACTTCATCTCAAAAAAAAAAAAAAAAGAAAAGAAAAACAACCAATCTAAGTTAGCTCATAAGCAGAACGCTTAAGAAAGGACAGCACATATATAGACAACACGAAAGAGCTCATGTTCTGAGGCTTGAGTATATAGTCAAAGGAAATTCTAGCTCTTTTCATTCACCTGAAAACCTAATAATGTGTCTGGAAAAGTCAACAGCTTTGGTTCCTTGCTTATCAAAAATGCAAAAGACCCCACAGAGTTTCCCATTTCAGAAATCTCATCACCTTCCCAGAAGGGATTCAGAGGGCATCCAATGGCACTTGGGGTATTGAGAACTCAATCATTCTTGAAATAAGGTTAAAATTCTCCTCTGCCAAGACTGGGGAAGGGTTTGAGGAGGCAAGTAGATGAAAACAGCAGTGGCTTCTCTTTTCTCCTTTTTACCAAGCTGTGGACACAAAGGGCCATGAGTAAACTAGAACATAACCATGCCAACCCGAACATGGTCAGTGAGGAAGCACTCCAGTTTTTCCTGGAGGGAGGGCACCTACTGAGTTTTGAGGTCAGTAATCTTTAGTCTTCCCTTCCTCCCAGTGATAAAATTCCTGGGAGAAATGGGTTCCAACAATGGCTTGGGAAATTACCTTTCTGACAGAGTAGTCTAGAAATGAGTATTTGGGGACAGGGGAGGGAAGATATGTAAAAAGAATTATTATTTCTTTTGGTGGGGGGGGCAGGGTCTCACTCTGTCACCCAGGCTGGAGTACAGTGGCACAGCCATGGCTCACTGCAGCCTCAGCCTCCCAGGCTCAAGTGATCCTCCACCTCAGCCTCCCAAGTAGCTGGAACTATAGGTATGTGCCACCATGCCCAGCTAATTTTTGTATTTTTGTAGAGATGGGGTCTCCCTATGTGCCCAGGCTGGTTTTGAATTCCTGGACTCAAGCAATCCTCCCGCACTGGCCTCCCAAAGTGCTGCGATTACAGGCGTGAGTCACTACACCTGGCCATGAAAATTGAAATGACTTAAGCATCAACTTCCCCTCCTTTAACCACCTTTCCCACTATAGAACCTGTCTACCATTCATTTCTAATTTGGCAGCAATTCATAGAGTTAAAGAAAAGAGAAGAAATATAAGAAGAGCAAAAGTTAAATTTAGAAGCCCAGAGAACTACTGAGTTATGAAAAATTAGTGGGATGAACTAGGTCCCCTAGAAATTATAAAGTGGTATTCTACCTAATTCCTTACTCCTACCCTCAAATCAAAGGAGTAGTTCACATAAGGAGTGAACAGAGAAAACAAATAGGGATTTTCAAAAACAAAACTATCAAGCATGGGGAAAATAATGCACAGATTCCACAAAGTGTCAGAGGCAACTTTATTTGGCCTCTGACATAGTCTTTACCTTTTTTCAGCTCAGTTTCCAAAAGGATTAGGGCCCCCAGAGGAGCAGGCAATAATGGGAAAGTATTTTTAAATGAGTCCCCTGAACTGTCTCCTAGCTTCCAAGAAAACCTGACACATTTTCATCTAATGAGCTTTTCAGGCCTAATATACTACTCCCAGGGCTGTTCCATGAGGACATAGATCCTCTTATGTCTTCCTGAAGAAAAGGAACAGCAGCCTGTTCTACTTCTGCTCTTGCTGTTTTTTTTTTTTTTGTTTTTTTTTTTTTTGACACAGGGTCTTGCTTTGTCATCCAGGCTGGAGTACAATGGCATGAATGCGGCTCACTGCAGACTTGACATCCCTGGCTCAAGCGATCCTCTCACCTCAGTTGGAGTAGCTGGGACCCTAGGCACATGCCTGGCTAATTTTTGTATTTTTGTAGAGACAGGGTTTCACCATGTTGCCCAGGCTGGTCTTGAACTCCTGGACTCAGGCGATCCATCTGCCTCGGCCTCCCAAAGTGCTGGGATTACAGGCGTAAGCCACCATGCCCAGCCTACTTCTGCTCTTTCTAACTGCATCTGCAAACTACACTGATAGGCTTCTTAGCAGAAAATTTTTTAAATGGCCAACATTTTTACATTAGCCTTTTATACCAGTGGGCGTATGTTTCAAGAGAAATGAAGACTACAGATTACTTCACAGAAGGAAATCAAATGCTTCTACAACCAAGAAAGAAATGCAAATCAATTCTTCATTTGAGAACAGTAAAAATGAAGATAAAAGTCAAACCCAATTTAATCGGATTCCTTTATCTTTCTGCTTACTTTTTTTTTTTTTTTTTTTGACACAGAGTCTCTCTCTGTTGCCCAGGCTGGAGTGCAGTAGTGTGATCTCGGCTAACCATAACCTCTGCCTCTCGGGTTCAAGTGATTCTCCTGCCTCAGCCTCCCAGGACTACAAGCATGTGCCACCATGTCTGACTAATTTTTGTATTTTTAGTAGAGACTGGGTTTCACTATGTTGGCCAGGTTGGTCTCGAACTCCTGACCTCATGATCTGCCCACGTTGGCCTCCCAAAGTGCTGGGATTACAGGTGTGAGCCAGTGTGCCTGGCCTTCTGATTACTTTTCTTTCTAAACAATTAGCAATTAGCAAAAATGGATGAATTGATTTGAATCCCATTTCTCCCGGGCCCTGGCAGAGATGCTTACACATAACCAGCCTTAAAGAATACCGGCAGTGGATACTATGGGTATGTGTAGATGGCCCTGAAACAGGTAGCAAAAGCAAAGACACAATCACTGGTCTTCAAATTATCGAGCCATTTGCTCCAGCCCAAAATTTCCAAGTTAATTCTAGACCCTTACCTAAAATATGAACATGTTTCAGAGTGTCTTATAAAAATTTTACACCCTAGGAGGCCTTTTATTACTACTCATTAACAATTGTTTGAATTTGGTGTATAGCTTGTTCTAAACAGGCCCTCATCTCACATCCACACCACCATAGTGCCGGCACCAGTTCTAGGGGAAGATGGAAAAAATAGTTCTGGGACATCAGGTGTGGGCAACTAACTGGAAACTCTGAAAGGCTCAAAGCTGTGTACTAATCTCCATTTTACTGAGACCATCCACTTTTCCCTTGACAGGGGTGATTCTGACATGCCATGTCCCTGTGACATGGGCAGTGACAGTGTTTGAAGTGTGGTGGAAAGGGGACTAGGCTAACAGCCAAGGAAGCTGGGTTCCTATCTTAGTTCTGCCACTCTGAGAGCTTGGCCAAGTCACACTATCCTTTTCTGGCCTGTTTCCTCATCAGTAAAATGCATGGCTCAGGCTAGAAAATCTTCAAGGACCTTGCCTAATATAATGATGATCCTAAATGAAGGAAAAAAGAAGTGAAAGAGTTCATTTAACTCTCTTTGCATCTAAAAAAAATTAAGGCTACATGACATTCTATCATTACATACTGCCAAATTAAATTTTTGTTTGTTTTTTGTTTTTTGAGACAGAGTCTCACTTTGTTGCCCAGGCTGGAGTGCAGTGGCACATCTCAGCTCACTGCACCATCCACCCTCCGGGTCCAAGCGATTCTCCTGCCTCGGCCTCTCAAGTAGCTAGGATTACAGGCGCCCGCCACCACGCCCCACGAATTTTTGTATTTTTAGTAAAGACAGGGTTTTGCTATGTTTGCCAAGCTGGTCTTGAACTCCTGACCTCAGGTGATTTGCCAGCCTGGGTCTCCCAAAGTGCTGAGATTACAGGCGTGAGCCACCACACCTAGTCAGCCAAATTAAATTTTTAAAGAGCCACAGATGCACTATCTGACTCGAAAGACAATATGACCTGTTAGTGCCAGGTAACTCAGGATTATTGACTACCTTTTTCAAGGCCCTTTCCATTCCACAGCTGTCATGTCTGCCAAAGGATAGAGTTTCCAGGTCCCTTGAAAATACCTGGGAAACTAAGCCATCTGGATATTCCTTAATCATGTATTCTCCACAAGCTACAAAGACCTACCACATAAAGTCCTTTACTTGCAATGGAGGTTTCCAATAATAGAATTAGTTATATTATCCATATTTTACTCAGCTCATGGCCACTTGTTGGCTTGCATCTGAAGCAAGAATCCAAGTGATAGAAAAGAGTTAACACGTCCAGTGGGGTTGAAATAATATACAAGTGGGAACATTAGCTCCCAAACTAAGCTGGGTCAGTGGTGGTGGGCCAATGGATTAACAGTAAAGAGGCAGGTCACGACAACTTCTCTCCTCCTGCCTAGAACGCCTTTTCCGACAGTTGCAGCATGCAAAAGGCAAGGCGCTTCAGGGATCAAACCTACTCGTAAAGGGGGACACTGAGGCCCAAAGAGAAAGTAACCTGCTCAGGGTGACGCAGCAAGGCCCCACCTCCGCCTCGATGCCAACGGCGATGACATCCAGGCGAGGGATTACGGAACCACCACAGCTTGGGCCCGCGGGAGGGGACGGGACGCCACGACCCGTGGGGCGGCAGCCGCCGCCACGGGTGTCTCTTCTGCCCGAGGAGCCTCCCACCCAGCCACACAGCACTGCAGCGCTGCCCTCCGCACGACAAAACTGCCCCGCAACCCTCCCGGACCGAGGGAGGGGCTCCAGGGCCTTCAGGACACCACTCCCACTATCAACCCAGAGGGTGAACTGCGGTGAGAACCGAAACCGGCCACATCTCTACCCTCCGTGGCCCCTTCTCAGGACTGCAAGTCTGAATGTGGGCACCCCGAGGGCCTAACTGCCCCTTTCCACTTGAGGCACTCACCAGGGACAGCAGCCAGCGGCGGGGCGACAGCAACAGGGAAGAGTGGGACGGGGGCGGGGCTAAGCACCCGAGGGAGAGCCCGTCCCGCCTGGCCCCGCCCACACGTCACAACGGTCAGCAAGCCCCGCCCCCGCGCGGCGCTTGCTGGGACTTGTAGTGCTCAGGCGACCGGGCCCCAGGAGTGGAACTCTGCCCTTGATAGCTCTCCTAAGTCCTAAGCAGTGATCTCACCCAAAGAAACCTACTTCATCCCCTGGAAGAAGCTGTTTACTTTTTTTTTTCTTTTATACCTTTATTTCTTTTTTCTTTTTCTGTCGTCCAGGCTGGAGTGCAGTGGTGCGAACACTGCTCACTGTAGCCCCGACCTCCCAGGCTCAGGTGATCCTCCCACTTCAGCCTCCTGAGTAGCTGGGACAACCATGGTACCCGTAGAGCTCCGCCAGCACGCCAGGCTAATTTTTGTATTTTTAGTAGAGATTGGGTTTTGCCATGTTGCCTAGGCTGGTCTTGAACTCTTGGGCTCAAGAGATCCAACCGCCTCGGCCTCCCAAAGTGTTGGGATTACAGACCTGAGTCATCGCGCCCAGGCTACACCTTTATGTCTTTCATCCCTGAACGAGAAAGCTTTATACATTTGAAGGGCCATTAAGAGGTCATCTTCATTTTTCTCCTGGCTCCACTTAACACTACTTCACTAAGAGTCTTTATTTTTTTTTTGCTTTATTTTTTTTTTGAGACAGGGTCTCACTCTGTTGCCCAGGCTGGAGTGCAGCGGGGCGATCTCGGCTGAGTGCAACCTCTGCCTCCCCTGAGTTCAAGCTATTTTCGTGCCTCAGCGTCCCCTGTAGCTGGGATTACAGGCGCCCGCCACCATGCCCGGCTCATTTTTTTGTATTTTTAGTAGAGAAGGGGTTTCACCATGTTGGCCAGGCTGACCTTGAACTCCGTCTCAAAAAAAAAGAAAAAAAGAGAATAAACTCATGGCCAGGCACAGTAGCTCACGCCTGTAATCCCAACACTTTGGGTGGCCGAGGTGGGAGATCTCTTGAGCCCAGAAGTTTCAGATCAGCCTGGACAAGATGGGGAGACCCTATCTCTACAAAAAATCAAAAAATTAGCCGGGCGTGGCGGTGCTCCCCTGTAGTCCCAGCTACTCAGGAGGCTGAAGTGGTAGGATCGCTTGAGCCCAGGAGGTGGAGGCTGCAGTAAGCAATGATCACACCACTGCACTCCAGTCTGGGAGACAGAGCGAGACCCTCCCCGCCCCCCAAATAAAGAATAAACTCAGTAAGAAAAGAATTCTGCTAAGTCAATTTAAAGAGAATCCCCCATCCTTAATATCTAATCACCCTGACCTGCCTTCGACAAGAGTCTTGTTAAGTCGGTTTAACAAGAATCTCCTTTAGTAATTTTCCATGCAGTGACCCCTCACTCTGCTAGTTGGCTATAATCCCACTTGTCTTTATTGTATTCAGAGTACAGCATAATCTCCCCGTTGGTACTGAATAAATTCTTCCTTGCCATTTTAACAAGTGTCAGAATATTTTTTTCTTTAACATCCAGAAGATGTTAAACACTGTATATGCTGTCTATGAAAGATTAAATTCGGAAGTGCCCCTTCTTCCACTGTTTAAATGTGGAAAGAAATTTTTCTGTGCCATCTGACCAGAAAATTTATGCCTCTGTGAAGCAGTTTTAGATTTCAGGCAGGGGGAAATGAACATTCCTTCCTTTTTTTTTTTTTTCCTGCACAGAGTCTCGCCCTGTTGCCCAGGCTGGAGTGCAGTGGCATGATCTGGGCTCACTGCAACCTCCACCTACTGGGTTCAAACGATTCTCCTGCCTCAGTCTCCTGAGTAGCTGGGACTACAGGTGCCCGCCACCATGGCTAATTTTTGCATTTTTAGTAGAGACGGGGTTTCACCATGTTGGCCAGGCTGAGGCTGGTCTTGAACTCCTGACCTCAGGTGATCTGCCCGCCTTGGCATCCCAAAGTGCTGGTATTACAGGTATAAGCCACCGCACCTGGTCTTTTTTTTTTTTTTTTAAGTAGAGATGGGGTCTCACTGTGTTGCCCAGGGTGGTCTCGAACTCTTGGGCTCAAGTGATCCTCCTGCCTCAGCTTCCCAAAGTGCTGGGACTATAGGCATAAACCACCATGCCCAGGCTAGTCTGATTTATGTATTTACGTAGTTATTTATTTATTGAGATAGAATCTTGCTCTGTCACCCAGGCTGGAGTGCAGTGGTGTGATCTCAGCTCACTGCAAACTCCACCTCCTGGGCTCAAGTGATTCTCCTGTCTCAGCCTCCCCAGTAGCTGGGATTACAGGTGTGTGCCACCATGCCCAGATAATTTTTGTATTTTTAGTAGAGACGGGGTTTCACCATGTTGGCCAGGCTGGTCTCAAACTCCTGACCTTAAGTAATCTGCCCATCTCGGCCTCCCAAAGTGCTGGGATTATAGGCGTGAACAACTGAGCCAGGTCTTAATCTGATTTATTTCTAATAGAAATGTCAAGGGAGGGCTGCAGCTGCACCCCTTTATAGCTGGATATTGAAGGAATAGATTGAATTTATATTCAGACCTACAGAGAAAATCTTTCACTTCTATCTTCAACTGCTAAATCTCAGGACAAAAGAAAAAGATTGAGGGGGTATGTGGTTACTCTGTGTATGACACAGTAGATTATCTCATTTCATTCTTCTAAGGGAAGCATTTTTATTATTCGCATTTTATAGATGAGAAAAGTGAGGCTTAGAGACATAACATTATTTTCCCACACTCACATAGCTAATAAGTGCCATCAGAAGAATTTGAGCAAAGCATTCTGACTCCAGTACTGTACTCTTCACTTTTTTTTTTTTTTTTTAAAGAGACAGTGTCAGAGGTGTTTGAACCAGAGTGACTCCATCTTGAATAGGAGCTGGCTAAAATAAAGCTGAGACCTACTGGGCTGCATTCCCAGGAGGTTAGGTATTCTTAGTCGCAGGATGAGATAGGAGGTTGGAACAAGATACAGGTCATAAAGACCTTGCTAATAAAACAGGTTGCAGTAAAGAAGCCAGCCAAAACCTACCAAAATCAAGATGTTGATGAAAGTGACCTCTGGTCATCCTCACAGATCATTATATTTTAATTATAATTAATTAGCATGCTAAAAGACATTCCTGCCAGCGCTATGACAGTTTACAAATGCCATGGCAATGTCAGGATGTTACCCTATATGGTCTATAAAGGGGAAGAACTCTCAGTTCCAGGAATTTCCCACCCCTTTCCCAGAAAACTCATGAATTATCCACCTCTTGTTTAGCATATGATCAAGAAACAACTGGCTGGCCCTGGTGGCTCACGCCTGTTATCCCAGCACTTTTGGAGTCCAAAGTGGGAGGATCACAAGGTCAGGAGATCGAGACCATCCTGGCTAACATGGTGAAACCCTGTCTCTACTAAAAATACAAAAAATTAGCTGAGCGTTGGTGGCACACGCCTGTAGTCGCAGTTACTCGGGAGGCTGAGGCACAAGAATCACTTGAACCTGGGAGGCAGAGGTTGCAGTGAGCCAGGATCGTGCCACTGCACTCTAGCCTGGGTGACAGAGTGAGAATCCATCTCAAAAAAAAAAAACACATACGAAGTTTCATTGCACCGAGAAAGTAAAAAACTTCGTATGTGTTAGTTTCTTTTTTGCTATAATAAGTGATTCTACTGTAATTTACTTCACCATTTTCTAACAATTGAATATTTAAGCTGTTTATTAAAAAAAAATTTTTTTTTTTGAGACGGAGTTTTGTTCTTTTTGCCCACGCTGGAGTGCAATGGCACTGTCTTGGCTCATTGCAACCTCTATCTCCTGGGTTCAGGTAATTCTCTTGCCTCAGCCTCTCGAAGTAGCTAGGATTACAGGTGCCCGACATCACACCCAGCTAATTTTTGTATATTTAGTAGAGATGGGTTTCAACATGTTGGCCAGGCTGGTCTTAAACTCCTGTCCTCAAGTGATCCGCCTGCCTCGGCTTCCCAAAGTGCTGGGATTATAGGTGTGAGCCACCGCACCGGGCCCAATTTTATTTTTTTGATCTGGGGTCTCACTCTGTCACCCAAGCTGGAGTGCAGTGGCGTGATCTCGGCTCACTGCAGACTCTACCTCCCAGACTCAAGCGATCCTCCTCCCTCAGCCTCCAAGTAGCTGGGGCTCCAGGTGTGCACCACCACACCCAGCTGATTTTTGTATTTTTAGCACAGATGAGGTTTCTCCATATTGTCCAGGCTGGTCTTGAACTCCTGGACACAAGCACTCTGCTCGCCTTGACCTCCCAAAGTGCTGGGATTACAGGCATGAGCCACGGTGCCCAAACAAATTTTTTTTTTTTTTTTTTTTGAGATGGAGTCTCGCTCTGTCGTTCAGCCTGGAGCGCAGTGGCAAGATCTCGGCTCACTGCCAACCTGTGCCTCCCAGGTTCAAGCGATTCTCCTGCCTCAGCCTCCTGAGTACTTGGGATTAACAAGCGCCTGCCACCATGCCAGGCTAAATTTTGTATTTTTAGTAGAGATGAGGTTTCACCATGTTGGCCAAGCTGGTCTCAAACTCCTGACCTAAAGTAATCCGCCCCCCTCGGCCTCCCAAAGTGCTGGGATTACAGGCATAGCCACTGCGCCCAGCTAATCGGGGCACTTTCTATGGAACTTGTCTGAAGGCCATCTATACCAAGACAAGGATGCTTTAAACACAGCCATGTTGTTTCCTTACAGGGCAAAAAGAAAAAAAAAAAATCTATGAACAGGGAAGTTTGTTTTCCCAGAAGGTGGAGGAGGATGAAGAAGAAAGGCAAAATAAAAACAGAAACCTGCCTGTAATCCCAGCACTTTGGCAGGCTGAGGTGGGCAGATCACCTGAGGTCAGGAGTTAGAGACCAGCCTGGCCTACAAGGCGAAACCACCATCTCTACTAAAAATACAAAAAAATTAGCTGGGTGCGGTGGCTCACGCCTATAACTCTAGCACTTGGGAGGCTGAGGCACCTACATGGCGAATCCCGTCTGTACCAAAAATACAAAAATTAGCCAGGCGTGATGGCAGGTGCCTGTAGTCCCAGCTACTTGGGAGGCTCAGGAGGCTGAGGTAGGAGAATCGTTTGAACCCGGGAGGTGGAGGTTGCAGAGAGCCGAGATTGTGCCACTGCACTCCAGCCTGGGTGACAGGGCAAGACTCCATCTCAAAAAAACAAAAGCAAAAACAAAAAAAACCCAGAAACCTGGAAGCTCCATTGCTCATGGGTGGGCAGTCCTCTGTCCAGGGGCTCTTTCAGCCCCATCAGATACAGTTACAAATCAAAATGGAGAGGATTCAGAAGAGGTGCTTGGCAGCAGTTTCTATTGCTATTTCTATTTCACTAATAATGGAGTGTATGGAGGATGGGGTAGTGGACTCTATGACCCTACTGCAAGCCTTAAGCAAGCCATCTCACTTTCCTGGGCCTCAGCTTCCTCATCTGAAAACAGGACAAATGCCATGGAGGTCTCCAATAACTCTTCTGATTTAAAAGAAGCCCGATCCTGTGATTATACACACTTCTACGACATTCTCTCATGCACTGCAGACTTAAAGCAAAACAAATCTGGGGTATGCAAAATTTTACCTAAGCATCCTTGCCTCATTCCCACTCCTTATCTCATTCCTGGTACACATATCAAGACTTTATTTTGGCTGGGCACGGTGGCTCACACCTGTGATCCCAACCTTTTGAGAGGCAACAAACGAAGATCCTGTCTCTGCAAAATTGTTTTTTAAAAAATTAGCCAGGCATGGTGGTAATCCTAGCCTGTAATCCTAGCTACTCAGGAGGATTGCTTGAGCCCAGGAGTTTGAGGCTTCAATGAGTCATGACCATGCCACTGTACTCTAGCCTGGGCGACAGAGCAAGTTTTTTTCCATCTCAAAAAAACCCAAAATAAAATTATTTTGGCCAGGCACAGTGGCTCACGCCTGTAATCCCACCACTTTGGGAGACTGAGGAGGGCAGATCACAAGGTCAAGAGTTTGAGACCAGCCTGGCCAACATGGTGAAATCCCGTCTCTACTAAAAATACAAAAATTAGCCGGGCGTGGTGGCAGGTGTCTAATTCCAGCTACTCGGGAGGCTGAGGCAGGAGAATTGCTTGAACCCAGGATGCAGAGGTTGCAGTGAGCTGAGATCGCACCACTGAACTCCAGCCTGGGCAACAGAGCAAGACTCCATCTCAAAAAATAATAATAATAATAATAATAATAATAATTTTGACTGGCATAGGAAGAAAGGGCTTCTAGGAGGGACCTTGGTTCAGTGAGCAGAAGCAGGATCTGTCTTTGTTTCATTAACTACTTAAAGGAAGAACCCCAAACTGAGAAAAGGCTGTGTGTGAAGTGCAGAGCAAACAACCTTTCAGACGTTTTACTGTTGTTTTACCATTTATTTAGTCAGGTGGGTGCCTTAGGAACAAAACAACGGTGAAAACAACAGGGTTGCACCTGGATTTTTCCACACACTCTTGCCTCTGAGAGCTCCTAGGACATGGTCCAAATTTTTTGACAATTAGGAGCCTCCATCATTCTGGTTCAGTTTTTCATGCCCAGTAAGTTCCTCAGTATTTACCCTGTGGATTTGTCTGTTTAGGGTTTGCCAGGCACAAATCACTGATATTCTCTGCTTTCCTGGCTGTCACTGGGTTGAAGCTTTCTTTGCTGTACGGTGAGGGCAGCTCCACTGTTCACCCTGTGTTTGCTCCTGTCATCAGCCACGAAAGGACAGTAGTGCCAGGCTCTGACCTATGAGCTCCCGTTGCATCCTCTCATAAATAACCGGTTGTCAGGGATTTTAATGGAAACCCTCTGAAAGCCGTAAATCTTTGCTGCTCTCTCCTGCATCCTCTCCCTCATTTCCATCACAATATCACTCCTGAGGGACCGGAGACCAAACAGGAGCTAGGCAGAACAGATTGGTAGGACGCTGGGGAAAGAAAACAGTGGGATGGGGGAGGGGAACAGGGCTGGGACAGTTGGTCTTAGGGAAGCATCTGCTGGGTGACCAGTTGATGATGGTCACCTGGCCCCTTAGGGCACGGGGGGAGGGGCACCACAGCACGGGGCCCACCTGCGGAGGGAAAAGAGAAGAGGGCTGACTGAATGGCAGAGGGGTTTCTGAAAGAGCGGCAGATGGGCCACTGGTTCCACCTTGGGCCCTCTCTTCACTCCGGGGTAACTGTAAGCACCACGTAGTAGGCTTCCAGGGTCAGCTTGGGGCTGAGCTACACCCTTGCCTCTGGTGTTCTGCCTGTGCACATCAGCAGATGAAGGGGATCTGTGTTGGGAGGAATTTAGGTTACCACCCCAGGCCCAAATGAACAATGGTTACTTATTTATTTGAGACAGAGTTTCCCTCTGTTGCCCAGGCTGGAGTGCAGTGGCACGATCTCAGCTTAATGCAACCTCTGCCTCCCGTGTTCAAACTATTCTCCCGCCTCAGCCTCCAGATAGCTGGGACCACAGGCGCGCGCACCGCGCCCGGTTAATTTTTGTATTTTTAGTAGAGAGGGGGTTTCGCCATGTCGCCTAGCTGGTCTTGAACTCCTGAGCTCAAGCGATCCACCAGTAGGCCTCTCAAAGTGCTGGGATTACAGGCGTGAGCCACCGCGCCCGGCCGTCTACAATGATTTGAATCCAGTCACTACTACAGATTCTCCACCTGAGGACCAAATGGTTGCTCTGAGAAGCCCAGACCCCTGACTCCTTAAGTCTCACTGACTCTTCAGTCGGTCTAGGCGGCCCTTTCTTACTGATCAGTTCACTGGAGGCCATGACCCCCCACCCTCTGGAGGTGAGGTCAGGATTCAATACACCTGAGCGGTCATGACAGGTTTGCAATGCGCATTTTCCTGTTGAAGAAGCCAAGTCTCACAGAGGTAATGTGGCCTGCCCAAGGTCACACTGGCACTAATTTGTCTGAGATGCTGATTTAAGTCTCCAACCAAAGTTTTCCCACATGGCCTCCTGCTTCAGGTTTGCCCTCTCCTGAAGGCCTAAATTCAAAGTGCCCCCCTCCCTCACCGCAGCCCAGCGCAGCAGGACCTCTGGAGCCAGACGTTCCGGCCGCGCCCGCGCAAGACGCCCGACGGCACTGGCGCGGGTGGGCTGGGGCTGCGGCTTCGCTCGCTGGGCACGGGTAGGACGGCGGGGGCGACCGGCGGTCCAGCCCCTGGCGCCCGCGTGCGCTGTGCGCGCGTCCCGCGCGTCTCCCGGGACAACCGTCGGCGCGCCCCTCCCCTACCGCCTGGGCGGTTAATTGGATTCGGGAGGGAGGGGGCATGGCAGCTACTGCAGGGGCCAATCGAAGGCCTAGAAGGCCCCGTATGCAAATATGAGGGCCGGGTAGACCCAAAGTTAGGGCGAGCGCGGGTTGGGGTTGGGGCTGTCTGGCAGCCAATGGGAGCGTTACTCCTTCATCCTTCGAGGAGGGGGCCGGCAGGTGTGGTTGCAAGCTGGACTAGCAGCCCAGCGGGGCGAGACGGGGGAGTGGGAATCGCTGGTAAGAGAGCCCCAAAGCCCGGTGCTGGCTCCAGACCGCAGCCTCCTGGTGCCTGTCCCCTGAAAACCTCGCTAGACACGTCTCCTTAAACCTACATGGGACCCAGGTCCCCAGGGTAACCCGCTGCCCTCCCTAGTGGCGTTCCACGGCGCCAGGCACTCACCCTCACGGTTCCTCGGCTCCGGGGCTCCCCCCTTTTCAGTCCCTCTTACTAACGTTCATTTCCTGCCCTCCCCCAATTTCCTAAGCCACAGTCCACCAAGGAGCTGTCCCTTAGACACCAGCGATCCCTGGGACTCACACAACTCTCTTCACCCCCTTCATCCCCATCATTGGGTCATTTTCTTCATCACTGTTCTTCCTTTGTCTGGAGAAACCATCCAGAAAGACTCTTTCCATTTTTCATGGCTGGCATAGTCCTCTGCTGATGCCCCTACCCCCTTCCGGCCTGGTGTTCTTTCATTTCCAGTTGTTATTTCTCACCCCTCCTGAAAGAGTACTCTTCTGATTTTGCAGAAGGTTCTCCTTTATGATTTGAACTCTAGGAAAAATATCACATGGGGGATGAAGTGGGAAGGGAGCTAATGTTTTTAAAAGCACCAGTATGTGTGAGGCACTCCAAAAAATATTTAATATTTATGCCAATCTTATTACTGTATTTTCTTTTTTGTTTATTTGTTTTAAGAGATGGGGGGGGGTCTCACTTTATTGCCCAGCCTGGTCTCGAACTCCTGAGCTCAAGTGATCCTCCCACTTTGGCTTCCCAAAGTGCTGGAATTACAGGCATGAGCCACCACGCCTGGCTTATATTTTCATTTTACAATATAGCCTTTATTTTGAACCAAGCACTGCTTTAAGGATATTAGAAATATTAACTCATTTAATCTTTAAAACGACTCCATAAAATGAATTTTTTTTTTTTTTTTTTGAGACGGAGTCTCGCTCTGTCGCCCGGGCTGGAGTGCAGTGGCCAGATCTCAGCTCACTGCAAGCTCCGCCTCCTGGGTTTACGCCATTCTCCTGCCTCAGCCTTTCCAGTAGCTGGGACTACAGGCGCCTGCCACCTCGCCCGGCTAGTTTTTTGTATTTTTTTTTCAGTAGAGACGGGGTTTCACCGTGTTAGCCAGGATGGTCTTGATCTCCTGACCTCGTGATCCGCCCGTCTCAGCCTCCCAAAGTGCTGGGATTACGGGCTTGAGCCACCGCGCCGGGCCTAAAATAAATATTATTATCGCTATTTTACTTATACAGAAGCTGAAGTACAGCGAGGCTAAGTTACTCACCCATGGTCACGCGTTCTAGAAACTAGTAGAGCTGGGATTTGGATCCAGATCCATCTGTCTTTGCTAGCAATGCCCTGAATATTGTGGAGAAAATTATTGGGCATGAGCCTGATCTGAATATTGCATCTTCCAATCTTGCAGAATTTCTCAGTTTCTAGCAGAATAAAAGATAGCATATAAGTCAGCAAGATTCTTATTGTTCCCACTACATGTGACCTGTCATTCTCAACTCTTCTTATTGGCAAAGCCCTTGAGCAACTGGGTGCCCCATCCCTCCCTTGTTAGTCCGTATTTTGCTTAGGACCCTTTCAGGCCCTGGGCTGAAATTCAAAGGGTGACTAAAATGAAAAGTCAAAAGACCACAAAAAACATCTTATTTTATCCTGTCTGAATCAAAGCCCAAAGCGCTTTTCTAGATGTGAAGCTTTTATCCTCCTAGTGGTCCTGTAATTATAGAGAAGATAGGGAATGGGAGAGGAAATAATTGCTCGGATTTTTATGACATACTGAATTGGAGGGGCAAAGCTGAAAGCAAGATCCAGAGGTCTTACCTCCACGTCTTTTCTTCCCCCATCCACTTTGACATTTTCCAAGAGCTAGCCACTGGAGGCCTTCAGAGGGATGCTTCGAGTAGGGAAATGAGGACCAAAAGATGAAAAGGAGGTATGTGAGGGAAAACCTATTTTTTTTTTTGAGACGGAGTCTCGCGCTGTGTCACCCAGGCTGGAGTGCAGTGGCGCGATCTCGGCTCACTGCAAGCTCCGCCTCCCAGGTTCACGCCATTCTCCTGCCTCAGCCTCCGAGTAGCTGGGACTACAGTCGCCCGCCACCACGCCCGGCTAGTTTTTTGTATTTTTAGTAGAGACGGGGTTTCACCATGTTAGCCAGGATGGTCTCGATCTCCTGACCTCGTGATCCACCCGCCTCGGCCTCCCAAAGTGCTGGGATTACAGGCTTGAGCCACCGCGCCCGGCCGGGAAAACCTATTATCTGGGGAAAGAGAGGGACTTCACAGACAGACACAATAGGCGAACCCTTCAGCGCTCTGTATATTCCTATAGACTAGAAAAAAAAGTCCAGGTGGTGAAGGTCAGAGATGAAAAAACTTGGCTACAACTTGAAATATGTTCTCCAATGGTTCTCTTAATCAACCACCAAATTATTGTTTTGTATCATTTATAGGATACCTGTGTTCATTCAGTTTTGCAAAAGAAAGCACTAAACCGCGGGGTGCGGTGGCTCAGGCTTGTAATCCTAGCACTTTGGGAGGCCGAGGTGGGCCGATCACCTGAGGTCAGGAATTTGAGACCAGCCTGACCAACATGGTGAAACCCTGTCTCTACTAAAAACACAAAAATTAGCTGGACATGGTGGCGCATGCCTGTAGTCCCAGCTACTTGGGAGGCTGAGGCAGGAGAATCACTTGAATCCGGGAGGCAGAAGTTGCGGTGAGCCGAGATCGCACCATTGCACTCCAGCCTGGGCAATAGGCTGCAGTTTTTTTGAAACTCCGTCTCAAAAAAAAAAAAAAAAAAAAAAGAAAGGAAGAAAAAAGAAAGCACTAAACGTTTTCCACCCTCTGCAACACCTCCAGGGGAAAGGAGAGTAGTCAACAAGTATAGTCCTTCAGAAGTGGAAATGAGACAGGGACCCTCCTCTGAGTTTTTTCCAAATAACCATCAATGGACCCGTCCCAGTGAACCCTTCCCACTGCTTATTCCCTCCCCCTGGTGGCCAATGTAGGACATTTTCATGCTGTCTAACCAGGATCTGGTTGTCAGCCTCTGGTTTGGAAGATCTCAAGATCAAACTCTGTACTAAAATGGAAGGAAACATGAGAATTTTTTCAGTGTCTTAACTATCCTACTTGGAAAGGTGAACTGATACCCTTCCTTAATGACACAATGCCCTTTCTTGTGTCATTAAGAAAAACTGAAGATGGGCCGAGCGCGGTGGCTCACTCTTGTAATCCAAGCATCTTGGGAGGCCGAGGCGGGCGAATCACGAGGTCAGGAGATCGAGACCATCCTGGCTAACACAGTGAAACCCCGTCTCTACTAAAAATACAAAAAGAAATTAGCCGGGCGCGGTGGCAGGCGCCTGTAGTCCCAGCTACTCAGGAGGCTGAGGCAGGAGAATGGCGTGAACCCGGGAGGCGGAGCTTGCAGTGAGCAGAGATGGCGCCACAGCACTCCAGCCTGGGTGACAGAGTGAGACTCCCGTCGCAAAAAAAAAAAAGAAAAAAAGAAAAAAAGAAAAAGAAAGAAAAACTGAAGATGCTATTTTGCTATTTACTGTGTTTGTTACATTGGTAGTACAGCTCTTAGTCTTTTTTTTTTTTCTTTTTTTCTCTTTTTTTTTTTGAGACAGTGTCTCCCTCTGTCGCCCAGGCTGGAGTGCAGTGATGCGATCTCGGCTCACTGCAACGTCTGCCTCCCAGGTTCAAGTGATTCTCCTGCCTCAGCCTACCGAATAGCTGGGATTACAGGCGCCTGCCACCATGCCCAGCTAATTTTTGTATTGTTAGTAGAGACGGGGTTTCACCATGTTTGCCAGCTTGGTCTCCAACTCCTGACCTCAAGGGACCTCAGCCTCCCAAAGTGTTGGAATTACAGGTGTGAGCCACCGCACCCAGCCTTAGTCTTTATTAAACTCTCTAAGGCACTTAGTCCACTTTGCATGTCCACTAACCCGGCATAATGGGAAGGTGACTTTGGGACCAGGAAGCTGGGGTTTTGATGGTGCTTCTGATTACTTGCTCTCTGGCTATGTACAAGTCCCCTCCCCTAGCACAGACTGGTAGAGGGCAGGGAGTTCAAAACCTCTTCTAAAAAGATTCCTTCTGGCCGGGCGCGGTGGCTCAAGCCTGTAATCCCAGCACTTTGGGAGGCCGAGATGGGCGGATCACGAGGTCAGGAGATCGAGACCATCCTGGCTAACATAATGAAACCCCGTCTCTACTAAAAATACAAAAAAATTAGCCGGCCGCAGGCGGGCGCCTGTAGTCCCAGCTACCGGGAGGCTGAGGCAGGAGACCCTGAGGGTGGATAGAGGAAGCCGGATCGGCCTGTGCCTGGGCCACAGCTTGAGACTCTTCAAAAAAAAAAAAAAAAAGATTCCTTCCAGCTCTAACATTCAGGAATTCCATAGAAGTTTAGAAAATATTCTAATTACACCCTTTTTTTTTTTTTTTGAGACGGAGTCTGGCTCTGTTGCCCAGGCTGGAGTGTGGCCAGATCTCAGCCACTGCAAGCCCCCGCCTCCCCGGTTCACGCTTCATTCTTCCTGCTCAGCCTCCCGAGTAGCTGGGACTACAGGCGCCCGCCACCTCACCTGGCTAATTTTTTTTGTATTTTTAGTAGAGACGGGGTTTCACCATGTTAGCCAGGATGGTCTCGATCTCCTGACCTTGTGATCCGCCCGTCTCGGCCTCCCAGAGTGCTGGGATTACAGGCTTGAGCCACCGCGCCCGGCCCTAATTACACCCTTAATAAGAGTCCTGGTACAATGTGGACATTGGTGAAAAGAAGGGAAAGAGAGTGAAAATAAATACAAGTAGAAACAATACAGCTGTTACCAGGTTATGGCAAATCTGGAGAGATCCAAGCCCTTGTTGGAGATGGGAATTTAGAAGCAGTTGGCTTTAAGGAAAATTATATGGAACCAACTGATTTTTTTTTTTCTTTTTCTTTTTTAAGGTCTAGTTCTGTCTTCCAGGCTAGAGTGCAGTGGTGTGATCTGTACTCGCTGCAACCTCAGCCTCCTGGGCTGAAGTGATCCTCCCACCTCAGCCTCCTAAGTAGCTGGGACTACAGGCACACACCACCACACCTGGCTTATTGATTGATTGATTGATTGGTAGAGATTGGGTTTCACCCTGTTGTCCAGGCTGGTGTCAAACCCCTGGGCTCAAGTGCTCTGCCCACCTTGGCCTCCCAAAGTGCTGAGATTACAGGCATGGGCCACCGTGCCTGTCCCTAACTAATTCTTAAGGGACTAAACTAAGATTGCTTTTGGGAGTTAAAAGATCAGTTACTTTACTTTATGGTCACACCGTTTATGGATGGCCAGCAGAGAGGAAAAGGCAGGGAGGGGAGCATGGAGAGACAGGCTGTGGGGTCAGATGGACATGTCTCCCAACCCCAGCTGTGCCTCTTACCTTAACCTCTCTGTGTCAGTCTTCTCACCTGTAAATAGAGGAAAGAGTATCTATGATAGGATATTATGAGGATGAGACATTATGTGTATAAATGCTTTAGTGTAATGCCTGCTACTTGGTAAGTGGGTTGTCAGTAGTCTATTGCAAGTGAATGAAACAAGCATTTTAAGTGCCAGCTCTATGAGAAGGACCCAAGGTTGATGCTTTAACAATGTAAATAACAAATGTTATTTACCTAATGCTCACAACAACACTTCTATTATATAGCTAAGGAAAATGAACCTTGGAGAAGCTTAATCAGTTCATGCATTTATTCATTCTTCCAGCCCATTAATTCAAGGAACATATGGACATCTCATTTTCAGTATCTTTTCTAGACACTGCTAGGAGCTGAGAATGCAGAGACACAGCCTCTTCCACCAGGAAGTTCACAGTCCAGGGTTACATAGCTGATAGTGGTAGAGAGCACTTTGTGAGTACCTACTATGTGCCAGGCACTGTTCTAAGAACTTTGTGTTGCATTAAGTCAAATGAGTAAACTCATTTAATCTCTATAACTGGGAGAAGCCACTTTACAGACGAGGAAACTAAGGCAGGAGGTTAAATAAGCTGCCTGAGGTCAGACAACTAGGACGTGGCAGAGCTGGGATTTAAGTCCAGACGGACAGACTTTGAAATCTGAGTTCTTAGCCACTACACTGCAGCTGCCTCTTAATAAGTGACTTAGTCACCTATAGCTGACAGCAGAGGCCCTTACACCATGATGTATGTATATTTCAGGATGCCACCAGCAGCTTCTCTCACTCCTTTGTATACTCCTTAGGCCATGTCTTTTGCCTTTCCTCCTTTTATTCCTCAAAGCTGTAAGACTGCTTTTGGTGTTGGCACCAACAAAATTGGTAAGCAGGGCAGTAGGTGGGAACTACCAGGTGAGCAGGGAGTGGTTGCTAAGACTGGTAAGATAAGTCCTGTAGAACCAAATAAAGTCCACATCTGAAAAGTCTGAGAGGGGTCCCAGTTTCACCTGGGTCAGATTTAATTCTTGTTCTGAAAACCAGGGAATTAAAATGCTTTCTGGCTGGGCGTGGTGGCTCATGCCGCAAAACCCCATCTCTACTAAAAATGCAAAAATAATTAGGCCGGCACGGTGACAGGTGCCTGTAATCCCAGCTATTTGGGAGGCTGAGGCAGGAGAATAACTGGAACCCGAGAGGTGGAGGTTGCAGTGAGCCGGGATCACGCCACTGCACTCGCCTGGGTGACAGAGCAAGACTCTCCTGGGGAAAAAAAAAAAAAAAAAAAAGCTTTCTGCTCAGCCCTGGTGGAAGTAGCTTTTGTTTTCACTGGAAACTGCTTGGAGGCCAGAGATACTAGAGCAGAACTGGTATAAATTCAGGTGTCTATAGGGTTAGGCCTGTAGCTTAAATGAAAGAAGTGGGCTGGGTTTAAGAAAATGTCACCTCTCTTGAGCTGGGTACAGTGGCTCATGGCTGTAATCCCAGCTACTTCCAAGGCTGAGGCAGGAGGATCTCTTGAGCACAGGCGTTTGAGACCAGCCTGGGCAACATCGCAAGACCATGTCTCTAAAAAAGAGATGTCTCAATGCTGCTATAAGAAAAATAGGCTGGGCGCAGTGGCTCACACCTGTAATCCCAGCACTTCAGGTGGCCAAGGTGGGTGGATCACCTGAGGTCAAGAGTTCTAGACTAGCCTGACCAGTATGATAAAACTCCGTTCTCTACTAAAAATACAGAAATTAGCCAGGCAAGCCGGGCGAGGTGGCGGGCGCCTGTAGTCCCAGCTACTCGGGAGGCTGAGGCAGGAGAATGGCATAAACCAGGGAGGTGGAGCTTGCAGTGAGCTGAGATCCGGCCACTGCACTCCAGCCTGGGTGACAGAGCGAGACTCCGTCTCAAAAAAAAAAAAAAAAAAAAAAAAATTAGCCAGGCATGGTGGCAGGCACTTGTAATCCCAGCTACTCAGGAGGCTGAGGCAAGAGAATCACTTGAACCCAGGAGGCAGTGGTTGCAGTGAGCCAAGATGATGCCACTGCACTCCAGCCTGGGTGATGGAGTGAGACTCTGTCTCAAAAAAAAAAAAAAAAAAAGGAAAAATAATAGCACAAGGATAACTGTTAGTTGGCTCCTGTGTCAGGGAGACAAAAAGGAGTGTTGGACATTGGGGCAGACTGGAAAGTGTCTACAGGAGGCATTACTGAGCTCTGGTTGATTGCTGACGTGAAGGAATAGAGACCCACTTCTCCAACAGAAACGGAAATCTGCATTTTCTAGTAGTTGGCAACTATATATATACACACACACATACACACACACTATATATATATATACATACTATATATGTGTATATATGTACTCTCTCTATATATATATACACATATACTATATATACACATAGGTTTTTTTGTTTGATTGTTTTTTGAGACAGGGTCTCGCCATCACCCAGCTGGAGTTCAGTGGCATGATCACAGCTCACTGCAGCCTCAATCTCCTGGGCTCAGGTGATTCCCTTATCTCGGCCTTCTAAAGTGTTAGGATTATAGGCATGAGCTACTGTGCCCCAGAAGTAGACATTTCTGCAAGCTAGATTCAGCATGCATGTCCCCAGTAGGCAAACTTTGAAGGAGATACTCTCTTTCAGGATCTTCGGAGAGACAGGATTCAGCCTTGGAGATTAAACAGGGAGAGAAGCTTGGGGGAAATGAAAGCAAGGAGGCCAAAGACAATGCAAAAATGGTCACATGGCAAGTACTGTTTGCCATCTTGCACCTGTCTCGGGTACCATCCAAGATGGCTCTTATGTCATAGGCAGCCTAGAATACAAGGGAATGCAGGCAATAATTCCATGGTGACCCAGTTCATCTAAAAGTGCATGGGCTCAGTTTTTTACTCTACATGCTTGAGGCCCTCTCATGCAAGAGCAAATATAATTTGACCTTTTTTAATTTTCTTTTCCTTTTTCATTTTGAGACAGAGTTTTGCTCTTGTTGTCCAGGCTGGAGTACAATGGCACGATCTCAGCTCACCACAACCTCTGCCTCCCAGGTTCAAGCAATTCTCCTGCCTCAACCTCCTGAGGAGCTGGGATTACAGGCCTGCACCACCATGCCTGGTTAATTTTCTGTATTTTTAGTAGAGACGGGGTTTCTCCATGTTGGTCAGGTGGGTCTTGAACTCCCGACCTCAGTTGATCCACCCGCCTCGTCCTCCCAAAGTGTTGGGATTGCAGGTGTGAGCCGCCGCGCCCGGCCTTTCTTTTCTTTTTTTGAGACAAGGTCTCTGTCATCCAGGCTGGAGTGCAGTGGTGCAACTGTGGCTCACTGCTGCCTTAAACTCCTAGGCTCAAGCAATCCTCCCACCTCAGCCTCCTGAGTAGCTGGGACTACAGGCACGTGGCACTGTACCCAGCTATTTTTTTTTTTTTTAATAGAGATGGGTTCTCACTTTGTTGCCCAGGCTGGTTTTGAACTCCTGGGCTCAAGCAATCCTCTCACCTTGGCCTCCCAAAATGTTGGGATTACAGGCATGAGCCACTGCACCTGGCCTACTCTTTGAGACAGACACATAAAAGGAGCCACGACTTGTTCTTATCACTCAGGCAAGGACTCAAAAATGGGCAAAGAGAATTCGCACCTCCAGAGGTCAAATTCAGGGTCAGTTTTCTCTCCCCAAGTTAACATTAACCTTTAGGTAAACAGAGCCACTCCTCCTTGAGGACTTGGTACATAGGAGCCGTTGTGGAGGGCTAGGGGAGTGGAGCTGGCTGTTTACCTGCAAGGAAGGGAGCAGCGCAAGGTCAAGATTTCATATACCTTAGTTCCCCTGAACTTTGCCAAGAATGTGCCTGTTCACTGGAAACAATTGACTCACAAGACCCAGGGTTTATCTGTCCTGAGCACATCTCTTCCTCCTGCTCTGGTGTCACCACAAAGGGTCTTGCCTGTAAGTGGCAGCCCTCTTCAGAAAGAGAAAGAAACAAGTGGCAATCCTTGGCTGACTTAACAATTCTGCCCTCCCTCTCATTGTAAGCATTCAATGGAAGCATGTATATGAAACTTCTTTGAAAAGCCCAGAGAACTATCACCACATAAAAGCTTATTATTATATTATTTATAGGTAACTTCCATAGTTAAAGGGCTCCACACCACCAAATTTGGTTTTAGAAAGGAATAGAGGCCGGGCGCGGTGGCTCAAGCCTGTAATCCCAGCACTTTGGGAGGCCGAGATGGGTGGATCACTAGGTCAGGAGATCGAGACCATCTTGGCTAACACGGTGAAACCCCGTCTCTACTAAAAAAAAAAAATACAAAAAACTAGCCGGGCGAGGTGGCGGGCGCCTGTAGTCCCAGCTACTCGGGAGGCTGAGGCAGGAGAATGGCGTAAACCCGGGAGGCGGAGCTTGCAGTGAGCTGAGATCCGGCCACTGCACTCCAGCCTGGGCAACAGAGCCAGACTGCGTCTCAAAAAAAAAAAGAAAGGAATAGAGAGAGGTGGAAGGGTGCAGTGATATTAAAGACATTGGCCATAGGGTATAAAAGTTGTCTAGAATTAACAAGTTTGGGGCCGGGCGCGGTGGCTCAAGCCTGTAATCCCAGCACTTTGGGAGGCCGAGACGGGCGGATCACGAGGTCAGGAGATCGAGACCAACCTGGCTAACAGGGTGAAACCCTGTCTCTACTAAAAAATACAAAAAATTAGCCGGGCGTGGTGGCGGGCGCCTGTAGTCCTAGTCACTTAGGAGGCTGAGGCAGGAGAATGGCGTAAACCCGGGAGGCAGAGGTTGCAGTGAGCTGAGATCCGGCCATTGCACTCCAGCCCGGGCGACAGAGCAAGACTCCGTCTCAAAAAAAAAAAAAGAAAAAAAAAAAAAGAATTAACAAGTTTGGGCCAGGTGCGGTGGCTCACGCCTGTAATCCGAGCACTTTGGGAGGCTGAGGCGGGCAGATCATTTGAGGTCAAGAGTTTGAGACCAGGCTGGCCAATATGGTGAAACCCTGTCTGTACTAAAAATACAAAAAAATTAGCCTGACATGGTAGCGGATGCCTGTAATCCCAGCTACTCAGGAGGCTGAGGCAGGAGAATCACTTGAACCCAGGAGACGGAGGTCGCAGTGAGCTGAGGTTGCACCACTGCGCTCCAGCCTGGGTGACAGAACAAGACACCATCTCAAAACAAAACAAAGCAAAAAAAACCAAAACAGAAATAGCAAATTTGTATATAGAGGGGAGGTGATTCCCAAGACATTATGGGGCTCTGGTGAGCCTACTCTTGTTGCATATTGCTGGTAGTAGTCCAAATTATTGCAATCCCTCTGGGAAGCAACATGGTATTTTATATATATACATATGAGAAGTGATGTAATTTGCATATTCATTAACCCTGTAATATCAAGATATTAAGAAAATAACCCTAAGTAAGTAAAAGGCCTTCTGCACATGCAAGAGTGCATTTTAGAGCTATTTATATAATATCAAAATTGACAGCGACTTACATTTCCAACAATAGGACAATGATTGGTTACATTCAGGTGCATTCTTTCAATGGAATACATACAGCCATTAAAAACTAGAAATGGTCAGGCGTGGTGGCTCATGCTTGTAATCCCAACACTGTGAGAGGCAGAGGCAGGCAGATTGCTTGAGGTCCGGAGTTCAAGACCAGCTTGGCTAACTTGGCGCAACCCTGTCTCTACTAAAAATATAAAAGTTAGCTGGGTGTGGTCGTGCATGCCTGTAATCCCAGCTTTTTGGGGGACTGAAGTACAAGAATTGCTTGAACCCAGGAGGCAGAGGTTGCAGTGAGCCAAGATTGCACCCACTATAGCCTGGGAAACAAAGCAAGACTCTGTCTCAAAACAAACAAACAAACAAACAAACCAAAAAACCCAGAAACATGTAAACTCTGCTACAATGAAAAGGCTGTTTATGATCTACTAAGTGGGCAAAAAGCAAATACAAAATTGATTACAATTATATTAGAATAAGTATGCTTAGAAATTATTATTTTGGCAGGGTGAGGTGGCTCACACCTGTAATCCCAGCACTTTGGGAGGCCGAGGCAGGCGGATCACCTGAGGTTGGGAGTTTGAGACCAGCCTGACCAACATGGAGAAGCCCCCATCTCTGCTAAAAGTACAAAATTAGCCAGGCATGGTGGTGCATGCCTGTAATCCCAGCTACTCAGGAGGCTGAGGCAGGAGAATCATTTGAACCTGGGAGGCAGAGGTTGTAGTGAGCTAAGATCGCACCATTGTACTCCGGCCTGGACAACAAGAGTGAAACTCCCTCTCAAAAAACAAAAAACTACAACAACAAAAGAGAAATTATTTTTTATTTTTTAATTAATTAATTAATTAATTTTTTTTTTGAGACGGAGTCAAAAAAAATCGTGCAGTGGCATGATCTCGGCTCACTGCAACCTCCGCCTTCCAGTTCAAGCGATTTTCCTGCCTCAGTCTCCTGAGTAACTGGGATTACAGGTACTCGCCACCACGTATAGCTAATTTATTTTTCGTTTTGTTTTTTTTTTTTTTGAGACGGAGTTTCTCTCTTGTTGCCCAGGCTGGAGTGCAACGATCTTGGCTCACAACATCCTCCCAGGTTCAAGCGATTCTCCTGCCTCATCCTCCTGAGTAGCTGGGATTACAGGCATGCACCACCATGCCCGGCTAATTTTTGTATTTTTAGTAGAGACGGGGTTTCTCTATGTGGGTAAGGCTGGTCTCAATCTCCCGACCTCAGGTGATCCGCCTGCTTTGGCCTCCCAAAGTGCTGGGATTACAGGCGTGAGCCACTGCGCCTGGCCTTTTTTTTTTTTTTGTATTTTTAATAGAGACAGGTTTCATCATATTGGCCAGCCTGGTCTCAAACTCCTGACCTCAAATGATCTGCCTGCCTCGGCCTCCCAGAGTGTTGGGATTACAGGCGTGAGCCACTGTGCCCAGCAATATTTGCCATTCTGAGCAAACATGAAAGAAATCTCATGGGGCCAGGGAGGATGAGATCTTTGCTGGACTTCCTTATATGTATTTTATAATTTGATCTTGTTTTTATTTTGGAATGGATGGTGGGGGAGACATAGTCTTCTCTGTGGTTGGTGTCTCTGAAGGTCTGCATCTGGCCCTGGGCTTGAATCTTACTGTTCAGTCAGCTACACATTAGTCCTGTACTCCACGAGCGGCAGTTGCATTCATTTTCAGGCCAGCATATTGTTGTGGGGGAGGTTCACTGCAGTGCTGAAACAGTTAACAGACCTCCTCAAAGCGCCTCTACCTGCACCCTCTGGGACTAACTCTCTCAGCTAGGAAGGCTTGGGGCTTCACTCTCTCCAGACACTCACTCCCTTTAATATTGTTTACCAGGTGGTGCCATGCATAGCATCTCTGGCTTCTCCTGAAAATCCTAGGAGGGAAAAACCAAGGCTAGGGTTGGCTGAGTGAGTCTCCAAGGTCACAGCCAATGGCAAAAGGTGGAATCAGCTCCCTCCCAGAGTTTGCATCAAACCACGGAGGCCGGGTGGCATTGTATAAACTGCAACCTGTTGCCTTGAATTAGAGCCCTGGGTCACCACCCACATGAGCGAGGGAGGGGGTCCCCCTGCAGGTGGATCCCTGTAACTGCGGCTCCCTCTGCCCTCTCTCTAGGGGCCTGGTATTTTCCCAGAGCCTCCTCTCAGGCCAGGGAGATGCCACGGTGCCGGACTTTGGAAAGCCAGGAAGGGGCAAACTCCGAAGAGAAGGGGGACAGTTCCATAGAAGATCCAAAAGAAACCATCGCGCTGGCTTTTGTGAGAGTGAACCCAGGGGCACAAAACAGACTGCAGAATGCCCAGCAGCAAGGCAAGAAGAAGAGGAAGAAAAAGAGGTTAGGATTGAAAGCTGGGGAATGGGGAGCCATGTTGGTAAGAACAGGAAGGACCTGGAGGGAAGGGGGTCTTGGCTGATGATGAGAAGGTAAAGGAGAAGCTGTGTGCCGAGACTGTCAATATCTCACCACTTTTGGTTCATATAAAAAGAATCTACTTTTGATGATCTGTTTTATAGAATCAAATGATCGTGTGTGTAATCTAAAAAACCACACCTTGTCCTAATTTTCATTCTATTTGTGTTTAGGATGCTTTTAAAAAAATAGCAGGAAGAGAAGATTTCCTTGTTTTAAGAAGGCGCTTATTTGTCCTGGAAATTTAGTGCACCTTCAATATGATAGCACCATACTGACTTATCAGGATCCAACTGCAGCTTGTGCATTCCGGTTCTTGTTTAATATTTCACCATGCCTTGCTCCATTCAGACTGATTGATGAATGGAAAAGCTTGTCCACTTTCTTATTCATAGCTTCCCTTAATGGGGGGAAGAGGAAAGAGACAAGTATTTTGGCCAAAAAGATGTTCAATTCCTGTCCCTGATGAGCCAGTGGAGTAAAAGGCTTGAGGCAATATGTTAGTGAGAAGCTGCAAGCGAGATTAGCTGTAATGGCAACACAGAATTTCTACCTTCCGAGTAGAGTAATAGTACCCTGATGCCATGTTTTCCACCATGCTGTACCCCTTTGGACTCGTGTCTTCAGCAACAGGAGTGGTCAAACCAGGCTTAGCATGGCAGGCTAGATTTCAGAGAGCTCCACCTGGGACAGGATGTTTCTGGGCACAGTCACTTGTTCCGGCAAATGTGTTTCTGTCTTGCTGCTTTCCTTTTTCTCTTTTCCAGATGATTGGTGATCAATCTATCCAGCTGCCGGTATGAGAGTGGTGAGCATCTACATTCAGGGGATCTATAATGGGGACCCACCGGATTCTCCCAAAGGGTTGGGAAGAGTCACTTTTGTGTATTTGTGAGGATGGAAGGGTGTGTCTCCAAATCCTGTCCTTCAGTTCTCCTAGCTCAATGAACTACTTAATTAAGGAAGTTGGGAATCTTATTCCAAGAGTCATGGGTTTTCACCAGAATGGTGTGTACTTCAACTATCTGTAATTCTTATATATAGTGATTTGGGGATCTAATTGTAAGAGACAGCTGTTGCTGCAGCCAGTGGCTCTGTTTTAGAGCACAAGTTACAAACTTGCAGTTCGTGAACTGAACCTGATCTACAGACCTATTTTGTACTTCAGAGCACAGTGTTGCTGTTGCTGTTGCTTTTTTTTTTTTTTTCTTTTTTTGAGACGGCGTCTTGCTCTGGAGCACAGTGGCATGATCTCAGCTCATTGCAACCTCCACCTCCCAGGTTCAGGTGATTCTCCTGCCTCAGCCTCCCAAGTAGCTGGGATTACAGGCAAGTGCCACCATGCCTGGCTAATTTTTTGTATTTTTAGTAGAGATGGGGTTTCACAATGTTGGCCATGCTGGTCTCAAACTCCTGACCTCAAGTGATCCACCTACCTCAGCCTCCCAAAGTGTTGGGATTATGAGTGTGAGCCACTGTGCCCGGCTGTTGCTGTATTGTATTTATTTATTCATTTTATTTTATTTTTTTTGAGACTGAGTTTCACTCTTATTGCCCAGGCTGGAGTGTAATGGCATGATCTCAGCTCACTGCCACCTCTGCCTCCTGGGTTCAAGCGATTCTCCTGCCTCAGCCCCCTGAGTAGCTGGGATTACAGGCATGCACCACCTTGCTCGGCTAATTTTGTAGTTTTAGTAGAGATGGGGGTTTCTCCATGTTGGTCAGGTGGGTCTCGAACTCCCGACCTCAGGTGATCTACTTGCCTCGGCCTCCCAGAGTGCTGGGATTACAGGCATGAGCCACTGCACCTGGCCATTTATTTATTTATTTATTTATTTATTTTATTTTTTTTTTTGAGACGGAGTCTCGTTCTGTCCCCTAGGCTGGAGTGCAGTGGCATGATCTTGGCTCACTGCAACCTTCGCCTCCCAGGTTCAAGTGATTCTCCTGCCTCAGCCTCTCAAGTAGCTGGGAGTACAGGTGCACACCACCATGCCCAGATAATTTTTGTCTCTTTATTAGAGACAAGGTTTTGCCATGTTGACCAGGCTCGTCTCGAACTCCTGACCTCAGGTGATCTGCCCGCCTTGGCGTCCCAAAGTGCTGGGATTACAGGCATGAGCCACTGTGCCCAGACTGTTGCTGTATTTTAAATTCAAATGTGAATGCTTTAGGGTAGTCTTGTACTGTCCCGGTTACTGCAGGCACTTCTCCCATTCTAGGCCCTTGAAGGCATTTGAGTTTGTGTTGGAGTCAGCTCCTACTTATTAATCCTAACAGGGACAGAAAGGATATGACATCACAGATATAGTTTTGAAATCCAGTGTGTACTTTAAAAAAAAAGTATGCTTAATATACCATATACTAATTAAGCTTGGCTCTGACTAATGTTAAGGATTAGTTTATATTCCCTGAACATTCAGAGCTTGGTGTTTGGAGGAAAGCCAGAAGCTTGCTTTCTGGCAAAGGGAAGCCAGAACAGGCAAATCATTCACCCCAGATAACCTTCTATGGGGATCATTGAGTACAGGCTGGATTTTTCAGTAGTTTTCAACTCTCCGTGTTCCTTTATTTATTCTCTTTCTCTCTCTTTCTTCTCTCTCTTTCTTTCTTTCTTTCTTTCTTTCTTTCTTTCTTTCTTTCTCTCTTTCTTCTTTCTTTCTTTTTTTCTTTCTTTTCTCTTTTTCTTTCTCTCTCTCTCTCTCTTTCTTTCTTTTCCTTCCTTCTTTTCTTTCTCTCACAGGGTCTCCTGTTGCTCAGGCTGGAGTGCCATGAGCACTTCATGTGACATGAAACCTTCACTGGTGCAGTGGCATGATCATGGCTCACTGCAGCCTCGATTTACAGGGCTCAGGTTATTCTCCCCCTCAGCCTCCTGAGTAGCTGGGATTACAGGCATGCCCCACCACACCCAGCTAATTTTTTGTATTTTTAGTAGAGACGGGGTTTTGCCATGTTGGCCAGGCTGGTCTTGAACTCCTGGGCTCAAGTGATGCAGTGGCAGTGTTTGACTCTCCATTCTTGCATTAATGGAGACAGGGCAAGATGGCTTCCAGTCTCAAGGAGCTGAGTTCTCTCGCTTTAGTACTTGGTCTGGGAGCACCTAGTAATGGAACCTCCCCACCCCATGTTCCTCCCCCACTTCCCGGGCTAATAGGCCTTTCTTTCTTCAATAGTGCGCAGGGCCGCCCAACAGTACGGCCTTAGAGAGGGAGGGGAAAACGATGACTGGACTCTCTATTGGACAGATTACTCAGTATCACTGGAGCGGGTGATGGAAATGAAAAGTTACCAGGTATTTGGGCTAGTGATGGTCCTTGGTTTAAGTGCGGCATCTTACCCGGTGGGGCCCCATTTTTACACCTGTGTCCCAAGGAGATTTTGTGGTACTCCCATGTCCCTCGATTGCTCATGAATTCCGCTTCCCTTGCAGAAGATCAATCACTTTCCCGGGATGAGTGAAATCTGCCGGAAGGACTTGCTGGCCAGGAATATGAACCGCATGTTAAAGATGTTCCCTAAAGATTTCCACTTTTTCCCTAGGACCTGGTGTCTTCCTGCTGAGTGAGTGCCCCCTGCCCTGTGCTTCCTTCTCCAGTCCTCTCCCCATTTATGTTTCCTCTTGCCCCTGATTCCCTGGTTGCCACTTTCCCTGCCCATATGATCTCCCATCTCTCTGGCTACTGTTCAGGAAGAGAAGGGATAAAGGGTGTGTCCAAGGTTGAGAAAACACAAGGCTCTGCCTGTAAAATTAGATGACATTTAGGGGCTGGGTGCCCTGGAACCTGTACCTGCAGTTGGGGTTAGAGTTTGTTCTGACGCTGAAAGCTGTTGATTTTGAACTCATTCCAACCACGTAACTGTGCAGTTTCTGAATCTTTAAGGACCATGAGCACCTCTGGAGAGAGTGTGGTAGTGGTTAGCACCCAGGTTAGGAGCAGGGAGGGATGCCTGACCTCTGTCCCATGCAATGCTATGGATAGCAGTCAGCACTTCGCCTTCTCTGCTCTCTTTATATCCATTTCGAAACGACATCAGTTCCTGGTATGTAAAATGCTCTGGACCACACCACCGAGGAACAGGAGAAATGTGAGATGACATACATGACCTGGGGTGCAATCTGGTGGCTGAGACAGGGCTGAGACAGTGAACAGTGCCACTATCAGATTATACTCACATGGCAAGGGCATCAGAAGAATCCCATCCTCCCCTCTCCACCCAGTGCTTTCCAAAACCAAGAGCTCCAGGGTTCTCAGACTTTCCTTCGCTTGTCTGGAACAAGTTTCAGGGCTTAGCAGCAAATTAGAAGGAAATGTATTTGCCATTAGGTCAACAGGAGCTCCAGATTTCATGGTTACTGAGGAACATTGCAGTTAGGTGATTTTTCCAATGGTTACAAGGTTCCTTTGAGTTAAAACACAGAAGTATAGCAAGACTGAGAGACAGCATCCACTCATTTAGTTTCTTTCTTTCTTCTGAATATACTTTCCTCAAAATATGTTCAAATATATGATTTGCTCTCCCATACTCTGACTAAAATGGAGGCGTCACAGATGAGACACTGAAGCCCAGCGCGGGGTGAGAGACTGATGGATCCAAAGTCACATCACTTGTCAGGGCTTGAGCCAGGTCCAGAACTCCAAAGCTCCTACCTGCAAGCCCAGAAGACCAAACTACCTGTGCCATGGTCACCTTGATGGGGCATGCAGCACTGTGCCCGCATTATGTCATGCAGCTAAGCACCACAGCAGATGGGTGTCGTTATTATCTTTACTGTACAGATGATGAAGTTGAGGTTTAGAGAGGTCAAGTCCTTGCAAAGGGTTGCACGGCTGGTAAGTGGTGTTGCTTGGGCTTCAACCCAGGCCTGAATTCCCTCTGAAGCCCACACTCCCTGCTGTGTGTGCTCTACTGCCTCCCATTGCTGGACCTCTGGGCATCTGTCAATGCCAGGGCTTTGTCACATTAGATAGCTTTTCTTTCTTTTCTTCATAAAGAGTTAGCCTTCCTTTTCATTGTTCCCCAGCTAAAGATGTATCTTGTTCCCTCCCTGCTCTGGTAGCTGGGGAGATTTGCAGACCTACAGCAGGTCAAGAAAAAATAAGACATACATTTGTAAGCCGGATTCGGGCTGCCAAGGGAAAGGTATATTCATCACCCGGACAGTGAAAGAAATAAAACCAGGGGAGGATATGATCTGTCAGCTCTATATTTCAAAGGTACTTCCTCATTGTGATTATTTATTTATCACCCACAGCAACCGCAGGCTTTAGCTCCACTGGACAGAATGTGAAATGAGGGAATGGAGGGTGAAGACGGAGGTGGAGCTGACCTGGCTTCTGCCTTGCACTTTGTCAGACCAAATGTTCTGACCAGGGGTGCTGGCACGTGCCTGGGCCAGAGTGTCTCTTATCCTTTTACCCTTGTCAATTGGTCTGGCCCTACCAGGCTGGCCCTTTTCCTCTAACACATTAGGGCTAGGGGAGCACCTTCGGTTTGGGACAGCCCTCATGTGGGAAAGGGGCATGGTACTAGAGAGCAATCAGCTTTTCTCTTTGACTGGAGGTCGTCGGTCACAGCCCACTGTGGGGAGGGAGCCCTCTAGGAGTGTGGACAGAGTGGGACACACTGATCTCTCTGGGAAGAAATGGCCAGGAGATGACGTTGCAGGGAGGACTCTTGTAGAACTGCCACTGTGTGTTGGCTGCGCAAAGTGGCTCACACCTGTAATCCCAGCATTTTGGGATGCCAAGGTAGGTGGATTGCTTTGAGCTTAGGAGTTTCAGACCAGCCTGAGAAACATGACGAAACCCTTTCTCAACAAAAATTAGCCAGGTGTGGTGGCACATGCCTGTAGTTCCAGCTACTCCAGAGGCTAAGGCTGGAGAATCGCTTGAGCCCAGGAAGCAGAGGTTGCAGTGAGCCAAGATTGTGCCACTGCACTCCAGCCTGGGCAACAGGGTGAGATGCTGGAGACCCTGTCTCAAAAAACAAAACAAAACAAAACAAAAAAACAGAAAAGAAAAGAAAAAGAACTGCAACAATATGTAGCCCTGAATGGTGACAATATGTCCATGCATCAAAAGACTATATTTTATTTTTATTTCTTTAGAGATAGGGTATTGCTCTGTCACTCTGACTGGAGTGCAATGGCACAATCATAGCTCATTGTAACCTCAAACTCCTGAGTTCATGCAATCCTCCCACCTCAGCCTCCCCAGTAGAGCTAGGATTACAGGCACACGCCACCACATCTGGTTAATTTGTAATTGTTATTTTTTTGAGACAGAGCCTCACTCCGCTGCTAGGCTGGAGTGCAGTGGTGCAGTCTCGGCTCATTGCAATCTCTGCCTCTCAGGTTCAAGTGATTCTCCTGCCTTAGCCTCCCAAGTAGCTGACACCCACCAGCACAGCCAGCTAATTTTTGTATTTTTAGTTGAGACGGGGTTTCACCATGTTGACCAAGCTGGTCTCAAACTCCTGACCTCAAGTGATCTGCCTGACTTGGCCTCCCAAAGTGCTGGGATTACAGGTGTGAACCACTGTGCCCAGACTAATTTTTTATCAAAAAAAATCTATTTGTCGAGATAGGGTCTCTATGTTGCTGAAGCTGGTCTTAAACTCCTAGGCTCAAGAGATCCTCCTGCCTCGGCCTCACAAAGTGCTGGGATTCCCAGTGTAAGCCACCGTGCCTGACTTATCAAAGAATTTTTATTTATTTATTTATTTATTTTGAGACAGGGTCTCACTCTGTCACCCAGGCTAGAGTGCAGTGGTGTGATCAGGGCTCACTGCAGCCTCGACCTCCTAGGCTGGAGCAATCCTTCCACCTCAGCCTTCTGAGTAGCTAAGACTACAGGCTTGCACCACCACACTTGGCTAATTTTTTTTGAATTTTAGTAGAGTCAAGGTCTCACTTTGTTGCCCAGCCTGTTCTTGAACTCCTGAGCTCAAGCAATCCTCCCTCCTCGGCCTCCCAAAGTGTTGGGATTATAGACATAAACCACTGCACCTGGCCCATCAGAGGACTTTTTTTTTTTTTTTTGAGATGGAGTTTCGCTCTTTTGCCCAGGCTGGAGTGAAGTGGCATGATCTTGGTTTGCTGCAATCTCTGACCCCTGGGGTTTAAGCGATTCTTCTGCCTCAGCCTCCTGAGTAGCTGGGATTATAGGTGCCCACCAACACGCCTGGTGAATTTTTGTATTCTTAGTAGAGACGGGGTTTCACCATGTTGGCCAGGCTGGTCTCGAACTCCTGACCTCAGATGATCCATCTGCCTCAGCCTCCCAAAGTGCTAGGATTATAGCCCGGCCTCAGAGGACTGTTTAATGTTTCTCTGTTTAATTGCCAAGATACCTCTTAGAGGTGGTTACTTGTGTCACTTGACAGATCAGGAAACTAAGGCACAGTGTGGTTTAGTGACCTCCACAGGGTCACATGTTGGGACCCAGAGCCCAAGTCTCCTTGTTCTTCTCTCTGACCCTGGACAAGCCTTCCCTCCACAACACTAGGCAATGTTGGAGCCAACTCCATGGAAACAAGGCAGGAGCTAGTGATTTTCAAGTGTAAATTTCTCCCCTAATGCATGTCTGACTTCTGTTCTCTCCTTCCAGCCCTTTATCATTGATGGGTTTAAGTTTGACCTACGGATTTATGTACTGGTGACATCCTGTGACCCTCTCAGGATTTTTGTGTACAATGAAGGACTGGCCCGCTTTGCGACGACCTCTTACTCCCGCCCTTGCACAGACAACCTGGTGAGCTAAGGGGACACACTACCTCACCCTATCCCCATAGCATGATTAAAAAAAAAAAAAAATCCTAATTAAATCCACGTTCTCAAGACATTGTGAGGGTCATTTGTTGAGCGCTTGCTATGTGCCAGGTTTCATTTAGCCCTCCCAGGAACCCTCAGAGAGAGGGATGATTATCCCCATTTTACGAATGACGAGATTAAAACCCAGAGCATAAGGGACTTGTCCAAGGTCACATAGATAGGAAGAGGTGAGTCTGGGGCTTGTGGCCAGGTCTGCCTGACTCCAAAGCCAGAACCACAGTTCAGGAGTACTCAAGGAGAAAAGGCCATGGGTGAGCAACCCTGCCATCCCCGCCTTTCCTGGACCCCCAGGACTCCTGAAGTTTTTCTCAGGCTGGGCACAACCCAATCTCATAAATAATTGGAGTTTTCTTTTCTTTTCTTTTCTTTTCTTTTTGAGATGGAGTTTCATTCTGTCGCCTAGGCTAGAGTGCAGTGGCGCAATCTTGGCTCACTGCAAGCTCTGCCTCCCGGGTTCATGCCATTCTTCTGCCTCAGCCTCTGAGTAGCTGGGATTACAGGCGTGCGCCACCAGGCCCGGCTAATTATTGTATTTTTAGTAGAGATGGGGTTTCACCGTGTTAATCAGGCTGGTCTTGAACTCCTGACCTCGTGATCTGCCCACCTCAGTCTCCCAAAGTGCTGGGATTACAAGCATGAGCCACCGCGCCCAGCAGAATTGGAGTTTCTTAGGCTTGAGGCTGCAGGACACCCCTTCTTACTTCCTCTATTTTGCCACACTAAATAAGCCCTAAAACTTCCTTTTCTTTCCATCCCTTCAAGCTCCAGGGGCCATGGGAGGGCACAGAGAGGAAGCAGGGGGCCTGCCCTTCCGAGCTGACCCCACAGATGTGTGTCTCTTTCCCCAGGATGATATCTGCATGCACCTGACTAATTATTCCATTAATAAGCACAGTTCAAATTTCAGTCGAGACGCTCACTCTGGCAGTAAGAGGTAAGGAAGAGGCTTCATTTTTCTTTCCTTTCCCTACCAACCTCAGAACTGCTTTCTGGGATTCTACCCAAACCCTGTCAGTCCCCATCAGTGTTTCCATCTTGGGTCACATGGTCTGAGAAAGTACTTCTTTGCTTCGCAACCCAGAACAAATTCCTTCGTCTCTGCCCTCTTGGCTGTTAATCATTAAAAGAAGGCCCCATCGTAAACCCTGGGAGGCTGGGAGGAGGAGAGATAAACATGAGCTGTTTCCCCAGCAGAATATATACACACACCAAAACATACCCTTATTACAGTTGGCCCTTCTGATATTTCCAAAGCAACAGATATTTACTGATCTGTCACGTGAGAAGGACTTGCCAAGCAGTCATTGCTTGGCCCGTGTTCCCCTGGGTGTTGCTCCATTAGAGATTCCCAAATGATGTGTCACAGTACCCTGACATGAGGCTAGCTGGCTTGAAGATTCCTCAGAAGGGGGGAAATTGAGAGCGGTTCACGACAGTATCTTCATGACAGGCTTTTCCATTCCTGTTATTGTCTAATCAGGTCTCATTTGAGTTTTAAGAAAATGGGAGACTGAAGAATGTGAACTTGACCAGGTGAAGGGGGAAAGGGAAAAGGAGCAAGTATTTCTGAGGCTTCATGTGTGTTGGGGTCTGTGTTTGGTGCTTTCTGTGCATTTTTTATTGCTGAGTTTTTCTTTTCTTTTTTTTTAGACGGAGTCTCGGTCTGTCACCCAGGCTGGAATGCAGTGGCGTGATCTTGGCTCACTGCAACCTCCACCTCCCGGGTTCAAGCGATTCTCCTGCCTCAGCCTCCCAAGTAGCTGAGACTATAGGCATGTGCCACCACACCCAGCTAAGTTTTGTATTTTTAGTGGAGACGGGGTTTCAACATGTTGGCCAGGATTGTCTTGAGCTCTTGACCTCGTGATCCACCCGCCTCGGCCTCCCAAAGTGCTGGGATTACAGGCGTGAGCCACCACGCCTGGCCTGTTTTTGAATTTTTCACAGCAACACTATGGCAAAGGCATTGCTATCTGCTCTCTGTAGGTGGAGAACTGTGAGTTAGGTGCCATATCCATCTTACAGATGAGGAAACTGAGTCTCAGAGGTTGCGTGAGTTACCCCAGGTCCCACAGCTGTGACTGCTAGACTGGGTGGAGAAGTGAGGTCTGTTAGACCCCAGAGCTCATTCTCTTTTCTAACGCACCAAGCTTCAAAGGACCACTGAACAGGCTATCAGTTTGGCTTCAGACCATCAGAGAGGCATGTGACATTTCATGACCCCCCCAGTGGCAGCATTCCAAAAAGCACACGGAAAATCACTAAGTTAAGGCTGCTTAAAGGCGATGTGGAAGACTGGTGGGAGGCAGTCTCCCCCTTTTCCGGAAGATGTCAGCCACCTGTGCTGCTTGAAGCTCTGCCACTTCCTCCTCTCCTCCCCACCTGGGCTATGGGCACCAGCTGGGCCTCTTGCATTGCTGCGTTCTGAGTGTCGGCACTCTGGGAGATCTAGCTTGTAGTCCCGGCTCTGACACTTGCCAACTAAGCTTGGACGAGTTACTTCATCTCTCTGAGCCTGCACTTCTTGGTCTGGAGGATGAATGTGATGAGACTCCCTGCCATGCCCTGACACCTCACAGGGTCTCTGTGAGGTTCAAATGACTTGTGATGGCAACATAGACAGTGTGCGTGGTTACTGTCATTTTTCATTAGCCTAAGGGCACAGAATGGAAAGGTTCTCTTTTCCCTCCTCCAATGAGAACTGGCACCCCAACAGCAGGCTCTGGGCCCTCGGCTGTGATGGAGGAGTGTCTTGGGGTAGCAGAACTAAGGTGAGGTTGCAAAGGCTTCAAGTGTTGTTCTGCCTCTTCCATTTCCTTCTTCCTCTGTTCATCTCCCTCTCACCCCACGGTGCTTCTCCATCCACTCTTTCCTGGAGCAGCCGCCTGCCCCCGTGGCCTCCGCCTGCCCTTGCTGGGCTCAGCCTGTCTCCCTTGGGCTCCAGGTCCATCTCTCCTCATTTCCACCTGGACGTCTTCAACTCAGCATTTCCCAGTGTGGGTGTGTTCTCTCTCCTCCATTTGGAGTGCCTCCACCCCAGCACTCCAAATTGGTCTCCCTGCCCAACTTCCTCATCTCTACCTTCTCATCTCCAGGGCTGGAGAGCTTGGACATTTCTTTTCCTAGTGATAATTTACATACTTGAAACCACTTAATCCTCCTCAAAACAACACTATGAAGTCGGCATTATTATTGTCCCTATTCTGCATATTAGGAAACTGAGGTGTGAAAAAGTTAAGTAACTTACCCTGGGTGGCACAGCTAGGAAGCTGGGATTGAAACCAGGGCTGTCTAACCCCCGAGTTGGTGCCCTTACCCACTAAGCCATGCTGCCCGTGCCATCCACTCCATGGGCAGGACACTGTCGTTTTTTTTTTTTTTTCTTGAGACGGAGTCTTGCTCTTGTCACCCAGACTGGAGTGCAGTGGTGCGATCCCGGCTCACTGCAACCTTTGACTCCTAGATTCAAGCGATTCTCTTGCCTCAGCCTCCCGAGTAGCTGGGATTACAGGTTCCTGCCACCACGCCTGGCTAATTTTTTTTTTTTTTTTTGTATTTTTACAACCCTCACGGTCAATATCAGCCATTGCCCATAGCTGTTCTTTACCAGGGCACATTTGTCTTTTGTCCCTAGTTGTACTTTGCTCCTTGAGGGTTACAATGGTGCCCTGGCCTTTGGGGTTCTTCCTATAGTGCTGGGCAGAGTTCTTATCTCCTCCTTTCCCTCCCGTTTTGTTTCTCCTTTCCTCTTCCTCCTCTCCATCTTTTGAGACAATCTGCTTCTCATACTGACTGTCTCATCTGTCCCAAAGTTGGCAGTTGAGGTCAACTGCCGTCCCTGTCAATACCCCACTGGGGCACAAACTCAGGAGTAGTGCTGCAGTCACAGTGAAGGAGAAGACAGGAAACCTGAAAACCTGGCAGGATTCTCTGGCAGACACCAAGCCATCTTCATCTTTCAGTGTGCTCAGCACATGGCTGGTATTAAATTGAATTGACTCACCGCTGGGCATTATGAAATTATACAATAAAGTATATTCATTGTGATGAGTCCTGAGTCATCAAGAAAAGGTTATGTTATATGTTGTCGGGGAATTATATAATCCATTTCAGGAAAATTTATTTCCCAATTAGGCAAATTAAATACATTTTTTCCGCTTGAAAAAAATTGGCTTAAAGCGATCTGGAAAATCCATTTATGTACAATACTGTTTTCTGACAATGGCAGGTGGAGGAGGTGGCCTCTATATTAAGTAGCCTTGGCTTATCTGTCTTTATATAAATGCATCCTTGGTTGTTTCACATGTGTGTTGACTCCCTGAATGGTCCTGAGGCTTCCCATGACAGAGGTGACAGTTTCTAGTGTCCCCTCCTTGCATGAGGCTTTGCATGCACCAAAGGCCCTTATCAAATGCACATTGTCTGGCCGACCCTGCTTCCTCCTCCTTGACCCCTTGGGCTGGGGTCTAGTGAGCTTTTGAAACGGCCTGGATGAGCCGTGTCTCTTGTCTTTTTCATTATTTCTGCTGTTCACTCCCCTGCACCTCCTCCTTCCACATTGCCACTTCCACTTTGGCTCTCTGTGCACATGTATGTGCATGTGAGGGGGCAAATGTCCATCCCCACCACTGCCTCTTGGATTTGTGAGATCCGTCCTCTCTCGGTAATGCCCAGCTCAGAGCTGGCTGAGCACCCACTCAGGTATTTCTTCATGAACTGTTCCACATGAGGTAGACATCTCTGAGTTCCTCTGTGATCAGGCGACCCCCAGCTGTCTCTGTTTGCCCATGACTGAGGGGTTTCCTAGAATTCAGGACTTGCAGTTCTAAAACTGGGACAGTCCAGTTTGCCTGGCACAGTTGGTAACCTTATCTGTGGACATGCCCTGGGGTGCCTTTTCCTTGTGGGCAGCCCTAAAACAAGACTTCTGTGTCATTAATATCCCCAGAGTCCCCTCAGATGGCTGAGGTGGGACCCAGGCATCAGCGTTCTTAAAAGGCTGCCCACATGCTTCTAATAAACCCCAGAGGCTGAGAAATCATTGCTGCCAAAGTAAAACCATGGTGTCGGGGGTTTTCTTGACTCATCCCTTCCCCTGCTGATAGATGTTTTGTGGGTCACAGTGAGAGTGTCCCGACCATGTCTTATGTGACTGCATCCGCATCTACCCCAGGGCTCTGGAGACTTGGAGGGGGTAGTCCTGGGATTCCTGGGACCTCCTCTGGCTCTGACACAGCCCAGGTGTCACCCTGGCTCCTGGGTGTTCGCCCCTGCTGGCTCTGGAGCCTTGTCTCCACCAGGAGTTTCTGGTTTCCGGCATGCCATGGCCTCGGGTGACCAGAGGTCAGCTACACTGCCTCCTGGCCTGTGGTTCCCTTCCAGGAAACTCTCCACCTTCAATGCATACATGGAGGACCACAGCTACAATGTGGAGCAGATATGGAGGGATATTGAGGATGTCATCATCAAGACCCTCATCTCGGCGCACCCCATCGTCAGGCATAACTACCACACCTGCTTCCCCAGCCACACACTCAGCAGCGCCTGCTTTGAGGTCCTGGGCTTCGACATTTTGTTGGACCGCAGACTCAAACCCTGGCTGCTGGAGGTAGGGAAGTTTGGGCGAGGGGCGAAAACGGACTCTTGTTATTGGGGCCAGCTCGCTTCAAGGATTCCGTCCTGTCCTCCTGGCTTACCTGAATTGTTTCAACTTCCCAGGCCACTTCCTCCTATGGTGCCTGCTGCATGGGGCTTCTCTCTTAGCTGAGAAGTGGCCACCAGAGGGGGGTAGACAGCTGGGAATTAGATAATTCCTTTGCCTTGTTGAGGTCCTCTCAGACAAGGAAGTGCTGATCTCAGGCACAGAGTGATTCTAAAGACAGCTTGACCTTTTGTAACAGAGTTGTCTCCCAGAAAGGGGCGTTCTTCGTCAAAGCTGGGTTGGCAACGTTCAGTTATCAGACAGGAGCGACTGTGCCCCACTCTTAGGGGCCTGGACTACTCAGTTTACACACACCAGCAGAGAGTGTCCTGGGGCTTACTGCCACTGAAATGGGTAGGGGGCCATGTAGTGAGTTTCCTGCCTCCCCCAGACCCATGGGTGGTGAGAGGAGGAGGAGAAGCTTTCCTGGCAGCTGCCTCTCTTCCTGAAAGAATTGTCCCCAGGAGCCCTCTCACATGGCCCTTCAGGGAGCGTCGTGAGGAGCAAAGGGTGCTAGTGCCAGGTTCAGTGACACAGGTCAGACTTTGGGGTGGAGAACCCGAGACTACAGGTCAGATTCCTGCAGCTTTGCCCTGCTTCCATTCCCAGTCCTTGTTTCCAGGTATGGCGGGAGGAAGAGGGATGTGCCTGTTTGCAGCCCTTACCCAAAGAGCAGAATGAGCCACCAGGAGCAAGCCCTTCAGAAACTTCTAGAAATCTGCAAATGTCACATGGTGCCTCCAAACAATACAGACTTTTCAGTGTGCAGGAATAAGTCCTTCCCTCCTCCCACCTGTCTCCCCTCCACCCTGGCCAGGCTCCTGAATGCCACTCGTCTCTACCTCCTGTGTCCGAGCCTGTCCCTTTGGGCAGTACCCCTTCCATTCTGCTCTCTGGATGCCCAGTGCACATGAGGGAACACATGCACCCCGGATGGAGTGGAACACACACACCAAAGAGAGGGTAGCCCTGATGCTCCCAAAGAAGAAAGGCCTGAGATAAAAGCTGGTTTAACTACAGGGAGTTATGCTTCCTCCTTTTTTCACCACGGCTCCAGTCCAGATGCTCTCCCCTCCCTTCCTCTCATCTTGGTAGTCAGGCCCTGAGGTGGGCTTTGGTAGCACCCTGGAGGTGGCATCTCGGCCTCACTCTCTGCTTTCACTTTGGATGGCTTTGTCACCAGTTGCCCATCTTGCCCTCACAGGTCAACCACTCTCCAAGCTTCTCCACCGACTCTCGGTTGGATAAAGAGGTGAAAGATGGTCTGCTGTATGACACTTTGGTCCTGATCAACCTGGAAAGCTGTGACAAGAAGAAAGTCTTGGAGGAGGAGAGACAACGGGGGCAGTTCCTGCAGCAGTGTTGTTCTCGGGAGATGAGGTACAGTAGCACTCCCCAGCCTTGGGGGGCTCTCTCTCTCTCTGACTCCCCTGCTCCCAGTAAGAATGGTCTGTCCCGGGCCAGGTGCAGTGGTTCACGCCTGTAATCCCAGCACTTTGGGAGGCTGAGGCGGGAGGATCACCTGAGGTCAGGAGTTCAAGACCAGCCTGGCCTGGTGAAACTCCGTCTCTACTAAAAATACAAAAAAATTAGCTGGCCGTGGTGGCACACGCCTGTAATCCCAGCTACTCAGGAGGCTGAGGCAGGAGAATTGCTTGAACCAGGGAGACGGAGGTTGCAGTGAGCCGAGATCACACCACTGCACTCCAGCCTGGGTGACAGAGTGAAACTCCGTCTCAAGTAAATAAATAAATAAATAAATAAATAAAATAACAGTCTGTCTTGGTCCAAATTATGACTCGACAGCCTACTAGTTATGTGGCCTTTCTGTCACTTCTCTGAGCCTCAGTGATCTTTCTATGAAATGGGGCTATGATACATAAGGTTGTTGGGTGAATGAAATGAGATAATGCATATAAAAGGCTTAGCAAAGTACTTGGCACTATAATACATATTGAAGGCTATTATAATCTTGCCTGGAGTTGGAGGGGGTCATTTTAACAAATGATAATCCCATTTGGAAAATGAGCTTATACTGGCAGAATGTAGCAGTTTGAATAGTTTTACTTGGAATATTCCTTTGTTCCTAGAAATAGGAGATTAAGTTACAGATATATAGCTATATATAATGGATAGAAATTAATTAATATTATGTGAAGCTTTAGGAATTGCCAGTATAAAAATAAGACCATTCCTTTATTTTTACTATAAAGAAAGATGTGTCTGTCCTTCTCCATGTTCCCATGTTGCCAGGAGCTAACGTCCCCTGCTTCCTGCTGGGCACCACTTGCCTTGTAACTGGGGCTTCCATTCTGTAGAGAGATTGTAGTGTCAGGAGACTCTGAGCCTAGTCAAGGGGATCCTTTGTTGCTTTTCAGACCCCACTACAGCCCCCTGCATTCCTCATGGGCAGAGCCAGTCTAATCTTTTGGGGTTGAGTTTCTGGAACTGATGCCGTAAATAGCATTTATGTTTGGAAAGCACCATGTTTCTCAGGCACTTGCACTGTCTTCCCTGTAAGGAGTGGGCAGCTAGGTAGGGTGGAGTGCCATGTGGCCTTGTTCTGGAAGCCAAGGAAACCAAGACTCCAGAAAGGGAACTGACTTGTACAAGGTCACCCTGCTGGTAAATGGCAGCTCTGGACCCAGAGCCCAGTGGGTCTGCTGCCTGGGATTCCAGGATGCCTTTCGCCATGTCCTGCCATCTCTAAACTCCCCGAGAAGGAGGCAGTGTCCTGTTGAGGAGCAGCTGTCAGGTTAAGGGCCTTCTCTGAATCAGTCTCCTCATTATTTTTCCTTGGATATTTCTGTGGCTCTGGGTTTCCCTGCTGTAAAAGGGGGCTTATCATTTCTCCCTACCTGACCCCCACTTCCCCAGGGAGCTGTGAGAAAGAATGAGATCATTGCAGCTCATAAATGGTCATCAAGGTCATCCAGGAAGCCCTCAAATTCAGTAAAAGTACAGCGGCTATTCTGTAGAGAAGGATAATCAGGACTGTGAATGGGAAGGTGGTGACAGTCTGCCTAGTCAGAACAAAGCCGAGTGGAAAATGGGTTTTATTTGGAGCAGGACAGAATTTGGTGAGTTGTCAAAAAGACTGTGCTAACCAGCTCTTAGTGCATATGACGTTGGCTGTCCCAGGAGGGCTAGAATCTCCTTTCAGGGAAACAGTCATGCATTTATTTAGCAAACCCTGATTGACCACCATTATGTGCAAGGCCTCCATCGGGCCCTAGACGACCTCCAGCTTGGACATGTCCCTTCCAGGCTTTGTCCCAAGAAAACTTGACAGCAGCCCCACGTTCTGCTTCCCAACAGGATTGAGGAAGTCAAGGGTTTCCGGGCCATGCAGTTAAAGAAAACTGAAACATACGAGAAGGAAAACTGTGGAGGGTTCCGACTGATTTATCCCAGTCTGAATTCGGAGAAGTATGAGAAGTTTTTCCAGGACAACAACTCCCTCTTCCAAAATACTGTTGCTTCCAGGGCTCGGGAGGAGTATGCCCGGTAGGAAGGCATCCGGGATGAGGTTGGTGGGGGGTTCTGGGGATTGTTTGTGATCTATTGGCTGACTGGCCTGGAGTGGCAGGGAGAGTCCCCAACCATGAAAGTTGCCAGAGCAACCAGGCACCGTGGCTCATGCCTGTAGTCCTAGCACTTTAGGAGGCCAAAGCAGGTGGATGGCATGAACCCAGGAGTTCAAGACCAGCCTGGACAACATGGCGAAACCCCATCTCTACAAAAAAACAAAAAGGAAAATTAGCCAGGCATGGTTGCCTGTGCCTATACTCCCAGCTACTCAGGAGGCTGAGGTAGGAGAGTCACCTGAGCTCAGGGCGGAGGGGTGGGGGCTGCAGTAAGTTGTGACTGCACCCCTGCACTCCAGCCTGGGTGTCAGAGTCAGACCTTGTCGCAAAGAAAAGCAAAAACAGAAAGTTGCCAGATGAACATCTGCCCTGGTCTCACAAGGACAAGGAATTGGAAGATTCCCTGTGTGAAGTGGAGAGAGGTAACTCTTTCTAGAAACTGACTCCCGAGGATAGCCACCCCCTCAAAGCTGCCTCATGGATTCACACAGGCGTAAACTCCAGGAGCTGGAGGGAGTCATCCACTGAGTGCAGTCCTCTCCTACCAGCTCATTTTATGGAAAGAGAGGGCAGAGCAGAGGAGTGATCACATATAAAGATGATGACGGAAGAGGGACCAGAACTCCCCTGTGTCCTGACTCATGAGACTGAGTTATTTCTGCTATATTATGTCACCTTTTGTCCACTCTCAGCATCCATTGGCTACAGAGGCCCAGCACATGAAATGGCCCAATATGAGAGCCTTTGGCTTTAGCCTCCTACCCAGACCCTCTTGCTGGCACCTGCCATGGATGGGAACTGGCCTGCTGGGAAGTGGGGAACAGATAGGGGTGTGGTGGACTAGGGAATAGCCCCCTTACTGCGCATCTCTCCTTGGATGCTGTTCCCACACGGGGGATGGTATGCTTGGCAGAATGATGCTTTCCTCCACACCCTGCTCCTTAACCTTCAATCACTTGTGCAGACTGGATGTGTTGGAGGAGGGAACGTGGAACTCGCTACCTCTTCGCCCAGTCATGTCCATCCCTCAAGGAGAATGCTTGCCTGTGCAGCGCATCCCTAACCCCCATCACATTCACTTGTTCTTCATGGGCAGGCAGCTGATCCAGGAGCTGAGACTAAAACGGGAGAAAAAGCCCTTCCAAATGAAGAAGAAGGTAGAGATGCAGGGGGAATCGGCGGGCGAGCAAGTAAGAAAGAAGGGCGTGAGGGGCTGGCAACAGAAACAGCAGCAGAAAGACAAGGCTGCCACCCAAGCCTCCAAACAGGTAAACCCGGATCATGGGGAACACACGTAGCCAGCACCCTTCCCCACCTGGGCCTGATCTGTGGGGGGTGCTGAGGAGACCACTGCTCAGAGCCCAGACACACTGAAGGGCTGCACAGAGGGCTTGGCAATGACGGGGTGGTGCAGGGACCCCTGAAGGCACACAGGAGCTGGCATCTTTTAGAGAATCCCTCCATCCAGGCAACAGAGGACTCTCACCGGTCTGTCCTGCTTGCCTCCTCCAGTAGGAGTAAGAGCAGCCAGGCCATGCTGGGAGGCTGAGCACGCGCCTTATTTAGGGAACCTTATTTAGGGCTTCAGGAGTGCATATACTCCTGGTCCTCAACTGCAGCTTGGGTTGGAATGCTCCCCTCTAGTAGGCCAGGGCACAGTGGAGAGAGCAGGCTACTGGGAAGAGCTTCTGGGAGCAAGACTCTCAGAACATTACATGGGATACTGATCATGGCTGGGTCTATCCTCTGTGCAAAGCGTGGACCAGTCCTGGCTGTGGGTCAGCTGTCCAGTTGGCCTGTGGTCTGTCTTCGCCTTCTCTGCTTAGCACTCTCTTCTAGCTCAGTGGGAAGATGCAGCTGAGTTTTCAATCCATCTCCTTTGTCTCAAAGACTCACCTGGATTAGAGTAGAGATTTTTGTTTCATATTATTTAACTTTGTTAAGGTCACAGACCCTTTAAGAATTTGATAAAAGCTATGGAATCTCTTGCCAGAAAGTACAAAATGCACAGTTTTTAAACTGCAATTTCAAGTGGCTCAGACCCTGTGAAGCTATCCACGAGTCCTGTAAGGGTCCCAGAATTCCAGGTTGAGAGCCCCATGTTAGAGAAATTTTGCTATCCACTGCTTTCCTTCTCCTCATCTCCTTTGCACCTACCCCTGGGTGCAGATGAATCTGGAAGTGGATAGAGCTGGGTTCCCATGGGCTGTGTGTTGTGGTTTCGTCCTCCCCAGTACATCCAGCCATTGACATTAGTGTCCTACGCACCTGACTTGCTCTCGAGTGTCAGAGATGAAAGGAAAAATGAAGCAGACAGCAGCCTCAACGAGGAAGCCCCTATGAAGGAGGCCGGCCCTGTTTCTGCCAAGCCGACGTCTGCGAGGCCCTCCAGTTCTGTACCAGACCTGAGGAATATCAGTCTCAGCAGTTCCGAGTTGGAGCCCAGTAAACCCAACTTCAGCATAAAGGAGGCCAAATCTGCCTGTGCAGTGAACGTTTTCGCTGGCACTGTGGTAAGTAGTGAGCCGAGCTCTGGGAGGGAGTGGTGGGAGTCTTGCTTACTGGTCCTTTTTCTACCCCCAACTTGCTGTGAGCCTTTGAGTAGGCCACTGAGCCTCCCTGGGCCTTGGTGTCTCCCCTTGAGAAGCCCACACTATGGAATGGCATAGCTGCTGGGAGGACCGGCATTTAGGAAGGCGCTTTTGTGAGTCCCCTCTTGGGAAGCAGGTTATCCCCTGGAGTGGTTCCTGGAGCTGCTGTGGCAAATTACCTCCAACTTGGTGGAGGCAACACCGTTTATTCTCTCACAGTCCTTGAGGCTGGAAGTCTGAAACCAAGGTGTTGGCAGGACCATGCTCCATCTCAGGGCTCTAGGGGGAAGATCCTTCCTTCCTTCCTTGCTTCTTGCTGGATTCTGTCTGGTGGATGCTGAGTGCTTGGCAGTCCTTGGTTTGTGGCAGCATAACTCCAATCTCTACCTCTGGTGTCATGTGACTTTCTTCTCTGTGCTTCTCCTCTGTGTATCTTTTCTTTTTTCTTTCTTTCTTTTTTTTTTTTTTTTTTGAGACAAGGTCTGGCTCTGTTACCCAGGCTGGAGTACAGTGGTGTAATCTCTGTTCACTGCAACCTCTGCCTCCCACGCTCAAGCCATCCTCCCACCTCAGCCTCCCAAGTAGCTGGGACTACAGGCACACACCACCACGCCCGGCTAATTTTTGTATTTTTTGTCGAGAAGATTTCACCATGTTGCCCATGCTGGTCTTGAACTCATGAGCTCAAGCCTCCCAAAGTGTTGAGATTACAGACGTGAGCCACCACGCCTGGCCTTCCTCTGTGTATCTTTACATGGCCTTCTTATAAGGACACCAGTCACTGGATTTAGGGCCTACCCTAATCCAGTGTGATCTCATCTTAACTTGACTAATCATACCTGCGAAGACCCTCTCTCCAAATAAGGTTTTGGTAGTACACCTGTGAACTCAGCACAGCCTTAACAGTATTTCTCAAACTCTGTTGATATACAGACACCTTGTTTTGAAGGAAAGAAAACTCTCTCAGACCCCCATGGTAGACTTAAATTATTTTTATGAATATATACAAGCATAAAACCAGATATAAAATATTTATACTTAAAGCACTTAGGCAACCATAGAACCAAACCAAAACAAATAGCACCAATGAAATTCAAATAAAAGCTGGGCGCAGTGGCTCATGCCTGTTATCCCAGCACTTTGGGAGGCCGAAGCAGGTGGATCACTGGAGGTCAGGAGTTTGAGACCAGCTTGGCCAACATGGTGAAACCCCGTCTCTACTAAAATACAAAAATTAGCTAGGTGTGGTGGTGCATGCCTGTCATTTCAGCTACTTGGGAGGCTGAGACAAGAGAATTGCTTGCCCGGGAGGCGGAGGTTGCAGTGAGCCCAGATCATGCCACTGCACTCCAGCCCGGGCAACAGAGTGAGACTCTATCTCAAAAAAAAAAAAAAAAGATCAAATAAAAAATATTCACTTAAGGTGACAGCTGACTTTCTATTTTTGCAGAAACGAAGTTGCCACATGAATATGGTACTAAGTGCCCTAGCACAGATCTCTTTGTGTTCCTCCCGCTGAAGCCCACCAAGGGCTGACTCTGCTGTAATTACTGGAAAATCTTCAGCATTGTTGGGCCTTCATTTGGACCAAGTGCAGTAGAGAGTAGGGCAATGTTTTTCAAAATTTTAGCCATAGCCCACAGTAAGAAATCCACTTTATTTCACAATCCATCACCCTGCCCCACCTCCCACGCACACACCTGGAAAAAAGTTTCTAAAACAGTGCTTAGGCATACTACATATGATACCTCAATTAACATTTTATATCCCGTGCTATTCTGTCTTTTCTATTCTTTGAAAAAGTACCAGTTAAGGCTGGGCACAGTGACTCACTCCTGTAATCTCAGCACTTTAGGAGGCCGAGGTGGGTGGATCACCTGAGGTCAGGAGTTCAAGACCAGCTTTGGCAACATGGTAAAACCCCGTCTCTACAAAAATACAAAAAATAGCCGGGCATGATGGCAGGTGCCTACAATCCCATCTACTTGGGAGGCTGAGGTGGAAGAATCACTTGAACCCGGGAGGCGGAGGTTGTGGTGAGCCAAGATCATGCCATTGCACTCCAGCCTGGGCAACAGAGTGAGACTCTTTCTCAAAAAAACAAAACAAAACAGAACAAAAACAAAAACAAACAAACATATCAGTTACAACCTACCAGATTAATTCATGATTTCATAGGTTTACAACCCCGTGGTTTGAAAAGCACCTTTAAGAGAGTAAGCTTTGCAACTTCATAATTTCTTGGGCATATGACACCAAAAGCACAGTGAACAGAAGCAAAAATAGGCAAATGGGACCATGTCAAACTGAAAACTTTTGCACAGTAAAGGCAACAACCAACAGAGTGAAAAGGCAACTTGGGCAATGGGAGAAAATATTTGCAAACCGGGGCCAGGTGCAGTGACTCCTGCCTGTAATCCCAGCACTTTGGGAGGCCGAGGCGGGAGGATCACCTGAGGTCAGGAGTTCAAGACCAGCCTGGTCAACATGGTGAAACCCCATTTCTATAAAAATACAAAACCTAGCCAGCCATGGTGGTGCGTGCCTGTAATCCTAGCTACTTGGGGGGCTGAGGCAGGAGAATTGCTTGAACCTGGGAGGCAGAGGTTGCAGTGAGCCGAGATCGAGCCTGGGTGATAGAGTGAGACTTTGTCTCAAAAACAAACAAACAAACAAACAAACAAAACAAACAAAAAAGAAAGAAAGAAAGAAAGAAAAAAGTATATATATTTACAAACCATGTGTCTGATAAGGGATTTGCCTTAGTCTGTTCAGGCTACTATAACAAAATGCCTTAGACTGGGTAACTTATAAACAACAGAAATTTATTTCTTACAGTTCTGGAGGCTGGGAAGTCCAAGATCAAGGCGCTGGCAAGTTTGATGTCTGGTGAGGGCCTATCCCTCATAGATGGCAGCTTCTTGCTGTGTCCTCACATGCTGGAAGGAGCTAGCTAACTCTCTGAGGCCTGTTTTATAAGGGTACCAAATCCATTCATGAGGGTTCTGCCCTTATCACCTAGTCATCTCCCAAAGGCCCCACCTCTTACTACCATCCCCTTGGGGGTTAGGACTTCAACATGAATTTTGGGGGAATATCAACATTCACACCATAGCAGGCTTAATATCCAGCATATATGAAGAATTCCTACATCTCAACAGCAACAAAAATACAATTTAAAAATAGACAAAGGACTTGAACAAACATTTTTCTAAAGAAGATAAACAAATGGCCAATAGCATGAAAAGATGCTCAACATCACTAGTCATCAGGGAAATGCACATCAAAACCATGAAATATCACCTCATAGCTGTTAGGATAGTCATTACTTTTAAAAAAATGAAAAACAGAGGGGCCGGGTGCAGTGCCTCACGCCTGTAATCCCAGCACTTTGGAGGCTGAGATGGGTGAATCACGAGGTCAGGAGATCGAGACCATCCTGGCTAACACGGTGAAACCCTATCTCTACTAAAAATACAAAAAATTAGCTGGGCATGGTGGCAGGCGCCTGTAGTCCCAGCTACTTGGGAGGCTGAGGCAGGAGAATGGCGTGAACCCAGGAGGTGGAGCTTACAGTGAGCCAAGATCGCACCACTGCATTCCAGCCTGGGCAACAGAACGAGACTGTGCCTCAAAAACAACAACAACAACAACAACAACAAACCAGAAAATAAGCCTTGGTGAGGATGTGGAGAAATTGGAATCTTTCTGCACTCTTGATGGGAGTGTAAAATGCTGCAGCCTCTGAGAAAACAATGCAGAGCTTCCTCAAAAAATTAAAAATAGGGCCAGGTGCGGTGGCTCATGCCTGTAATCCCAGCACTTTGGGAGGCTGAGGCAGGCAGATCACTTAAGGCCAAGAGTTCAAGACCAGCCTAGCCAACATCGTGAAACCCCATCTCTACTAAAAATACAAAAATTAGCCAGGTGTGGTGGCACACACATGTAATGCCAGCTCCTCAGGAGGCTGAGGCAGGAGAATTGCTTGAACCCGGGAGGTGGTTTTACAGTGAGCCAAGATCACGCCACTGCACTCCAGCCTGGGCAATATAGTGAGACTCTTGTCTAAAAAAAAAAAAAAATTAAAAATAGAATTACCATCCCACTAACCATCCCACTCCTGTGTATATATCCAAAATAATTGAAAACAGGATCTCAAAAAGATATTTGCACACCCATGTTCATTGCAGCATTTTTCATAATAGCCAAGAGGTAGAAGCAACCTAAAATGTCCATCAACCGCAGATAAATGAATAAAGAAAATGTGGTATATACATATAATGAAATATTATTCAGCCTTAAAAAAGAGAGTAATCCTGTCAAATGCTGCAACAGGACTTAACCTTGAGGATGTTTATACTAAGTGAAAGAAGCTAGTCACAGAAAGATAAATACTGTTATGATTCCACTTCTGTGAAGTATCTAGAGTAGCCACTCTTACAAAGTGGAATCATGGTTGCCAGGAACTGGGCGGAGGGAGAGAAAGGGGAATTGTCTAATAAATACAGAAGTTAAGTTTCACAAGGTGCAGAAGTTCTAGAGATCTCTTGCACAACAAATGTGCATATAGGTAACGCTACTACACATAGAACACTTTAAAATGACTAAGATGGTAGATTTTATGTTATTTATTTATTTATTTTAACCACAATTTGAAATAGAGTTTATGCTTTGGAGATCTGGCTGCCTTCGATTGGATCCTGGAGTCTCCTTTTAGTAGATACAGAACTTCCTTTTAGTCACTTTAAATTCTCTAAGCCTCGGTTTTCCCATTTAAAGAATGGATTTTTAAAAATAGAGTCTGGGTGCAGTGGCTCACATCTGTAATGCCAGCATTTTGGGAGGCTGAGGTGGGCAGATCATTTGAGGTCAGGAGTTCGCTGAGGCAGGAGAATCGCTTGGACCCAGGAGGGAGAGATTGCAGTGAGCTGAGATTGCGCCATTGCACACCAGCCTGGGCGACAAGAACCAAACTCCATCTCAAAATAAATAAACAAAATGTATTTAAATATAATTTGATTATACATCTCATTCTATGTCCTTTTTTTTTTTTCCTGAGCCCTGTTTTTTTCCTGAGATTAAATTTACTCAAATCTTAACTGTACAATTTTGGCAAATAAATATACCCTATAACCTACATGCTATCATGATACATCATGATACAGAACATTTTGATATCTCCAGAAAGTTTCTTCCTGTTTCTTCCCAAGCAATCTCCCTCCCCTCATCCCTCCTCAAGGCATCTGCTACCCTGACTCTGACTTCTTTGACTTTTTCACCTTAGTTTTGCCTGTTCTAGAATTTTACGTACATGGAATAATATAGTATATATTCTTTCGTGTATGGCTTCTTTGGCTCAGTACCATATCCCTGAGATAAATCTATGTTGTTGAGCTAATCAGTAGTTTGCTAAGTTGTATTTCACTGTACAGACATACTACAGTTTGTTTATCCATTCACCTATTGACAGACTTTTGGGTTGTTCCCAGTTTTTTGTTTGTTTGGTTGTTTATTTTATGGTCATTAAAGCTCCTGTGAACATTTTTGTAAACAGCTTTTTGTGGACAAATGTTTTCATTTCCTTGTATAACTACCTAGGAGAAAGATCATTGGATCAAAAGGTAAATCTATATGTAACTTTATAAGAAACTCCAAAGTGACTGTATTATTGTACATTTTAACTAGCAATTTATGAGAGTTCCAGTTGCTCCATAACTCCATATCTTTGTTAACGTTTTGGTGTTATCTGTCTTTTTTTTTTTTTTTTTTTTTTGAGATAGAGTCTCGCTCTGTTGCCCAGGCTAGAGTGCAGTGGCACAGTCTTGGCTCACTGAAACCTCAGCCTCCAGGGTTCAAGCAATTCTCATGCCTCAGCTTTTAAATTTGAACCACTCTAATGGCTATGTTTTGATAGCTCATTGTAGTTTTACTTTGTATTTCCCTGATGTTTACTGGTTATTTATCTTTCTTTGTCAAGTATGTTCAAGTTTTCATCCCCTCTCTTTTTTCCCCGGCCTCTGAGACAGAACCTCACTCTGTCACCCAGGTTGGAATGCAGTGGCACCATCATAGCTCACTGCAACCTCAAATTCATAAGCTCAAGGGATCCTCCCTTTCACCTCAGCCTCCTGAGTAGCTGAGACTACAGGCCCTCACCACTGTTCCTGGCTAATCTTTTTGCTGTTGTTGTTGTTGAGATGGAGTCTCACTCTGTTACCCAGGGTGGAGTGCAATGGTGTGGTCTCAGCTCACTGCAACCTCCAACTCCCGGGTTCAAGAGATTCTCCTGCCTCAGCCTCCTGAGTAGCCAGGATTACAGATGAGCACCACCACCCCCAGCTAATTTTTGTATTTTTACTAGAGACGGGGTTTCACTATGTTGGTCAGGCTGGTCTCAAACTCCTGACTTTGTGATCAGCCCGCCTCAGCCTCCCAAAGTGCTGGGATTACAGGTGTGAGCCACTATGTCTGGCAATTTTTTTTTTTTTTTTTTTTTTTTTAAGAGACCGAGTCTTGCTTTGTTGCCCAGGCTGGTTTCAAATTCCTGGGCTCAAGCAATCCTCCCACCTCAGCCTCCCAATGTGCTGGGATTACAGGCACGAGCCACTGTGCCTGGCCCCCTTTTTGGGTAGGATTGTTTGTCTTTTGATATTCCATTATGGGAATTACTTAATTTATATATTCTGGAAATTTGCCTATTTTTTTCCTAATAGTGTTTTTTGATTAGTGAAAAATTTTAATTTTGATAAAGTTTATCAATTTTTCTTGTATATGTCTTCCTTCCTTCCTTCCTTCCTCCCTCCCTCTTTCTTTATTTCTTTCTTGTCTTTTTTTTTTTTTGAGATGGAGTCTCGCTCTGTAGCCCAGGCTGGAGTGCAGTGGCATGATCTTGGCTCACTGCAACCTCTGCCTCCCGGGTTCAAGTGATTTTCCTGCCTCAGCCTCCCGAGCAGCTGGGACTACAGGTACACACCACCACACCTGGCTACTTTTTGTATTTTTAGTAGAGACGTAGTTTCGTCATGTTGATCAGGCTGGTCTTGAACCCCTGACCTCAAGTGACCTGTCCACCTGGGCCTCCCAAAGTGTTGGGATTAAAGGCGTGAGCCACCGCGCCCAGCATGACTGTTGCTTTCTATATCCTATCTAAGATATTTTTATGTACCTCAGGTCACAAATATATTCTCCTATGTTTTTTCTTTTTTGAGACAGTCTCACTCTGTTCCCAGGCTGGTGTGTGGTGGCACAGTCATGGCTCACTGCAACCTCTGCCTCGCAGGTTCAAGCAATTCTCCTGTCTCAGCCTCCTGAGTAGCTGGGACTACAGGCGCCCACCACCATGCCTGGTTAATTTTTGTATTTTAAGTAGAGATGAGGTTTCACCATATTGGTCAGGCTGGTCTCGAACTCCTGACCTCAGGTGATCCTCCCGCCTCAGCCTCCCAAAGTGCTGGGATTACAGGCCTGAACCACTGCACCCGGCCACTCCTATGTTTTTTCTAGAAGTTTTATAACTTTAGCTTTTTGTTTCAGGTTCATGATTCACATCAAATTAATTTTTAAGTATGTTAGATGACGAGATCCAAGATTTGTTTTTGCCATATATATGTTCAGTAGTACCAAAACTATTTATTGTAAAGACTTTCCTTTATCATTGAATTGCTTTGGTAACTTGACTGAAAAGTGATTGACTATGTAAATGTAGATCTATTTTTGTACTCTAATCTGTTCCTTTGATTTTTTAGGGGTGTGTGTATGTGTGTGTGTGTGTGTGTGTGTGTGTATGTGTGTGTCTATCCTTATGCCAATACCACATTGTCTTGATTACTGAACCCTATATAGAAAATCTTGGAATCAGATAATATAAGTCCTCCACTTTTGCTGTTCTTTTTCAAGACTGTTTTGGGTCTTCTAGGTCCTTTGCATTTCCACTTAAATTATCAATTTTTGCAAAGAAGCACGCTGGGATTCTGATTGGCATTGTGCTGAATCTGCAGAAAATTTTGAGGAGAAACAATTTCTTTAACAATAGTGAATCTTTGGTATTATGCAGCAAGAAATCAAAATAAAACAAAACAAAATAGTGAATCTTTCAATCTTCCAACATGATTTATCTTTCCATTTATTTAGATATTCTCTCATTTCCTCAACAAAGTTTTACAGTTTTTAATGTAGACATTCTGCACATCTTTTGTTAAATTTATTCCTATTTGTTTTTTGACAATATTGTAAATGGAATGATTTATTTAGATTTTAATTTCCAGTTGTTTGTTCTTAGCATATAGAAATAATGATTAATGTATACTATCCTGAATTTTGAGACTTAAATTTCTTATGAATTCTAGTTTTTTTGTTGATTCTTTAGGATTTTCATCATATGTCATTTTCAAATAAAAACAGTTTTACTTCTTTCCAATCATTAGGCTCTTTATTTTTCTTGCTTTATTGCACTGGCTAGGACTTCTGGTACAATGTTGAATAGCAGTGTAGACAGCAAACATCTTTGTCTTGTTTCCAATGTTAGTGGGGAAACATTCCATCTTTTACTATTAAGTATGATGTTCGTTGTCAGGTGTTTGTAGATGCCCTTTATCAGATTGAAAAAGGTCACTTCTGTTCCTAGTTTGCTGAGAGTTTTTAAAAATAATGGATGGATGAGGCTGGGTGCAGTGTCTCACGCCTGTAATCCCAACACGTTGGGAGGCCGAGGCGGGCAGATCACCTGAGGTGGGGAGGTTGAGACTAGCCTGACCAACATGGAGAAACCCCGTCTCTACTAAAAATACAAAATTAACCGGATGTGGTGGCACATGCCTGTAATCTCAGCTAATCAGGAGGCTGGGTCAGGAGAATTGCTTGAACCTGGGAGGCAGAGATTGCAGTGAGCCAAGATCGTGCCATTACTCCAGCCTGGGCAACAAAAGCAAAACTCTGTCTCAAATAGTAATAATAATAGCCGGGCGCAGTGGCTCAAGCCTGTAATCTCAGCACTTTGGGAGGCTGAGATGGGCGGATCACGAGGTCAGGAGATTGAGACCATCCTGGCTAACAAGGTGAAACCCTGTCTCTACTAAAAATACAAAAAAAAAAAAAAAACTAGCCTGGCGAGGTGGTGGGGGCCTGTAGTGCCAGCTACTCGGGAGGCTGAGGCAGGAGAATGGCGTGAACCCAGGAGGCGGAGTTTGCAGTGAGCTGAGATTCAGCCACTGCACTCCAGCCTGGGAGACAGAGAGAGACTCCGTCTCAAAAAAAAAAAAAAAAAATAATAATAATAATAATAGATGGATGTTGAACACTGTCAAGTGCTTTTTTGGCATCAAATGATATAATCATATGGATTTTTTTCTTTAGACTGCTAATATGGTGGGTTACACCGCTTGATTTTTCAATATTGAACCTACCTTGCATTCCCAAGATAAACTTCACTTGGTCATGGTATATTTTTTTAATACATTGCTGAATTTAATTTGCTAAAATTTTGTTGGGAAATTTTATGTCTAAGTTCATAAAAGATACTGGTCTATAGTGTTTTTTTTCCTTCTGTTTTCTTTGTATATCTTTGATATCAGTGTAATTCTGGCCCCATAAAGTGAGTTGGGAAGTAGGAAGTATTCCTTTCTCTTTGGTTTTCTGCAAGAGATTATATAGATTTGTCGTTAATTCTTTTTTATTTTTTTTTAAGATGGAGTCTCAGCCAGAGGCGGTGGCTCACGCCTGTAATCCCAGCACTTTGGGAGGCCGAGATGGGCAGATCACGAGGTCAGGAGATCGAGACCATCCTGGCTATCAAGGTGGAACCCTGTCTCTACTAAAAATATGAAAAATTAGCCGGGCGTGGTGGCGGGTGCCTGTAGTCCCAGCTACTCGGGAGGCTGAGGCGGGAGAATGGCGTGAACCCAGGAGGCGGAGCTTGCAGTGAGCCGAGATGGCACCATTGCACTCTAGCCTGGGCGACAGAGCGAGACTCTGTCTCAAAAAAAAAAAAAAGATGGAGTCTCACTCTGTCACCCAGGCTAGCATGCAGTGGCACGATCTTTGCTCAGTCTCCTGGGTTCAATCAATTCTCCTGCCCCAGCCTCCTGAGTAGCTGGGATTATAGGCATCTGCCACTATGCCCACCTAGTTTTTGTATTTTTAGTAGAGACAGGGTTTCACCATGTTGGCCAGGCTTGTCTCGAACTCCTGATCTCAAGTGATCCACCCGCCTCAGCTTTCCAAAGTGCTGGGATTACAGGCATGAGCCATGGCGCCTGGTGATTTGTCATTATTTCTTATCTAAATATCTGGATAGAATTCTCCAGAGAAACTATCTGGGCCTGGACATTTCTTTATTTTAGAGTATTTTAAACTAAAAATTCAATTTAAAAAAGTAGATATAAGACTATCCAAATCACTTATTTTATTTTAAGTGAATTTTGGCAGTTTGTGGTTTTTGAGGTATTGGTTCATTTCATCTAAGGGGACTTTATACATGAAGAGTTATTTATAGTAGTCCCTATTTTCATTTTAATGCCTGTAGAGTCTAGTGATACCCTCTTTTTCATTTCTGATATTAGTAATTTCCTTATTCTTTCTCTCTTTTTTTCTTTATAAATGTTGCTGGAGTTATTGACCTTTAAAAAAAAAACCTGGGGCCGGGCGCGGTGGCTCACGCCTGTAATCCCAGCACTTTGGGAGGCCAAGACGGGCGGATCACGAGGTCAGGAGATCGAGACCATCCTGACTAGCACAGTGAAACGCCGTCTCTACTAAAAATACAAAAATTAGCCGAGCGCGGTGGCGGGCACCTGTAGTCCCAGCTACACGGGAGGCTGAGGCAGGAGAGTGGCGTGAACCCGGGAGGTGGAGCTTGCAGTGAGTGGAGATTGCGCCACAGCACTCCAGCCTGGGCAACAGAGCGAGACTCCGTCTCAAAAAACAAACAAACAAACAAACAAAAAAACCCTGGATTTTGGGCCAGGCGTGGTAGCTCACGCCTGTAATCCTAGCACTTTGGGAGGCCGAGGTGGGTGGATTGCCTGAATTCAGGAGTTCGAGAACAGCCTGGGCAACACAGTGAAACCCCATCTCTACTAAAATACAAAAAAGTAGCTGGGTGTGGCGGTGTGCGCCTGTATTCCCAGCTACTCAGGAGGCTAAGGCAGGATAATTACTTGCATCCAGGAGGCGGAGGTTTCAGTGAGCCGAGATCGTGCCCTGCACTCTACCCTGGGCGACAGAGCGAGACTCCGTCTCCAAAACAAACAAACAAACAAACAAACAAACTGGATTTTGGTTTCACTGAGTTTTGTCTATTTTTCTATTTTTGATTTTATTGATTTCTGCTATTTATTAATACTTTCCTTCTGCTTGCCTTGGATTTATTTTACTTTTCTAGTTTTTTTTTTTTTTTGAGATAGAGTTTTGTTCTTGTTGTCCAGGCTGGAGTGCAATGGTGCGATCTCGTCTCACTGCAATCTCCGCTTCCCAAGTTCAAGCGATTCTCCTGCTTCAGCCTCCCGAGTAACTTGGGATTACAGGCATGCACCACCACGCCCAGCTAATTTTGTATTTTTAGTAGAGATGGCTTTCTCCATGTTGGTCAGGTTGGTCTTCAACTCCTAACCCCAGGTGATCCACCCGCTTTGGCCTCCCAGAGTGCAGGGATTGCAGGTGTGAGCCACCGCACCTGTCTACTTTTCTAGTTTTTTAATGAGAAAGCTTAGATTATTGATTAAGACTTTTTTCTTAATATAATCATTTATTTATTTTTATCTTTAGACAGGCTCTCACTCTATTGCCCATGCTGGAGTGTAATGGCACAATCACAGCTCACTGCAACCTCAATCTTCCTGGGCTCAAGCTATCCTCCCACCTCAGCTCCCTGAGTAGCTGGGATACAGGCGTGCACCACTACGCCCAGCTAATTTTTGTATTTTTAGTAGAGACTGGGTTTTACCATGTTGGCCAAGCTGGTCTCGTACTCCCGACCTCAAATGATCCACCTGCCTTAGCTTCTGAAAGTGCTGGGATTGTAGGCATGAGCCTGTAATGTGTCTGGGTGTGGTTTTATTTGTAAAAGGTGAAAGATTTATACAATCTAAAGACAAACCAGAGTATGGTTTTATTTGTATTTATCTTACTTAGGGTTCTTGATCTTGTTTTTGTAAGTTGATGGCTTTCACCAAATTTGAGAAATTTATTGCCATTATTCAAAATCTTTTGCTGTCTTGTTTCTCTTCTCTTCTGGACTCTTCAATAACATGTATGTTAAGTTACAGAATATTGTCTCACAGACTTCTTAGGTTCTACATACTTTTTAAAATCTTGTTTCTCTTTTGTTTTTACACTGAATAATTTCTATTGCTCTATAGTCAAACTCGCTGACTCTTTTGTCTGCCATTAAGCCCATTCAGTGAATTTTTAATTTCAATTATTATACCTTTAAGCCCTATAGAAATACTACTCAGTTCTTTTTTTTTTTTTTTTTTTTTGGAGACGGAGTCTCGCTCTGTCGCCCAGGCTAGAGTGCAGTGGCCGGATCTCAGCTCACTGCAAGCTCCGCCTCCCGGGTTTACGCCATTCTCCTGCCTCAGCCTCCCGAGTAGCTGGGACTACAGGCGCCCGCCACCTCGCCCGGCTAGTTTTTTTTGTATTTTTTAGTAGAGACGGGGTTTCGCCGTGTTAGCCAGGATGGTCTCGATCTCCTGACCTCGTGATCCGCCCGTCTCGGCCTCCCAAAGTGCTGGGATTACAGGCTTGAGCCACCGCGCCCGGCCTACTCAGTTCTTTATATTTATTTATTTTTTTGAGACAGGATCTCACTCTATCACCCAGGTTGGAGTGCAGTGGCACAATTACAGCTTACTGCAGCCTCAACTTTCTGGGCTCAAGCAATCCTCTGGCTTCAGCCTCCCAAGTAGGTGGGACACAGGTGCATGTCACCATGCTTGGCTAATCTTTGTAGTTTTTGTACATGTTGCCCAGGCTAGTGTTCTTTTTTATAGTTTGTGTTTTTCTGCTTAGATTCCCAGCTTTTGAATTTTTTATGCATACATTCTTTTAATTTTTTTTTTTTTTGAGACGGAGTCTCACTCTGCCGCCAGGCTGGAGTGTAGTGGTGCAGTGTTGGCTCACTGCAACCTCTGCCTCCCAGGTTCAAGTGATTCTTCTGCCTCAGCCTCCTGAGTAGCTGGGACTACAGGCACGTACCACCACACCCAGCTAATTTTTGTATTTTTAGTGGAGACAGGGTTTCACCAGGATGTCGGCCAGGATGGTCTCGATCCCTTGACCTCATGATCCAGCCACCTCAGCCTCCCAAAGTGTTGGGATTACAGGCGTGAGCCACCGCACCCAGCCATATTCTTTTAATTCTTTGGCCATATTTATAATGCCTGCTAAAGTTCTTGTCTGCTAATGAACCAACATTTGGGTCATCTCATAGTATTTTATTTCTTTATTTTTATTTATTTACTATTTTAATTTTTGAAGCAATAGGGTCTTGCTATGTTGCCCAGGCTGGTCTAGAACTCCTGGCCTCAAGCAATCCACCCGCCTTGGCTTCCCAAAGTGCTGGGATTATAGGTGTGAGCCACTGCAGCCAGCTGGTCTTAGAGTAGACTACTTTTTTCTCTTGAATGTGGATTATATTTTTCTGTTTTTTTTTTTTTTTTTTTTTTTTTTTTTGCATATCTAGTGGGGGTTTTTGTTTTGTTTTGTTTTCAGATAGAATCTCGCTTTGTTACCCGGGCTGCTGGAGTACAGTGGTGCAATGTCAGCTCACCACAACCTCTGCCACCCGAGTTCAAGTGATTCTTCTGCCTCAGCCTCCCGAGTAGGTGGAATTGCAAGTGCCTATCACCATGCCCGGCTAATTTTTGTATTTCTGGTAGAGACGGGGTTTCACCATGTTGGCTAGGCTGGTCTCAAACACCTGACCTCAAGTGATCCTCCTGCCTTGTCCTCCCAGAGTTCTGGGATTACAGGTGTGAGCCACCACACCTGGCTATATCTAGTGGTTTTAAGTTTGGATGCTGGACGTCACGAATTATGCATGATGCAGTGATTCATTGTAGAATCTCTGGATTCTGTTTGTTCTTCTAAAGAGCATTATCTATCTATCTATCTATCTATCTATCTATCATCTATCTATCTAGATAAATATATATATTTTAGTCAAGGTCATCTTGCTCTGTCACCCAAGCTGGAGTGAAGTGGTGTGATCATAGCTCACTATGACCTCAAACTCTCAGGCTCAAGTGATCCTCCTGCCTCAGCCTCCCAAGTAGCTAGGACTACAGGTGTGCACCACCACGCTTGGCTAATTTTTAAACAATTATTTTAGAGATGAGGATCTTGCTGTGTTGCTCAGGCTGGTCTCAAACTCTTGGCCTCAAGTGATCCTTCCACCTCTGCCTCCCGAATACTTGGGATTACAGGCATGAACTACCTTGCCCAGCCTAAAGAGTGATTTTTATTTGAACAATCCATTAACTTCACATTCTAAATCTACTGTGGTCAGCAGCAATCGAAATCTTATTAGTTATTTCAGCCTCTAGTGCTTTTTTTTTATTGGGTCCCCTGAGATCCTTTCCTCCCCATTCCACACCCCCCAGCATGTGTAGTTTATCAGTCACGCCAAACTGCACATAAAAGGATTTCACATTTTCACAATTTACACTCTGCATCTCTGGCTTCTCTGACTGCCTCAAACTTTACCTCTAGCCAGTAAGGCTGTGGCTTTCTGCTGCCCACGCCATGTGGATTGTGGGTGTCCTTGGACAAAAAGCTGCAAAGCCGCAGATCTCATCAAGTGCAGTTTCTTTTGTTCCCCAACACTAGCTTTTGTTTGTTTGTTTGGTTGGTTGTTTTTTTTGTTTGTTTTTGAGACAGAGTTTTACCCTTGTCACCCAGGCTGGAGTGCAATGGTGTGATCTCAGCTCACTGCAACCTCCACCTCCCAAGTTCAAGTGATTTTCCTGCCTCAGCCTCCCGAGTAGCTGGCATTACAGGCATCTGCCAGCACACCTGGCTAATTTTTGTATTTTTAGTAGAGATGGCGTTTCACCATGTTGGCCAGGCTGGTCTCGAATTCCTGATCTCAGCTGATCCACCCACCTCAACCTCCCAAAGGGCTGGGATTACAGGTGTGAGCCACCTTGCCTGGCCTTAAGACTAGGTTTCAACTGCCCGTTTCACCCTATCAGTTCTCCAAGGTAGGGACATACAGGTTGCCTTTGCTTCTCCCTCACTATAAATAATGCTGCAGTGAACATCCATCTATATGTTTTTTTAATATGATAAAATATATATCACATAAAACTTACCATTTTAATTATTTTTAAGTGTATAATTCAGTGTCATTAAGGACAGACACACATTTGTGCAGTGATCATCGCTATCTACTTCCAGAATTTTTCCATCACCCTAAACAGAAAATCTGTACCCATTAAACATGACTCTTCATTCTCCCCTCCCCTCGGCCCCTGGAAACCCCTGTTCTCCTTTCTGTCTCTAGGAATTTGACTACTCTAGGGACCTCATATAAGTGGAACATATAGTATTTGTACTTTTGCGTCTGGCTTATTTCACTTAGCATAAGGTTTTCAAGGTTCAGTCATGTTACAGCATGTGTCAGAATTTCCTTCCTTTTGAAGACTGAATAATATTCCATTATATATATTTAGGGTTTATACCATTTTGTTTATCCCTTCATCCATTGTGAACATTTGAGTTTTCTACTTTTTAGCTATTGTGAATAATGCTGCTGTAAACACTGGTGTATGTTTTTTTCTTTTTTCTTTTTTTTTTTTCCTGAGATGAAATCTTGCTCTTTTCCCCCAGGCTGGAGTGCAGTGGCGTGATCTTGGCTCACTGCAACCTCCGCCTCCCAGGTTCAAGTGATTCTCCTGCCTCAGCCTCCCGAGTACCTGGGATTACGGGCTCCTGCCACCACGCCTGGCTAGGTTTTGTATTTTTAGTAGAGATGGGGTTTCACCATGTTGGCCAGGCTGGTCTCAAACTCCTGAGGTGATCCGCCCACCTCAGCCTCCCAAAGTGCTGGGATTACAGGGATGAGCCACGGCACCCAGCCTGTTTTTTTCTTTTTTGAGACAGAGTCTCATTCTGTCACTCAGGTTGCAGTGCAGTGGCACCATCTTGGTTCACTGTAACCTCCATCTCCCAGGCTCAAGCAGTTCTCTCACCTCAGCCTCCCAAGTAGCTGGGACCACAGGTGCACACCACCATGCCCAGCTAATTTTTGGTAGAGACAGGATTTTGCCATGTCTGCCAGGCTGGTCTCAAACTCCTAAACTCAAGCAATCTGCCTGCCTCAGCCTCCCAAAGTGCTGGGATTACAGATGTGAGCCACCATGACCGGCCACAGTGTATGTATTTTTCAAGAGCTGTCTAATAACTTATTAACTATATATACCTAGCAGAAGAATTGCTAGGTCACAGAATATTTGTAATTTTACTTTGCCAAATATTTCTAGGTGGTTCAGAATGCCTATAGCAGCCTAGATTCTCAGCAGCAGGGGGTTCCTCCTCCTCTGCACAACACTGGCATTACCTAACTTTCTATTTTTTGCCAGTTTGATGGCTGTAAAATAATACCTAGGCCAGGAGTGGTTTGTTTGATTTTTTTTTGTTTGGTTTTGAGACAGAGTTTCACTCTTGTCACCCAGGCTGGAGTGCAATGGTGCGATCTTGGCTCACTGCAACCTCCACTTCCCAAGTTCAAGTGATTCTCCTGCCTCCAGGAGGCAGGAGATTACAGGTTCATGCCTGTAATCCCAGCACTTTGGGAGGCTGAGGTGGGCTGATCACTTGAACCCAGGAGTTTGAGACCAGCCTGAGCAACATGGCAAAACCCCATCTCTACAAAAAATACAAAAGCTGGACGTGATGGTGCATGCCTGTGGTCCCAACTACTTGGGAGACAGAGGTGGGAGGATTGCTTGAGCCCAGGAGGTGGAGGTTAGAGTGAGCTAAGATTGCACCACTGCGCTCCAGCCAGGGTGACAGGGCGAGACCCTGTCTCAAATAATAACAATAACAATAACAATAATAATACCTATTGTTCTGATGGCCAATCTTTGTTGTTTATAATCTCTCTCATGTTTAGAGACTTTTAGAGGAGGCTGTAGAGTCTTCTACCGTCTTCTGCCCTACTGTTTAACCAATTCATGGTGAGGAGACTATTCTAACCTAATCTTTCTTGCTGCTAATGAATCAGCTCTTAATCTGTTTATTTTAATCAAGAATAGCATGGGAGCTGGGCATGGTGGCACTCACATGTAGTCCCGGCTACTCGGGAGGCTGAGGCGGGAGGATCACTTGAGCCCAATTCGAGACCAGCCTGGGCAGCATAGCAAGACCTTGTCTCAAAAAATAAAAATAAAAAAAGAATAGCATAGGAAGGAACCCTTAGCTTTCCGCAGACTCATTTTGAACTGTCTTTTCTTCCAGCACTTAACCTCAGTAGAAACCGCCCCAGAATCCACCATCCAAGTCTCAATCTCCCCAAAGTCTCCACCAACCCTGGCCGTGACCACCAGCTCTGAGTACAGTGGCCCAGAGATGGATAGGGTGGTATCCTTTAAATGCAAGAAGCAGCAGACCCCTCCACAGTTAATCCAGAAGGAAATGTTAAAACCTCTTCTGCCCACAAAATCCAAGAGCTTCTGGGGGAGTCCAAACACAAACTGGAGTTTGCTGAAGAGTGACATGAAGAAGCCACATTTGCTATCCGAGCTACTGACCAAGCTTCAACTGAGGAGAAAGCTCTCCTTCTTCCCAGCTCACTACAACCCCAAGCTGGGAATGAACAGCCTGTCACGTGAGTGCCAGTGTGTTCAGGGATGTGCCAGGAGCTTAAAGGGGAGACAGACCGATAGAACCAGTCCTAATCTGTGGGGAGCTCCCAGTCTTTGGAGGGGGGACAGCCCTTGTCCTCAGGGAAACCCCAGTCTGATGGTGGAGACACAGTCCGTACCATTAGGAGGCCTCTAGTCTGACTGGGAAGACAAAGAAGATAAAAACAGAATGCTGTCCAAGTCCCTTCTTCAACATTTCCTAGTTCTCATTCACATGAGGCTCATTCAGCTGAGGCTGCACCAGTTATTGATGTTAAGTATGAAAAAATGGGGAAGGAAAACTATTTGGAGAAAAGGAGCAATGGCTCATTCTGGCTCAAAGAGCTTCAGCCAGTTATAGGCCATGGAACCCTACTGGGAGGTGGTCTTCGCCAGGAATTTGTGCTGAATCCAGCAGCACAAATCACTGATGCTTATGACTTTGCCTTTCCAGAAAACGCCTCCCTGCCTGGGGAGTGCCACTCCTGCAGTGACAGCTCTGGCGAGAAGAGGCAGCTGGATATGCCCTCCCTCTTCTTGCAGGATCCTCAGAGCTATAATGTTACTCTGAGGGACCTGCTGGTGATTACCACTCCAGCCCGACTGGATCCAAGGCCTTGCAGAAGCCACACAAATGCTCTGAGGGACCCGTGTATGCAGGATCAAGAAGCATACAGCCATTGCCTGATCTCTGGCCAAAAAGGATGTTAGAGGAGCTAGGTAGGCCCACACATATTCCCTTAATGCATTTGGTGCGTTGGCAGATGCTCTGTGTTTTTCTGGAATGTTGGATAGGTAGGAGGATGGATGGATTGATAAAGACATACAGGTAAGTAGACAATGAAGACTTAGTCAAAATGTGACCCTGGCTGGCCGCAATGGCTCATGCCTATAATCCCAGTACTTTGGGAGGCCAAGGCAGGAGGATCCCTTGAGCCAATGAGTTTGAGACCAGCCTGGGCAACATAAGAGAGACCGAATCTCTACAAAAAATTTAAAAATTAGCTGGGTGTGGTGGCACATGCCTGTGGTCCCAGCTGCTTGAGAGGCTGAGGCGAGAAGACCCCTTGATGCAAGGGGTTCAAGACCAGCCTGGGCAACATAGCAAGACCCTGTCTCTACAAAAAATTTAAAAATTAGGCTGGGTGCGGTGGCTTACGCCTGTAATCCCAGACTTTGGGAGGCGGAGGTGGGCGGATCATGCGGTCAGGAAATTGAGACCATTCTGGCTAACACAGTGGAACCCTGTCTCTACAAAAATACAAAAAATTAGCTGGGCGTGGTATCACACGCCTGTAGTCCCAGCCACTCAGGAGGTTGAGGCTTGCCTCCTGAGGGAGGGAGAGGGAGGGAAGGGTTAGGAGGGAGAGGTTGCAGTGAGCTGAGATCGCGCCACTGCACTCCAGCCTGGGTGACAGAGTGACTCCGTCTCAAATAATAGTAATAATAATAATTTAAAAATTAGCTGGGTGTGGTGGAGCATGCCTGTGGTCCCAGCTGCTTGGGAAGCCAAAGTAGAAGGATTCATTGAACACAGAGCTCAAGGTTGCAGTGAGCAGGGATTGCACCACTGCACTCCAGCCTGGGTGACAGAGTGAGACTCCGTCTCAAAAAGACAAAAACAAAAACAAAAACAAACCCCAAAAAGTAGCCGGGCATGATGGCACATGCCTGTAGTCCCAGCTACAGTTGCAGTAAGCTGAGACTGCGCCACTGTGCTCCAACCTGGGCGACACAGCGAGACTCCATCTCCAAAAAACAAAACAAAACAACAACAACAACAACAAAAACATATGGGTAATAAGTACTTGTCTTACATGTGGACCCAGGCCTAGGCAGAGGAGCCTGTTACAGCCAGCCCTGACCTGTGGGCCTGTTATTGGAGCAAAACTCTCTGATCCTTGAGGAGCTCCAACCCACGACTACTATCTTCAATTCTTGTGCCTCAGCCTCTTGAGTAGCTGGGGCTACAGGCATGTGCCTCCATGCCCAGCCAATTTCTGTATTTCTAGTAGATATGGGGTTTTGCCATGTTGGACAGGTTGGTCTCAAACTCCTGGCCTCAAGCGATTCACCCACCTCGGCCTCCCAAAGTGCTGGGATTACAGATACGAGCCACCACACCCACCCTGTTTCTACTATTTAAAAAAGAGAGGGGCCGGGCGCGGTGGCTCAAGCCTGTAATCCCAGCATTTTGGGAGGCCGAGACGGGCGGATCACGAGGTCAGGAGATCGAGACAGTCCTGGCTAACATGGTGAAACCCCATCTCTACTAAAAAATACAAAAAAAACTAGCCGGGCGAGGTGGCGGGCGCCTGTAGTCCCAGCTACTCAGGAGGCTGAGGCAGGAGAATGGCGTAAACCCGGGAGGCGGAGCTTGCAGTGAGCTGAGATCGGGCCACTGCACTTCAGCCTGGGTGACAGAGCGAGACTCCGTCTCAAAAAAAAATAAAAATAAAAATAAATAAATAAATAAAATAAAAAAGAGAGGATGATGTACAGATTACCATGAGAACTTGTATTCAATAGGACTGTTAAATGAAATAATAATGATCAGAAGCCACACAAAGAAAGGGAAGAGATCATTATATGAAGAGGATGTGATAAGGTGCTTCCTGCATTGACCGTTGAATTTGGCTCTGAACCTCTTAGCAGAAAAGGCCAGACATAGCATCCTGTTTTGGTCCTTTTTGTCTGTCCAATCATACTAGAGAGTCCCTAGCGGCAGGGACTATGTCTCTGCCATCAGATGGGGGTCTCCCTGAGGACAGGAACTTTATTCCTCCCCCTCAAGATTGGGGGCTCCTCAAAGATTGGGACTGGTTCTGTTGGTTTCTCTCCCCACGCGCAAGCTCCAGGTACATCCCTGTATACACTGGCCCTCACCTACTTGGAGTTGTAGTGAGCTGAGAAACAGCGAACCTTGGTGAATGCCTCTGACATCAGATGCTGATTCTTCATGTCACTTTTTAGCAACGTGAGCTGAGATTCCCTAAGGAGCTCTGGTATTTTGTAGGCGGAGATGGTTTCAATATTTTCTCGTAGGTGAGTAAAAATAAGTTGAGTAGTTCTTTAGGGAAGATTTCTTTCCCTGAAACAGCATTTTATCATGTGGAGTCTCATAGGTCTTTACTGCCATAATAAACAATGGCTGAGGGCACTGTCATGTGTTAGTATGAGTCATGGTGCTGGGCATGGTGGCAAGTGCCTGTGGTCCCAGCTACTCGGGAGGCTGAGGCAGAAGGATTGCTTGAGTCCAGGAGTTCCGGGCTGTAATGCGCTATCCTGATTGGGTATCCGCACTAAGTTTGGCATCAGTATGGTGACCTCCCAGGAGCTGGGGACCACCAGGTTGCCTAAGGAAGGATAAACCAAGACGGAAATGGAGCAGGTCAAAACTTTCATGCTCATCAGTAGTGGGATCACGCTGCTGAATATCCACTGCACTCCGGCCTAGGCAACATAGCGAGACCCCGTCTCTAAAAAAAGAAAAAATCAGGGTGATAGATGGTGATAGTTGCCCTTTTTTGCTAGCTGACTATAAAAGCGCCAGCACTCTTCTAGATAAATATTTTATCCAATTGAATTTCAATCACAATTGCACACTTTATTTTTATTTTCTTTGGAGACAGTCTTGTTCTGTTGTGCAGGCTGGAGTGCAGTGATAGGATCATGGATCACCATAATCTCAAACTCCAGGGCTCAAGCCATCCTCCTGCCTCAGCCTCCCATGTAGCTAGGACTACTGGTGCACATCGTGATGTCCAGCTAATTTAAAAATTATTTGTGTGGCACAGGGTCTCCCATGTTGCCTAGACTGGTCTTGAACTCCTGGCCTCAAACAATCCTCTTGCTTCGGCTTCCCAAAACTCTGGGATTACAGGTGTGAGCCATTGCACTTAGCCGTGAACTTTAGAAAGGAAAAAAAAAAAAAAAAAAAAAAAAAAACAAAATCAAAAAACAACTGATACTCAAAGAGCATAAGGCTTAACATTCAGCAGGTCTCCCCGTTTTTAATTGGCACAGCAAGGATTTGAGTCAGATGCTTCTGATTCTCAAGTCCCAAGCTCTTGAAGCCATATTATCTGTCTGTTAAATTATACTTTTCATATTAGTCTTTAGTTAGAGCTGATGTGACAATAAGTGGCTCTTCAGTGGAGGCATTTCTGCAGGTAGCAGATATGACAAAGACCAAGCAGAGCCTCCTAGAATAACATATGGGGTCACCAGATCTCAGAGCTGGCCCCCTGCTTTCAGGCCAAATAATGCCTTCTAAAACTTCTCTCCAAACTAGTCAGACCATAAAGGACTTACACATAAAAAAGCAAACTCACAAAAGACTAATTATATATAGCAGAATGTCCATTGGAGTGCATGATATTAATGCATTGATTTACAGATGGAGCAGAATGTGGTGTGAAAAGAGGTCTTCTGCACAAGAAATAATGGTTGAAGGAAAGAAGGAAGAGCAAGCAGAGGCCCCAGCTGAGGATCAGGGGTTTCTTTGGAAAGCGTAATAGTAATAACACCTTCCACACATCAGGTTTACAGACCATATCTCATGGAATCCTCACATTGACAATGTGAGGTTGGCAAGGCAGATGTTATTACCTTATGCCCAGTTTGCAAGTGAAGAAACTCAAGGTTGAGGATGTTAAATGACTTGCTCAACCTCACACAAGTGATGGACTGGACAAACAGCTCTATATTTCTTCCTCTATACCACCTGGTCACGAACTTGGCACCCATCCTGACCCATGTGAGGAATGGAGCCCTGACAAACTCCTCCATTTTTCTGCTTTAGTGGCTAGAATCTCATTCTTCTTCCTCTGGATCCACTTTCACAGGGGGTTGGTCACTGAGTCCAGGGTGCAGATCTGTATAACAGTTGAATTCTACGGGATAAACAACCTATTTGGTAGGATTTTCTTTCTTTCTTTCTTTTTTTCTTTCTTTCTTTTTTTTTTTTTTTTGAGACAGGGTCTTACTGTGTCATCCAGGCTGGAGTGCAGTGGCACTATCACGGCTCACTTCAGCCTCGACTTCCCAGGCTCAGCTGATTCTCCCACTTCTGCCTCCCGAGTAGCTGGGGTGACAGGTGCTTGTCACCATGCTTGGCTAACTTTTTCTTTTCTTTCTTTCTTTTTTTTTTTTTTGAGATGGAGTCTCCCTCTGTTGCCCAGGCTGGAGTTCAGTGGTGCGATCTTGATCTCAGCTTACTGCAACCTCTGCTTCCCAGGTTCAAGTGATTCTCTTGCTTCCGCTGGCTAACTTTTTCTTTCTGTTGTTGTTGTTGTTGCTGCTGCTGCTGTTGTTTGTTTGTTTTTTTTGTTTTTTGTGTGTTTGTTTGTTTTTTGAGACAGAGTCTTGCTCTGTCACTCAGGCTGGAATACAGTGGTGTGATCTTGGCTCACTGCAACTTTCACCTCCCAGGTTCAAGTGATTTTCCTGCCTCAGCCACCTGAGTAGCTGAGACTGCAGGTGTGCCACCATTCCTGGCTAATTTTTGGATGTAGCTTTAGTAGAGATGGAGTTTCTCCATGTTGGCCAGGCTGGTCTCAAATTCTTGACCTCAAGTGATCCATCTGCCTCAGCTTCCCAAAGAACTGGGATTACAGGCATGAGCCACTGCGCCTGGCCTCATTTTGTAAGATTTTAAGAGTGACTCATGGCTTGGTAAAGTGGGATGCCTGGCATCTTACTGAATCAATGGTACCTGCAGTGATGGTGATGCTGTTGCTGATAAGAATGATGTTGTGCTGATGGTGATGAGCCCAGCATGAACTGGCCCAAGACACACTTCCCATTGCTGTGCTAAAAGCTTTTCATATATTGTCTTGGTCCTCAAGGCATTGTTGTTGTCTTTTTCCAAATGGGGAAACCAAGGCTGAGAGAGGTTAAGTAACTTGTCCAAGGGCATACAGCTTCTTAACCACTACAAGATTCTCTCCAGCCAGCCATCTTGGCTGCTCTTAAATGATCCATATCCAATGTTTCAGGCAAGAAGGCTGCAGGAAGATGAATGTTGTGTAGGTAGAATGAGTTTCTGGTGATTACGGATATGAGTCACCTAAGCATCTCTTGATCCACTAGATATGAATGGTGATGATGAGTTAATTGACTTTAATATTCTGGAGGCAATTTTAAAGGAAAATCTAAAAAAATATATATATGTATTTTTTTTTCCAGAATCAGACTGGATCTCTGCCACTTTTCTCTTCCTACCTCTCAACTTGCAGGAAACGGTTTGTCTCTTCCGACAGTGTCTCCAATGTTCACAGAATCAACTGAAGTTTTGTTTCCTCATCTAGATATCCTTGTCTTCCATTAGCTCCTATTAGCAGCACTGGGGCCAACAGCCCTGCCTTTGTGCCCTCCCAGTTAGCTTACAGTGCTACAGGACCATGATTTCTGGGGTTGGATTGGTGCTGCCCCAGGACACACCCCAGTTGCCCTACCAGTGGCACTTCTCTGGGTTCCTCACCTGGCACCATCATCCAGAATATTCCCCCCAGATAAAGCAACTTGGGGTGTAGTGTTTCAGAGAAGGACTCATGATTTCCAGGAGTCAAAAGCCCTCAGTCCACCAACAGAACTATGCCAGTTGGTCTTCATCTCCAGGATAAGAGATGAGGTCAGGGATGGTCATAGTGCATAACTCTGAGCCCTGAGTGAGAGAACTGAGGCAGCTGCAACTTCACAAGGTCAAGGCCCGACCTCCGCCCATCCCCTCCAGCCCAAAGACTTGCCACCTCAGTGCCTGAGCATCTTCTGGCGACCTCCCTCAGCAGCCCAACTTAATCTCACCAGTGAAAACAGAGGTGAGGCGAGAGTACCCAGCCTGAAGATGCTTCTTCTATCAACCTGCAGAAATGTTACACTTTCCCTTCAGGCATCCATTAATAAAAGAAATTGCCATGCTTACTGCTAGGAGGAGGAGCCTGATCTGGAGGGAGAATGGGAAGGGAAGGTTGTGGGGAGACAGTTATCCTGAGTACCCCTCACTAAGAAAGCTCCAGGCCAGGCACGGTGGCTCATGCTTGTAATCCCAGCACTTTGGGAGGTTGAGGCAGGCAGATCACCTGAGGTCAAGAGTTCAAGACCAGCTTGGCAAATGTGGCGAAACCCCATCTCTACTAAAAATATAAAAATTAGCCAGGTGTGGTGGCAGGCACCTGTAGTCCTAGCTACTCAGGAAGCTGAGGCAGGAGAATTGCTTGAACCCAGAAGGCAGAGGTTGCAGTGAGCCGAGATCGCGCCACTGCACTCCAGCCTGGGCGACAGAGCAAGACTCCGTTAAAAAAAAAAAAAGCTCCGAATACATTGAAAATATGTCAGGAACCTTTGAAGACTTTCTTGGGACAAGTGGTCTACAGTAAGCCCTGCCCTCTTTACTAGGAGCCCAGGGCCTGCTGTTGCCCTCTCTGGGGCACTCTGACTCCTCCAACTGTGCCCAACAGGGCCTGGCCAGACCCCAGGCATAACATCTTTCCTTATCTGCCAGCTCACTCTCTGCCCTTTCCAGGAATGTGATCCATTTTGCTTCATTCGCTCTTCCTGAGTCCGTTCCCTGGTGAGACCTTTGGGGTGTGTGGGGCAGAGGTGGAAGAAGTAACTTCTGAAGACAAGCACTTGCTTCACAGTGTTGACCCGGCTTTGCCTTAAGGATTTCCAATAGAATGAATTTCTGGCCTCAAGAATGTCAGGGAACCCTGGGATGCTTGAAACCCACAGTACCCTCAGGCAAATGACCTTAATTATCCAAGATATTGAATGGAGACGTTAGACTCAAGTCATTTGTGTCCAGCTCTGAAACACACATGTGTACACGTCATCCCCATGTGGGCCTGGTTTTCAAGGATTCCGGGATAGTGTTCTTTTTAGTAAGTAGTCAAGGCCCACCTGGATGGCAAAAGAAGCCAAGGCCTGGTTATCCCAGCAGACAAGTAAAAACTTAATTGCCATCCCAGCCTCCACAAGCCCATTCCTGACGCCATTCAGAAGGCTCAAAACAGACTGATGTGAGGCCACTTTTCCCATTGTTCTCATCAGGTTGTCAGAGATCATAGCCTGGCCCAAGCAAAAGATGTAAGACTTGCTGAAAAGGGGCTTCCTGGAATCTCTACATCTCTCCCCTTTTCTCCCTGGTCACCAGTTCCAGCCAGTCAAGGTTCCTGAGCTGATAAAAAGGAAGTCTCTTAATAAGATGATGCCAGAATTATTTGGCTTTCTATGGGACACTGTGGTGCCAGCACCTTTGCTCCTAGAGACAGGGCATGCAATCTGTGCAGTCGCACAGGGTCCTGCACTTAGAAAAGCCCTGTATTTGGCTTAATGCCTTATTGCCACCATCTTGAAATTCTGAATCATTTTTGAACACGGAACTCTGTGTTTTCATTTTGCAGTAGGCCTGCCAAATTGTGTAGCACATCTTGTCTAGAGGCTTTAACAGCTCAGGTTATCCAATGAGAAGGCGCAATGTCAGGCTGCCTTCCCAGCCCCACCCACTTCCTGCCTGTTCACTCATAGGGCTGTGCAGAGCAACTGTCTACTGAGTGCTTCTGCCAGACAGAAAAATGCTGTGGCAGTTCCTGCTCCCGAAGAGTGTGCAGTGGAGGAAGGTGGATGCGCAGATAACTAGCCTGAGTTAAGTGCCACTAAAAAAGAGTGTCAGTGGATGAGAAGGAAACACCCTCACACCTAGTTGGGAGGACTAAGTCCACTTCATTGGAGGAGGCGATATTTGAGGTGGCAGAAAAAGATAAAGAGGACTTTATTTTATTTTTTGAGATGGAGTCTCACTCTGTCGCCAGGCTGGAGTGCCGTGGTGTGATTTCAGCTCACTGCAGCCTCCCCCTCCCGGGTTCAAGTTATTCTCCTGCCTCAGCCTCCCAAGTAACTGGGATTACAGGCGTGCACCACCACACCCGGCTAATTTTTGTATTTTTAGTAGAGACGGGGTTTCACCATGTTGGCCAGGATGGTCTCGATTTCTTGACCTCGTGATCCGCCTGCCTCAACCTCTCAAAGTGCTGGGATTACAGGCGTGAGCCACCGTACCTGGCTGATAAATAGAATTTTAAAAGGTGGAAGTAAGATATGGACTGAGGTATAGAGGCCTGGAAGAAACTAAAAACCTTGCACATGATCAAGAGGTAACGTCTAGGCTGGGCATGGTGGCTCACGCTTGTAATCTCAGCACTTTGGGAGGCCGAGGAGTGTGAATCACCTGAGGTCAGGAGTTTGAGACCAGCTTGGCCAACATGGCAAAACCTTGTCTCTACTAAAAATACAAAAATTAGCCAAGTGTGGTGGCGGGTGCCTGTAATCCCAGTTACTTGGGAGGCTGAGGCAGGAGAAGTGCTTGAGCCCAGGGGACGGAGGTTGCAGTGATCTGAGATCACGCCACTGCACTCTAGCCAGGGCAACAAGAGCAAAACTCCGTCTCAAAACAAACAAACAAAAAAACAAAACAAAAAAGTAAGGTCTAGTCCATTTTGGCTGGATCAGAAAGGAAACTGGGAGATGAAGGTGGAAAGATAGATTAAGAGACCATATTGGAAACCCAGGGACCCTTTGTTTGTATTACCATTATTGCACTCCTCATGATAATGAATTTGTGCAACTGTCTGTCCACTGGAATGTACCATGTCTCTACATCTTTATATTCTCTACTTTTAGTTTAGTACCTAGGACATAATAGGAATTCAGTAAATATTTGCTGAATGAATAAATATTACAGAGGATCTAAACTGTTATCCTGGGTAGTGTTTACCTTATTCAGCAGGCAGTGAGAAACTGCTGAAGGTTTTTGAGTGGGAGATTTTATTTAGCGTTAGGAAGATGAATCTGGTAGTAAATGGTAGAATGGCTTGGCAAGGGGAGGGACCCAAAGGTGGGAGAGGGCTTGGGAGTCTTATACAGTGGTCCAGGATTCAAGCCCTTGCAGCCTCTATCAGGATGGCTGGCTGGGGGAAAGAAAAGGAGGCAGATATAACTTGATAAGCTGGAAGAAAAAAAAAGAGGTAAGTGAGAAAAATATCATAGAGCTGGGACTTAGCAGCTGACTGTGTGGCAGAGGATAAAGGAAAAATAAAGACGGTTTCAGAGAAACTGAGTCCCCTGAAAGAAATTGGGAACATTAGGAGAAGGAGCTTTGGGAGGATAGAGATCAAGGTATCTGCTCATAAAGCAGTTGGATGAACTCCTGTCCCCAGACAGATTTACGAAAGCAACACTGAAGGAAAAGTTTCCAAGTGCAAAAGTGACGTTCCTGAAGACCAAGTTGTTAAAAATAGCCATCTTGGATGGGGCAAGTTCTCTTATCTCCAGGCTCAGAGATATCTGGGCAGTTGTAAGGACCTGTGGTTCTCCCTAGACTTTATTAGTCACTTCGGAGCAAGGGTGAGGTCAACTTGGATTTAAAAAACTCTGCCTGGCCGAGCGCGGTGGCTCACACCTATAATCCCAGCACTTTGGGAGGTCGAGGCAGGCAGATCACCTGAGGTTGGGAGTTTGAGACCAGCCTGACCAACATGGAGAAACCCTGTCTCTACTAAAAATACAAAATTAGCCGGGCGTGGTGGCAGGCACCTGTAATCCCAGCTATTCAGGAGGCTGATGCAGGAGAATCACTTGAATCTGAGAGGCAGAGGTTGTGGTGAGCCAAGATCATGCCATTGTACTCTAGCCTGGGCAAGAGCGAAACTCTGTCACTAAATAAATAAATTAAATAAAATTTAAAAAAATGAAAAGGTCTGCCAGGGAGTTCTGATGCTTAGCCAGGTTTGGGAACCACTTGTCTGGCTTACCCCACACTGGATTAGGCTGCCTTAGACAGCATGGGTAACTCTTACTAACCTTAAAAGGGTGCCTTCAGGCTGGGTGTGCGGCTCACACCTGTAATTCCAGCACTTTGGGAGGCTGAGGTGGGAGGATCACTTGAGCCTAGGAGTCTGAGACCAGCTTAGGCAACATAGCAACCCCGTCTCTACTAAACAACAACAGCAGCAACAAAATTTGCCAGGCATGGTGAGGCACACCTGTAGTCCCAGCTACTCGGGAGCCTGAGGTGGGAGGATTGCTTGAGCTCATGAGGTCGAGGCTACAGTGAGCTATGATCGTGCCACTATACTCCAGCCTGGGTGACAGAGGGCGACCCTGTTTAAAAAAAAGTGATTTTAGATTCCAGCTTTCCTTCCATCCTGGCAGAGAGTGTAAGCAAGGCAGACTGGCAGCTGTTGCAGGCTCCCTCCCCGCACTCATCCTGGATGATTACATGAACTGAATGAATCATTCACAACCCTTGCCTTTACAGCTGGCATGTCACTTAGCTTAATTACAGCATGCAGTGGTATTTCAACTCGAGAAATCTAAAAAAGCAATAAAAAGAGTTTTGCAAATTGTTAGGAAGGCAATGAAGTCCTTGAAACTGCAATTTACTAAGCATTGCTTTCAATTATTTTGCATTCTCCAGCCATGACTAAGTTATTCACTAGCAGCCTAGAGCCAAGCAGGTAGTGTGTCATATGGAGGGTATTTCATGTCTCCTGAATGCCCACTGTGTGCTGGGGAGGTGGCTGGAGGCTCTGGGAGTTGCCTTGGGTATGGGAGGGGACGTGATTATTCTGAACACATGCTCTTCCCATCAGGTACATGATAATCATGCTTCCTCCAAGACTCTCCAACCGTGGGCTCTGGCTGGTCTGGGGTGACCTTCAGCAAGGGGCTCCCTTCTCCTTTACTCCCCACTATCTACTATTGTCCCCAGAAAGCAAGAGGAAAGAAGTGTGGAAAGCAAAGCAAGTGCTTTAAAGATCTAGGGTTTGTGCCTGTTTTTTTTTCTGGCTGGCTGTCTCATTTCTTTTCCTGGCATACTTCCTGATTCATCTTAGTCCTTGAGTATGTACTTCTTGGGGAGCCATTTGAAAGGGAAAGTCTGTGGCCTCTTTTCACCACCCTGCTTTCTCAAGCATAGGAGTCTTGTGACAATGATAACAAAATAGGACCCCATCCGTCTGAGAAAGGGGAAACAGCAGCAGCAGGAAGTCTCAGCCAGCATGATAAGTAGTAGCAGAATGCCAGCTGCCTTAGCAGCCATGCCAGGCGGGAGAGCAAACACCTAAATCCTGTTGGCAAAGTCAGCAAGACACCATCACACTGCAGCCAAAGCAAACAGGAGCTGAGACAGGCCCACTGTAATGGATTCTCACTTCCCCCTGGATCTGGCAGAGGGTGAGACTAAGCCGCTGAGCCCACGTGACAGGGCATCAAGTAGCCATGGGGATGTTCACACCCATCCCTGAGCTGGGGCCCAAGCTGGACCCTTGCCTTCTTTGCCATGGACTCTTTCTTTTCTTTTTTTTCTCTTTTCCTTTTGTCCTTTCTTCCTCATTCTCTTTCTCTCTTTCCTTTCTTTTTTTTTTTTTCAGTGTCTTGCTTTGTCACCCAGGCTGGAGAGCAGTGTCTAGATCATGGTTCACTGCAGCATTGACCTCCTGGGCTCAGTGATCCTCCGAACTCTCCCCGCTGAGGAGCTGGGACTGCAGGCATGCACCACCATGCCTGGCTATTTATTTATTTATTTATTTATTTATTTATTTATTTATTAAGATATAGAGTCTCACTATGTTGCTGAGGCTGGTCTCAAACTCCTGGGCTCAAGGGATATTCCTGCCTCGGCCTCCTAAAGCACTAGGATTACAGGCTTGATCCAAGCCACCTCGCCTGGCCCACAGTCTCCTTTCAGTTTGATCCAGGCCAAGGAAAGGCTGATAATGAAAAAGTATTGTCACATATATTATGTTGTTGATTCTTCACAGCAGTTCTGTGAGATCAATATTATCCTCATCTTATAGATGTGAACATTGAGGCTTGGGGATATCAAGGACACAGAGCCAGGCCTTAGTCTCAGGCTTCTGACTCAGTGTCTGCTGCGCATCTCATTTCCTTCACCCTTCCACCTCTCCACCCCAAACTCTCCATGTCAATTCCCACAGTCCCTTCATGGGCTGAGCTCCCACAGTCTAAATGGGACTTGAGTTCTTTTTTTCCATTTCGTAGTTGAGAAGCAGACTCCAGAGTGGGGGTGGGGCTGGGGGTATTTTTTGTTTCTAAACCAGGAAACAGCTTGTTGACTTACTTGATTCTGTCTACCACACCCACCAACATGAATGGAGGTCCAGTGAGAAGTATATGTTTACAAATATTTTCAATCATTTTGCTTTATCAGCAGCATCCCCCTCCCTTATTAAAACATGAAAGATCTGAATCAAGACCTCTTGTTTCTGATGCCATAATTTGGTTGTCCTTGGACATAGTCTGAATGGACCCCCTTATGACCTGAAGCTCCTTGGTGTCTCTAGGGCCCAATGTACCTATGAAAATTCATATCCCTCACCACCTAGTTGAGAAACTTATATTTATTAATGGAGAAATGCACAGTAGCTACATTCATATCTAAAGGAAAGACTGGGCTTCTATTGAGAGAAGAAAAGCCAACTGTTGGATAGGACATTCCCTTCTGGTTCTCCATTTCCCAGCAGATTTGCTGATCATTGAAACGTTTCTCAATCGCTCTGTTGAAAGGGAAAGGACCGGAGAAGGAAAGAGGAATCGTTTATTGGACTCAGAGCCAATTCACCGGTTCTTTTTTTTTTTTTCTTAGCCTTTTCTTTTGTTCTGCTTCTAGGGGCCCTAAAGGAAAATACCATTCAACAGAAGGGGCCGTGGAAACTGTAGGTGGAGGGCATGATTGGAAATCTCCTCCATTCCCCCATACCTGAAGTGGGTAGTTATAGGGCAGGTGGGGATTCCGCAGGAGGGAGCGAGGAATGCGTGCGTGAGGCTGGCTTGGAGGTCCTGTTGGAGAAGGCGCGCTCGGGAAGGTTCTTCTTAGCGAATTTGCTTGGAATTGGAGTAGGACGCACAGAGAGGAAAACCTTGCGCCCCACAGCCCAGTCCGGAGTCCTTGAGCCCCGCTCTCCTTGGCGGAAAAAGATCCTGGGTCGACGAGAAAAGTGCTCCCAGCCGCTGAGTCTCGCAGGCGGGGCCCAGGCACCCAGGCTCCAGCGCAGAGCCCGAACCCGCACCGCGGCCACGTGCAACGCAGGGCCAAAGGGCCTTCGCCCCAGCTGGGGCAGAGAGAAATCCACCGGAGGCTGGAAGAAGCAGGACCGGGGTCTCAGCAGAAATGCTCAGGGCAGGGCGGGACCAGCCCGTTCCTTCTCGCTCTTCTGCTCGCTTCGCCCAAGCGGCTCCAGCTCTGAAGCCCCAAAGCCTCAGACGTGAATTTGGTTCCAGAATGAGTGTGGAATCGGATTCCTCCGGTTCCTGCGTGTACACGACATTGTTAATGTAGCGCGTGTGATGTGCCAAGCACTGGGGCAAAGCGCTTTTACAAGCTTTATTATCCCCAAAACCGCTTCCCGAGGGGGATACCAGCCCCATTTACAGATAAGGAAACTGAACCCGAAAGATAGTGTAAACCCAGTATGTGTCCCGAGCAAGACTGGATGAGGCCGGTGGCTCCACGGCTACGCGGGACCTCTGTAGCCCTTCCCCGACCACAGTAGTTTGAACTTGAACTGCAGAAACGGAATTCTAGTGTGGAGATCAGTGTGAAGCCACGGAGGGGAACAGCGCTTCGGGTTCCAGCGTGGTCACCTTCATTCCGTCACTGTTCCCATTAGGACTCCAGAGGAAGACTGGCAGGGAATGGTGGTTACTCCAATTTTACAGTGTAGGAAACGGGTTTACTATGTCCAGGTCATAGCTACTCCAGAGACAAGATCCCATCCCGGGAAGGTCTTCTGATGTCCCAAACCCAGGAAGAGCTTCAGCCAGGGCATTCATCCTGAATTTTTCATGTGCCACCTAAGTGGGGTGCTGAAACAGGCCCTGAGGAGTGTTGCTGCCACCGCGCCTGGCCCTCCTCAGAGCCCTTAGGTCTCCTGGTGTGGAGGACCACCAGGTGAACCACGAAAGGGAACTGAGCTCTCCCTTCTTCCCTTCCTCCCTTCCTTCTTTCCTTCCTTCCTTCTGCTCACCTGCTGTGGAGAAGAGTGGGCTTAGGTGATTTTCCTTTGATTCAATTCCCAGTCATCCTGGTCACTGGGCTGAGACGGGGCAGAAGTCAAGTGTCCGAAGGTTTTTCTCTGGGACACGCACTGTTTGGCCTTGGCAAAAATCCTAGAGGAAGATGAGGCAGGCAGGACATTATTTTGGTCACTAAGCACGGGGCTCTGCAGCGCTGGGCTCGCCACTGCATTGATTTAATTCCGGCATCAACTCTGCAGTTATTTTACCTATAAGGAGACTGTGCTCTGGGAGATGAAGACCGTTCCTCCGGCCTGAAGCTGCTGGGGAATAGGACTGGGTTCTAAGCTGGGTCTATGTAACCTCATAGCTTTGCCCTGTCCTGCTGTGCCTTGCCAGTGGCCCAAGAATGGAAATAGGAGTCAAAACAACCTCCCTCCACACCATCAACATTAAAAATGACAGCCATGAGATTCTTTCTTCTCTTCTTTTTGACGAGAGTCTCGCTATATTGCCTAGGCTAGAACTCCTGGCCTCAATCGATGCTCCCACTTGCATCTACCAAAACGTCAGGATTACAGGCATAAGTAACCAAGCTCAGCCCTGTAACCATTTTCTTAAAGTTCAGTGACAAAGTCCCTCTCCAAGGAGTATGATTTCCACTCTTGTGCTAGGGAAAGTTGACAGTATGTGCCCGTAACCCTTCACAGATGCCCGCTCTCCCTTCAGAGAAACGTCCTTCAGGTGATTCTTAACAAACGAGATTCTGGAAGCTGTGCCCTCCAGCTTCCCCCGCCATCCAGCCCTTCCAGCTTCGTCGTCATTTCCATAGTCGCATTCCCCAGGCCCGCGTGAGCAGTTCTTTAGCCCGAGAGAAACCACGCCCCATGTGATTGATGCTCCTGCTTTAGTCTCAAGCAGGCAGCCTAGCTGCCGGATCGGAAGGCCACCCTGGTTTTCTGGCAGGAGAGAGGATTTCAGAACGTCTCCTCCACTCAGAATCCCTCCCTTCCCCGTCCGTCTCCCTGCCGCCCCCTCCCTCTCCCTGCCGTCCTCTCCCTCTCCCTGCCGCCCCCTCCCTCTCCCTGCCGCCCCCTCTTTTCTAGTCCCACCAGTTTCCAAAGCGCAGAGGATGTTTACCCTGCGGAGCGAGGCCTGGACGGCCTGAGGTCACAAGCCTGATTCACCGCAGGGAGGCCCCCGAGCCTGCCCCGACCCGGTGTCTCCGGCTCTGCCAGGGCGAGGAGATCACGCTTGGAAACCCCACCCTGCCGGGCCAAGAAACGCCCCCGCCACTCCCCAGCCTCCCAGGCATCCCTACTGCGCCCAGGCCCTTCCTCCCAAAGGCGCTCGCCAGGCCCAGATGCGCGAAACCGTGGGAGAACCCGGAGGGGGCCCTGGGCGCTCTTCCACCCCGCCCCATCACTGCCCCTAGCTGCCAAAGATTGAGGGTCGGGGCGGAAGAGAGGGTAATGCGCTCCATTTCACCTCCGAGTCATTTTAAGACTCGCGTGAACCAGGCTGGGGCATTCCCTGACGAATGACTAGAGGTTTCCGGTTTATCCCCAAACCGGGCTGAGAGACTCTCCTTCAGGCTTGGAGACGGGTGCTGGAGGCAGAGACAACTTGCTCTGTTTCACCAGCCAGGAGATAGGCGTTCAGGGGATTTCCAAGGGAATCTCAGGATGAAGAGACGTTTGTCTTCTCACTGTGTCCTCTAAGGATGTTCCCCTTCCCTTCAGAACCCTGAGGGGTTAATGTTTCACCAGTCACTCCCTTCCTCCCTTTCCTCTCACCTGGGGCCTCCAAGATGCACCCCAGTCCCTAATCCAGCCACTACCTTGTCCCAGGTTGGGTCAGTGGAGCGGGCTGTCCCCCAAGCAGCCCCTCTTCATCTGCACCGTCCCAGCCCCCGCTGGCGTCTGCCTGAGCTTGTCGCCTCGGCCCCCACCTGACCCAGACGCACTGATAAGACCTCAGACGGCCAAACATCGTTAACTTCTTTGCCTTTCTAGACTTCTCAGCCTGTCCTTTTCCCGACCCCAGGCTAAGGGGTCGCCTGGAGGTGCGTCTGTGCTTTCCTAGGCAGTGGACTCCACCACACCACCGTTGTCTTTCACCATACACTCCTCCACCCCAGCCCCCATCCCTCCTTCAGGCTTCTTGACTGCAGCAAACTTTCTGTGACACCCAGGTGGTCTAACTGTGTCCTCTCAACCTCTACTGCGCCACATCCAGGTGGTCTAACAGTGTCCTCTCACCCTCTACTCCAACTCGACTCGCTTGCCTGCCTAGACAGTGACTGCCTCAGAAGAGTTCCAGGAAACAGTAAAACTAAAGGGAAAGAAAGGGGAAAGTGATGTCAGGTGCAGTGGCACCCACCAGGGAGGGGAGAAGGTCAACATGTGTTTTCAGAAATTGAAGCTTAAAATCCTTCCCCCCTCTCCCCTGAATATGAGGGGAAGAGGGAAGAATTGAGTTGTCCACTCAGACTGTTAATATTAAAACATATTCTCAGCTTCTTATTTCCCTTTGCTTTTAAAGATCTTGCCCACAAATGGGATCAGACTGATAGGAGACAGCATCTTCACTGAAACAACCAGTTGATGTGAAGCATCAGGATGACTTTGGCTTCCCCCTGGTATCATGGAGTGTGGACAAAGCCTGTGTGAGTTAAGGCCCCAGGTTCGCAGACTATCTGTCCAGGGTGGAGGGAGCTGCCATTATAAATCCGGTCTTTCTTGCTGCAGCTGCTTGCTTCGGGCACCCCCACTGCCACCACCGTGCAACACTAACTCCACCCTTAGATTCTTCCCCAGCTCTTTCCCCAACACTCTGGAAGACAAGCTGTGGACAGAGAGGCAGAGTGGAAGCATGGGGAATGGCATCCATGCACACCTGAGGGCACTGGCACCTGCAAGGGAGGGCGGAAATGTGTGTGTTGTAGGGATGGGAGCTTTTCCTTCCTGGAAGGACCACCTCCCTTTCTAGACAGGAGCAGACAGCTTAAGCACAAGTGTTCAGTTTACACTAACTCGCGCAATTGTTTGGACAAATTCTTTTTTTCACCTGAAATAGCCTGATAATGGGACCAAAAAGTTAAATGTTGTTTGGTCAGAAATCAGATAAGAAAGCCCCTCGGGCCACACCTGGCAGAGGACTTTCGGCAAAATAATTATAATAATTCATTATCTGAATAAATCATTATCTGAATAATTTTTTTTGTTTTTTTGTTTGTTTTTGAGACAGTCTCCCCGTGTCATACAGCCTGGAGTGCAGTGGCTATTCACAAGTGTGATCATAGCTCTCTGCAGCCTCCACCTCCTGGGTTTAAGCAATCCTCTCACCTCAGCCTCCCAAGTAGCTGGGACTACAGGCATGTGCCACCACCCCAGCTAATAATTTTTACTTTGTTGGCCAGGCTGGTCTCTAACTCCTGGCTTCAAGTGATCCTTCAGCCTCAGCCTCCCAAAGTGCTAGGATTACAGGCGTGAACCACTGTACCGGGCCAAAAATGATTTTTAAATAAAAACTTAAAAATTTAATTTACCAAATCCTGTACTCCGCGTCCAATAATTCTGAGGGGGTAAAACTTATTAACAAACCCTTGGGGGAAAGTCTATCTCTATTTCAAACTTTAAACCCTGCGGTGAGGCGTTTGAGGCTGACTGAAGCCTCTTCCACTTTGGAAGCTGCTGGCAAGTTCCTAACACACAGAGCATGCTCAGGAAGTGTGAGTGATTTCCTCTCCTGGATTAGGTAGACCAAGCTCGGGGCCATGGAACTCTGTAAGGCCGACTTCTCTCTGCCTTTCCTCTAAAAATCTGCCTTCATTTTTTGTCCGTTTCTTGTCTGTGCTCCAGGTAGGATACACGGGCACAAACCATTCTGTCTTCCAAATAATTCATGGAAGTGACTGGAATGCGGGGTTGAGGCATAAACCCCGGCAAAATGCTGGCGATGGCGGCTTTTCACACCAGGGGAAATTCGGTGGGGTTGAAAGGGCTGCTTTTGCGACCGAGACTGGGAATGCCGAGCCCCCGCCTGGAGACTTTGGGGCGATTGGCTGAGCGCGGGGGTCCAGAGAAAGATGCGGTGCCTCTTGAAAGAGCCAGAGTGGCCTCTGAGGTCCCTAGGATCGATCCTTTCGACCCCTGGCTTTCCTACCTGGCCCCCAACTCCTGCCCCGCCAGCCCTCCCGACCCAGCCTAGTCCTTACTGTCCCACTCCTAAGCAGCCGCTTGTCCTCCAGGGAACATACATAAGCTCATGGCGATCACCAGGTCCCAGGAGCTGAGAGTGGGGACCGGCTACTTTCTCTCAGTTCACTGGGAACTGGAGGCCAAGGCGATCGACACCCTTCTGCCTGACCGACACCCCTCTGCCTGACCGACACCCCTCTGCCTGGGAGGAAGGGGTAATGTCAACAAGTCAGCTGCCTGGAGGGGCTACAGCTTAGACCCTAACCTCCTTTCCTTCTTCTAGTGGTTTTCCGTGAGGCTCCGGCGTCGGAGGCTGATGACCTGCGGAGGGGAGTTTGCTCTAGGCTGAGGCTTAGAGCGAAAGAGGCTGCCGGGGCGGAGATGGTGACGCCAGGACTGAGATCTTGGTTCTGCAGTGATCCAGTCTTTTCCATCCCGGTCCAACGTGGAACTTTTCCGTGTCTTCTAACCTTAAAGACAGTCAGAGATGGTGAAAAAATGATTAAGAAACAAAGCAAACCTCTCCCCATCTTTTTCAATAAGGTCGGAATTCCATGAGAGAAAAAAATCTAAGCTGACGATAGTCCACATTCGGCATCCCCTCCATTTTGTCCTCCCTCTCCGGGAAAAATTGTCGGGAAAATTCCAATAAGTATAGACGAATAGACTTTGCATTAGTCACGAGCATAACTTTTATTGACAAAACCAAACCGAAACACAATCTCACATTTTAGCAAAATACCATAAAAACAAATTATGAGAACAACGAAACGCAAAATACAATAAAAACAGATTATGAGAACAATGGAAAACAACAGAAAATGGGAAAACATGAACAAAGTTTTCTGGAAAAGAACATACAAATTGCTTGTAATTCGGAAAATATGTTCAACTACTTCAAAACTTAAAAATGCACAAGTCCTTTGAGATTACCCATTTCTAAGAATATATCATACAGTTATACTTCCATATACACAGAATAGTGTATATTGTGTGCACCACCCGAAAAAAGAAGCAAATAAAATTGGAAACAATCTAAATATTTCTCAATTGTTATCTAGTTACATAAATTAAGATATATTCAGAATACAAAATGGAACCATTATAAAGGAAGAGACCGTAGTAAAGGTACAAAATCATCATTAAGATGCACTAAGTTTTCAAAATACAAGGCAAAATATAAGGCACGATATATGGAATGTTGTCATTTGTGTTAAAAAATTTTATTTATACACATTTCTGTAAGGATACTATGGGAATAGTAGTTGCTTTTCAGAAGGGAATCTGGGATAAGAGGTGAGAGGAAGACTTATCTTGCTTTTTAATGTATGTCCCCAATGTAACTTATGACGCTTTCCTTTAGCATACATTACCTATTTTTTCTTTTTCTCTATTTTATTTTAAAAAATAGAGACGGGGGTTCTCACTCTAATGCCCAGGCTGGTCTCGAACTCCTGGGCTCAAGAGATCCTCCCGTCTCAGCCTCCCAAAGTGCTGGGATTACAGATGTGAGCCACTACACTGGCCCCTATTTTTTAAAGATAGATCAAAATCGGGAAATTATTTTAGTAGTGCTTGTTTTTATATATGTAGGTAATAAAACTATTATGGACAATTTTGAAAATGTGAAAAAATTTTAAATTAATTACATTTCTGCTTATTAAGGTCTGGTCTACATACTTTTTATCACAACTAAAAGGCAGAGTTTTCTCAGATAATTAAAACCAATGAAAATCAGACTGCTGACCTAGTAATTCATTTTTTAAAATAAAAACTTTTTTCTGAGGCAAGCTTTCAGAGCTTAATTCAACAAGAACGATATCTAAGCACTTGCTTAAGCTGGTAGCCCGGGTTAAAAAAAAAATTGTTGGAAGGGGTTGGGGAGGAATAGATACTAATTTCCTTTCAGCTCGCAGAGCAGCTCTATGCAGCTGAGATCAACTGGAGAGTGAAGAGGAGAAATTATTTGCACCATTCACACCAAAAACTAAGCCAAACTGAAACCTATTTGTCGTTGCTGGGCTTCCCGAGTTCTCCAGTTCTTTCTGGCAGTGTAGATCTTCGGACCTTTTCGCCCTGGGACCCAGTGGAGCCCGCTCTAGGAGATCCTGTTTCGGCGGGACTTGGCTGGCGGGAGTCAACGCGCAGCACTGGGGCTGCTGCTTCTGGGTGGACGCCTTTGGAGGAACCAAGGGGGCCCTGGGAGTGGAGCGTGGGCCGAGATGGCATTCACCATACCCCAATGGGAATAGATACTCCTGGAGGGCAATGCCTCCCTCTGCGCCCCTCTGCGCCCCTCTGCGCCCCGCTTCTGCTCGGGTAGGCGATGGGTGACCGAGCAGCCGGAGGAAGGAAATGGGGAGACCCTCTTTCTCTAGACCTACACTCTCAACCGCTGGGCCCCGCTTCGGGCCATCTAGCTGGATTGGACTGTCTCCGGTGCGTTACGCAAAACACAGCCGGCCCTCTGTGCCTGCGTCAGTTCTCGGGGATTTGGTGAGGAAGCTCGCAGGCCGAGAACTCTCACGCTCTCTCCATGGAGCTGGAGGCCCAGGAAAAACATGGGGCGGGAGCGGGGAGGCGGCTGGAGGCCCCTGTGGGTCTGCTGCTTCCCGCTGGACGGCGGCGCGGGCTCTCGGCGGTGCGGGCTCTCGATGTTCCTGGAGCGACCTGAGACAGACTCCGACCCACGCAGGAGAAACACGGGTCTTGGGTCTGGGCCCCTACCCACAGATTTACCCGAATTCTCCCTTTTCCTCCCCGGACAATAGCCTCAGTTGTCTTCTAAATCCTCCGCAGCGAAAATATAGGGAAACCGAGGCATGGAAATATAAAGAGATATGCCTGAACCGGGTCAAGAAGGAAATCCTGGGGATGCTTTTGTAGTCAGCAGGAGCCTTGGCTACCCCAGAGGATCAATCGTGATGGAGAACAGGGAGATAAGGATGGCCCAAGGTGGGGGTGCGGGGCATCTATGCCAGGAGAGGAGCTGCAGGATGGACAGAGAGACCCCCCCTGCCCCGGAGTCCCCAGAAGGAGCCCCGGGAAGGGGGACTCTGACTTGAGAACCAGCAAGCGAATTTCCCAGGCTTCTGGTGTCTCCTCAAAACGCAGCCTCTGAGAAGCCAAAATGATGCAAACATCGTGGAATTATGAAGGTACTGATTTACCCCCAACCAGCAACCCCCTCTTTCCTTCTTTCTCCATTTCACTGATGGCAGCATTCCACCTCCTCCACTCCCTTCCTGGGGATTCTGCTCTCCCTCATCAGTCCCTCCAAAGAAACTACTAAACGAAGGAAAGACCACTGTCAGCCAAGCGAATCTTGTTCCTCAATCCCCTATTCCACTCCCATTCCCCTCCCGCGCCCTCTGACTGATGGGGCTAAATGGAGGGGTAGGGGGTTGGGGAGTAGACTGGAATCTGCGATGCTTCAGCTTTCTTTCTTGTGAATATAGCTGTGACTCTGTCACATCAAACAAGTAGAGATAACCAAGAATAAGACTAATGATGAAAATGAAAATAAAAATAAAAACTTCCCAATACAGGCTACCAAACACACACACATACACACACACACACACACACACACACACACACGTGTAGGCTTTCTAGGGCTTTAAAAATGTGGGTGGGTCTCTAGTACTGTTTTTGGGCCTATAACTTGATGAAAGAGATTAGAGCTGATAAAACTTCTGGATCACTCTAGATTGTTTTGTTTACAAGCAACAAACCAAAACACTTTCCTCTCAATATTCAGTCAGTAGAGGTGAGTGATTGAGAGATTTTCCCCCACTGACAGGTCGATCAGCTCTTGGCTGGGAGAGAAGGCTCTGGGGTCTACTCTTAGCTAAGCACAGGGACCTTGACTAGCTCCCGGCAGGAGCTAACAACTCAGGGAAAGTGAAAATTCCAGCCAATCAACTATTGTTTGGTCAAAGAAAAGCCAAACAATGGCACTGGCTGATTTCTCCCAGAATTGGCAGGGCTGGTTGGTTATTTTGTCATCCTAGAAAGCCAACCTAGCGGGTGCTGAGCTGAGCGAGGTCTACCTGTGTCAAAACAAGTTCTGGATAATCCCAGCCTCCACTACCGTCCTATCCAGCTCTCTGGGACTTCCCATCGGCTCTGATCTGCGTGCCCTGAAAGTCCCTGATTTCTTTAACTCCAATTTTCATGCTTCTTCTTTTCCCTATGTGAGCTCCCATCTGTCCCTCTGTCCCTCTGCCTGTCTGTCACAGACTGCTTCCATTTCTCTGGAGTGGGGATTATCTGGATTCAATACCTCGGGTCTGGCGAAGGAATTAACCCATCTCTGGTTAATTGGCTCCTTCAAAGGCTGGATCAGCTCATCTGCGTGTGAGGACGCAGCTGCTGTTGTTCCGGCACTGTATCTTTTTGCAGGTGGGTGTTTGCGGGCACGGTTTCGGATGGCACTGTTTCAGATGCCTTGTGGGGCAGACAAGGCTGTCTTCATGGGGAGAGTGACCCTCCACAGCCTGCATTTATTAAATTCCCACATACTTTGAAACTACATCACATTTATTTCTTTCCTCCTGGAACTGAAAGTTCAAGTAGGTCAGAGAGAGGAAGAAAATTTTATTTTTTTCAAAAGTTTAGAGTCCCTAGGCCTGCCCATGCATGAAAAAGAAATTCCAGGCTGAGACTCTAGCTGAAACACAGACTTTATCCACTGTTTGGAAGGCCCAGAGGAGCTTCAGAGACCAGACAGGACAGAGTTCTAGGGTCCGCAGGGAGCTGAGGGGGTATTTGCAATCTAGCCTCTCTTTTACTTAGGGAAAAAAAAAAAATGTCTGGCTTCCAGGTCAAGAACGGGAATTAAAGGAGGCAAAAGGGAAAAAGAAAGCCAGGAAGAAGAAAAGCTGAAAGAGACTTCCTCTACTTAGAACTGGCTGAGTGCAGGGTCCCTAGCAGAGCCTTCCGCTTCTAACTCAGGGGTCAGACAAAAACGGAGAGAAAATAAGCCATCCCATTCTTCCTTCAGTTTCTCCTTCCTTCCGTCCCCGAAAAAAATCAGATCTTACCTTCTTTTCTGGGGCAGGAACCCAGGTGCAATGCCAGAGTCTCCCCTTTCTTCTCTGGCTGAAATCTGGGTAGGGGGCTCACAGTCTCCCTTGGATCCCTTTCCCTCCCCCACCCAACCCCCTCCTCTGCATTGCCCAGGTCTGGAGAGGGCATCTGGCAAACAGGTGGAGCTACATAGAGTAGCCAGATGCACTCCCTCCCCATTTCCAGATTCTGTTTACATGAACAGACTCAGCCCCTCAACCCTACCATCCCAAAAAGGTTTCAAAAACGTAGACTCTCTAATGCTGTAGACCAAGAGGCTCTGCAGTGTTAATGGTTCTATGGGAGAGGCTCACACCCATTCTGAACAGAAGCCTGTTTTGTAGATGTGGAGCCTGGAGTTTTTAAAGTTACACAGAAAGGAGTATAAATCCCAGGCAAGAGCAATTCCACACTGCACAGGAGAGACCTTGAGATATGAGGTGAACACAGATCATGGGTGATAAAGACCAAATTTCAGAGGCCCTGGCAGTAGGAGGAGCTTCGGCTGCCAGGTTAGCTATAGAAAAACTCAGCATCAATTTCTATTCTGCAATGAGATGGCTTCACATATCCTTTGCAGATATTGCAAAACAAATGATTAAAATATATAAATGTATATGTGTGTACACATGTATACATATATGTTATATGTATACTCTACACATAAAAATAGCAGATGTTCTAAGAAGTAAACCTCATCAAATCAGCAGTTGAGAAAACAAGGCCCAGTCTCTTAGCACTCCTAGCCAGCCGAGTGAGCTCTCTTTAAACTGAAGTCACCCTTACATTTTGCCCCAATACCCTCAAAGGATAAATCTGAGTTTCGTGTAAGTCTCTGGAGAGGATAGCTCGCAGCCAGTTACTTAGAATGGATTATGTGAGATTCAGTTTACGAGTGCAAATTGTGTTTCACACATGAGTCACCTTGAATAACCCAATAATTAATTAAAACCATGTCCTGCAGGGGTGAATTTATTACATTCCCTGGCTTTTTATGAGCTAGGTGTAGTTTGGAAATGAAAAATGGGAGGCCTCTTCGATAATGTCTGCACTGCATTCTGCACTCACGGAGTCACCCTCTCACCCGGTCCCAATGAACAAAGTTTTGGACAAGAGAGACTTCAGCTTAGAAGGGTAAAGCAGGTTTATTGCAGCCTGGTTGGGGCCCCTTCAACTTCTGGAACCAGATTGGTCAGTGTTTCTTGAAATTCCTCTTGGAGAGAAGTTGGGGCTTTGAGTAGTTGGCGCACCAAAGCTAGGAGCCCTAGAAAGAAGGAAGAGGGGAGGCCGGGCGTGGTGGCTCACACCTGTAATCCCAGCACTTTGGGAGGTGGAGGCGGGCAGATCACCTGAGATCAGGAGTTCCAGACCAGTCTGGTCAACTTGGTGAAACCCTACCTCTACTAAAAATACAAAAATTAGCCAGGCGTGATGGAATGTGCCTGTAATCACAGCTACTCGGGAGGCTAAGGCAGGAGAATCACTTGAACCTGGGAGGCGGAGGTTGCAGTGAGCTGAGATTGAGCCATTGCACTCCAGCCTGGGTGACAGAGCAAGACGCCATCTAAAAAAAAAAAAAAAGTTAGGGGTGTGCACGCTGGGAGAGGGGGACTCAGGGCTGAGATAAGGCCAGGCTCCAGACTCCTTGGTGGTTCCTGGGGAAGAGGAGTGGGCATCCTGTTACTCTTCCCCATGCTAGGACGTCACAGCTTCTCCAGTGGGTCAACATCCAGCCCAGGTATCTTCCTAGCTTGAGGGATGTGGGGTGTGTTATGGCTTCTTTTTATACACAAGAGAACAAGTTTGTCTGCTGGTTCTTCTTCCAACCAAAATCTTCATCTTCTCCTCAAATACCACCAACTATGAGAAAAACAATACTTTGTTATATAGGCATAACACTCTTTGTAGAATCTCAATTTCCCTCATCGTGATTGATTGTCTCGAAGCAGCCCTGTAAGGAAGGATGGGCAGAGAGGATCACTTCCATTTTATAAATGAGAAGACCGAGGGCTGCAGAGAGGAGATGGCCAGTCCAAGGACACACAGCTTGAGCACAAGCCAGAGCAGAGACAGCAGTTCAGGCTTTCCACCTCAGTGGTACCCTAAGGGTAGGAAGGAGTGAGAGATGGCAGAGCTAGACTGGCCACTCCACCTCTGAAACAGACCACGTTCTTTCTTTGGTTCCCTTGGGAAGCATTCAGGCCTCTGGGTGCATCCCCAAGGCAGGAAATGAACAGTCCTGCCCCTAGAGCAGCAATCATGGCTTTATGGAGCTATGTGTCCAGTGTTTGAAACTTTCATAATCTAAAGACCCACCAGAGAATCCCATTCTTGGCTGCCTCCAGTGAGAGAAGGAGTGAGGTCTCTCACTCCAAGAGCAATGAAGGGACCAACAGGAGTCAGAAAGTGACCTAGTGGGTGGGCAGGGAGGGCGCTGCCTGTTCCAGCCCTCCTTTCTTTGGCAGGGTGCGGAGGGGAGGATGCAGCTCTCCTGTCCATACCTGGCTGCCGCAGCCAGAGGACAAGTAAGAAAGAAACCTGTAAGAATCAGTTGTTTGGTTCAACATAGAGCAGTCATGTTTTCTGAGGATGTCCAATACCTTCTGAGAACTGGGTTGGTCCAGGTTTTTAAATAAAGTAATGGCATGAAAAACAGGGATTTGGAGCAATTGTTATAGGTTATAAGACAGTTAAGAGACATCAAGCAAATGTAATGTGTGAACTTTGTTTAGATCCTGACTTAAACTAATTGTAAAAAGACATTTTTGAGACAACTGAGGAAATTCAAACAGGGACAGTATTAAGGAATTATTCTTAATTTTGTCTTGTGTGATAGTCACATAAAGGTTATACATAAAAAAAGAAAAAGAACAGTGGCTTACGCCCATAATCCCAACACTTGGAGAGGCCAAGATCAGAGGATCCCTTGAGGCCAGGAGTTTAGAGACCAGGCTGGGCAACAAGCAAGACCTTGCCTCTACAAAAAATAAAATAAAAATAGGCCGGGCACAGTGGCTCATGCCTATAATCCCACCACTTTGGGAAGCCAAAGCGGCAGACCGCTTGAGCAAGGGAGTTTGAGACCAACCTGGGAACCCCTGTCTCTACCAAAAAAAAAAAAAAAAAAAAGTACCCAGGCATGGTAGCACATGCATGTAGTCCTGTAGTCCTAGGCATGGGATCACTTGAGCCCAGGAGTTCAAGGCTTCAGTGACACTGCACTCCAGCCTGGGTGACAGAGCAAGATCCGTCTCTAAAAACAAACAAAAAAAATTTTTTAATCTGTTAAAGATTCAAACTGAAGTATTCTGGAGGAAAAAAAAAAAAAAGTCTGGGATTTGCTTTAGAATACTCCAGAAAGAAGGCTGGGCACGGTGCTCTTAACTTTGGGAGGCCAAGGTGGGCAGATCACGAGGTCAGGAGATTGAGACCGTCCTGGCTAACACAGTGAAACCCCGTCTAAAAATGCAAAAAATTAGCCAGGCGTGGTGGCAGGCGCCTGTAGTCCCAGCTACTCAGGAGGCTTAATGGTGTGAACCCGGGAGGCGGGCGGGGGTTGCATTGAGCTGAGATCGCGCCATTGTGCTTCAGCCTGGGCCACAGAGTGAGACTCCGTCTCAAAAACAAAACACACACACAAAAAAACAACCTCCAGAAAGAAACGCAATACAATGGGCTATGAGTTGATTATTGTTGAAGCTGGGTGATAGGTATGAGCAGTTGAATTACACTTTTTTTGTTTACTTTTCTGTATCTGTAAAATTTGCCATTAGAAAACAAATCACTAAGCTGGGCGTGGTGGCTCACACCTGTAATCCCAGCACTTTGGGAGGCTGTGGCGGGCAGATCACAAGGTCAGGGGTTCGAGACCAGCCTGACCAACATGGTGAAACCCCGCCTCTACTAAAAATACAAAAATTAGCCAGGCATGGTGGCGTGTGCCTGTAATCCCAGCTACTCAGGAGGCTGAGGTAGGAGAATCACTTGAACCCGGGAGGTGAAGGTTGCAGTGAGCCGAGATCATACCACCACACTCCAGCCTGGGCAACAGAGTGAGACTCCCTCTTCAAGGAAAAGAAAAGAACAGAAAGCAAAGGAAAAGAAAAGAAAACAAAAGAAAAGAAAAGAAAAGAGAAATCAATAAAGCAGTGGGCTCATGTCCTTAAAAACCACATATATACACCAATGTTTACCCTCAATTTTAAAGGGTGAGACTTTGAGAGCCACTCATAAAATCAAATTCAGAATCCTCAGTGCCCACCAAATACCCATTTTTTTCCCCCATGGAAGGAACAGGCTTGGAAGGTGTTTTGGCACCAGGTTGACCCAACCATACTTCCCTTTCTGCTGTCAGTGTGGGTAACAGAGCCATTAGAGGCGGTTGAGCCTCCCACAATTCAACTCTAGGTGAACATCTGCCAGGTATAGCTCCTTTGTTACTCACGTGGACTCAGCCTCCAAAGTGAAACTGGGTGGCATGAATGGGGTGGGAGGAAGAGGACAGAAATTGGTCTCCACTTTTGTAGTTTTAGAAGTCATGGGGGGCACTGATAAAAAAGATGACAGTGTATTAAAGGGTTTTCTTTATTTTATTTTTATTTTTATTTTATTTTATTTTTCGAGACAGAGTCTCACTCTGTCACTCAGGCTGGAGTGCAGTGGCTCGATCTTGGCTCACTGCAACCTCTGCCACCTGGGTTCAAGCGATTCTCCTCCCTCAGCCTTCCGAGTGGCTGGGACTACAGGAACATGCCACCACGCACGGCTAATTTTTGTATTTTTGTATTTTTGTTTTTTTTTTTTAGTAGAGACAGGATTTCACCATGTTGGCCAAGCTGGTCTTGAACTCCTGACCTCAAGTGATCAACCGCTTTGGCCTCCCAAAATGCTGAGATTATAGGCATGAGCCACCACTCCCGGCCGGGTTTCTTTTCTTTAGAGTTCATGTTTTGATTTTTCCAAATCCCTCAATTTTTCCCTTTTCCCTTTAATAATTTTCCAAATATCTTAGGTCTGTTTTTAATATTAGTTTGAGATACTAATGAGATTTAATGAAATTTATTTCCATTTTAAAATTTGTCATGGCCAGGTGCAGTGGCTCATGCCTGTCATCCCAGCACTTTGGGAGGCTGAGGTGGAAGGGTCGCTTGAGCTCAGGAGTTTGAGACCAGCCTGGGCAACATGGCGAGACCTCGTCTCTATAAAAAATTTAAAAATTAGCTGGGCGTGGTGGTAAGTACCTGTGGTCCCAGCTACTCAGGGGACTGAAGTGGGACGATTGCTCGAGCCCGGGAGGTCGAGGCTGCAGTGAGTCGTGATCGCACCAATGCACTCTAAGCTAGGCGAGGGAATGAGACCCTGTGTCAAAATAAAATAAAATAAAATAAAATAAAATAAAATGTGTCAACGATTTGTGTTTGGAGAGGGAAGAGAAGTAAAAATATCGGAATCAGGATTTGGTGCCATAAAGAGTCGATTTGCCTCTAGAAGTCGGACAAATTAATCTCCTAAACCTCAGCTTTCTTATTTTCTTTTTCTTTTTTGAGACTGGTTCTCGCTCTGTCTCCCTGACTGGAGTGCAGCAGCGTAATCACGGCTCACTGTACCCTCCAGCTTCGGATTCAAGCCAGAAGTTCAGGGTTCAAGCCAGGCTGGTCTGGAACTCCTGGGCTCAAGCGATCCGCTGGCCTTGGCCTCCCAAAGTGTTGGGACTGCAGGCGTGAACCACCGCGCCCCGCTCAGTTCTCTTATCTACAAAACGGAAGTAACAGTTTCCCCCCACTCCTGCCCCGTTCTTTTGTTATGCGGATTAAATCAAAGGCACCTACAGGGTACTTTAAGTACCCGGCACTTCGCAGACTTTCCAAAGGGACCGCCCCAAGGAGCCTTAGAGGGCTATAGGATTAGAGATGTAGGGGTCTGGACGGCCCAAGGTGCTGGCCATAGTGGCGTCAGGGAGTGCAGCTTCTCAGTCCCGGATCAAGCAGGCGGCAACTCGCCACCCGCCAACGCACTAAGCGGGTTTTCGCCTTGAGGTACGACCTCCGCTCAGGGTGGGGATCGGCGGAGGGCAGGTGCACCTACCAGCAGAGAGGAGATCTTTGCGTGCGTGAGTAGAAGGTAGGGACTGCAAGAAGACTCCCCAGCTCTCTAGCTGCGCTGGCTGGACGGTTAAAGACCTCACTCGCGGGCCGCAGAGCGCTTTACCATCGAGGAGCTGGGGAGTAAACCCCGGCCGGTGAGATGACTCAGTCCCATTACTGAAAAATCTGCCCGACCAGGTGTTTACACATGCGGAAGGAAGGAAAGAATGTCTCTGGGACAAAAAGGGGAAAAATTCTTTAGGCTGGCCTCTAGTCTTGATGAAGAGTTGGCGGGTTCCCCTTAGTTCCTATGAATTCTCCCACCTGAGAGCGATCCACCTTGCCCGCTTGACCTGCACCGATCTCGGGCCATGCAAGACCGGGGAGGATGGGCTGGTCGGCGTCAGTCTGTGCCTTCCCGTGTCCAAAGCTTGGCCTGCACTCCCGGGGCAGGTGATTCCCCAGGCTACAAAAACCATGCAGATGGGGGTGGAGGACAAGCAGGCAAAGGAGGCAGAATCTACCGGTAGACTGGTGTAGGGGATTCCAATTCAAGGGCAGAGAGCACCCCTGCCCCCACAATCCCTATCTGCATCCCCCACCCAAGGCAGCCGGAGATCTGGGCTGGGCCTGGGCCTGACAGGTTATTGAGAGGGTGGAGGGATTGGAGAGACCAGGGTTTGCTTCCCACGGTTCTTCCCCAGCTCCCCCACCTAAGTCTCTGGGGCTGAGCACCATTTCCAGGGGAAGTTTCCAGGTTCATCTCAAAATTAAGAAACTGGGAACCCCGGCCTTGCCTCATAGAGCTAGACCAGCAGTTTTTCAACCTGGGAGGTACTACCCTTGTGACCAAGCTTTGGGTTCTTAGGACTTGGTGGGCATTGAGCTGGAACCAGAACACCATCCTGAATGTGTGAGCTTCTACATACGCAAGTCCCAGCCTGCCTGACTTTTTGGACTCCCCTGGGCCAGGCATGGAGAACAGTCAGGGCATCACCAGAAACTCTGAAACTGCATCCAGCGGCCATAGCTGTCTGCCTTTTGTATTCTTATTTCTTCTGCTCCCACTTCAGTAGCTCAGAGCTGCCTGGTACCACAGAACTGGCCATGGGTTGCCTGAGGTCAGTTCTCTCTGAACTGGGCAAGACATCAACCTTGCCTAGGCATCTGCCCCCAGCTACCCAAGCACAATCCTGGTTAGCACTGAATGATCTCTAAGGAGTCTCCTGACCCCAAACACCAACCGACCCGTTTGGGGAGCCAGGGAATGCGGAGCTCTCTGCTCATTAAGAGAAGGGAAAGGCAGGGAGCTCTACATGTCCCCTAAGCTGAGAGTCCTAATTAAGGACTTCATAGGGGGAAGCTCATTCCTTCCTCTCTCTCCTCTCTCTTTCTTTCTTTCTTTCTCTTCTTTCTTTCTTTCTTTCTTTCTTTCTTTCTTTCTTTCTTTCTTTCTTTCTTTCTTTCTTTCTTTCTTTCTTTCTTTCTTTCTTTCTTTCTTTCTTTCTCTTATTTCTTCTCTCTCTCTCTCTCTTTTTCAAAGAAGTCCCTCTTAGTTACCCGGGCTGGAGTGCAGTGGCACCATCTCAGATAACTGCAACCTCCACCTCCTGGGTTCAAGCGATTGATTCTCGTGCCTCAGCCTCCCGAGTTGCTGAGATTACAGGCACCCACCACCACGCCCAGCTAATTTTTTATATTTTTTAGTAGAGATGGAGTTTCACCAAGTTGGCCAGGCTGGTCTTGAACGCCTGACCTCAGGTTATCCACCCGCTTTGGCCTCCCAAAGTGCTGGGATTACATGCTTGAGCCACTGTGCCTGGCCAGGAGGAAGTTTTCTAAGCTTCTAAGCTTCCCCTGGTGTCAGTTGCAACACAGTAGCCTCCAACATTGGAATCTCCTCTCAAATCCAAGCCCTACCTATGAGCAACATGAGGGGAGAGCAAAGATCTTCACTGTCTCTTCAGTAGTGGCTAGAGTCCCTTCCAATTATGAACAAAACTATAGACATTACAGGGACCAAATAGAAAACAAACAAACAAAAAAACCTGTGAGTAATTTTCCTCTTTTTTTTTTTTTTTTTTTTTTTGAGACATGTTCTCAGTCTGTCACCAAGGCTGGAGAGCAGTGGCACAGTCTTGGCTCACTGTAGCCTCAACCTCCCAGGCTCAAGTGATCCTCTCACCTCAGCCTCCCAAGTAGCTGGGACTACAGGCGTGTGCCACCATACTGGGCTATTTTTTGTAGAGATGGGGTTTTGCCATGTTGCCCAGGCTGGTCTCGAAATCCTGAGCTCAAGTGATTCTCCCACCTCGGCCTTCCTAAGTGCATGATTTTACAATTTAAAGTGAAAAGCATTTTACTTTCCCTCTCAGAACTTTTAGAAAACCTCTGAAGGAGTAGAAGGGAAGAATGATCAGTTTAAGCTCAAGTGACTCACAGCCAAGGCAGATTAAAAGCCCAGAGTTCTGTTCCAATCCCAAATCCCACTTTGATGAGGAGTCCTATGTGTATGGTCCGATATCACCTCTGGACTAGTAGGGTCAATGCAGACAGGCTGCAGACAATCAGCCAGACTTCTCCAGTCTCAGAAGGTGTCAGGATTTGGGGTAAATGGCTGGCCCAGAACCTTGAGGGCCTGGCTAACATGGACTTTCCCCAGGTTAGATCCTCAGGGCAGTAACTAGGAACTGCCCAGTGCTCATCTCAAGCTGGGGCTGAGATTCAGAAAGGCAGATACTCTTGGAGCAGTGTTATTTTCAAGCCTTCATTGAGTCCCAAGAGGGGTAGTCTTTTGTGGCACTCAAGAGCAGGAACCCATGAGCACCATGAACTGGACAGTACTTGGTAGGGATGAATTATGGACGATTTTTTTGCTCCACCTTGTGCGTCTGTGTGTGTGTGAAATGCCTGCCTTCTTCCTCTCCCAACTTTGTTTCTTGGAACAGAGATCTTAGTGGGAAGAGAAGGGAAAGGCTTTTGCTATAGGGATTGGGGTTGGGGGGACAGTGAGGAGGGAGGTAGGTCACAAGATGGTCACGTTCTGGGTTTTTGTAAGGATCCCAGGACTTTCATTAAGGTAAATGGGGGAATTAAAGTAAGAAATCAAATCTTTCAAACTGTACTTTCCCCTAGGCCTTAACTCTACAGCTCCACTTCAGGCCAAATAGGTGGGTTTGGGACTTGAGGGGCCAGGGCCCTGGTGCTGACATTCTTCTTGATTTAAGGAATGAAGACTCAATCTTTATCTCTGGCAGAGTCTATACTAGCAGTCCTGAGAGCAGCCAGCATTTTCCTAATAGTCATATCATCAACACCCACATTTCCTGAAAGGAAAAACAAAGTGGAGGTGGTGGGAGAGATGGAAGTGACTCAAATTGCTTTCTTCAATTTGCACATAGGTTTTTTGATACATTCCTCATTTCTGAGTCCTAGCTAGGATCTCAGGGGTTGGAACAAAGAAAGCCCAGTCTCCCATGACCCTGGAAGTTGCTGAAACCCCTAAAGACACTAACTGTGGGTCCCCATTTGAGTATCCCATTCCTATTCCTTTACTTCCAAGTGTCTCTGTGCTGGGTGACTGGAGGGATTTATAGGAAAAGTGTGGAGGAGGTGATCTCCCAGGCAATTTGGTCCCCTTTAATGAGCCACTGCAGAATTTAAACTGTGAGGCTGGCTGCCCCAACTGAGTCAGAACATGACAGTTGCCTCCACAGTGGCTGGGCTCCCTCAAAGCACTAATAACCGTGCCTGCACTAGACACACATGGAAAAATGCGTGGCAGCTTCCTGGACTCTTTATTGTTCCTTCTACTGTTTTCTCCCCTCTCCTTCCGGTAAAGCTCCCTTCCCTTCTGCTGCCCGCCATCACTCTTCTGTTCAAGGTGAACACTGGCAGGGATTCAAAGGTCTGCTGATCCAGTCCTTCCCTCCTTACACAGTGCAGATAGGAAAACTGAGGCACAGAGAGGGCTACTGACTTGGTCCAGCACACTGAGCTAGAACAGAACCTTACATGAGACTCTGGATTGCTCTGCAGTGCGGCCACGTAGGACCAGACTTCCTAATGGTTGAGGTCTGATCTGGGCTGAGTTTCTCCTAATTGGGCAACTCCCCATTAAAGCCCAGGGTTGGAGAAGGGGGCTGGGGACCCTGGGGCCAGCCAGTCTCCCTATTCAGCACATGTGATGCGTGACAGGCAAGAAACAGCTGGCTTGTTCACCTAGACCTGCCGGACTAAAGGGAGACTCTTGGTCTCTGCTCAGTGACCCTCATATTTGACCCCCTTCCTCTCTCTCTCCTCCCTCCCTCCTCTTTGGACCCCACTCACAGTTCTCTGGGCTTGGCTAGGCCCTCCTCTGGTTTCTAGGCCGTGTCAGGGCGCGCAGCAGCTGCCGTGGCCGCCCTGAGGTTGGAGCAAGCCTCTCCCTTCAGCTGTCCATCCTTTGATTCCTCCTCAGATCCATTTGTCCCATGGTTTTGAGGCCATGATGGGCTCTAATTTCATAGCTGGCTCCCTCAGCCCTGGCCTCAGAGGCACTTAGGCTTGTCCTGAGAGGGTTCTAATTCCTGAGGATGTCGCAGGGCTGACTGGGTTGGGGAAGGAAGGAGGAGGTGACAATGGCCTCCTCCTGAGCAGCCATGCCTCCATCCTCTGAACTCTTAGCTCTCGGATCCCGCTGTCAAGTTGTCCAAAAGATTTTCCTCTAAGGCCAGGAGAGACCACGCTTGACTTCATTTCAGGGAGAAAGGCCCAAGTCACCCTTCATCTCCAGCCGGTGCTGTTCTAGCCTCAGGCAGAGCCCCAGGGCAGGGCTCCACGGACCCACCAGCCACACTAGGTCGTCCTCCAGGCCGTCGTCCCCTGCCAAGTGCAGGCTCCGGCCCCTGAGAGCTGTAGCCTCGCAAGCCCTTTCCAGACTTCAGAGAAGAACAATGGAAAAACTGGGTGAGAGTGCTGCAAAGGAAAAACGTGTATGGTGGGGTGAGGAAGTGAAGTAAAACGGAGATGAGAGAAAGAAAAAAGAAATAGAGAGGAGAAAGAACAAAAAGGAGGAGGAAGGAAAAATGAGAAAAGAGAAGAAGGAAAAATAAGGAAGAAAAAGCAAACAAAGAGAAAAATAGTGTAAGTGAGATGAGAGACAGGGAGAAAAGTACTAAAGGGAAAATGAAGACAGAGCAACGGGTGGGTGGCGGAAACAGAGTGAACAATAACAAGAAAAGAAAAGAAAGAAATCAAGAAAGAGCACACAAAAAGCAAGATAACTGAAATGGAAGGAAGCAAAGGCGGTGAGAAAAACACAAATATAAAAAGAAAAGAAGCTATCAAGACTAAAGACAGAGGAGATAAAATGCAGACGGAAGGAAAAGATGAAAAGAGGAAGGAAAGAAAAGAGCACACCTCAATTAGGCCATTTTCATAAAACCAAGAGAAGCCAGGCGACCCCAAGCAGTTCAGCCAGACCCGCGCCGCCGGCGGACCGCGGAGCCCACCTTTCGGGAGAGCGGAGCGTCGCGCTGCGGAGAAATCCTCTCTATTCATCACCACCAACCTGACAGCCGCCATCGTCGCCGCCCCAGAGGTTGCTCCAGTTGGGAGAACGCAGGCAGCGGGCACTCACTTTACAAAAAGTAAAACATAGTTTAGCAAATGCCCTCAAGTGCGGCGGGTGGGCGCCTCCCGCCCCCACCCCTCGTTGGCGGGTCCCTAGCCCGGGCGGGGGCGGGAGCTGACACGGAGGTGCCAAATCCCCGTTGCCGGAACCCCCGGGGACGCGGCGGCTGCGCTCAAAGGCCGGGCTGTAAAGGTCACAGGCGGTCTGTGGGGCCGAGCTGAATGGGCTCCCGGAGGTAAACAGACTCTTAACTTTCAACTTGGCCTTGACCTTCCTGGAGGTGTCTGGCCGGTATGTAAAGGAGCACGCTGAGGCTTTCAGCGCTTTTGGTTGGGTCAGTAAAGAAAGCGGGGGAGGCTCCGGGCTCCCGGAGGGTCTGCCAGGAGGCTCCCAGCAGGACACAAAGGCATCTGTGGGGCTGGGGGAAGGGCAGGCTCAGTCCAGTCAGTCTGGAAGATCAGGACGCCTGGGTTGTGCAGGGACTTCCTCGCTGAACTCATGTAGAGCCCCAGGGAGGACTTGGAGGCTCTGAGCCTCAGTTTCCCGATGCAAGAACTATGAAGCTTATGCAGGGCTGAGGGGGTGAGAAGTGACTGGCACTCTTTAGGGCAACTCTTAAGGCAATTACAAGCAGGTTGCTTGTAATTCATTAGAAGCAGATACACATGGAGGCATACAAATAGAGCTCATATTTATTCAGGTTGTGAAAGGCTTTTATGTGCAAAATCTCATTATATCACCACAGTATTTATGTGAGGAAAGAATTATTATCCATATTTTACAGATAAGGAGACTTAATCTTACTTTAACTGATGCCAGTTGAGGTCCATGATAGCTCATGGGCAGATGCACACACATACCTATGTACAGGAAATAGGGGCACATACCCAAGTGTTAATAAATATGAGATCCAAGACTGGGTGTGGTGGCTCATGCCTGTAATCCTGGCACATTGGGAGGCCAAGGCAGGGGGATCACTTGAGGCCAGGAGTTGGAAACCAGTCCGGCTAACAGAGCAAAACCCCGTCTCTACTAAAAATATAAAAAATTAGCTGGGCCATAGTGGCACTCACCTGTAACCCCAGCTACTCAGGAGGCTGAGGCATGAGAATCACTTGAACCCAGGAGGTGGAGGTTGCAGTGAGCTGAGATGGTGCCACTGCACTCCAGCCTGGGTGACAGAGTGAGACTCTGTCTCAAAATGAATGAAACAAAATGAAATAAAACAAAATAAAAATGAGATCCAGAACTGTTCCCTGGGGTCTAGCAGATGCTAAATAAATTGTAAAGCAAATAAAACAAGCACTATAGAATTTATTTGTACTGAAACGTATCCCTTTACAGGAGGGTCTCCAGCATAGCTGGTGACCTTCTCCCCACTCCCTCCACGTTTAAGTTAACCATCTCTGCATTCCACAACACTGCAGTTACATGCACTTAGCTACTTATTTCAATGAACATGGATAAGAACGCTATATATCCAAAAGCACAATTTCAGGAAGTGTTGAAATGAATTTAAAAAATTTTTGTTTTTAATTATTTTTCCTTAGTATTTGAGATACAGCTGATATGCAATAAAGTGCAGAAATCCCAAATGTACAGCTTGATGAATTTTCACATCAACAAAGTCTTGTAACTAGCATACAGATTGAGATGGAGAGTATTTCCAGCACCCCAGAAGCCTTCTTTATGTCCTTTTCCAGTCAGGAGACCTCTCCCCATGGCAATCTCTATGCTGACTTCTATCACTATACCATAATTTTGCTTGTCCTTGAACTGCATAGAAATGTAGAAATTGAATCATACAAAAGCTACTCTTTTGTGTCTGGCTTCTTTCATCCACATATCTGTGATTCATCAATGTTGTGTATAGTAGTGGTTTATTCTTTTTCAAAACGCTGTGTAGTACTTCATTGTTTAATTATACCATGCTTTCTTTACTCATGCTACTGTTGACAGACATTTGGGTTGTTTCTAATTTTGAGTTACTATATTTTGGTTTCATTTTGAGAAGGGGTATCCCTATTATCCCTATTACCCCTGTTGCCCAGGATTTTTTTTTTTTTTTTTTTGAGACAGAATCTCACTTTGTCACCCAGGCTGGAGCGCAGTGGCATGATCTTGGCTCACTGCCTTCCAAATTCAAGTGATTCTCCTGCCTCAGCCTCCTGAATAGCTGGGATTACAGGTGCCCACCACCACACTTGGCTCTTTTTTTTTTTTTTTTTTTTTTTTTTTTGGTATTTTTAGTAGAGACAGGGTTTCACCATGTTAGCCAGCCTCGTCTCAAACTCCTGATGTCAAATGATCCGCCTGCCTTGGCCTCCCAAAGTGCTGGGATTACAGACCTGAGCCGCCATGCCTGGCCCCAAGCTAGTCTTGAACACCATGGCTCAAGCGATCCTCCCACCCCTGCTAGGATTAGTTGCTAGGATTACAGGCGTGCACTGCCCTGGGTGGGTTTGAGCAACTATGGATAAAGCTGCTGCGGACCTACTAGTACATGCCTTTCGATGGATATAAACATTCATTTCTGTTGGGTTTATGCCCAGGAATGGAATTGCTGGGTCATAGGGCATGACTATGACTATTACTATTTTTTTAATTTAGGGATCTATTAATGCCTCTACTGTACAAGGATGAATAAATGTGCTTGTGTGTGTGTTTGCCTAGTGGAAGCTAAAACTGTGGACATGCCCTATGTATCTATCATCTACCAAGTAAAAATTGGTGAGAAATTCTTAGTGTTTAGGTAAAAATCTGGATATTTCTGCAGTTCATAATTAGACAAGCAAGAAACTCTGGTGAGAAACTGGAAAGCACTGAAGAGACGACGTCTCCCTTTTCTTCCATATTGTTTTCAAATGCAATAAAATCTAGTGAAGATTTCGTGCTTGGTGTCTTCAGTTACAGCAATGCTCATTAGGAGTGATGTGCACTACAGCCTGTGGGCCCTTTCCCACAAAGTGGCTTAAGTTCAAGGTCAGGTTGGTGAGAGGGTATGATTGAGTCCGCCCAGAGTTTAGGGTAATCCATTCCATATAATTGCCAAGACCCTCGTGTAGAATGGAAACATTCCTGTCTTCTCCAGAAAAAACGGGAGTTCTAGAAAAAGCAGACAGAAGAATTTGATTTGGGAGTGGTAGTAAAGGAAGCGGAAAACCTCTAAAGACAGATTTATGAAACAAACCGTTTGATTCTTCTGAATTGCACTGCACAATAGGCCCCAACAGAGGGGCCTCAAGCAATTCTGCCAATGGTTGGGGCTTCCCCTCCCATTCCCTTTTCCTTCTAAGGAAGTTTAAAACTTGGAGAAGGCAGATAGGGGTCTTGGACTTTCTGGGCACTCAACTTGGGTGGGAGTGTGCCAGCATCAGTACAGTTTCCTAGGCTCCTTGCAGACCATAGGGAGAGGGCTTCAGGGCAGGGAGACTGGCATCTCCACACAGGCGTCTGTATTCTTGGGGTCCAGAACTCCGACAGCTGGTTTCTGGCAGTCAGCCAGGCCTGGCTTCCTCAGACTTCCTTAGATCCCAAAAAAGGGGGAAAGCGACTCTCTTTTCTTTCTCTTTTCTGACTGGCACTTCAGGATTTTACAAGATTGTGTCCCATCCCCTCTGTCAACTTCTCTCTTTCCCTCTTTGTGTTGCTGTTCTGGTTCTCATCTCTCCCTCTCCCAGTCCCTCCCTCAAGTCCTGTGGGTCTCCGTTCCTCTGTACGTCTTTCCCCACACTTAAAGGGAAATCCAGACCCTTCCACAGGCCACTCTAGAGGCTCCATTTCCCCTTCACGTCCCGACGTGGAGTGTCCTGGGCTCCGTCTAGATCGCGCGTCTTCTACGTCTGAGTTCGTGTCTCCCGCCTCTTCCCTCAGCCTCACCCGAATCAGGGCCTCCAGAGCATTCTGGGCAGTAGTGAGTCCCTGGGCAAGGGGCGTCCAGGGCACCTCCCTGGGGCCCGAAGCAGCTCATTCCAGGACATCTGGGACAGGAAGCGTACCGGGAATGAACCAGAGTGCTAGTACCCAGGATCCAAAGCCAGGGGCTGCCAGAAATACCCATTAACCCCCATTTCCCAGCCTCCTCTTACACAGGCGCATTCCCGGGTTCTCCTTTGAGGTCGGGAGCGGCCTCCAAGCCCCACCCCCGACTCCCCTTCCCCCCCAGGAGATGGACACTTTATAGGGAGAGCTTTTTATTCTCTCGTTAAACCTGCCAAAGCGCAGAAGACAGAGAGCCAGGGAGGGAGGGGAGGAGAAAGAGGTGGGGCCCGGCTCCTCATCCCCTCTCCCTCCGCCCACCACGCCTCCCCTCCCCCCGGACGTGGAACTGGGACTCTGCAAACTGGAAAGCAGCGAAAGGACGCCTCCTTCCTTTTCTCTCGTGTTGTTTTTAAGTGCAATGAGAGACAGAGAAGAGTGGAGAGGGAAAAGAGAGAGAGAGGAGAGAGCTGAGAGAAAGAGAGAGAGAGAAAGAGCGAGAGAGAAAAAATAAGCTGGGGTAAAGTATTTTCGCAGTTTCTGCCTTTAGGATTTTATTAGCTTCTCTCCCCCAGGCCGCAGCCAATCAGCGCGTGTGCCCGGGCCCCTGCGTCTCTTGCGTCAAGACGGCCGTGCTGAGCGAATGCAGGCGCCTTGCGAGCTGGGAGCGATTTAAAACGCTTTGGATTCCCCGGGCCTGGGTGGGGAGAGCGAGCTGGGTGCCCCCTAGATTCCCCGCCCCCGCACCTCATGAGCCGACCCTCGGCTCCATGGAGCCCGGCAATTATGCCACCTTGGATGGAGCCAAGGATATCGAAGGCTTGCTGGGAGCGGGAGGTGGGCGGAATCTGGTCGCCCACTCCCCTCTGACCAGCCACCCAGCGGCGCCTACGCTGATGCCTGCTGTCAACTATGCCCCCTTGGATCTGCCAGGCTCGGCGGAGCCGCCAAAGCAATGCCACCCATGCCCCGGGGTGCCCCAGGGGACGTCCCCAGCTCCCGTGCCTTATGGCTACTTTGGAGGCGGGTACTACTCCTGCCGAGTTTCCCGGAGCTCACTGAAACCCTGTGCCCAGGCAGCCACCCTGGCTGCCTACCCCGCGGAGACTCCCACGGCCGGGGAAGAGTACCCCAGCCGCCCTACTGAGTTTGCCTTCTATCCGGGATATCCGGGAACCTACCAGCCTATGGCCAGTTACCTGGACGTGTCTGTGGTGCAGACTCTGGGTGCTCCCGGGGAACCGCGACATGACTCCCTATTGCCCGTGGACAGTTACCAGTCCTGGGCTCTCGCTGGTGGCTGGAACAGTCAGATGTGTTGCCAGGGAGAACAGAACCCACCAGGTCCCTTCTGGAAGGCAGCATTTGCAGGTAACCTCTATTACCCTGGGTCCCCCTGTCTCTGAGCCTGGGATTGTGGGTCCCACTGGCATTTCCCTGGGAGGAGGAGGAGGGAGACTTGGGCTGGTGAGGATGAGCTTGGTGCTCCTCCCTTGGTAATTAGGACTCTGAAGGAGGGTCCAGGCAGCTGGATGGAGGGCCTGGATGGAGGTCTGTGTGAGGGTCCTGAGCTGGGTGCTATCTGAAGCCTGAGGGCCACCTCCCTTCTCCAGGAGGCCCTGGGACCAGCCTTTCAACATGTCTGAGAGGTTTGGATCTCTTTGCTGTTGAGTGGGGATCAGGGTGTCCCTACCCAGCACAATTCCAGACTAATTCTACACAAAGGCTAAATAACTCTCAATTCGGTGAGTGGGGAGTGGGTGTGGGAGATGGGATGTACTGTAGAGAATACAACCCCTCACTTTCTTTTAGATGAGTTTTCCAATTCCAAAAAGAAAAATTTAGGTTTCCTGCAGTCATGACATAGATATGTGCATTGGGATGGGTGGATGTGTGTGTATGTGTGCGCTCGTGTGTGTATATGCATGTAGTGGGAATGAGAGCAGAAACGTGTTTCCAGAATTTGCCCGTAGAATCTAAAAGAGTGGTCAAGAGTCTGGAAATGCATGAAGAGTGGACGTATGTGATGGTGGGCAAAGGCCTGTGTGTGGTGTGGGGGTATGTTTGCAGATTCGCGGGTGTGAGAGCAGTGATGGGTGAGGATGGCCTTCAGGAACCAAGGCGGCTGAGCGGTGGTGAGAGAACAAGCCGGAAGCCAGGGTGGTGTCCCGGTATGCTTTGGAGGAACAGGATTGCACGTGTGCCTGTAGGGTGACCTGTGTGCACCTGTGGGATGACTTAGCTTGGGGCTTGCAGGGTCTGGGTCTGCATGGGTGGGGATCTGACCGTGCCTTTTCCTCCCTCTCTTTCCCGCCGTGCAGACTCCAGCGGGCAGCACCCTCCTGACGCCTGCGCCTTTCGTCGCGGCCGCAAGAAACGCATTCCATACAGCAAGGGGCAGTTGCGGGAGCTGGAGCGGGAGTATGCGGCTAACAAGTTCATCACCAAGGACAAGAGGCGCAAGATCTCGGCAGCCACTAGCCTCTCGGAGCGCCAGATTACCATCTGGTTTCAAAACCGCCGGGTCAAAGAGAAGAAGGTTCTTGCCAAGGTGAAGAACAGCGCTACTCCTTAAAGAGATCTCCTTGCCTGGGTGGGAGGAGGGAAAGTGGGGGTGTCCTGGGGAGACCAGGAACCTGCCAAGCCCAGGCTGGAGCCACGGACTCTGCTGAGAGGCCCCTAGAGACAACATCCTTCCCAGGCCACTGGCTCCTGGACTGTTCCTCAGGAGTGGCCTGGGTACCCAGTATGTGCAGGTAGAGGGAAGCCCCTTGTGACAGCCCACTCCACCAGGGTCCCCAGAGAATCTGTCCCAGTCATCATCATTCATCCTGACAGTGGCAATAATCACGATAACCAGTACTAGCTGCCATGATCGTTAGCCTCATATTTTCTATCTAGAGCTCTGTAGAGCACTTTAGAAACCGCTTTCATGAATTGAGCTGATTATGAATAAACTTGGAAGGCGATCCCCTTGCAGGGAAGCTTTCTCTCAGACCCCCTTCCATTACACTTCCCATCCTGGTAACAGCAGCAAGACTGAGGACAGGGGAAAGGGCAGATTCGCTTATGTGGCTGTGATGTCCGTTTAGCATTTTTCTCAGCTGACAGCTGGGCAGGTGGACAATTGTGGAAGTTGTCTCTTCCTCCCTCGTTGTCCACCCTATAGGTTGTACCCTCTGGTCTTGGAAGCCCCCATTCTTAACACGATGATTTTGCCGTCGTGTGAAAATGAAGCCAGCAGGCTACCCCTAGTCAGTCCTTCCTTCCAGAGAAAAAGGTTTGAGAAAGTGCCTGGGATTTCCTCCCGCAAACTCTGTTTTCCTTTAGTATTTCTGGTGGTTCTGACCAAAGCAGGTCATGGTTTGTTGGGCATTTGGGAGCCCAGTGAAGTAGATGTTTGTGGCCTTGCCTACTCAGCCCTTCCCAGGCACAAACAGTGGCAGAGTGGTGCCAACCCTGTTTTCCCGGTCCACGTAGACAGATCCACAGTGCGGAATTCTGGAAGCGGCAGACAGACGGGCTCTTCGCAGAGCCCGGACTGTGAGAGGGACATGGGGACCTCTGCCTCTGCGTTCATTCTCTGATGTCCTGTACCTGGGCTCAGTGCCCTGTGGGACTCATCGCCTGGCCGCACAGCAAAGCCAACGGGTTCGTGCTGGGCCCTTCTGCATCTTAGGCTGGGGGTGGGGGGTGGAGGGTGGGAGTGAGTGGGCCTGCAGGCCATTCTCCACAATTGAGCCCACAGGCCTGAAGTCTGGAGAACCCGCAGAACCGAAGTTCCGAGCAGCGGGTTGGTGGGTCGGTGGCGAGCAGTGGGTTGGTGGCGAGCAGTGGGTCGGTGGCAAGCAGTCGGTAGGGGGCCGCGTCCGCCACTACCTCGAGGACCTTTCCCTTCCGGAGCCAGCTCTCCAAGAAACCCCGCGGCAGCCGCCGAAGCCAAGGGATTCGAGTGTTTATGGCCTGCGGTCGGGTGGGATCCTAGCCCTGGCTCCTCTCCCGGGAAGGGGTGAGGGTGGGATGTGACTTAGACTCCTACAAATCTGTTTACCAAAGAGGAGCACGGGGCTGAGGGAAAAGGCCAAAGAGTGTGAGTTCATGGGGACTGGGGGTTCGGGGGAAGAGGACCAGGAGGAGGAAGAGGGGGTCGATTTCCTGATTTAAAAAACCGTCCAAGCTCCGTGGTCCAGCTTAAGGTCCTCGGTTACATGCACCGCTCAGAGGAGGTCACTTTCTGCCTTCCACGTCCTCCTTCAAGGAAGCCCCATGTGGGTAGCGTTTAATATCTCAGGTTCTTACTCCTCTGTCTGTATATGCTCAAACCCGACCAACGACCAACGATCCGGCAAGTAAACCCCTCCCTCGCCGACTTCGGAACTGGCCAGAGTTCAGCGCAGATGGGCCTGTGGGGAGGCGGCGAGATAGATGAGGGGGAGCGACATGGTGCGGGGTGCCCCCTTGGAGAGAGGAAAAAGGCCACAAGAGGGGCTGCCACCGCCACTAATGGAGATGGCCCTGGTAGAGGCCTTTGGGGGTCTGGGACCTCTGGACTCCCCGTGCTCTAACTCCCACACTCTGCTATTAGGAACTGAAACTTAAGGGTCTTCTCTGTTTTTCACTCGCAATAAATTCAGAGCAAACAAAAGATGTGGAATCTTAGAGATTTATTCCACTGGTGTGTTAGTACCATTAAAAAGACAAGGGCGCCCCCTCCCGGCAGAGGCTCACCACTCCAGGAGAACTTGCGGGCAGTCTTTCATCTCCCGCGGAGCTACCGGCTTCCCGCAGCCTGGGGCCTCCTGGGTACTTACTGGGCTGCGTGTGGCGGCTCCAGGACGCGATGTCGCCTGCCATTCGGCCAGGGCATCGGCAGATGTATTGGTCCAGCCCCTGAGAGACCCAGGAAGAAGGCAAGGAGGTTCGGTACGAGCGATCTCGAATGGAAGAAGGCGGTCGGGCTCCGGGAGCCAGGCCGCAGCGCCATCCGCCTTCTGTCCATGTTTTCGTTAGTAATATATTTATCTTCCTCGCCATAACAATTCGCGGTGGACCCCCTACTTTTTTTTCGGATTTACTTGTATGGAATCTGTGCAAAGGATACTTAATTTCGTTTTGTATTAAACCCTTTTACTGGAAATCCCTTCCCAAACAATTTTAGTCTCCCACCTATCCCCGGCCGACCACATTGAAATCTCTCACTTATTTGTGTTTAAATCACAACAAAATCTACAAACCTACACTCGCCTGCAGCTATTTACTCTTAAATAAGGGCTATGTTAAGCTACAGGAGGAAATGTTTTGCTTACCATTCGGACAAACACGTGAACACAATGTCACAATAGGTGAATCCAGACAACGATCTCACAGACGAATAAACGCAGAGGCACACACATATACTCCGGAAAATAAGCAGGGTGCCTTTTCACCAACAAGGCGCAATTGTACTCTGAGCTGCCCTCCAGACCTTTCCCCTCCCTCAGAGCCAAACGCCGCCCCCCGCAGAGAGTCTTTCAGCAAGCTACCAAACGGGATCGGAGGGTCGCGTCTACGCGGACTCTAGACCCGAAATAATTTCTAACTCCAAAGCAGGTGGATGTTATTAGGCCTCCAGAGCCGAGTAAGGGAGTAGTGGTGCAATGCGTAGAAACCACCTCCGGAAGCTCTTTTGGAATCTCGGTTCCGGCACCCGCAACGCAGAGTGCGAACCTGAGGCTCCATCTTTTGGGTTTTACTCCGGCTGGCGAGAGCTTCGGGGACCCTGCGAGGCAGCCGCCAGCCGATAATCCACCCCGCCTTCCCTGCACGCGATCCGTACTCCAAGTAGTAGTTCCGGGGCCGGAAGGTAGAAAGCCCCCGAAGCAGGAAAAAGCCTCATCCAGACCCCCCAGTTCTCGGGAGCAGCTCCAGCTTTCCTTCCCCAGCCCAGAGCAAACTTCTCTTCCCTGCAGCTCCCCTCCTCCCCTTCATTAAACTTGTATTCAAGGTTCTAAGTGCTGCACTCTAATTAGATTTCCTTCAGGGGTGACCCTGTGCCCCCCAGCCCCACCCCGTCCTGTCTAATAGAAACCCCCGAGCTACAACCGCGAATTAAATAAATGAACTCGTTACCGTAAACTTGCAATAAAGCCCGGAGGCGACTGCTGCGGAGGGGGCAAAAGAAGATTTCGTTGTTTTTGAAATTTATACCATTCTCACCCTCCCGAACAGTCGCTCTCCAGGAAAGAGGGGAGAAAGCTCAGGAGCAGCCCTGGGCCTCTCGCCCAAGAGCAGGACACCCCGCCCCTCCCCCCCAGGCCCTGGCCTGGGCCTGAGACAGATTTAAAACATCCAATGGGGAACCAATGCCAGCCTTTCTTCCTCTCTCCCTGCCAGTTAGTTCTGTGTAGAGGGGATGAGGGGGAGGGGAGGAAGTGGTAGGGAGAGTGAAGGAAAGAATTCCACCATTACCCCCTCTCCTCCCCTAAAACTGCCCTCCGAACTGGGAGGGGCACAGGGGGTAGCAAAATAGTTTAATCGCTCCTAGAATAATGCTGGCGCCAGCCTCGGGGGAGGGTCAGGGACTTTGCCGTTGGACTTGAAGTTCCAGGCTGGTGGTCTCCACCCCCATTTTCCTAAACGTTTTTTTTGGGAAGAGGGAGGAAGGTGAGGGGAAGAGAGGACACCTCTGGCCTTGGGAAAGAGGGAGGAAGCCAGTCAAGGGAGGAAGGGCCACAGCAACCAGGAGTTTCCAGGGAGATTCGGAGGTTTGCCGGGAGGCGAGGAGGCTGCTGGGAGGAGACACTCCAGCTTTCGCCCCGACTTGCAGCTATGAGGTGGGGAGCCACCAACCGCAGGCCTCCTCACTGAGCCCCGCCCCAGACTCTACAGGGAGGGGGGCACCCAGTGCTGTGCTCCCGTCCTTCCTCTCCTAGCCTAAGGTGTGTGAACAGAGCGCCACTGGGAGGCCGAAACCTTCAGGTCGATGCCTGCTTGCGAGCTCAGGCAAGCTGGATTCTGGGCCCCACCTTTGCGGAGAGAACAGCGATGTTGTGCGCCCATTTCTCAGATCAAGGACCGGCCCACCTTACTACCTCCAAGAGTGCTTTTCTCTCTAGTAAGGTAAACTAGCTGATCGGTGGGCCAAGGGCGTTACCGATGGATCTCTCAGTATGGTAACTGCTTCAGGAGGCCCTAGGAGGCGGTCTCCCAGGAATTTGGGAGCCTTCACTGGTTTTGGGAAACAAGAGATGGGTGAGCAGCAGGCTCTCACCGATACCACTTGGCGGGAACACCTACTCGCTGTTTCCTGGGGAGACCAGCAGCCGCCCTGGGCAGAAAGGGACAAAGAAAATATTTCGCAGCACGCGGGACCTGCAGGGCCTGGGCGGGGGAGAGGCTTAGGAGTGGGAACTAGCACCCGCTGTAAGGTCCGCCATAAGACTTAATATTTGTCTCCAATCAGATGGAGTCCTGGCACAAGCAAAATTAATATTGTTAATGTTATTATTATTTAAAACTATAATATTTTACAAAACATCTACTTTGAAAACTGGGCGAGGCCGGGCATGGTGGCTCAACCTGTAATTCCAGAATTTTGGGAGGCCGAGGCAGGCGGATTCCTTGAGCACAGGAGTTCGAGACCCGCCTGGGCAATGTAGCAAGACCCCGTCTCTAGTTATATAATAAAATTTTTTAAAAAAGGAAACTGGGTGAAAATTAACTGTGATTATAACAATTATTATTATTCTTTTTTACAAACTCATCCTTAAGGCAAAAACTCCGGCCCTTAAAAAAATAAAAACGGGCCAGGCATACTGACTCATGGCTGTAATCCCAGCACTTTGGGAGGCTGAAGTGGGCAGATAACTTGAGGCCAAGAGTTTGAGATCAGCCTGGCCAACATAGTGAAACCTGTCTCTACTAAAAGTACAAAAATTAGCTGGGCATGGTAGCTCACACCTGTAATTCCAGCTACTCAAGAGGCTGAGGCACAAGAATTGCTCACACCTGGGAGGTGGAGGTTGCAGTGAGCTGAGATTATGCCATTGCACTCCAGCCTGGGTCACAGAGCGAGCCTCTATCTCGAATAATAATAATAATAGTAATAATAATAATAATAATAGTAATAATAATTGCACCTTTTTCTCTAGGCCCCTGGCTTCCTTATTCCCTTTCCTGCACCCTCTCAGAAGCTCTGCCTTGGTAAGTGTGAGATCAGTGCCACAGCAGGCATGTGTGTGTACAGGGGCTGTGGGCCCAGCACAGAAGCAGACTGGGGGCCACATGCTCACATCTTCAGCCAGTCACTGACAGGACTGGTCTTGGGGTGGGCACAGTAATCCACAAAAACACTCAGGACTCACCTAACTCTCTTCTCCCCACAGCTGGCTCCTTCCCTGCCAGTTCCCCCTCCCATAATGACAAAATCCACAATTGAGTGAGCACTTTATAACCTAAAGAAATTGAAATTAAGAGGGTAAGTTACTTGATCTGGGTCCCAAAGCAGGAGGGCTTAACCTCTACCACCAACTGGTAAAATAGAAAGCCCAGTGGCTCCTCCATTGTCAACATACCTCTCCCCACAAGGCCCTTCAGATACTAACAAGCACCTGCTTCCATCTGAAGTCACCCAGCTGAGATCACACAGGTGCACCCAAATGCCCTAGACCCAGTCCCTCCTCAGGCACTGGACAGATCTGCATATATGCAAGCACGGGGGATTAAACACATGTGGACATTTATGTCAACCAACTACTCATTTATCGAGTAAGCAAAATCTTCCACTAGGGGTGGAAGACAGGAGGAAAGAGATGGAAATATGCTCTCCCTTCCCACCAGGCCTGACTCATATGCTGGTAGATCTTGGGTCTGCAGCTTCCCCATATGTGACCTGAGGCCAGAGGATTATATTCCATGACCAAATGACCACAATCAGAACAAATGGGGAATAGGGCGGGGAACAGGGAATGAGAAGGACACACACACACACACACACACACACACACACACACACACACGGCTTCTGGGAGGCTTCCCTGGAGAAGATGCTTGGAATATCAAATCCGGGAGGGAAGATGTGAGCAAAACTCGGAGGAGGCGGCCAGAAAATGCAGGTCGCGGTGGGTAGAAGGACGGTGTGGATCCTTGCTCCAGGTGAGCTAGAGCTGGACGGGCAGAGAGCAGGGGCATCTCACAGGGTCCTGGACCCCCGGGCGAAGCCTGGGCAGTAATCAGACGTCGCCTTGCCCACTCAGACGCTGATCGCCTTACCCCCACCCAGGCGGGCACGCACCCGCACTACCCGCCAAACTACGCAGACCCCAGGCGGAGGGCAGAGAAGCAGCTCTCGGTCCGCGGGGTCCGTACCCATCCTGTGGACTCTCAGCCGCCTGACTCTAGGTGGGCCCAGCCCGTCGTCCCCGCCCAAAACCTGCGCCCAGCCTTTGTCAGGTTGATGGCTGAAGCTCACCTCACCTCCCATTCCAGGCAGGGTTTTGTCATTGAACTTGGGTCAGGCAATAAACATTCCTTTACCCCTCCGGAGCCAGGCCGAGACGCGGAGGGGTGGATGGGAAGGGCGGAGGGGGCTATGGAGGGACGCGGAACCCACCAAGCCAGCGCGGCTTTATCAAACAGCTTCCAATCCTTGCCTTCCCGGGAACACTCGCCGGGTCTGCAGCTGAAAGCCGGATTCTTGAGGCCATCCGGCAAGTCAGGCCAATGTTTTGGTCAGGATCGACATGGTGTAACTTTTTCTGTTTTTCTCCTTCGCATTTCATGTTCGTTTACCTTATTTTAGGCAGTCTAATCGTTAATTTATTTTAATAATCAGGATAAACAAATGCGTACACGAACGAATACTAGCTAAGGCCGATGAATTATTAGAGAGTGTTCGAGTCAGTCGTAACGAGGCCGTCGCAGCTCGGTTTTACAAGCGCCCCTCCCTCGGCGGGATTACCTGGGGGGCTGTCGCCCGCCGCGCTATCCGATCCCGGGCTGCCACCAGAGGCTGCCGAGCCCCGCGGATCTCCCAGCCGCCTTCCCAGGACCTGGAAACTTCAACTTCGCAAATGGGGCGTCACCCCACTCGGTGGCGGAGGAAATAGCGGCCTGGAGAGCCGTCCGACCCGGGAAACCGGCGCGTCTTTCCCGGCGATCCGCCGACTGCGGAGGCTGCTAGGAGCGGCCTGCTCAGACTGTAGTAGTGCTGCGTGTGTGTGTGTGTGCGCGCGCGCACGCTCGTGTGCTTAAAGAATTCAGGATCCTGGAGCAAGGGAAGATCAAACACTCGATCCCCGGGTCTCTCCCTGGCTCAGTAACATCCAGTTGAAGGTGAACCCGGCGCGCCGGGGCTCAGGGAGGCGCGGGGGGCCACTCCGTCTGGCATGGGGCGCTCCGAGCGCGGGGCTTCCTTTCCACTCCGGAGCCCCCCGCGGCTCAGCGACACCGGCTAACGAGATACCAAATCCGGCGAGGCAACGAAAAGCTCCCGGCCTCGGTATCTGGGGCCAGAGACACCGCAGGGAGGCAGGTCCCCGCCGACAAATCGGAAGAGGCCTGCGGGAGTTAGCCGGGTAATGCTCTCTCTTTCCTACCCGCCCCCACCAATTTGGCTTTTACCTGCACAAAGCTTGCTTGAACCAAAGGGGTTTGCAGTCTTCTCTTCTTCTACTTTTGATCCCCAGGCCTTCGCGGCCCGGGAAAGAATCCATTCAACCCTTCCGCCTTTGTCGGACCTTCGGGAAAAAGAGGCGTGGGCGCCTGGGTCAAGTTCACGGACCTGGTCTGCGTCTTTTAGGACAAGCGGGGGCACCGTTCCCATTCTGACGAGGAGGGTTCTAAGCATTTGGGACAGTGTGAGGGCGAAAATGAAGCTGCGAGAAAGGACTTTCAATTTTAATCTATTGCCTTAGTCTCACATCCCCTCCCTCTCCCTCAGCCCTGCAGAGGAGAAATAATCAGATCCGAAGGGAGGCCTTTTATTTGGAAAAATGCGAAGGTCTTATGGAATGAGCTTCCCAGAAATGGTCTTTGGCACGCACTTGGGTAGTTTTGCGTGAGTTCGGTGTCGGCGTTTATAAAAGTTAAGGTTTTACAGTATTCGGCACAACGGTTTCTGTGGAATTCGATTCAGAGCAAAAAAGATCGCATCTACACTGCTTTCCAAAAAGCTTCGGACTCAACACATTGAAGTAATTTTCCCCAACATCCTGGTTCCTACCCTACCCTTCCACCCCCCTTCTTTTTACAGCGCCTGATGCAAAATGATATTCCTGCCCCTTAAAAAAAAAAAAAAAAAAAAAAAAAAAGAACCTCAAAGTGGAAAAAAACTATCTCGATCGCAGCAAGTAGAATATGGGTCTTAAAACACAGAGCTACCTTTAAAACTTTTTTATAAACAGCCCCTTTTAAATTAAAAAAATTTATTTCAATGTGTATGTGTTATACTTTTCAACCACTGTTAATAGTTACTTTTTGTTTCCTTTCCCCTCAGCCTAGCTATATACAACATAATCTGGTTTGAAAACATAGTGTATATTTTCTGTGTCATAAGCAATTCCTCAAGTTATTGCAGTCTTCTAAGTGCTGTTTTTAGATTGCATATATGCAGTGCAAGAAGTTGTCATAATTTAGAAAACTATTTCCCTAAGGTTAGACTGTATCCATATTTTTAAAGAGGAGTTTCAGCCGGACACGGCAGCTAACACCTATAATCTCAACACTTTGGGAGGACAAGGTGGGAGGATTGCTTGTGGCCAGGAGTTCAAAACCACCATGGGCAATATAGCCAGATTCAGTCCTACAATTTTTTTTTTTTTTTTTAATTGGCCAGGCATAGTGGCGCCTGCCTGTAGTCCCAGCTACTCCAGAGGCAGAGGCAGGAAGATCGCTGGGGAGTTTCAGGCTGCAGTGAGCCTTGATCCTGTCGTTGCACTCCAGCCTGGTCAACAGAGCAAGACCCTGTATCTAGAAAGCAAATAAATAAAAAGAAGATTTTTTTTTCTTGATGAGAAAAGTAACACATTCTTATTATTAAGAATTTCAAAAATATGAAAATAATTATAAAGAAGGAAATAAAATTCACACCATATACTACCATCCAAAGTTTACCAGACTACTCTTTTGTTATACTTTCTTCAGTTCTTTTTCCTTGCACATATGTACAATTTCAAAACTGAGATTCTGCAAGAATTTTTTTTGTCTTACCTTTTATTTAGTGTTAGATTATGAACATTTCCCAGTGTTATTAAATATTCTTCAAAAGCGTGATTTTAATGATTGCATTTATTTATCTAAAAATCATTTAGATTTTTTGTTTCCATGTTTACTTTAAAAAATAATTCATAAGAGATAAATTGTTATGCCCCTAAGTATGTGTGGTAGAGATGAGAGTAGAATCCCCTGGAATAGGACGCTTCAAAAATTCTAGGTTAAAAATTCGCCCTTCTGAAATAGCCAGGTGTGGTGCATACCTGTAGTGCTAGCTACTCAGGAGGCTGAAGTGGCAGGATTGCCTAAGACTGGGAGTTCGAGGCTGCAATGAGCTACGATCACACCACTTCACTCCAGCCTGGGCGACAGAGTGTGACCCTGTCTTCTCTCTCTCTCTCTCTCTCTCTCTCTCTCTCTCTCTCTCTCTCTCGATAGGGTGTTGCTCTGTCGCCCAGGCTAGAGTGCAGTGGTGTGATCACTGTTCGCTGCGGTCTCGACCTCCGTGGCTCTAGTGATCCTCCCCCTCCCACCTCAGCCTCCCAAGTAGCTGAGACTACAGGTATGCACCACCAAGCCTGGCTAATTTTTTGTATTTTTGGTAGAGATGGGGTTTTGCCATGTTTCCCAGGCTGGTCTCAAACTCCTGGGCTCAAATGATCCTCCTGCCTCGGCCTCCCAAAGTGCTAGGATTACAGGCATGAGCCACCAGGCCCAGCAGACACTGTGTCTTTAAAAAAAAAAAAAAAAAAAAAAAAAAAGGACCCATTGTTAGGAGGAAATAAAAGGGGGCCTTTTAAGGTGCCCAAAATGTTCCATGTTTTGATCAAGGTGGTGCTTACGTGCATGTATACATGTGTAAAAATTCATTAAACTAAACATTCAAGATTCGTGTGTTTTACTTTTAAATTTTTAACACTGCTCTCCCACCCGCTGAAAGCCTGCATCTGTTTACAAAGAAAAAGAGCAATGCAGGAAATAGGTGGAGGAAGCAAAGAAGGAGTGGAACCAACCAAAACAGGATTGGTTCACCCCTTCCTAGGGTATTATCTTTGGTTCAGAGACCAAAATATTTACCAAAAGTAAATATTTGACAGTTAGTGATGACGGGTGGGTGGGAGAGGGGAGTGCTTGGCCCTTCTTCCCAACCCCAGCTCTAGCTAGCCCCTGTTAGATAGAGAGGATTTTTTTCCTATTATGGTTGCACTCCTGTGGCTTTGACCTTCTCTAATGAATAGAAGAGGGATAAAAATAGGGTAGAAAATATTTTAAAAGAGTTAAAATGAACAGATACGTAGCTGACTCATCTAATACTGTCATGTGAAATAGAAATGGTATTTTAAAATATAAAAATAATATTTTTCAGAAATAGATGGATTTTTTATTTATTTTGTAATCTACTTTCAGTTAAAAATACAACAGGCAGAACGTGGGGATTGCAAGGACAGCTGCTTTCGCAGGTGACAATAAGGACCTGGAGGGACTGGAGTGGAGTCTGGTGTCTGAGTCTGGTTTTATCGGCACTGTCGTGTGAGGTCACTCGGGCTGCGTGCTGGCCAGAGCATGTGCTTAATCCTTGGGATGCTGAGGAGAGGGGGGAAAAACCCTCTATGCTATTGGGCACCAGAGTTACTTCCTGTTTGTGCTTCAGATAGGGGACTGCTACAATGGCTTCACACATTCATATTTAGTGGTGACTTCTTATTTTTTTATTGTCATTTTATTCCTTTTCCACTTAAAATCAGGATAAAGTTGGATTTTTAATATTTTATAAAGAAAGACATGAGACACCTTTTCGTGTCAAAAAAAAAAAAAACACAAAACACTGTGGATGTTTTACAAAACAGCTTTCCTTTTTCCAAGTATAACATATATCCAATAAAGTGTATTAATCTTAAGTGTATAGCTTGAAGTTACCTAGTTACCTAGATAACCACCATTCAGAATAAGACAGAAAACATTTCATTTCCTCTATCCCTGTAGGTTCCCTCCAGATCCTTTCCAGTATAATATTCCAGAGGTAACTGCTTTTTTTTTTTTTTGAGACGGAGTCTCACCTGTCGCCCAGGTTGGAGTGTGGCTCATTGCAACCTCTGCCTCCCAGGTTCAAACAATTCTGACTCAGCCTCCTGAGTAGCTAGGATTGCAGGCTCCCGCCTGTAATGTAACCATACCCGGCTAATTTTTCTATTTTTAGTACAGATAGGGTTCATGTTGGTCAGGCTGGTCTCGAACTCCTGACCCTAGGTGATCCACCTGCCTTGGCCTCCCAAAGTGCTGGGATTACAGGCATGAGCCACTGTGCCCGGCCATAACTGCCATTCTGATCAGTCTCAAATCCCCACATCTATTGACATTGATTTGTTTTGGCTGTTCTTGAACTTTGTATAAGTAGAATTACACAGTGTGTACTCTTTGGGGTCTGGTTTCTTCCAATCAACAAAATGTCTGAGAGATTAATCCATGTTGTTGTGTATATTGGTAGTTTATTCTTTTTAATTGCCCTCTGCTATTCTATTGTATGGCTATACCACAACTAGTTTATCCATTCATTTGTTGATGGACATTTGAGTTGTCTGTATTTTTGTCTATTACAAATAAAGCTACTATCAATATTGAACAAGTCTTTCGGTGAACAAATTGAATCATTTCCTATAGAATTTCTGGGTTATAGGGTAGGCACTATATATGTTTAATTTACTCTGTGGTATTTTTAAAAGTTAATTATCCATATATCAGTCTCCAATCCCCACAAGCAAGTGGTCAGATTAAAGAACATGATTGATTATATTTGCTTGGATTTCTCTCTCTCTCTCTCTTTTTTTTTTTAAAGATGGAGTCTCATTGTGTCACCCAGGCCAGAGAGTGCAGTGGTGCAATCTTGGCTCACTGCAACCTCTGCAGGTTCAAGCGATTCTCTTGCCTCAGTCTCCCGAGTGGCAGTGATGGGTCACCACACCCAGCTAATTTTTTCTATTTTTAGTAGAGACAGGGTTTCCCCATGTTGGCCAGGCTGGTCTTGAACTCCTGGCCTCAGGTGATCCTCCCACCTTGGCATCCCAAAGTGCTGGGATTACAGGTGTGAGCCACCACACCTGGCCTCTTTTTTTCATTCCATTCTTTCTTTCTTTCACTTTCCAATAAGTTTTATTATTAGTCAAGTCATGATTCAGGGTCCCAGGGTGGGGATCATCATGTATCCAGGTCCCCTTTTACTACCCTGGGAGAAGGATGGAGGACAGAGGAAAGGTGGGGTGCTGCCAGTTCAGATCTTCCCAGGAAAATGTGCCTTCTGCCCAGTGTTCGTCCCAGGCTGAGACTCAGGATATGGGAATGAGGGACTTGTACACAGGCTGGTACCATTCACACACAGAGACATTGTCCCTTTTAGCAATCATTGCCTTCTCACAGAGGTGGAAGTCCAGGTAGTCCTGCAAGCAGTTCCTGGGCTGGTTCTGGCTGGGGAAGCTGCTGTCAAAGGGAGCAGTCTTGTAGGGGTTTTTTGTTTGTTTTTGAGATGGAGTCTCGCTCTGTCACCCAGGCTGGAGTGCAACGGCACGATCTTGGCTCACTGCCACCTCCACTTTGCGGGTTCAAGGAATTCAACCGCCTCGGCCTCCTAACTAGCTGGAACTAAAGGCACCTGCCATCATGCCTGGCTAATTTTTGTATTTTTGTAGAGATAGGGTTTTACCAAGTTGGCCAGACTGGTCTGGAACTCCTGACCTCAGGTAATCTGCCTGCCTTGGCCTCCCAAAGTGTTCTGGGATTACAGGTGTGAGCCACCATGCCCAGCTGGTCTTATAGTTCTTGATTTGGGTGTTTTTTTCTTGTTTGTTTGTTTTTTAGTTAGGGTCTCACTGTGTCACCCAGGCTGCAGTGCAGTGGTGTGATCTTGGCTGACTGCAGCCTCAGCTTACTGGTATCCAGTGATCCCACCATCTCAGCTTCCCATGTAACTGGGATTATAGGCATGTGCCACCACGCCCAGCTAATTTTTGTATTTTTGGTACAGACGGGGTTTCACCACGTTGGCCAGGCTGGTCTCGAACTCCTGGCTTCAGGTGATCTGCTCACCTTGGCCTCCCAAAATGCTGGGATTACAGGTGTGAGCCACCGTGCGCTTAAAGACACCCCTGATGCCTCAGCAGAGATGCCAGTGTCTGACAGAACTGCTTAAATTTCTACCATGAGCTTGTTTTGAAGTCTTCATGGCCTGGATCCTCGGGACAGCAGAGATTTGCATTTGCTCACGGCAGAGCATCAAGACTCAAGGCTCTGGTCGTCCCTATGATCTCCCTCCACTGACCCCAGTCCTGGGGCACAGTCACACCTACAAGTTATGCCCTTGTGGATCTCACCAGACTCCCCTAGATGCAAGCACAATGACTTGGGCAAAGAAGAGCTGTGACTGAGGTTAATGGTCAGGGTCAGCAGGGACCAGGGGCCAAAGGGTTCGTGCCAGAAGGTAGAAGTGATTCTCCTGAGACCTGATTTGGAATCTGAGTTATGACTCAGGAAATTTATTGCCCCATGGTCTTTTAACAAGAAGCAATCTATCTTCCCCGGCAGAACTTCCATTACTGGTGACAGGTGCCTAGAGCCAGCTTATTAAAAACCATCATTTCAACCCCCAAAGTGAAGGCCCCACAGTGTGTTGGAATAGAATGCCAATTTCTAGCTCCATATCATAATCTAGGACATGGGGAGAGTATTACGAGGCATTTTAAAATTCAAGAGGAAGGAAACTCAGTGCTATTTCTGCACTCTGGGTGCAGGCAGCATTAGCATCTTTATTTCACAGGTCAGACTCCCCTGTTTCAGCTGGTTAATACAACTCACCGGCTCTTACCTGCTGCTGTGGGCTGGCCCTGCCCTGACCCAAGATAGAACTGCCTCGTTGCTCAGCAGCTGTGGCAGAATAGAATGAGTGCTGGACTTTGAACTAATGGGTTGGATTCAAGTCCTGCTGTGGTCCAGGGAAAAAGCCCTCTTATATAGGTATGATACTTTTTCATTTTCTAAGTACCTGTGTACTTCACATCTTTTATCTCATGTATGGTGAGGTACAGGGAGAGGGAAAGAATGTCCATTTTACAGAAAGGGTAAATGGGTATTTTGGAGGCAGTTCCTTCTTGTTATTGCAGGTGAGAGGAGCCTCCCCTCATTGGTGCTTTTTTGTTTTGTTTTGTTTTGTTTTGTTGTTGCTGTTTTTTGTTTTTGTTTTTGTTTTTGTTTTTTGAGACAGAGTCTTGCATGAGTGAAGTGGCATGATCTCAGCTCACCACAACCTCTGCCTCCGGGGTTCAAGCGATTCTCCTGCCTCAGCCTCCTGAGTAGCTGGGATTACAGATGCCCACCACCACACTTGGCTAACTTTTGTATTTTTAGTAGAGACAGGGTTTCACCACGTTGGCCAGGCTGGTCTCGAACTCCTGACCTCAGGTGATCCACCCGTGTTGGCCTCCTGAAGTGCTAGGATTATGGGTGTGAGCCGCTGCGCCTGGCAGGCTTTTATTTTAATTTAATTTAATTTTATTTGAGATGGGATATTGCTCAGTCGCCCTGGCTGGCATACAGGGGCACAATCATCACTCAACAGCAACCTTGAACTCCCAGTCTCAAGCGATCCTCCCCCTCCCCCTTTGGAGGAGCTGGGACTACAGGTGCATACCACCACGCTTAGCTAATTTTTTGTATTTTTTGTAGGGTTTCCCTATGTTGCCCAGGCTGGTCTTGAACTCCTGGGTTCAAGTGATCCACCAGCCTCAGCCTTCTAAAGTGCTAGGATTACAGGCATGAGCCACTGCACCTGGCCCCCTCATTGGCTTTTGTCTCCAAATCTTTTCTGTGCAGCTTTGAGAGCAGCTCTGAGAAATTTGGACGGGAGGGAGAGGAATCGTGGGGGAGACTGTTCCTGGAGCTCTATCAGGATTGAGCCAGGTTTTCTGCCTCCATAGAGCTTCTCTACCAGTGTGGTCTTCCAGGGAACCTTGCTGGCTGAATTATTCAAACTGTTAGTGAACTTTCCGTGTCACACAGGCCTGGGTGTGCTTAGGCACAGTAAAAGGGAAATCTAAGCAAATGATATGAATGGCCAGGTCAATAATTGGCCACACAATTGAACAAAGTGCATTTTTAGCACGTTGGTAGACATCCCATTGAAAATGCTTGGCATGGAAGCATGGGAATTGAGGAAACTGGTTCCTTAGACATGACAATGGCAGAGATCCCCCTAAGGGGTGAAGTTGAAGGATAATTTACAGCTGCATCAGAGCAAAATATCTATGATTTTATGAGTTTTGGTTTCTATCTTAATGATCTGCATGCATTTGACATGGTTGCCATGGAATGTCAGATGTTTCACAATGAATGTGGATGATTTAATGTTCTTTGACAATTTATAGCAGTTAAATAAAACTGCCCTAAAAAGTTTTGTCCCTCTGGGAATTTGGGGAGCACATGCTGTGTCCCTCTTCTTGTCCCTCCTTACCCTGGCAGTCTACCTGATTATTTTCTTCTGCCGCTTCTGCCCTTTATAAAATATTTGGATAAGCAACACAAACTCATCTAAACTTCCAGTTGTTTTAATATCTCAGTAACGTATAGAAAACTAGTGCCTGTGTGTCTAATTGAATTTTTCATCTAGATGTTTGGTGCCACGTGGTCTGAGGCTTGGGAGAGCTGAAAACCTGGTTGTCAGGGGCCCTTGTGGCATATGTATACAGGTGACAAAACCAGCGTTGGGCTGGGCACAATGGCTCATGCCTGTAATCCCAAGGGAGGCAGAGGCGGCTGGATCACTTGAGGTCAGGAGTTGGCCATCAGTGTGGCCAACATGGTGGAACCCTGTCTGTATTGAAAACACAAAAATTAGCTAGGCTTGGTGGCACACACCTGTAATCCCAGTTACTCAGAAGGCCGAGGCAGGAGAATCACTTGAACCTGGGAGGCAGAGGTTGCAGTGAGCCTAAATTGCACCACTGCACTCCAGTCTGGGTGACAAAGTGAGATGCTGTCTCAAAAAAAAAAAACAAAGGTAAAAATAAAAACAAAAAAATAAAACCAGTGTTGCTTCATTCCCAGCTTGGCCAAAGGTGGGGCTCACTCAGCCTTAGAGGCGGAACTACTTTCTGGGCTTTGGACCTAAGAATCAACTGTCTCCCTTCCTAATGCCCTTTCTCTGAACGGTAAGCCATGGCTCAAAAGCAAAGGATTCCCCATTCATGTGTAAAGCCACAAGGGATTCCCCAGAGGAGCGGCTCCTTCAACCCAGGTGTGAGTAACCGGAGACTGTTGTTTCATTTTAGAGATGATTTAGATGATAGATGCAAGCCCTTTCTCAATAAAAACATTTTATTTGTCCCCCAGAAGGTTTCCTTGGAAGCATCTCAATATGCCCCATATACTATTTTTACTCTGAATGTTTCCATGGCCCAGAATCATATTTGGCACAGCTGTTAGGTATAAGTGTGACTCTGGGCTGAGGGGTCTTCCTCCAACTTGGCAAGGGTTTTTCCAGTGGCTGGGCTGAGGGTGCCATCTCTGCCACCTCAGCTCATTAAAGAGGCAGATGGGCCAGGCGCGGTGGCTCACGCCTGTAATCTCAGCACTTTGGGAGGCCAAGGTGGGCGGACCACCTGAGGTCAGGAGTTCAAGACCAGCCTGACCAACAAGGAGAAACCTTGTCTCTACTAAAAATACAAAATTAGCCAGAGGTGGTGGTGCATGCCTGTAATCCCAGCTACTTAGGAGACTGAGACAGAAGAATTGCTTGAACCCGGGAAGCAGAGGTTTCAGTGAGTGAGATTGCGCCATTGCACTCCAGCCTAGGCAACAAGAGTGAAACTCTGTCTCAATAATAAAAAAAATGAGCCAGATAAGGCTCACTCTGTAGTTTCTACCATACCTCAATCTATATCCTCAGCTCCCTAAAAGCAGAAAACTGCATCACTGCAGGAGAATCTGGTCAGAAAGGCAAGTGGGAATGAAGCATTTCCTCTACTTGGCTTGAATCCCCAGTGGGAGAACAGAGCCTAGTAATGATACATCATCAATTCCCAGTTACCTGAAATAAAATGTTCTGCCCTGGACTTCTCTTGGTTTGGCTAATCTTTTTTCTTTTCTCTTCTCTTCTCTTCTCTTCTCTTCTCTTCTCTTCTCTTCTCTTCCCTTCCCTTCCCTCCCCTCCCCTCCCCTCCCCTCCCCTCCCCTCCCCTCTCTCTTTCTTCCTTTCTTTCTCTCTTTCGATGGGGGTCTCACTATGTTGCCCAGGCTAGACTTGAACTCCTGCACTCAAGCAATCCTCCTGCCTCAGCCTCTTGAGTAGCTGGAACTACAGGTGTGTACTATTGCACCCAGTCTTGGCCAGTCTTGATCCACACTGTTGACATCAATGACTTTATCCTCTGGACCTGACTCTTCTGTTGTCCTCAGCCCTGCCGTGGTTGACTTCTTCTAAACGCAGGGAGCTAGAAGTCAGAGAAATATGTGATCTTGCTTTCTCTGCCATGATGTTCCAAAGAGGCACTGGGGTATGATTGAGAGTTATGAAACTCAGCAGACCCTCTTTAGTCAGCCTTCGTGGTATGTTGTCTGGTAAACTGACTTCAGGATAGAAGGTATGGCACAAGTGCCAAACTGTTCGTAGGTGCTGGACAAATGTTGGTTGAATGAATAAATAAATGAGGAGTGAATAAATCATATATTCCAAGGATGCCACCATACAGTTACAGAGTTACTACGCACTGAAACTGCATCCCTAAGTGAAACTATCAATCATTTTTATAATAAAGTAAAAGTTTATCTGACGTGTAGTTGTCTTTCATTGGTAACCAAGAGATAAGATTTATAGCATTTCATGAAATGCCTGTCCTACCACCCGCACCTTCTCTCCTTGGTCCTATATGTCATTTCTTTATCCCAAACACTTCACTGTTCCCTTCTCCAAAACCTTCAGTATAAGGCCTGAGCTCTGATTCATGGCCCCCAGGGCCATATAAGATCAAATTCCTATCTGTCTTTTCAGGCTTAATACCTCACACTGTGCTGTCCTTCATTGTGAGGTCTTCATGATGTTGCCTCATTTAATCCTCTAATAATGCAGGAGATAATTTTTATCCCATTCCACAGACGAAGAACTGACTAGCTAGTAGGATTAGACCCAGGACTTAAATCCAGGTGGATGATCCCGGTTCTCTGTTTCCCACTGCACACACTGCCCCTCCAGCTGTATCCTCCTCCAACCCCCTGGGCTTCTGCCTTTCACTTCCTTGTATATGCCACGTGCCAGAACTTTCTCACCTTGAGTCTCTGACCACATGAAACCCTCCACTTCCCCAGCTCTGCGTGTGCAGAATCCCATCCATTCTGCGAAGTTCAGCTCAGACACCATCCCCATCATGAGTCCTCAAGGTTGGATTTAATCTCCTTCCTCTTCTGTGCTCTCATTGTTCCTTGATTTTACTTATTTTATTTATTAGTTTTTTGAGACAGGGTCTCGCTCTGTCAAGCCAGGCTGGAATACAGTGGCACAAACCATGACTCACTGCAGTCTCAACATCCTGGGCTCAAGCAAACCTCCTACCTCAGCCTCCCATGTAGCTGAAACTACAGGCACACACCACCACACCATGCCCAGCTAATTTTTTATTTTTTGTGCAGACAGGGTCTCACTATGTTGCCCAGGCTGTTCTTGAACTGCTGGACACAAGCGATCCTCCTGCCTTGGCCTCCCAAAGTGCTGGGATTACAGGGATGACCCACCATGCCTGGCTGACTTTACTTATTTAAAAATATTCAGCCCTCTATAGCATGGCTGAATGTGGATGAGCCTGTTGGTCATTTGTAACTAGACTGTCTTCAGATCCTTGAATATGGGGATAGTGATTGTGTCTTGTTTACCCGTGTATGTTCCACAGTGCCCAGCAGGCACATAGCACATGGTAATCACTCCATAAACACCCGTTAATAAAATCATGTTTTTATTATCAAGTGAAAAAAGAAAGTGCAGAATGGAATTATGGTAGTCTACCTTTTGTGTAGTAAGGGGAAAAATAGGAATATATTAGCACAATAATTTTCATTTGCATAAAGACACTCTGGAAGGACATAGAATAAACTAATCACAATGGTTTCCCCTTTCAAAGCACAACGGAGAGACCAGGAGAGGTGGAGACAGTGTGAGAGAAAGATTTTTTTACTTTATACATTTTTATAGTTTCTTAAAATCATGTGAACATATTTATTTAAAAAATAAAAAAAGATAGCTGAAGTGGTTTAGACATCAGGGCTGTTTTTGATGCTGTCCCTGCACTTGTGACATAGCAATATCCACAAAATGTCATTAGCCTATCAACTCTATGGCAGTGGCAGGGCTGCCCTGCATAAGGTGATAAAACTTTGCTTGATATATTGAAGGCCAGGCAGGGGGTGGGAAGAGAGGGAGGGAGAGAAACAAAAGGGAAAGGGAGGGGTGAGAGAACAGAGTGAAATATGGGGAGAAAGAAAGAGAAGTGAGAGACTGGAAAAAAGACGGAGACAACAGAGGGAAAAAGGAGAAAATCAGACTTAAGAAGATCGATAAAAGAAGAGAGAATGGGAGAGAAAGCATGTGCCTGGGAAAGGCTTGGAGGGAAACTCCAAAATCAGGCCACTTCCAAAAAAACTCACACACTGGGTGAGAGAAGCCCATCCCGCCAGAGGCCTGCTGGACTGTGAGATGAGGATGAGGCTCCACATTGAGGGAGCAGAGTGTCATCAAACGTATGGTCCCAGCTGCCCCACCGGATGTGGGCAGCCCTTCCCAGTACCGCCTCTACAGCATGAAGCAACAGAGAGAGGCAGGGTCCTCCGGGCTTCCATGGATCTTCTCAGGACCCAATCCCAATTTACCTTCAGGAGTTGATTTCCCAAGGGCAGGTACCTTTGGCAGCCTGAATCATGTGACCTCCGGGGATAGTGTAGTCCATCAGAAACACATCTGTCCTGCTATTGGTAATGGGGGTGATTGCCAGAGGACCACCCCTGGCTTCGGGTTCCTTGCTTAACAACTCTGGGGAGGTGTGGCTGGTACAGTCTTGGCTCCAGAATCTCCCTTCCTGGGTGGAGAGGGTTTTGAAAAGGAAGAGAGAGGGCTAGGGCAGGAGTTAAAGTTGGTGGTGGGAGAACTCTGGCCTTAAGGATGGATGTCCAGTTCCAGACAGGATGAGGCTCTCTGCTCCCCACTATGGACAGTTTCCATTCAATTGGCAGAACATCTGCAAAAGAGGAATTCAACGGCGTCTTGTTAAAAGGAGTTAAAAAAAAGAAAAGTTGCATTCTGACTTTTGCCCAGGATGCCCTCCCTAACTAAAACCAGCTAGGAAGTTCTCTTCTGTCACCCACCACCTGGGTGCCCGGCTTCTATCCCCTTCTACATATTTCTCTCAGTGAAAGTCCTGTCCTCAGGCTACACACTGGATTTTGGGTGAAGGGGACATTTATTTCCTAGGGCTTTTGAAGCCTTTCCACTCCTCCCTTTGGAGACGACAGAGAGAGTTGCCTGACTGCTAATGGGAGAATGGGGACCCCAAAATCCTCTGAAAGCAGGTAAGATCGTGTGTTCCTCCATTTAAATCTTACGTGGTTTATACCTCCTTGAGCTTTTAGGAATAACAGACACTAGTCTTCTATGACCATATACTTCTCAGCTTCATCTTTAGAGGCTTTGGTTCTTCTCTGACTACCTGTGTCCTTACTGAGGCTGACTCCGCAGATCGTCTCCACTCTAGACCACGAGGATGCTGATCAGATTCATGTTTTCTCTGATCTCTCCCTTGACCTCCAAGCTCTTGTTTCCTGCAGTCTTGAAACTTCCTTCTATCCTTCCTGTCCTGCCCTTGCTCTCCTCGGAGGTCTGCTGGGGAGGTGCTCTCCTCTGAGGAAGGAAGGCTTCTGAATGGTTAAGATAACTTTTCTTTAAAGATATACCCGACCTGCCTTTGTGGACCCAGCTGTCAAGGGCAGCACTGTGTCTGGATATGAGCTATATTTGCCAAGATGTAGCATGAAGCTGAGTTGGGGAAGATGTGGGGAGCAGCGTGAAGAGGGAGCAGGATTAGAGAAGCAGGAGACTCTAGATGAACACCCTAGATTTTATTTCTATCTCTGCCCCAGTCCTCTGACCAGTTGGACCCAACATCTGGATGTAAGCTGGAAAAAAAAAAGAAATGAAAAAACGAGCTCATAATCCAGACATTTGGTTTGCATGCCACTGAACATCTGGACACCGGAAAATATCTGGTTTGGGAACTGTGACTTTCAGTTTCCTTCAAATTTTTGGAAACCTGTAGTCATATTGGATTGCTTGAAGAACTTAAACACATCTTTAACTCTTGTACATCTTTAGAGGATCATTATCTAGCTAATTCATACTTTTCAAGACTTCACAGCAGGTAAAGGGAAAATCCACAGTCCAAGAGATTCAGATCACTGAGTGTGGTTAGGGAAGACATGACCTCTATTTACTTCAGAGGACAAAGAGAAATCTCTAGAGAGCATTCTTCCCCTTCTCTCCCCACTCCCACCACTCAGGATATGTATTGGAACATCCTCTCCTTTGTCCATCAGGCAAATGAAATCCCAGGCAGACTGGTGCTTGGATACCAGGGCAGCGATGAAGCCTGAGTTCGTTGACTTTAATAAGCTCTGCTTCATTGGCCATCCAGTAACCACCTAAGGAGCTGGTCCAGGAAATGAGGCAGGATCCAGGCCACTCTGGGCTCCATGCAGCCTTCTTTTTCCAGGACACTGCTTATCTTGGCTTTGGAGTGGTTTTCCCAGCCCATCTCTGACCCGATGCAGAACATAATCATTAGCTCTCTTGCCCAAATCGTCAGTTTTTCTGTAACAGCATGATTCTTCTCCTCCTCCGGGAGGAGGCCAGGGTGGGATAGAGATGACCTTGTCCAAATGGTCTTGGGAAGTTTGGGCCCAGCCGGAAGATGCTGAGAAGGTCTGACTCTGACGGGCAACATCTTCCTAAATGCCAGCTGAATAGCTTTGTAGATGCCTGCAGCTTCTCAGTTCCCTCTCCTACTAATTCCTCTCAGAATCCTCAGAACAACTGATGACATTGTTATCAGTTTTCTCATTTTGCAGGCAAAGACACTGGGGCTCAGGGAAGTCACACGCAATCGGCCTAAAGCCACGCAGCTCTTTAGCACTGGAATTGGGGTCTGAACCCGGACTGCCTGATTTGAAGCCTTGTGCTCTCCATTCTACCCTGAGGTGCACAATATTCACTGTAGAGACAGCACCAGCCTTCGTGAGGCAGGAGTCAATAGCTAAATGTGAGAGGAAAAAGAGAAGTGAGTTGGGGTAGTTATGGGAGGCTTTCATGAAGAGGTGCTACTTGGGACTCGAAGGAAAAGCAGGATTTGGCTAGAGGAAGGGGAAGACATTTCAGCCAGTGAATGATGTGAGCAAAAAATGTAGGCAGAAATGGGCATGGGCAGTTCACAGCCCAACAGGCGAGTTGGTTGCTTAACTGGTATTCTTTTTTTAATGCTTTAATTGGTATTATTGACTAATTGGTATTCTTTATTTTATGCTTGAGTTTTATTTGAAATGCTCCTTTTCTATAAAATCATCTAAATATTTAACAAATAATTTGGAACTTTTGACAGCATTCTAAATATAAACTTTTAAATATTCCTTCTAAACAAAAATATTCTTTCTAAAACCGAAAATGTGTGTGAAATAGATTTTTTTCCAAACCAGAACAGATATTCCCTTGCTTGAAATGCTATTTCTTTTTAATTATTGGTATTCTGATTCCAAATAATAACCAGAAATGGGAAGAACTGAAAAATCCACAAATGGGCCCCATGGAAAAGAGTTAGCCTTTGGCTACATCTGGAGAGCTCCAACACCTGATTAAAACTATAACAGACACAGGATCTTTTCCTGCCCCGTATTTCTCCTTGATCTCCCTCACTTCAACACTAGTGGAGCCAGATGTAATACAGAAAATAAAGGGGAGCTGAGTGCTGTAGTCCCAGCTACTTACGAAGCTGAGGCAAGAGGATCACTTGAGCCTAGGGTTTGAGTCTAGCCTGGGCAATATAGCGAGTGTCTAGCTCTAAAAATAAATAGAAAAGAAAGAGGGAGACAGGGGAGGAGAAAAGAGTAAGGAGGGGAAATAGTAAAGAAGTTAACCAAGACTCCCAAGACCTCCTCTTTCTACCATAGATATAGATAGGCCCTGAGATAGGTCCAAGTTTGGGAGGGCAAAAGATTAGATTAGACAAGAGTTCAGAAGATTGATGTTAATACAAACAAACATACATGCACATATTTATAACTGAAAGGGATTGAAAAGGCTATGAATCTGCCTAAAATTTCATCTAGAAGAATGAGGGCACAGGCCAATTTGAAAGAGATAGTTGTGAGAAAGAATAAAATTGCTTTCTGCTTGCCCTCTTGTGAGTTTGGCTTGTTTAAAATCAGAGAGGCAGAGAATTCCACTCCAGGAAAACAGAGGAGCTGTACTTCTCCCTATTCCTCCTCCTAAATACAGCTAAGAACTCTGGACATTGTCTATAAAACAGACATTAGAACACTAGGAAAGATACGAAGACGGCAGACAGGCTGTGGACCTGGGCTGAGGAAAACATGGTGGTGCGTTCCCTCGATTTTCTTATGGTGTCATATATCCAAGGCTTGGAGCAGCAACCCAGAGATGCCAATGGGTTCAGACAGGAGGAGAAGAAGAAGGAGAAGGAGGAGCCTGAATAAAAGCCTGCTCTCACTAGCCAAAAGACTAGGAAAGGGACAGCCCAGCAAGACAGAAAACTTTGAAGACAATAACTGTTCTGCTCCAATCAAACACTACAGAAAAAACTGTGGTCCCACCCACACCAGCAAAGGTTGAGGGAGAAGCTGAGACTTTCATGCTTTTGAAGGCAAAGCTGTAACAAGGCCCCCCAGCACCTCTACTGGGTGGTGTCAGAGGAGGCCATGTAGAGATCAGGGACTTTTATCCTTGTAGGCCTGTATCCACATCCCTGGGTCCCACCCTCACCTCCCCAGTGTAAACCAATGTCAATGGAAACTACATGGGAAACCTACTCTTCACCTGGAAGCAATGAGATGTCCTTCTCCCTTTCCACTAGAGTAGAGACCTAGTAAAGAGGCAGGACTTTCACCATTATGTAGTAGTAACAAGGCTATCCCCACCATGATATCAGCAGAAACCATGTGGGGAGGCAGAACTCCCACCCCCGACCAGCAGTAGTGAGAAATATCCACTCCTTCAAGTGTGAATGGAGGCCAAGTGGAGAAGCTGGACTTCTACCTCTACCTGGCAATAAAGAAGTAACAGTCCCCCACCCGTCCTGTGTAGGAGCAGGGTCAGAGAAAACCAGCTAAGACTGAAGACTTAAATAAGATCCAGAGCCTATAAAATAATATGAGATATCGAGGTATCAATTGAAAATCACGCATGATACCAAGAATCAGAAAAATCTCAAACTGATTTTAAAAAAGACAATCAACAGATGCCAATACAAAGATGACAGATGTTAACATTATCTGACAAAGGCTTTAAAGCAGCCATCATAGAAATGCTTCAACAAGTAATTAAGAACACACTTGAAACAAAGCAAAAAAGTAGAAAGTATTAGTAAAGAAACAGAAAATATAAAGAAGAGCTAAATGGAATGTTTAAACCTGAAAAACATAATAACCAAAGTAAAAAAAACCTCAGTAAATGGACTAAACAGTAGAATGGAGGGGACAGAGGAAAGAACAAGTGAACCTGAAAATAGAATAATTAAAAATCACTCCATCTGAAAAACAGAGAGAAAACAGTTTGAAGAAAATGAAAAAAGCCACACGGACCTGTGGAACTAGATGAAAAGATCTAAAATTCATGTAATCAGAATCCTGGAAGAAATGAGAAAGAGGGTACAACTAAAAAAAGTACTCAAGAAGCAATGGCTGGCCTGGCGCAGTGGCCCACGCCTGTAATCCCAGCACTTTGGGAGGGCGAGGTGGGTGGATCATTTGAGGTCAGGAGTTTGAGACCAGCCTAGCCAACATGGAGAAACCCCATCTCTAATAAAAATGCAAAAATTAGCCAGGTGTGGTGGCAGGTGCCTGTAGTCCCAGCTGCTCAGGAGGCTGAGGCAGGAGAATCACTTGAATCCAGGAGGCAGAGGTTGCAGTGAGCCGAGATTGCGCCATTGCACTGCAGTCTGGGTGGCAGAGCGAGACTCCATCTCAAAAAGGAAAAAAAAAAAAAAAAAAAAACCTCCCCATATTTGGCAAAAAAGAGCCACATTAGCCTACAGATTCAAGAAGCTGAGTGAAAAGGATAACACATCAAAACAGGATAAACTCAAGAAATACATACCAAGATATATTAAAGTCAAACTTCTAAATATTAGAGGCAGGCCGGGCATGATGGCTTATGTCTGTAATCCCAGTAATTTGGTAGGCCGAGGCAAGAGGATCACTTGAGCCCAGGAGTTCAAGACCAGTCTGGGTAACAGTGAGACCCTGTTTCTACAGAATTAAGAAAATAAAAATAGGCCGGGTGTGGTGGCTCAAGTCTGTAATCCCAGCACTTTGGGAGGCCGAGACGGGCGGATCACAAGGTCAGGAGATCGAGACCATCCTGGCTAACATGGTGAAACCCCATCTCTACTAAAAAACATACAAAAAACTAGCCGGGTGAGGTGGCGGGCGCCTGTAGTCCCAGCTACTCGGGAGGCTGAGGCAGGAGAATGGCGTAAACCCGGAGTGGAGCTTGCAGTGAGAGCTGGGATCCGGCCACTGCACTTAAGGTGACAGAGCGGGGCTTTCTGTCTCAAAAATAAATAAATAAATAAATAAAAATAAAAATAAAAAAGTAAAAATTGAAGGCAAAGAAAACTCTTGAAAGCAGCAAGACAGAAATGATACTTTACCTGTAGAGAAAAATAATTCAAACAACAGCAAATGTTTAAAAAGAAACCACGGGGGTCAGAAGGAAATAGCACAATATTTTCAAGTGCTGAAAGAAAACAAATAGTCAACCCAGAATTCTATTGCCTGTGAAACTACATTGCAGAAATAAAGAGTAAAGCAAGATATTCCCAGATGAAGAAAAACCAAAAGAATTTGTCACAAGCAGACATACCCTAAAAGAATGCTCGATAAATTTCTCTAAAAAGAAAGAAAACAAACATCAGGAAGGGAGAAAGAACATAGTGAGCAAAGACATGGGTAAATATAAAACACTTTTCTTCTTCTTCTTTTTTTTTTTTTTATTATACTCTAAGTTCTGGGGTACAGGTGCAGAAAGTGCAGGTTTGTTACATAGCTATACACATGCCATGGTGGTTTGCTGCACCCATCAACCTGTCATCTACATTAAGTATTTCTCCTAATGCTATCCCTCCCCTAGCTCCCCACTCCCCAACTGGCCCTGCTGTGTGATTGCCCCGCCCTGTCCACGTATTCTCATTGTTCAAAAACACATTTTTTCTTCTTCTCCGTCCCTTCCCTTCCCTTCCCCTTCCTCCTCCTCCTCCTCCTCCTCAATATAGGGTCTCACTCTGCCACCCAGACTAGAGGGCAGTGGCACAATCTAGGCTCACTGCAACCTCCGTCTCCCAGGTTCAAGCTATTCTCATGCCTCAGCCTCCTGAGTAGCTGGGATTACAGGTGCCCACCACCACACCTGGCTAATTTTTGTATTTTTAGTAGAGACAGGTTTTTGCCATGTTAGCCAGGCTGGTTTCAAGCTTCTGACCTCAAGTGATCGGCTCACATCGTCCTCCCCAAGTGCTGGTATTACAGGTGTGAGCCACCAAGCCCAGCCTCTTCTCCTTCTCCTTCTCCTTCTTCTTCTTTTCTTCTCCTTCTCCTTCTCCTTCTTCTTTTTTTTTTGAGACTGAGTCTTGTTCTATCACCAGGCTGGACTGCAGTGGCACTATCTCGGCTCACTGCAACCTCTGCCTCCCGGGTTCAAGTGATCCTCGTGCCCCAGCCTCCCCAGTAGCTGGGACTATAGGCGCCCACCACCATGCCTGGCTAATTTTTTTTTGTATTTTTAGTAGAGACGGGGTTTTGCCATGTTGGCCAGGCTAGTCTTCAACTGATCTCAAGTGATCTGCCTGCCTTGGCCTCCCAAAGTACTGGGATTACAGGCGTGAGCCACCTCATCTGGCCTCCTTTTCTTCTTGAGTTTTCTTTCTTTCTTTTCTTTTCTTTTTTTTTTTGAGACATAGTCTTGCTCTCTAGCCAGACTGGAGTGCAATGGGTGTGATCTCGGCTCACTGCAACTCTGCATCCCAGGTTCAAGCGATTCTCCTGCCTCAGCCTCCCAAGTAGCTGGAACCAGAGGCATGCACCACCATGCCCAGCTGTTTTTGCATTTTAGTAGAGACAGTGTTTCACCATGTTGGCCAGGATGGTCTCGATCTCCTGATCTTGTGATCCGCCTACCCCGGCCTTCCAAAATGCTGGGATTACAAGCATGAGCCACTGCACCTGGCCTCTTCTTGAGTTTTCTAAATTATTTTTGATAGTTGAAGCAAAAATTACAATACAGTCTGTTGTGGTTCTAAAAATATGCAGAGGAAATATTTAAGGCAATCATATCATAAATGAAGGTGGGCAAAGGGATGTAAAGAGAAGTAAGATTTCTTTTTTTTTTTCTTTTTGAGACAGGGTCTCACTCTGTTGCCCAGGCTGTAGTGTAGTGGCATGATAATGGCTCACTGCAGTCTCGACTTCCTAGACTTAACTGATCCTCCCATCTCAGCCTCCCGAGTAACTGGGACTACAGGCACACCACCACACCCAGCTAATTTTTAAACTTTTTTACAGACAAGGTCTCACTATGTTGCCCAGGCTAATCTTGAACTCTAGGTGCAAAGGATCCTTCCATCTGGGCCTCCCAAAGTGCTAGAATCACAGGAGTGAGTCACCATGTCCAGCTTGGGAGGTAAGGTTTCTATATTTCACTTTAACCGGTAAAATCAGTACACTGTATTAAGCCATGTACGTACAATGTAATACCTAGATAAGTCACTTAAAAAGTTACATGTAGGCCAGGTTTGGTGGCTCACATCTGTAATCCCAGTACTTTGAGAAGCCAAGGCGGGTGGATCATGTGAGGCCTATAATTCGAGACCAGCCTGGCTAACATCTCTACTAAAAATACAAAAATTAGCTTGTCATGGTGGTGCCTGCCTGTAATCCCAGCTACTTGGGTGGCTGAGGCATTAGAGTCACTTGAACCCAGGAGGCAGAGGCTGCAGTGAACTGAGATGGTGCCACAGCACTCCAGCTTGGGCGACAGAGTGAGACCCCCATCTCAAAAAAAAAAAAAGTTACATGTAAAGAAATACCCCAAAATACTACAGATAAATTAAAAAAAGATTCTAAAGAAAATGTTCAAGTAGCCCACAGGAAGGTAGGGAGAAGAAAATAGAAAAATTAAAAGTGGACTGGGCATGGTGGCTCCTGTCTGTAATCCCAGCACTTTGGGAGGCTGAGGCAGGTGGATCACTTGAGGTCAGAAGTTCAAGACCAGCCTGGCCAACAATGAAACCATGTCTCTACTTAAAATACAAAAACTAGCCAGGCATGGTGGCAGCTGCCTGTAATCCCAGCTACTCAGGAGGCTGAGGCACGAGAATCACTTGAACCCGGGAGGCAGAGGTTGCAGTGAGCCGAGATCATGCCACTGCATTCCAGCCTGGGAAATAGACCAAGACTCCGTCTCAGGACAAAAAAAAAAAAAAAAAAAAAAAGTGGAGAAAACAAACATAAAACAAAAAAATAAAACAGTAGGCTTATTCCCTAACATATCAATAGTTATATTGAATGTAAATGGTCTAAATGCAATTAAAAGATTGATATCTAATTAAAAGATAGAGATTGGTAGAGTGGATTAAAAAACATGACCTAACTAGATGTGGTGCATAAGAAAGTCATTGTAAGTATAGCAATAAAGGTAGATTGGAAGTAAAAAGATGAAAAAAGATATGTTATGTAAACATGAAACAAAAGAAAGCAGGAGTGGCTATATATATATATATCATGTATGTGTATATATGTCAGATAAAGTGGGCTTCAAGCAAAGAAACTTTTCTAGAGACAGAGACATTGTACAATGATATAAGAGAAGCGAGAAAACAAATCATCCTAAATGTGTATGCACTAAACAACAGAACTGCAATCCATATGAAGCCAAAACTGATAGAATTGAAAGGAGAGATAGAAAAATCTGCAACTGTGGCTGAAGACTTCAATCCTCCTCTCTTAATAGTTGATAGGACAGCTAGACAGAAAATCAACAAGGATATAGAAGAGTTCAACAAAACCATCAACCAACAGGATCTAATAGAATATTTATAGAACACGCCACCCAACAACAGCAAAATGTTCATTCTTTTTGACTACTCAGGTAACACATTTCAAAATAGACCATATCCTGGGCCATAAAATAAACCAATGAAAAACAACTGAATTAATACCAAGTGTGTTCTCTGACCACAATGGAATCAAACTAGAAATCAATAACAAAAAGGTAACAGAAAAATTTCCAAATGCTTGGAAACTAAACAACACACTTCTATATACTTCATGGACCAAAAAGGGAAGTCTCAAGAGAAATTATATATGTATATATAAAAACTATTTTTATATACTATATATACACACATCTATATAATGTATGTGTGTATATAATACATGTATAAATATACACATATATATGTATATGTATTACATATATTATTATATATTATATAATAGCATACTATAATAGTATACTATTAATATATTATATATTAATATAATAGTATACTATTATAGTATGCTATTATATAATAGTATACATAGTACATATAATAACATATACATTTATTTATTTATTTATTTATTCTTTTTTTAGAGATGGGCTCTCGCTCTGTTGCCCAGGCTGGAATGCAGTGGCACTATCACAGCTCAGTGCAGCCTCAACCTCCCGAGTGTCTAGGACTACAAGAGCACATTACCATGCTTGGCTAATTTTCGGATTTTTTGTAGAGATGGGGTCTCCCTGTTTTGCCCAGGCTGGTCTCCAACTCCTGCACTCAGGTGATTCACCTGCCTCTGCCTCCCAAAGTGCTGACATCACAGGTATGAGCCACTGCATCTGGCAAAGAGAAATTGTAAAATACACTGAAGCCAGTGATATGAAAATATAACGTAACAAAATCTGTGGGACACAGATGAAGAAAATGTATAGCATTAAATGCACATATTAGAATAGTAGAGGCTGGTATGGTAACTCATGCCCGTAATCCTAGTATTTTGGGGGGCCGAGGTGGACAGATCGCTTGAGCCCAGGAGTTTGAGACCAGCCTGGGTAACATGGCGAAACTCCATCTCTACAAACACACACACACACACACACACACACACACACACACACACAAACAACAAAAACCCAAATACAAAAATTAGCCGGGTATGGTGGCGAGTCCTTGTGGTCTCAGCTACTCAGGAGGCTGAGGTGGCAGGATCACTTGAGCTGGGGAGATCAAGGCTGCAGGGAGCTGAGATTGTGCCACTGCACTCCTCCAGCCTGGGTGACAGAGCGAGATCCTGTCTCAAAAAGAAAGAAAGGAAAAAAGAAAATAAATGAAAAGTAGGAAAGTCTTTATTAAATCAATGATCTAAGCTCATACCTCAAGAACCTGGGAAAAAAAATAAATCCAAAGGAAGCAGAAGGAAGGAAATAATAGGATAAGAGCAGGGCTGGGCATGGTGGCTCACACCTATAATCCCAACAGTCTGGGAGACCAAGGTGGGGGAAGTGCTTGAGTTCAGGAGTTTGAGAGCAGCCTGGGCAGCACAGCAAGTCCCCATTTCTAAAAAACATTAAAAATTAAAAATTAACCAATCACGGTGGTACACAGCTGTGGTCCCAGCTACTTGGGAGGCTAAGGTGGGAGGCTCAGTTGAGCTGAGGAGCTGGAAGCTGCAGTGAGCTATGATCATGCCACTACCCTCCAGCCTGGGCAACAGAAAGAGACTTTGTCTCAAAAAAAAAAAAAAAAAAAAAAAAAAATCCATGAAATTGAAAATTAAAAAAGAAACAAAATTGAAAAGAAAAAGAGAAAACCAACGAAACAAGGAGCTAATTATTTGAAAAGATCAATAAATCTCTAGCAAGACTGACAAATTTTAAAAGAGAGGAGAAATATATTAGCAATGAAAGAAGAGATATATGGACCCTGTAGGCATCAAAAGGATAATAGGGAAACACTATGGAACTTAATAATAGGGAAATAAAGAGAAATAGAGAATTATCTTTGGAGGCCGTTAGTCAGCCTCAGTAGGCCTCCAAAGCATTAATTAGGTCCTAATACTGGGAACCTGTAAATATTACCTTATATGGAAAAAGGGTCTTTGTAGATGTGATTAAGTAAGGATCTTGAGATGAGATTATCCTAGTAGACCTTAAGTGCAATGACAAATGTCTTTATAAGAGAGAGACAGAGGGACTTGTGGACGAAAGAGAAGGGAATGCAACCATGGAGGCAGAGATTGAAGCAATGTGGCCACCAGCCAAGGAATGTTGGTTGCCACCAGAAACTTGAACAGGCAAGAAATGAATTCTTCTATAGAGCTTCTGAAAAGTGTGTGGTCCTGCCAATGCCTTGATTTGACCATTGATGCTGATTTTGAACTTCTGGCCTCCGTAACTGTGAGAGAATAAATTTCTGTTGTTTCAAGTTATTAAGTTGTGTTAATTTGTTGCAGCAGCCCCAGGAAATCTATATCCTCCAAAAAATCTCTACACACATAAATTTGGCAACTTAAATAAAATAAACCAATTTCCCTGAAAACACAAACTACCTAACTCATCCAGTATGAGTTTATATGTGTAGAGGTTTTTTTTTAAGGGTATTAGTTTAAATTAGTTTAATTTTAGGGTATTAGTTTAATTTGAATAGCCCTATAACTATTAAGAGAATTGAATTTGTAATAAAAACCATCCTCCCTCCCTCTCAATATTTCCTGATCCAGATGGTTTCACTGGAGAATTCTACCAAACACTCAAAGAAGAATTTAATTCTTCACAATCTCTTCCAGAGAACAGAAGAGAGAAAATGTTTTCCAATTAATTTTATAAGGTTAATATTATCAAAACCAGATGAGGACAGTAGAACAAAAAGAAAACTATAAACCAATATCCTACATGAATATACAGGCAAAAATCCTTAACAGAATAGTAGCAAATGGACTCCAGCAATATAGAAAAAGGATTATACACTTGCATTTCAGGGATGCAAGGCTGATTCAATATTCAAAAAGTGATCAGTAATCCACCATGTTAACAGTATAAAGAGGAAAACCCACATAATCGTATCAATGATGCAGAAAAGACATTTGATGGAATTCAACACCCATTTAATAATTAAAAAAAAAAAAACTGGCGGGGTGTAGTGTAATCCCAGCACTTTGGGAGGCTGAGGCAGGCGGATCACCTGAGGTCAGGAGTTGGAGACCAGCCTGACCAACATGGAGAAACACCATCTCTACTAAAAATGCAAAATTAGCTGGGTATGGTGGCACATGCCCATGATTCCAGCTACTCAGGAGGCTGAGGCAAGAGAATATCTTGAACCTGGGAGGCAGAGGTTGCAGTGAGCGAAGATCGTGCCATTGCACTGCAGCCTGGGCAACAAGAGCGAAATTCTATCTCAAAAAACAAAAACAAACAAACAAACAAACAAACAAAAAACACCTGTCAGAAAAAATAGGCATACAGGGGAATGGCCTCAACTTGATAAGGAGCACCTGTGAAAAACCTACTAACATTATACTTAATGGTAAAAGACTGAGTGCTTTGCCCCTAATAGTGGAAATAAAGCACTGCTTTTATTCAACATAGTGCTGGTACCTCCAGTCCGTGCAATAAGATAAGACAAGGAAATAAAAGATTGGCAATGAAGAGGCAAAACTCTTCCTATTTGCAGATGACGTGATTATATATACAGAAAAATCTCAAGCAGTCTACAAAAACAAACAAACCTCCTAGAAATAAGTGAGTTCAAGAATGTCACAGGATATAAGATAAACATGTAGGCTGGATGTGGTGGCTCATGCCTATAGTCCCAGCACTTTGGGAAACTCCATCTCTACAAAAAAAAAAAACCCCAAATACAAAAATTGGCCAGTTGTGGTGGCGCATGCTTGTAATCCCAGCTACTTTGGAGGCTGAGGCAGGAGAATTGCTTGAGCCTGGGACATCAAGGCTGCAAGAGCTGTGATTGTGCCACTGCACTTCAGCCTGGGTGACAGAGTGAGACCCTGTCTCAGAAAAAAAAAAAGAAAAAAGTAAAAAGAAAAGAAAAAAAAAAACCTTTTAGAAAAAAAATAGAAGAAAATCTTCAAGGTCTAGGACTAAGCAAACAGCTCTTAAAGTTGACACCAAAGTACAATCCATAAAAGAATAATTGATAAATTGGAAATTATCAAAACTTAAAACTTTTGTGAAATAATCTGTAAAAAGACAAAAAGACAAGCTAGAGAGGAGAAAATATTTGCAAACCACTTATCCAACAAAAGACTAGTAAATAAAATATTAAAGAACTCTAAAAATGCAACAATAAAAACACAAATAATCCAATTAGAAAATGGGCAAAAGGCATGAAGAGATACTTCACAAAAGTGGACATACAGATGGCAAATAAGCAAATGAAAGTTATTCAATGTCATTAGTCAACAGGGAAATGTAAAATAAAACCATAATGAGATATGGCTACACACCGATCAGAATGCTAACATTTTTAAAAGTGACAACACCAAATGTTGGTGAGGATGTGGAGAAACGAAGTCACTCACACATTGATGGTGGAAATGTAGAAGGATACAGCCACTTTAGAAACAGTTTGGAAAATTTTGTGTGTGTTTTGAGGCTGGAGTGCAGTGGCGCGATCACTGCTCACTGCAACCTCTGCCTCCCAGGCTCAAGCGATCCTCCCACCCCAGCCTCCAAAGCAGTATGGAACAACACGCATACACCACCATGCATAGCTAATTTTTTGTATGAGATGGGATTTTGCCATGTTGCTTAGGCTAGTCTTGAACTCCTGGGCTCAAGCGATCTGCCCAGTTCGGCATCCCAAAGTGCTGGGATAATAGGTGTGAGCCACCACGCCCAGCCACCAGTTTCTTAAAAATACTAAACATGGGGCCGGGCTGATGGCTCCAAGCCTGTAATCCCAGCACTTTGGGAGGCCAAAGGCCCGGGTGGATGTGAGTCAAAGGTCAGGGGCCTCTACAGCTAACATGGTGAAACCCGTCTCTACTAAAATAAAACACCTAGCCAGAGGCGTGGTGGCTGAGCACATAGTCTCAGCCTTCACTTGGGAGGCTGGTAGGGAGAATGGCGTGAACCAGGAGGAGCTTGCAGTGAGCGAGATCCGCCCTGCACTCCAACCCGCAGGCACAGACTCCGTCTCAAAAAAAAAAAACAAAAAAAAACAAAAACTAAACATGGAACTGTATGGATTCTTGGGAATTTATTCCAGAGAAATAAAAATTTATGTTCACAAAAAAGAATACATGAGTGTTTATAGCAACTCTAAGTGGCCAAAAACTGGAAACAACTCAAAAGTCCATCAATGGCTGAATGGTTAAAGAAACTGTAGTACACCCATACCATGGAATACTATATAGCAATAAAAAAGAATGAACTGTTGACCCATGCAACAAACTGGATGAATCTCCTGAGCATTATGCTGACTGAAGAAAGTCAATCCCAAAAGGCTACATACTACTTGATTCCATTATATATATAACACTCTTGAAAAAAAAAATTGTAGAAATGGAGAACAGATTAGTAGTTGCCAGGGGTTAAGTGGGGAGCAGAAGGCCTGGCACAGTGGCTCCCACCTGTAATCCCAGCACCTGGGGAGGCCAAGGTGTGAGGACTGCTTGAGCCCAGGAGTTTGAGATTAGCCTGGGCAATATAGGGAGACCCAACTCTAAAAATAATTTTTAGCCACGTCTACTGCGAGAATGAAGACCATTCTCAGCAATCAGACTGTCAACATTCCAAAAAATGTTGACATTACTCTGAAGGGACACAGTTATTGTGAAGGGCCCCAGAGGAACCCTGTGGAGGGACTTCAGTCACATCAGTATAGAACTCGGTCTTCTTGAAAAGAAAAAAAAGAGGCCCCGGGTTGACAAACGGTGGGGTAACAGAAAGGAACTGGCTGCTGTTCAGACTATTTGTAGTCATGTACAGGACATGATCAAGGGTGTTACACTGGGCCTCAGTTACAAGATGAGGTCCGTGTACGCTCACTTCCCCATCAACGTTGTTATCTAGGAGAATGGGTCTCTTGTTGAAATCCAAAATTTATTGGGTGAAAAATATATCCACAAGGTTCAGATGAGACTACGTGTTGCTTGTTCAGTATCTCAAGCCCAGAAAGATGAATTCATCCTTGAAGGAAATGACATTGAGCTTGTTTCAAATTCAGCAGCTTTGATTCAGCAAGCCACAACAGTTAAAAACAAGGATATCAGGAAATCTTTGAATGGTATCTATGTCTCTGAAAAGGGAACTGTTCAGCAGGCTGATGAATAAGATCTCAGAGTTGTCCAGCTATAGAAACAGGATGCTGGATGATTCCTACCTATTTGTGATATTTAAATAATACAATAAAAGACCAACAGATTTGGAAAAAAAAATAATAATAATTTTTAAAAATTAGCCAGGCATGGCGGCATGAGCCTGTGATCCCAACTATACAGGAGGCTGAGGCAGGAGGATCACCTGAACCCAGGAGGTCAAGGCTGCAGTTAGCCATGATGGTACCTAGTGATCGCCAGCCTGGGTGACAGAATGATATCATGTCAAAAAAAGAAATAAAGAGAGAAAGAGAGAGAGAGAGAAGGAGGCAGGGAGGGAGGGACGGAAGGAAGGAAGGAAGGAAAGAAGGAAGGACAAAGAGGGGGGGAAAAACCCCTCTTTCGGTGGCTGAATCCGGAATGTCACATTTTTCCATTGAGATTTGGTGGTGTGAGGAGCTGGTCTGCAGATAAAGAAAAATGCATCAGACCTGAAGAAAAAAGAAGCAGAGATGAGAAGTAGATTACAACTTGCTCTGTGAGAGGAGGTCTGGATTGAGTGCATTCTATTTTCTTTTCATCAATTCCCCCTCTTTTTGTTCTAGCTATATATATATGTGTGTGTGTACATATATACACATATGTATATATGTGTGTGCATATATACACATATGTATATGTGTGCATATATACACATATATAATTATACACATTTATGTATGTATAGATACACACACACACACACACACACACACGGCTCACTGCAGCCTCGAACTCCTGGGCTCAGCTTCCCCCAGAAGCTGGGACTACAGGCTGGGACTGTGTATATATATTTTTGAGACAGGGTCTCACTCTGTCACCCAGGCTGGAGTGCAGTGGTGCAATCATAGCTCACCGCAGTCTTGACCTCCTGTGCTGAAGTGATCCTCCCACCTCAGCCTCCCAAGCTGAAACTACATATGCACATCATCATGCCCGGCTAATTCTTTTGTGTTTGTAGAGATGGGATTTCTCCATGTTGCCCAGGCTGTTCTTGAACTGGGCTCAAGCCATCTGCCCGCCTCAGCCTCCCACAGTGCTGGAATTACAGGCGTGAGCCACCACGCCTGGCTAAGCGATCTTGTTTTTCGTACAATCCATGGGGTACATGTGACATTTTATTATATGTATATAATACATAACAAACAAGTCAGGGTTTTTAGGGTATCCATCCCCCCAATACAATACATTTTTATTAACAGTAGTCACCCTACTCTGCTATCAAACATTGAATTTATGCCTTCTGTCTAACCGTATGTTTGTACCCTTTAACCCACTTCTCTTCATCCTCCCCTCTGCCCCCAACTTGTTTAAGCTATCTTGAGTTGGTTTCTGATGTTTCAACAAGATTCATAACGAATGCAACTGCTAATATTCCTCAGTAGTTTGTCAAATACCATTTGGCATCTTCTGTTGTTCAGTCATCGACTCTACATCTACTCTCGGGTCTCCCTGAACTTCTCCACTCCGTCCATCCTCCTCCTCCTCCTCCACATTCAGGGACCCTTTCATAATTCACATCAGGCTTTCACATACACTATCTGTGATTGTTCCAGTAAGCCTGTGAGCTAGTTCTTGTTCTTATTTCAGTTCAGCAGTCCTTTATCAAGTACCTACTAAGTGCCAGGAACCAAGCTGTAGGGTCCATTCTCCTGTTCTCCCATAGCACGAGTACACAGTTCCTCTCTAAAATCTCTGGGGCTCAGCCAGGCACGGTGGCTCATGCCTGTAATCCCAGCACTTTGGGAGGCCAAGGTGGGTGGATCACCTGAGGTCAGGAGTTTGAGACTGAGACCAGCCTGACCAACATGGTGAAACCCCGTCTCTACTAAAAATACAAAAATTAGCCAGGTATGTTGATGGGCACCTGTAATTCCAGCTACCCAGGAGACTGAGGCAGGAGAATCGCTTGAACCCGGGAGGTGGAGGTTGCAGTGAGCCGAGATCGCGCCATTGCACTCCAGCCTGGGCGACAGAGACTCCATCTCAAAAAATAACATAAAATAAAATAAAACAAAATAAACAAAATATCTGGGGTTGATGTACAGACTCACTTGAACACGCAGGCCTGGAGGCCCACACATCCATGCCTAATATATTTACAATATGTAAATCAAGTTAATAAGCTACTAAATAAGAACTGTCTTCTGAACTGCGCGTGGTGGCTCATGCCTATTATCTGAGCACTTTGAGAGGCTGAGACGGGATGATCACTTGAGCCCAGGAGTTCAAGAACAGCCTGGGCACCATAGTGAGACCCTATCTCTATTTGAAAAATAAATAAATAAGAACTGTGCTCTGTCCTACGTTGATAGGTATGGCCAGGGTCAAATTTACAATTTTGGATAACTACTCTGTCCCCTTTCTCTTTGCACACTCGATTCTATCCTTACCTTGAGTGGTTTCATGGGCACGTGTGTGGACATTTTAGTTTGCACAACCAGCCTCTATCCATACCTGCTGCAAACAGCTGCTCTTTGGTTATGTCTTGGGCTTAAGAGTGCATATGACAGCGGTAACCCCCACCCTGCACCCGTCCAGAAGGTTGACCTATTAAAGAGATCTGCACAGGCTGCGGACCACTTGGGCAGCAAACTCCAGTGTCTCAGGTACCTGGGACATGGTCTAGAGTTGAGGGGTGCTCAGGTGGTTAGAGGCCCTTCATTTTGCCTCACAGGCCTACCTAATTAGCAAGGGCTATCTAGAAGAAGGGCAAAGTAAGGCCCTCCAAAGTGTGGGGTCCTCTTGCGTGGGTCTAAGAGGAGCCCTGAAATTTAGAAGTGTTTGGTTTTCAGAGAGATAATATGCTCCACACACTGCATATTATTCAATCCCCCAGTGGGGTCTGGGGAGAGCTTAAGCAAATATGTTGGCACTTCTGCAATAAAATACATTGATATTCATTCTAAGAGAATGAAATAAAGACTATAAAGACTATAAATAGTCTTTATAGATGTCTCTATAAATTCCTCATGTCATTTCAAGTCAGATTTTGCCACCACTTGAGTCTGTGCCAAACTTAAGAAAAAACTTTTGGCTGGCCTCATGCCTGTAATTCTAACACTTTGGGAGGCCAAGGCAGGACGATCGCTTGAGCCTGGGTGTTCAAGCCCAGCCTGGGCAACATAACAAGACCCCGGTCTCTACAAAAGTAAGAAAATTAGCTGGGCACAATAGCACACACCTGTAGCCCTAGTTGCTTGGGAGTCTGAGGTGGGAAAATCCCTTGAGCTTGGTAGGTTGAGGCTGCAGTGAGCCGTGATCATGCCACTGCACTCCAGCCTGGATGACAGAGAAAGACCTTGTCTCAACAACAACAACAACAACAACAACAACAACAACGACAACACACACACACACACACACCCCCTTTCAATTTTCACAGCTTTTGAGATTCCAGAACTTGGAGATAAGGAATTATGGAACTATAACAGAGTTGTAATACAGTCATTGTTGTTCAATTGATGACACATTTCTAGCCTTCCTTTCAACTAAGTGTAGCCATGTGGCTAAGCTCTCAGCAAGAGAATATGAGCAGAAGTTATGAGGGCCGCTTTGGGTCTGAACTTTTAGGCACCAGGCATGTATTTTCCCACAGTCTTTTCCCTCTTCCTCCAACCTGGAAGACAGATGTGCCTGTTATCCAGCTTCTGTCAAGCAGATGAGGACAGAGTCCTTATATTTGCAGCACAACAATCTGGAAGGAACTAGAGTCCTCAGATGGCCAGGTGGGGCAAGATCCTTACCGAACTGCACTGCTCGACTCAGGACTGCTATGAGGGAGGGAAATGAGCTTCTATTCCTCCTTAAGTCACTGTATTTTTTTTGTAAAGATGAGGTCTGGCTCTATTTCACAGACTGATCTTGAACTCCTGGGCTCAAGTGACCCTCTGCCTTGGCCTCTCAAAGTGCTGGGATTACAGGCATGAGCCACCATGCCTGGCAAGCTACTGTATTTTTGAGCCTCCAACCCACTTAGTCTTGAACTAATTAATATAAGAGACAAGTGCTGGGCATATTAAAGATGGAAAAGATACAGTCCTTACCCTCAAGGGATGATAAGCATATTTTAAGTAAGGAAAACCAACCCATATGTGGAGACTTCCAATTAAATGTGCTACGTGCTGATGTGGCCGCCATGGAAGAACACAGGCCCACCTCAGGGCTTCAGGGAAAACTTCCTCGAAGAGATGGCGGCTCAGCTGGCCTGTGAAGGTTCAAGAGAGGTTGGTCAGATGAGAAAATGGAAAAGGGTATGTTATGGGTTAAATTGTGTCACCCTCCAGCAAAAGACATGTTGAAGTCCTAAATCCCAGTACCTCGGAATGTGACCTTATTTAGAAATAAGGTCATTGAAAATGTGGTGGCTTATGCCTGTAATCCCAGCACTTTTGGAGACCGAGACAGGAAGATCGCTTGAGTCCAGGAGTTTGAGACCAGCTTCAGCAACATGGTGAGACCCCATCTCCACAAAAAATAAACAAAATTAGCAAGGCGTGGTGACACACATCTGTGGTCTCAGCTACTTGGAAAGCTGAGGTGGGAAGATTGCTTGAGCCCGGGATGTTGAGGCTGCAGGGAACCTTAGCATACTGGAGTAGGGTGGGCTAGAATCCAATACAACTGGTGTCCTTTTTTGTTTTTTCTTTTTCTTTTGAGACAGAGTCTTGCTCTGCCACCCAGGCTGGAGTGCAGTGGTGTAATCATAGCTCACTGCAGCCTCCATCTCCAGGGCTCAAGAGATCCTTCTGTCTGTCTCCCGAGTAGTTGGGACTAGAGGTACATTACTAACGCCCAGCAAATTTTTGTAATTTTTGTGGAGCACGGGGACTTACTATGCTTCCCAGGCTGGTCTTGAACTCTTGGCCTCAATCCTCTTGCCTCAGCCTCCCAAAGTGCTGGGATTACAGATGTGAACCATCATGCCTGGCTGGGTGTCCTTTTAAGAAGAAGAAAATTTAGACACAGAGACAGACACTCAGGGATAATGCCATGTGAAGATATAGAGACACACAGACTCAGAGACGATGGCCACATGAAGATGACCACATGAGTTTGGTGTTGTGCTATACAAGTCAAGGAATGCCTGGGCCTACCAGGAACTGAAAGAAGCAAGGAAAGATCCTCCCCTGGAAGTTCTGGAAGGGGCATGATTTCAGACTTCTAGCTTCCAGAACTGTGAGTGGATAAATTTCAGCTGTTTATAAGTCCTGCACTTTGTTACTTCAACCCTAGGAAATTAATACAGGGCATGTCAGGCATAAGCAGAGGCAGAGAGGTGAGAAACAACAAGGTGTACTCAAAGAGACCATAGGCAACTCTGTATTTACAGCTGTAATGTGCGAGGCAAGGCATGTCCTGCAATGAAGCTGGAGAGTGGAAAAAACCCACTCACTGCATGTATGACACATAATTTTTAAAAACAGGAATGAAAAATGCAAAGACGAATGATCACCAAAATAACATAGTTCTTTCATGGTGGTAAAATTTTAGGCAAAGTTTACATTCTTTTTATTTTTTTCCTTATTAATTTTTAAAATGATTATGTCTTTTGTTGTTGTTTTCTTTGAGACACGTCTCGCCCTGTCACCCAGGCTGGAGTGCTGTGGCAGGGTCTTGGCTCACTGCAGCCTTGACCTCCCGTGATTCAAGCGATTCTCCCACCTCAGTCTCCCCAGTAGCTTGGACAACAGGTGTGTGGCACCATGCCCGGCTAATTTTTAAATTTCTTATAGAGATGAGATCTCACTATGTTGCCCATACTGGCCTCAAGCAATCTTCCTGTCTCAGCCTCCCAAAGTGATGGCATTACAAGATTGAGCCACCATACCCGACTGAACATGTATTTTTAATGTAATCAGAAAATAATCTATTTCATTTAGGAAAACAAAGGCAGATGCTGCCAGCAGTGAGGACAGTAGATTAGGGGAGCAGGACTAGAAGCAGAGAGACCAGCTAAGAAACTATTGCAGGCCAGGAGCAGTGGCTCACACCTGTAATTCCAGAACTTTGGGAGACCGAGGCGGGCAGATTGCTTGAGGTCAGGAGTTCAAGACCAGCCTGGCTAACATGGCGAAAGCCTGTCTCCAGTAAAAATACAAAACTTAGCTGGACACTCCAGCCTGGGCAACAGAGCAAGACTCTGTCAAAAGAAAAGAAAGAAGAAAGAAAGGAAGGAAGGAAGGAAGGAAGGAAGGAAGGAAGGAAGGAAGGTAGGTAGGAAGGAAGGAAGGAAGGAAGGAAGGGAAAGAAAGAAACTATTGCAATTGCAATGTTCCAGATCTGTGAGGAGGGTCTGAGCTCAGAAAACCGAAGTAGCAACAGACAAGAGAAATACTTAGAAGGTAGAATTAGAGAGACATGGTGAATAGCTAGAAGTATTTGGGTTGGCGATAGAGAGGGAGGATTCCAGAATGATTCTCAGATCTCTAGGTGGGGTGACTTGGTAGATGACAGCCCCTTCAGGGGGACTAGGAGAAGAGGAGATTCAGGTTTTCAGGGGAAAATGATGAGTTCAGAGGAAGATGGTGAAATACCCGTGGGGGTATCCAAGTAGCAATGTCCTCAGCTGGTAACTTTACATGGTGGTCTGTCCAGCACTCCACTCTAGGCTTCCTCTGGTAAATTCTCCTGCCCCATTCATCTCCATGATTCTCATGGTGGTTTGTTGTGTTTGTAGGACTCCACTTCCCTAGCTACAGCTAATTGGTCAAGGATGGATGCTTGACCCAAAGTTGGGTTTTGTTTGTTTGTTTGTTTGTTTGTTTGTTTTTTGAGACAGTCTCACTCTGTCATTCAGGCTGGAGTGCAGTGATGTGATCTCAGCTCACTGCAACCTCCGCCTTCTGGGTTCAAGTGATTCTCCTGCCTCAGCCTCCCAAGTAGCTGGGACTACAGGTGCTTGCCACCATGCCCAGCTAATTTTGTATTTTTTATAGGGATGAGGTTTTGTCATATTGCCCAGGCTGGTCTCAAACTCCTGGCCTCAAGTGATCCGGCTGCCTCGGCCTCTCAAAGTGCCAGGATCTCAGGCGTAAGCTACCGCACCCGGCCCTTGTTTTCAAATTCAAAGAGTAGTAGAGAAGACAGGACTGGCGACATAAACCTGGGAATCACCCCACATGGGCAGCAGTTGGATTCACAAAAGGATGAGATTTTCTAATGAGAGCGTATAAGAGGAGAAAAATAAAAGTCAGCATAGAATCTACCAAGGGTGCAGGAGACAGCAGCAGAAGAACTCACAACCAAAATGAAAAGAATGTTCAGAGAAACTGGAGGAAACCAGGAGAGAGGAGAGAATACAGCCCCAGTTAGAGTGGAGGAAACTGGAGCCTGGAGGTGAAGCTAAGAAGCTCACTGATCCAAGACTCAGATTCAGGTCTTTGCTCTTTGCATGGCACCACTGCCCATGGCTTTGATGGTACTGAGCCTCTTTTTTCTTTAAATGGACTTCTAGGGAGACAGTCTGTATAGACAACTTGTTTTCATTTCCCAGCTTCCCTCTCCAAACCTACGCCTGCTCTGAACTGAAGCCTACCTCTACTCTGCCCTCTCGATGTTGCTGTCCTGTGGGTTCATGCATCTGCCTAGGATTTGATATTTTAGGCCTGTGCGCCTGATTAACACAGGGAAGAAGAGCAACAAGGTCCTCAAAAATGCTTTGGACAAGGACAAATTGATTATTGAAGCGGAGTGAGGGTGGACATGGGACTGAAGGTTGCTGAAGCCCCTAGAGCCACATGGGAGAGCATTCAGGGCCACATGCCTATGACATTTTCTCAGAGCCATCGGTTTTATCACATTTATCATTACCCCACATCTTATTCTTAATGTCATAAGTCATGAAGATGAGTCATTAAGCTGGGTTACTCAGTTTGTCTTGTGAACATACTGATAAAAAGACTGTTATTGAATCCCCATGATTTAGAGGATTGTAGGAGTTTCAGGGGATCCAATAAAACCCATGAATTAAGCTCAACAATGGTCATGAGAACTAGTAATTAGCATCACTTGCCTGGTACTTGCATGGTTGGTATGAAAAATGACTCTGTGTTAGAAACTATCTTATAATGAAGGTAGGAGGTGTACACATGTATACATTTCTTCATATTTCTTGTGCATCTACTATATAATCAGGAATTATGTGAGCAACAGACTCAAGACAAGTGAGACCTCTGCCCTTCTGGAGCTTGTATTCTAGTGGGCTATTTCCATTTCATACCCCACTAACTGAGGATGTTTCTAACCATTGAAAAATGCCTTTCCCTGCTTCCCCCATTAGTAGAAGTGAAAGTTCACCCACCAGGATCCAGGCCAAACTGCCAGAAGAGAATAATATACATTCTACATTTAAATTCTCACTACAGCCCTGCAAGGCAGGTTAACATGATAGAAATAGATAGACCTGGGTTCAGAGGCTGGTTCTGCTACTTCCTGCTGCTTGTTCATCTCTCCGGGCCATAGTCTCCTCCTATTAAACCCTCGAGATGATAACACACACAGTGTATGGCATATAAATCCTTGGCATGTGGCATCATAGCCATTCCTATTGAGATCAGCTCATTTTTGAAGATGAGAAACTTGACACAGAGAGGTAAAGCGACTTACCCAACATCATACAGCTGGTAATTGGCAGAGCGGGAACTTGAACCCAAATCTTCTGACTCCATGCCATGTCCGCTTTCCAGTCTCGCATCACTGTCTGGTATAAGGCCAGGAAGTAATTATCCATGTGTTCAGGGATCTATGCTTCTGGAAGGGTGCAGGCCTAGTGACTTAGGAAGGACAGTATGGAGGTAGTGGTCGGGGGGTGGGGAGAATATGAGGAGTCTCGATAGGCTAGAACAAATTAATGGCCGGGGGACAAGTCCAGGCAGATTGGCACGGGCAAGACCCAGCTAGAAGAACCCGATTCAGCCCCGGCCGCTGCCTGCTCACCTGCGGCCAAACACTGACCCCTGCCGACGGCCCAAGGGAAGGCGGCGCAAGGCCCAGCTCCGGGAGTGCTGGGGGGCCCTCGCGGCTGGAGCGGGCGGGGGAACGCTCATCGCGCAGGCAGTAGCCTAGGGGGCTGGGGGTCACAGCGCGTCCCCCTTCTGGAACCTCGAGACCTGAGTGACTGCCTTGGCCACCCAGGGTGACGTTGCATCACCTCCTTCGCTCACCTGGCTTTTGACAAAAGAAAGGGGACAGAGCTGAGGGTTTTCCCTGCCCTGGGCCCCGACCCCAGCATCTCCTGGGTTTCTCCTTGCCGCGCAGCCCCCCACCGTGTTTGAGACTTGAGGCTGGAGGCCTGCCCTTTCTGTCCTGTCTAGGGTGCTGGCCACCTGGAGCAGGTGGGGGGGCGTTTCTAGGGCTGGATTTGAGTCTCCTATCGGGCAGATGGACCAACTCTAGACCAAAGGCCACTTGCTGGGGCTGAGGGGACGCTGTGGCAGTGCCACCAAATACGGCTGCTTCTTGCCCCTCCTGGCTGCTCCCATCCAGATGGGTCCAGAGATGTTGTCCCTGCAGAAGGAGCTCACTAAGGACTCTTTACCTCTTCCCTCCTTGTTCAGAACTGAGAGAGAGAGAGAGAGAGAGAGAGAGAGAGATGGGGGAGTTCTCTAGCATCCTATGCAGGGCTCAGCATTTTATTCTTTAAGATAAAAACGGCCGGGCGCGGTGGCTCAAGCCTGTAATCCCAGCACTTTGGGAGGCCGAGGCGGGCGGATCACGAGGTCAGGAGATCGAGACCATCCTGGCTAACACGGTGAAACCCCGTCTCTACTAAAAATACAAAAATGAGCCGGGCGTGGTGGCGGCGCCTGTGGTCCCAGCTACTCGGGAGGCTGAGGCAGGAGAATGGCGGGAACCCGGGGGGCGGAGCTTGCAGTGAGCTGAGACCCGCCCACGGCACCCAAGCCGGGGGAACAGATGAGAACCCCGCTCAAAAAAAAAAAAAAAAAAAAAAAAAAAGATAAAAACAAGGCAGACAGGCTTGTTAGCAATTCAAATATATTAATTTGAGAGGATTTTTTTTTTAATTTCAATAATATTTAGAAAGTAACAACATGCTTTCAAGAGTAAGGATTGATGTCAGGTCCTTTATCTTATTCTCTCCAAATCAAGAATCTCCATTTGCAATGGAAGGGATCTGACTCTTAAGTTTCCTGTGAAAAGGGAGGGAGGGAGGGAAGGAGGGAGAGGAGGAGGAGGGTGGAGAGGGTGAGTTGACTGAGCTGACCACTGCTCAGGGTGAGAAGCCTGTAGCCAGTTGCCTGTAGAGTGAAGGCAGTTGAGCCTGACAGGAGTAGGCAACTCTCATTTACAATGCATAAAGAACTTTCTAGTGCATCCTTGGGTCATCTGAACTTCAGTTTGACCCTTTGAGGTGGACCTGGATGCTAGTGCTATTCTCATTTTCAGATTAGAAAGAGGGAACTTGAGGTCAGGCTTAGTGGCTCACGCCTGTAATCCTAACACTTTGGGAGGCTGAGGTGGGTGGATCACCTGAGGCCAGGAGTTCAAGATCAGCCTGGTCAACACTGCGAAATCCCGTCTTTAGAAAAAATAAAAAAATTAGCCAGGTATCTGACACACACTTGTGATCCCAGCTACATGGGAGGCTGAGGCATGAGAATTGCTTGAACCCAGGAGGTGGAGGTTGCAGTAAACTGAGATACCATTGCACTCCAGTTTGGGTGGCAGAGGAGGATCTCTTGAGCCTGGAAGGTTGAGGCTGGAGTTCAGTGACTGATTGTGTCACTGAACTCCAGCCTGGACGACAGAGTAAGATCCTGTCTAAAAACAAACAAACAAACAAACAACAACAACAAAAAAAACATGATAGACTGATTGAAAAATTTACAGTTTCAGGTTCCACATTGCAATTAAACTTTAAGAAACTACACATGTCCAGTTTTGGTGTGTAATCTAAGAAAAATATCCACAATTATTTGAAAAGGCTATTAAGATAGTCTTCCTTTTTTCAACTACATAACTGTGTGAAGACAGACTTTTTTCATATATTTCAAACAAAACAACCTATCTCAACACATTGAATGTAAATAGAAGCAGGTATGAGAACGCAGCTATCTTCTACTCAGCTCTAGACATTTAACAGACAACAAAAATCCAAAACAATGTCACTCTTCTCACTAATTCTTTTGTTTTGGAAAATACAATTATTTTTCAACTGCTACTTATGCTAATATGTATAGCATATGGTTTATTAATGCTATTTTAAATGAGTTAATACATATTTTTAAAATTTCTGTTTTACTTTCTAACATGGTAAATTTAATGGATATTGAATATAAGCACACAAAAACAAAAACAAAATACATAAACAAGAGCTATTTGGGGCTATTTCAGTAATTGTTAAGAGTCTAAAGGGGTTTTGAGGCCAAAATGTTTGAGAATCATGGAGTTATCTATGAAGAAAATATCAACTTTTTTCTCTTTTTAAAATTGAGCTATAATTCATATACCATAAAATTCACCATTTAAAAATATATGACTCAATGTTTTTTAGCAGATTCACAAGGTTGTTCAACAATCACTACTATCCAATTACAGAACCTGTGCCTGTGTGCAGTCATTTCTCATTGCTCCCTACTTCTAGCCTCTGACAACCACAAATCTCAGTGAATGTGCCTACCTGAATATTTAATATAAATGGAATCATATAATATGTGGCCTTTTGTGACTGTCTTCTTTCACTTAGCATAATGTTTACAAGGTTCATCCATGCTGTAGCTTGTATCAGTACTTCATTCCTTTTTATGGTAGAATAATATTTCACTGCATGGATAGACCACATATTTGTTTATCCACTCATTGATTGATAAACACCTGGGTTGTTCCCTGATATGACTTGGCTCTGTGTCCCCACCCAAACCTCACCTTGAATTGTATTAATCCCCACATGTCAAGAGTGGGACCAGGTAGAGGTAATTGGACCATGGGGATGGTTTCCCCCATGCTGTTCTCGTGATAATGAGTGAGTCTCAGGAGATCTGATGGTTTTATAAGCATCTGGCATTTCCCCTGCTTGCACTCACTCCCGTCCTGCCGCCCTGTGAAGAAGGTGCCTGTTTCTCCTTTGCCTCCTGTTTCTCCTTTGCCTCCTGCCATGATTGTAAGTTTCCTGAGGCCTCCCCAGCAAAGCGGAACTGTGAGTCAATTAAAACCCTTTCCTGTATAAATTACCCAGTCTCAGGCAATTCTTTATAGCAGTGTTAGAATGGACTGATACATTCCCACTTTTGGGCCATTATAAATAATGCTGCTATGAGCATTCATGTATACTTTTTTTTTTCTTTCCTTTGAGACAGAATCTCATTTTGTTGGCCAGGCTGGAGTGCAATGGCACAATTTCGGTTCACTGCAACCTCCACCTCCCAGGTTCAAGCAATTCTCCCACCTCAGCTTCCTGAGTAGCTGGGATTACAGGTGTGCGCCATCATGCCCAGCTAATTTTTGTATTTTTAGTAGAGATAGGGTTTCACCATGTTGGCCAGGCTGGTCTCGATCTCCTGATCTCATGTGATCTGCCCGCCTCAGCCTCCCAAAGTGCTGGGATTACAGGCATGAGCTACTGCGCCCAGCTACACAATTTTTTTTTTTTTTTTTTTTTTTTGAGACAGAGTCTTGCCGTGTTACCCAGGCTGGAGTGCAATGGTATGATCATAGCTCATTGCAGCCTCCAACTCCTAGGCTCAAGCAATCCTCCCACCTCAGCCTCCCCAGTAGCTGGGATTATAGGCATGTACCACCACACCCCGCTAATGTTTTATGTTTTGTAGAGATAGGATCTCATTATGTTGCTCAGGCTGGTCTCAAATTCCTGGGCTCAAGGGATCCTCCTGCCTTGGCCTCCCCAAGTTCTGGGTTTGTAGGTGTGAGTCAATGCTCCTGGTCTCATGTACAAGTATATATAATGTTCTCAGTTATCTTGGGTATATAGCTAGCAGTGGAATTGCTAGGTCTTATGGTAACTCTATGTTGAACTCTTTGAGGACCTGCCAAACCGTTTTCCACAGAGGCTGCACCTCTTTATATTCCCACTAGTAATTTATGAGGGTTCCAATTAATCTACATCCTTGCTAATACTAGTTATTGTCTTTTTGACTATAGCCATGGTAGTGGGTTTGAAAGTTTTGATTTTCATTTCCCTAATGGTTAATGATGCTGAGTATCTTTTTTTTTTTTTTTTTGAGATGGAGTTTCGCTCTTGTTGCCAAGGCTGGAGTGTAGTGGTGCAATCTTGGCTCACTGCAACATCCACCTTCCGGGTTCAAGCAGTTCTCTTGCCTCAGTCTCCCTAGTAGCTGGGATTACAGGTGCCTGCCACCACACCCGGCTAATTTTTCTATTTTTAGTAGAGGCGGGGTTTCACCATGTTGGCCAGGTTGGTCTTGAACTCTTGACCTCAAGTGATCCACCTGCCTCGGCTTCCCAAAGTGCTGGGATTACAGGCATGAGCCACCATGCCTGGCCGACGCTGAGTATCTTATCATGTGCTTCTTTGCATTTGTATATTTTCTTTGGAGAAATGCTTATTCCAGTCATTTGCCCAAATTTAAATTGGGTTATTTGTCTTTTTATTATTAAATTGTAAGAGCTCTTATAGGCTGGACGAGGTGGCTCACTCTAATCCCAACACTTTGGATGGCAGAGGCGGGAGGATCGCTTGAGGCCATGAGTTCAAGACCAGCCTGGGCAACGTAGTGAGATCTCGTCTATACAAAAAAATTTAAAAACTTATCCAAGCATGGTGGTGTCACCTACAGTTCCAGCTACTCGGGAGCGAGGTGAGAGGATTGCTTGAGCCCAGGAGGTGGAAGCTGCAGTGAGCTATGATGATGCCACTGCACTTTAGGCTGGATGACAGAGCAAAACCCTGTCTCAACAACAACAGAAAACAGCTCTTCTATCTTCTAGACACAAGATCCTTTCTAGATCTATGATTTGCAAAGATTTTCTCCCATTCTGTGATTTATCTTTTAACTTTGATAGGGCCTTGACACTCAAATTTTTAATTTTGATGAAGTCTAATTGATCTATTTTTTCTTCAGTTGATTGTGCTTTTGGTGTTGTATGTAAGAAACCATTGCTTAATCCAAGGTAATAGAGGTTTACACCTGTGTTTTTTCTAAGAGTTTTATAGTTTTAGTTCTTTCTTTCCTTTTCTTTCTTTCTTTTTTTTTTTTTTGACAGAGGTTTGCTCTTGTAGCCCAGGCTGGAGTGCAGTGGCACCATCTCGGCTCACTGCAACCTCTGCCTCCCGGGTTCAAGCGATTCTCTTGTGTCAGCCTCCTGAATAGTTGTGATTACAGGCATGCACCACCATGCCCGGCTAATTTTTTGTATTTTTAGTAGAGACAGGGTTTCACCATGTTGGCCAGGCTGGTCTCGAACTCCTGACCTCAGGGGATCCGCCCACCTCGGCCTCCCAAAGTGCTGGGATTACAAGCGTGAGCCACCGCACCCGGCCTAGTTTTAGTTCTTATCTTTAGGTCTTTGATTAGTTTTGAGTTAATTTTTGTAGACAATAAAAGACAGGAATCCAAATTCATTCTTTTGCATGTGGCTATCCAGATGTCCCAGCACTATTTGTGGGGGAAAAAATTATTTCCTCATTTAATTATCTTGATACCTTGACCATAAACATACAGGTTTATTTCTGGACTCAATTCTATTCCACTGATGTACATGTTGATCCCTGTGCCAGTACCACATTGTTTTATTACTGTAGCTTTTGAAATTGGAAAGTGTAAGTTCTCCAACTTTTTTTTTTTTTTTTTTTTTTTAGACAAGATCTTGCTCTTTTGCCTAGGCTGGAGTGCAGTGGCACTATCTTGGCTCACTGCAGCCTCAGCCTCCCTGGGCTCAGGTGATCCTCCCACCTCAGCCTCCTGAGTAGCTGGGACCACAGGCGAGCACCACCACACCAGGCTAATTTTTGTATTTTTTTTTGTAGAAACTTTTTTTTGTAGAAATTTTTTGTATTTTTACCACATTGCCCAGACTGGTCTCGAACTCCTGAGCTCAAGCAATCCACGTGCCTTGGCCTCCCAAAATGCTGGGATTACAGGCATGAGCCACTGCACTGGGCCAAGTTCTCCAACCTTGTTCTTTTTCAAGATTTTTGCAGCTGGATAATATCAACTTTAATCTTTTTTTCATGCCAGGTGATGAGTACATGGGTGTTTGTTATATCATTCTCTTCACTTTTCAGTACTAGCAATGTACTAATAGAAAGGATGACATCTAAGTGTATAGCAATTAAACGACTTAAATGAGTTAATAAATGTAAAACACAGAAAAGTATCTGGCCCCCTCCATACTGTTAGTTGCTGTTGTTGTTATTCTTTTAAGTGAAAATTTTTAAAAGCATCTTTTGCTACTAGACTATCTGGGTTCAAATACTGTCCTGTCACTCCCTGATGGTGTGATCTTGGGCCCGTTATCAAACCTTGCCAAGTTCTAATCTGTAGAATGCGGATAATAACCTTAGTCTCAGAGAGTTGTTGTAGGGATTAAATGAGATAAAGACACAATTAAATCAGATAATGGAGATTATAGGAGATGCTTGAACCCAGTAGGTGCTAAACTATTATTTGCCTTCCTATAAGTCTGCAGGGAGCGATCAACTTAGTGAAAAGCCTAGAAATCATTCCACAGGAAGGACATGAAAGAAATGGAGCAGGGGCCGGGCGCGGTGGCTCAAGCCTGTAATCCCAGCACTTTGGGAGGCCGAGACGGGCGGATCACGAGGTCAGGAGATCGAGACCATCCTGGCTAACACGGTGAAACCCCGTCTCTACCAAAAAATACAAAAAACTAGCCGGGCGAGGTGGCGGGCGCCTGTAGTCCCAGCTATTCCGGAGCAGAGCGAGACTCTGTCCAAAAAAAAAAAAAAAAAGAAAAGAAAAAAAAAAAAAGAAATGGAGCAGGAAGCTGTTTTTAAATATCCAAAAGCCAGATGTGGAAGATCTTTTCTGTGTACTCCAGAGAGTGCCAGGGCTCCTGAATTTCAGGAAGCCATTCTGGCCAGTCATCCCCAGCCCCCATTCTTCTGGGAGAGCCCTTAATGCTCTGTGATCATCGTGCCAGCACTCCCCAATTCGGAATTATAATTATTTAGGTCTTAGACGCCCCCATCGGTTGGTCCCATTCCATAAATATTTACAAAGCGCTTACTATCTGCCAGACACTATGTGTGCTACACCCTGGGACTCCTGGGTGAATGAGACACTGCTCGTATTCTCCAAGTCACAGTCCAGCAGAACGCCAATTGGTGAAAGTTTGGAGGAGCCCCATTTCTGCTCCATGTAGCCGCTTGCAGTCTCCTCCTCCTTCCGTAAAAGCCTTTAGTTTCAGAACCAAGGCAGCAGATACTTCTTCCCAGTAAATTACCAGACCCAAAGAGAAAGTTTCAGGACCGGCAGTCCAAGCGCTTCCTGGCAGAAGTCCCAGGCCTGGCAATACGCGGCTTTCTGAGCGAGGAGCACCCTCTAGTGTCTGTCCACGGTAAGGCGGGTCCAACGTAAAACCTTTCAAACATCCCTATTTATTGCGAAGAATTTCTTCGCTTAGTTGAGTGCTGCTCATGGTTAAGCTGCTTTCAGGTCTCCGCTATAAGACAACAACATTGACAGTTTAAAAAATAATAAATATCATAGTTGCCAACATCTTTTGAGCACTTACTATGTGCCAGGCCCTGTGTTAATTGTCTTACATGGCTTACCCAGGAGGCAGGTACTATTAGGATGATGATGTCCCAGATATTGATGAAGAAACTGAGGCAGGTGGGGCAGCCAGCTCAAGCAGTCAGACTCCATAACCATGCGCTTAATTTTTTGGTTTACTGTCAAAAAGAAGCAACAACCAGGGGCAATACCAAGATAGTTCTAGTCAAATTTCTCCTGGTTATTTGGGCGAATTGTAATTTAGCTAAATCCAGCAGATTTATGTCAAAATATCAAATATGGAATGATGATGAGCCTTTCTCATGTTCATACTGAAGGGAGTAGCAAGAAAAAAATCTAGACTAGGGTTTTCAAACTGTGGGTTGTAACTCGTTGATGAGTTGGGTAAAAAATTTAGTGGATTTTTACTAGCACTTTAGAAATTGAAATAGCCGGGCGAGGTCTGCAATCCCAGAACTTTGGGAGGAGGCCAAGGTGGGCAGATTACTTGAGCTTAAGAGTTAAAGACCAGCCTGGGCAACATGGAGAAACCTCATCTCAAAAAAAAAAAAAAAAAAAAAAAGCCGGGCATGGTGGCATGTGCCTGTAGTCCCAGCTACTTGGGGGCTGAGGGGGAAGGACTGCTTGAGCCCAGGAAGTCAAGGCTTCAGTGAGTCGAGTTTGCACCACTGCACTCCAGCTTGGGTGACAGAGAATGACCCTGAAAAAAAAAAAGAGAAAGGAAGAAAGAGAGAGAGAGAGAGAAAGAAAGAGAGAGAGAGAGAAAGAGAGAGAGAAAGAAAGAAGGAAAGAAAGAGAAAAGAAAGAAAGAAAGGAAGAAAAGAAAGAAGAAACTGAAATACAGTCATGTGCCATTTAGCAAGAGGGAAACATTCTGAGAAACGCATGGCTAGGTGACTTTATCGTTGTGATAACATCAGAGTATACTTACACAAACCTAGATGGTATAACCCACTACACACCTAAGTTATATGGTGTAGCCTTTCGCTCCTAGGCTACAAACTCATCCAGCATGTTGAGTACTGTATACTGAATGCTCTAGGCAACTATAACATAATGGTGTTTGTGTATCTAAACATAGAAATGGTACAGTGAAAATATGGTATTATAATCTTTTTTTTTTTTTTTTTTTGAGATGGAGTTTTGCTCTTGTTGCCCAGCCTGGAGTACAATGGTGGGGTCTAGGCTCACTGCAACCTCCGCCTCCTGGGTTCAAGCGATTCTCCTGCCTCAGCCTCCCAAGTAGCTGGGATGACAGGCGCATGCCACCAAGCCCAGCTAATTTTTGTATTTTTAGTAGAGACAGGGTTTCTCCACATTGGCCAGACTGGTCTTGAACTCCTGACCTCAGGTTATCCCCCTGCCTAGGCTTCCCAAAGTGCTGGGATTACAGGCGTGAGCCACTGTGCCTGGCCTGGTATTATAACCTTATAGGATGACTACCATATATGTGGTTCATTGCTGACCCAAACACTGTTATGTATCACATGACAGCATAACAAATCAGGACTATACTAGCATGCATAACGAGGCAGTACATATTCTCCCGCCCCACCTGCCTCTCTCTCTCCACACACACGTGATACATGATATATATTTAAGTGACTCAAATCTTCCATCCAGAAACCTTTCAAGAAGGTTCCACCTGGCAGCCCACTCCTATCCTGAGGTTACTGTTTGCCTTAGGCAGTTTGAGCTGCCATAGCAAAAATATCCTAGACTGGGCAGCTTAAACCACAAACACTTCTCAGAGTTCTAGAGGCTGAGAAGGACAAGGTGAAGGCGCTGGCAGATTTGGTGTCTGGCGAAGGCCTGCTTCCTGGGTTGTAGATGGTCATCTTCTCAGTATCCTCACATGGCAGATGGGAGTCTCTTTTATAAGGGCTCTAATCCCATTCATGAAGGCTTATGACCTAATTACCTCTCAAAGGCCTCACCTCCAAATACCATCACACTGGAGATTCTATTTCAACATATACATTTTGGAGACAGATAAATGTTTAGTCTACAACATTGATGAAGCACTACATCGCTTGCATCTTCTCTTTCAGCCAGGGTGAGAAGCAGCTTTCCCACCCAGCACAGTGCTGTGGATGTGTGGATGCTTTGCTGATTGGGTTGGAGGCATGCTAGGCCCCTGTCCTGTCACTCTCCTCTGCCCCAGCACACAGCAGCTCCCCAGTTGCTCCACTGATCCACCATCATTCCTCCATAATTTTGTATGCACTCCTTGTCCACACATATATGAGCCTTTACTTATCCTTTAATATCCACTTGACCAGGTGAACTTATCATGATGAATGTAAAATATTCATAAAATGGTACAAAAAAGTGAGCATGTGTGATTATGTGCTTTTTTCTGTGGTGAGGGTCTGTAGCTTAGGTAAGATTCTCACAGGAGTCTGTGACCCCCAAAATATTAAGAATTAACCACTACATTTGCCTGGAAGCCCCACAGGGTCAGGATCTATCTCTTTTATTAATCTGTTATTTCTCTGTCATGTGTTTCTAGCTGACAAACACATAGTAGATATTCGAACACCGCTAGTCCCTAAACACTTCTGCCTACTTCTGCTGTCACCACCTTTATTCAAGTCACTATTTGTCCACCTTGACTACAACAGCAGCTTCCTAAATGGTCTCTATTTCTGCCTTTGCCCCCTAGAAGCCATCATTCATACAGCAATGTGATCTTTAAAATCAGGTCATGCCACCCTGTTGCTTAAAACCTTTCAGTGACCTCCCATTACACTTGGAATAAAATCCAAGCTTCTCACTCTGATGTCCCAGGCCTGGCATCATCTGGCTTCTAGCTGGCTCTCTAATCTCATCCTACATCACTCTCCTCTCTTCCTCTGCTCTGGCCACATCTAGCCAAGTTCCTATTCCTCCAATGTCCCAAGCTCTTTCTTCCCTGGCTTGGTAAAAGGTTCTTGGGAAAATCTTCCAGAGATGAAATCACCTTCAAACCAATTAAATATACACTTAAGTAGGTGAAGCAGGAGAATTGCTTGAACTCAGGAGGTGGAAGTTGTAGTAGCCGAGATCATGCCACTGCACTCCAGCCTGGGCAACATAGCTAGACTCTGTCTCAAAATATAAATAATAATAATAATAATAATAATAATAATAAAGCTAGATACATCTAAAAGTTTGAATTATAGAGCCATTTCAGTACTTCATTTGAAATATTAAGTACATGGTTGGGTTTTAGACATGTATTTTATTTATTTATTTATTTATGTTTTTTTGAGACAGAGTCTTCTCTGCTGCCCAGCTAGATGCAGTGGTGTGATCTTGGCTCACTGCAAGCTCCACTTCCTAGGTTCAAGTGATTCTTGTGCCTCAGCCTCCAGAGTAGCTGGAACTACAGGTACACACCACCATGCCCGGCTCATTTTTGTATTTTTAGTAGAGATGGGGTTTCATCATGTTGCCCAGACTGGTCTGGAACTCCTGGCTTCAAGCAATCCACCTGCCTTGGCATCCCAAAGTCTTAGGATTACAGGCATGAGCCACTGCACCTGGCCTACCCATGTATTTTAAAGGGATCACTGTGGGGCTTCCACTTCTGCGCATGAAGGATAAACTGTTGTAGAGATTGCTTCCCCCACCACACACACCCAAAACTAGTAAATTAAACAAAATATATGAAACAACTGTTTTCACTCATTGGACAGCAGGCAGTGCAAGACTAAGATCTCTGAGAAAAGAAAAATAAGTTCAGCCTCACCAGAGCCCCAGCTTACTACAAGGAGACAGTGAAGAGAGTGCTACATGGAGTACCCAAACAAAGCCCCGTGGTCTCACTGAGTTTAGGAGACAGGGTTTAGAGTTCAAGGACGTGAAGGCAGCTAGAATTTGTGGGAGAGAGTGCCAGAGAAGCAAGAGCTGCATGGGGGGAGAGAGAGAGAAAGCAACAAAGTCTCATAGATCATTAGAGATTCCCTCAAGTCTTTGGGGACTGATCTACACAGGTGTGGGGTGAAATTCCAGACGGTTAGAAAAAGTAAAATCAGAAAGCAGAAGACTGAACAAGTGTTGGAGTTTACACAGGGCTGGGCATAGTTTGTGTTTCCATCAACCAGAGTGAAGAGACCTCATAACACACAGGTATTGGGTAGAGTCTTCAGGAGGATAGAGACTTAGTGGGGCTAAATTATTAACAGCTCTAGAATAGAGGCCAACCTGGGCTTTTCCTAACAAAGCTTAATAGCAAGACTTAAAAGAAGAAAACAAATCACAAGTAACTTAATTATATGCCAGGACAAAATTCAGAACTCTGTTTTTTTGTTTGAGTGTTTGTTTTGTTTTGTTTTGTTTTGTTTTGAGACAGAGTCTCACTCTGTCACCCAAGTTGGAGTGCAGTGGCATGATCTCGGCTCACTGCAACCTCTGCTTCCTGAGTAACTGGGACCACAGACGTGTGCCACTATGCCCAGCTAATTTTTGTATTTTTCTCCAGTACTCTTTAAAAGAATACAACAATATCTTGCACTCAACAACCCAAAATACACGATATTCAGCATCCAATAAAAAATTGCCAGGTAGTCAAATAAATGGGAAAAAATTACCCATAACCAGCAGATAAATGAAGCAATAGGAACAGACCACAAAATTCAGAGATGATGACATTAGTAGGCAAGGATCTTAAAATAGCCATTATAAATCTCATAAATTATGCCCAAGGGTATAAAGAAAAACATAAATATGATGAAGAGAGAAAAGAAATATATTTTTAAAGTACCCAAAATGGAACTTCAAGAGATGAAAAGCATATGATCTAAAAATGAAAGATGTGCCGGGCGCGGTGGCTCAAGCCTGTAATCCCAGCACTTTGGGAGGCCGAGACGGGCGGATCACAAGGTCAGGAGATCGAGACCATCCTGGCTAACAGGGTGAAACCCCGTCTCTATTAAGAAATACAAAAAACTAGCCGGGCGAGGTGGCGGGCGCCTGTAGTCCCAGCTACTCGGGAGGCTGAGGCCGGAGAATGGCGTGAACCCGGGAGGCGGAGCTTGCAGTGAGCTGAGATCCGGCCACTGCACTCCAGCCTGGGCGACAGAGCGAGACTCCGTCTCAAAAAAAAAAATAAAAAAATAAAAATAAAAATAAAAATGAAAGATGCACAGGAGGAATTAACAGCAGATTATGCACTGCAGAAGCACTGCATAAGAAAAGATTGGTGAATTTAAAAATATAGCAATAAAAACTATTGAAAATAAAGCACAAAAAATCCACAAAAATAACAGAGCATCAATGACTTATAAGATAGTATCAAAACCAAGACACATCATAATCAAATTATTGAAAATGTTGACTGGGCATGTGGCTCAAGCCTGTAATCCCAGCACTTTGGGAGGCCAAAGTAGGTGGATCACTTGGGAACAGGAATTCGAGAGCAGCCCGGCCAACACAGCAAAACCTTGTCTCTAGTAAAAATACAAAAATTAGGCATAGTGGTGCACGCCTGTAGTCCCAGCTACTCGGGAGGCTGAGGCAGGAGAATTGCTTGAACCTAGGAGGCGGAGGTTGAAGTGAGCTAAGATTGCACCACTGCACTGCACTCCAGCTTGGGCAACAGAGTGAGACTCTGTCTTAAAAAAATAAGTAAGTAAAAACAAATAAAATAGGCTGGGCATGGTAGCCCATGCCTGTAATTTCAGCACTTTGGGAGGCCGAGGCAGGCAGATTACATCAGGTCAGGAATTTGAGACGAGCCTGGCCAACATGGCAAAACCCCATCTCCATTAAAAATACAAAAATTAGGCTGGGTGAGTTGGCTCACACCTATAATGCCAGCACTTTGGGAGGCTGAAGTGGGTGGATTATCTGAGGTCAGGAGTTAGAGACCAGCCTGGCCAACATAGTGAAATCCTATCTCTACTAAAAATACACAAATTAGCCAGGTGTGGTGGCAGGTGCCCGTAATCCCACCTACTCAGGAGGCTGAGGCTGGAGAATCACTTGAACCCAGGAGGCGGTGGTTGCAGTGAGCTGAGATTGCACCATTGCACTCCAGCCTGGGTGACAAGAGCGAAACTCTGTCTAAAAAAAAAATGCAAAAATTAGCCGAGCATGGTGGCACATGCCTGTAATCCCAGCTACTCGGGAGGCTGAGACAGGAAAATTGCTTGAACTCAGGAGACAGAGGTTGCAGTGAGCCAAGATCACACCACTGCACTCCAGCCTGGGCAACAGAGTGAGATTCCATCTAAAAATAAATAAATAAATATTAATAAAAATTAATAAAGAAAATCTTAGAGTACCTAGAAAAAAATGAACACATTACCTAGAAGAGCAAAGAAGACAAATACAATGGACTTCTTGTCATAAACTATGCATACCAGAAGATAATGGAATAACATCTTTAAAGTGCTAAAATAAAAACTATTAACTTAAAAATTTTTCCATCTTTAAACTATGAACATGAGAGACCTATTAGCATCCTGTACCTCATAATGTCATGAACTGAGATGGGTACAACATCACATCTGTGGTTTTCATGCCAAGAGGTATGCTTATATATTTAGTCATGAGGGATATCAAATTCAAATTGAGACGCATTTTACAAAATAATTGACCAGTGTAATAAATTACTTGATTCCATTTTTGATGTTCGACTGCTGAGTTTTCAAGTCCACAGCTCCACTCCTCCTTTCCCTTTTACCAAAAACCTGGGCAAGCCAATAATAAAGGCAGAAGCTGGGCATGGTGGCTCACACCTATAATCCCAGCACTGTGGGAGGCCAAGGTGGATGGATCACCTGAGGCCAGGAGTTTGAGACCAGCCTGGCCAACATGGTGAAACTCTATCTCTACTAAAAATACAAGATTAGCTGGGCATGGTGGCGCATGCCTGTAATCCCAGCTACTTGGGAGGCTGAGGCACAAGAATTGCTTGAATTTAGGAGGCAGAGGTTGCAATGAACCGAGATTGCAACACTGTGCTCCAGCCTGGGCAACAGGGTGAGACTCTGTCTCCAAAATAATAATAATAATGATAATAATAATAATGCCAGGGTACTCGCCTCCTTTAATGCCAGGGTACTCTCCTCTCTTGCACCAGTAGGGAAATTCAAACCACAAAACCCTGGCCTGTGCATCAGAACCCTCACCCCGGCTTTACTCCCTAGCAATAAAACCCAGAGCCACTTGCCTCTCCTTGTTCTCAAGCTGTTTTTAGGCCTGCTTAAGAGCCTGCCCTGTTCTGAACAGAAAACCTCATAACACGAGTAATAAGCTTTTCCAAACCCTCCATATGTGTGTATTTGGCATCACCAATCTTGACATCTAAACCAAATCTGGGGTAGAGATTTGATCCCTTCCCCTGTGGGGCAATCACAAGACAGCTGGCACAGAGAACAGCGTGCCTTAGATGATAGCCACCTACCATCAGGGGTCTCTCTCCTCTCGCTTTGGCTTGCTATTGATTCTGCTGCCTATTGGCAAGCTCACACTTTGAGCTGTGCTGCTTTGTTCCACATTTGCTGAGTACTACTAAATCTCTGTTATGGATGTAACTGACCTGAATTGAAAGTTTCTGTAATTGGCATTCTGAGACAGAAGTATAAAATTGAAGATGTCCTTAAAGTGGCCCTAAAATGTGAGCCCCATCTGGACCTATCTGTGCATCTCAGATTGAATCATATGTCTTGCTTCTGGCATAAACCATGGCTGATACTAGACTCAAGGGCATGACACTTATTATTTTGTGACTATTGGTTGTGTGTCCCAACTAGGCATTAGCCTATGTTCTATAGAGTGTGCAGGAGAAAGGCTGATACCCTGTGCAATATACAGGGCCATCTGGTGGTTGCTCTGGTGAGGAAGCACAGTCACCAGGATTAAAGATAAAAACACTCAATAGCACTCCATGGCATGAACCCTTATAAAAACTAGGCCAGAATGCATTACTCCATCTCTCTTAAAGGGTCAGAGGACACCATCATCACCCTACCAGATAACTATAAAACAGACCCAGAAAGAAGCTGGGTTTGATTAAGTGCTGCAGCTTAACCTATCAAGGGATTCATTCAAATCCAACTCAAGGCTGGGTGCAGTGGTTCATGCCTGTAGTTCTAACGCTTTGGGAGGCTGAGGTGGGAGAATTGCTTGAGCCTAGGAGTTCAAGATCAGCCTGGGAAACATAGTAAGACCTCGTCTAGGCCGGGCGTAGGGGCTCACCCCTGTAATCCCAGCACTTTGGGAGGCTGAGGCAGGTGGATCACGAGGTCAAAAGATTGAGACCATGCTGGCCAACGTGGTGAAACCCCATCTCTACTAAAAATACAAAAATTAGCTAGGTGTGGTGGTGCGCACCTGTAGTCCCAGCTACTCGGGAGACTGAGACAGTAGAATCGCCTGAACCCAGGAGATGGAGGTTGCAGTGAGCTGAGATTGTGTCACTGCACTTCAGCCTGGCAACAGAGCGATATTTTGTAAACAAACAAACAAACAAACAAACAAAAAACACCTCATCTATATAAAAAGATTTAAAATTAGCCAGGTATGGTGGCATGTACCTGTAGTCCCAGCTACTTGTGGGGGCTGAGGTGGGAAGATTGCTTGAGGTTGAGGCTGCAGTGAGCCATGATTGTGCCACTGCACTCCAGCCTGGGTGACAGAGTAAGACCTTGCCATTAAAAAAAATCCAGGGGTTGGGTGCAGTGGCTCATGCCTGTACCTGTAATCCCAACACTTGGGAGGCCGAGGCGGGCAGATCACTTGAGGTCAGCAGTTTGAGACCAGCCTGGCCAACATGGTGAAACCCCATCTCTACCAAAAATACAAAATTAGCCAGATGTGAGGGCGTGCCCCTGTAGTCCCAGCTACTCAGGAGGCTGAGGCATGAGAATCACTTGAACCCAGTAGCAGAGGTTGCACTGAGCTGAGATTGTGCCTCTGCACTCCAGCCTGGGCAACAGAGTAAGACCCTGTCTCAAAAAAAAAAAAAAAAAAAATTCCACCAGCCTGGGCAACACAGCAAAATCCCATCTCTACAAAAAATACAGAAATCAGCTGTGTGTGGTGGTGGGTGCCTATAGTCCCAGCTACTCTGGAGGATGAGGTGGTAGGATCACTTGAGCTGATGAAGTTGAGGCTTCAGTGAGCTGACATCACACCATTGCACTCTAACCTGGGAGAGAGAGTGAGACTGTCTAAAAAAAAAAAAAAATCCAGCTTAAGTCCAGGGTCCCTAAATCAAATAAAATAACAATTGCCATGAAAGTGGCTGCCGCAAAAGTGGCCCCTTACCCTGAGGGTACTGATTTGTGACTCTCCAGAAGAATAAACATAAATATGAGCAGAGAAGAGAAGCTCCCTCCTCCTGAAGTACATCCAGTAACTCCCCCAGACACACACACACACACACACACACACACACACACAACTTAACAGAGGTTCATGATTTAACCCAATTGTAAATCTGAAATTTACTCTAAAACCTATACAATAAAAAAGATATTTAAAGGAGGAAGTGGGGGGGTCTCTTTGGCTTTCGCACTTGTACAACATAAATTCTAAATTAACTTTAGGCCAGGAACAGTGGCTCATGCCTATAATCCCAACCTTTTGGGAGGCCACGGCGGGTGGATTACCTGAGGTCAGGAGTTCGAGACCAGCCTGGCCAACATGGTGAAACCCCACGTCTACTTAAAAAAATACAAAACTTGGCCAGACGCGGACTCACGCCTATAATTCCAACACTTTGGGAGGCCATGACAGCGAATTATCTGAGGTCAGGAGTTTGAGATCAGCCTGGCCAACATGGTAAAACTCTGTCTCTACTAAAAAAATACAAAACTTGGCTGGGCGCGGTGTCTCACACCTGTAATCCCAGCACTTTGGGATGCTGAGGCAGGCAGATCACGAGGTCAGGAGATCGAGACCATCCTGGATAATACAAAAAAATTAGCCAGGCGCGGTGGCGGGTGCCTGTAGTCCCAGCCACTCAGGAGGCTGAGGCAGGAGAATCGCTTGAACCCAGGAGGCGGAGGTTGCAGTGAGCCGAGATCGTGCCACTGCACTCCAGCCTGGGCAACAGAGCAAGACTCCGTCTCAAAAAAAAAAAAAAAAAAAGAACTATTGATTTTCCTAAATTCCCCATATTCATAGTGCCTGTTGCCCTAAAATATTCTACCATGGGCATGTACTCTGGCCTAGTCAGTACTAAACAAAAGCAAAATTAAGTTTTTGGCAATTACAACTGGCTTAACAAAATGAGAACCTGAGCCTTTATCGTAACCTATTAAAACTGTTCACACAGACCAACATAGATTAAACTAGGTATCCTGAGAGTGACTCTGTATAAAAAACAAATAAATAAAATGAACTACGACCTTTTAGAGACAGGGTCTCACTCTGTGGCCCAGGCTGAAGTGTAGTGGTGCAATCTCGGCTCACTGCAGCTTCCCCTTCCCAGGTTCAGGTCATCCTGCCACCTCAGCCTCCCAAGTAGCTAGGACTACAGGCACATGCCACTTGGCTCAGCTAATTTTTGTTTGTTTGTTTGTTTGTAGAGACGGTTTTCCCCCCATGTTTCCCAGGCTGGTCTCAAACTCCTGGATGCAAGCAATCTACCCGCCGCAGCCTCCCAAAGTGCTGGGATTACAAGTGTAAGCTACCGCACCCAGCCATAAGCTCAAAACCCATTACATAAGACCTATTTAGAGAAGGGTGATTGTCCCCAGTTTTTCTCCACTCCAAATTGTCCTGGTCTTACTAGAATGAATGAAGGATGCCTGATGGTGGATTACCACAATCATAATGCTGCAGTTCCACTTAATGAGTTCCTGGCACTCCTGAAACCCTTGAAATCTTTAGGCTAATACATGTCTTTTGCATGTTAATGAAATGATTAGCTGGGGGTGCTAGATAGCTTCAAGATGGGAGCTGATGATCAGAAAGACCAAGGCATTAAAAGGTTGGAACTTTCAGGCTCATCTCAGACCTATGGGGCGGGGAGAGGGCTGGAGATTGAATCAGTCACCAGTGGCCAATGATTTAATCAATCATGAAACCTCCATAACCCCTCTACCCTACAGGGTTCTGTGAACATGTGGAAGTCCTGGGAAAGTGAAGCACTCAGGGCATGGAAACTCTGGGTGTACCCTCCCCGACCCCCGCTCAATATCCTGCCCTGGGCATCTCTTCCAACTGGTTGTTCCTGAGTTGCATCCTTTATAATAAGCCAGTAAATGTAAGTAAAGTATTTTCCCGAGTTCTGTGAGCTATTCCAGTAAATTATGGAAACTGAGGAGGGGGTCATGAGAACATCCGATTTTTAACTGGTCAGTCAGAAGTACAGGAGGCCTGGGACTTGTGATTGGTCTCTACAGATGGGGCAATTTCATGGGAATTGATGCTAACTCCAGGTAGATATTGTCAGAATGAAACAGAATTGCTGGACACCCAGCTGGTGTTCAGAGACTTGGAAAATTGGTTGGTGTATTAGGCTGTTTTCATGCTGCTAATAAAGATATACCTGAGACTGGGAAGAAAAGAGGTATAATGGACTTACAATTCCACATGGCTGGAGAGGCCTCACGATCATGGCAGAAGGCAAGGAGGAACAAGTCACATCTTACGTGGATGGCAGCAGGCAAAAGAAAGAGAGCTTGTGCAGGGAAACGCCCATTTTTAAAACCATTAGATCTTGTGAGACTTATTCACTATCCTGAGAATAGTACAGGAAAGACCCACCCCCATGTTTCAATTACTTCCCACCAGGTTCCTCCCACGACACGTGGGAATTGTGGGAGTTACAATTCAGGATGAGATTTGGGTGGAGACACAGTCAAACCATATCAGTTGGTATAGGGGGAAAAAATCCATACATTTAGTGTCAGAAGTGTTGTGAGTGAAAAACAGGACAGCTTCTATATTACTAAAATTACTGCCTCCCTCCAGTCAGCAACTGGCAAATACTTTGCTATCATATATTTGAGCTAATATGTTCCTTAAGTTCCCATTTCAACCAGTTTGTCCATTGCATGGACACAATATACTTTTATCTAGCTACCCATGGGACCCCCAACAGACCTGCCATTGCACACAGTCTTTACAAACAAAACCTTAACTGCATCCAACTGTCTCCAGAAACACAAGTATGATGTTAGATTGATGACATCCTTCTCAGAGGAAATTAATTTTTTAAAAAGACAGTATCTTACTATGTTGCCCAGGCTGGAGCACGGTAGCTATTTGCAAGCACAGTCATAGCACACTGCAGCCTCAAACTCCTGGGCTCAAATGATCTTCCCCTCTCAGCCTCCTGAAGTAGCTGGGTGCAATGGAAATTCATTTGACACACTAATTTAAGGCATACAAACATTCAAAAGGGAGCTCATAAAAAAGGATGGGTCATTGCTTCCACACAAAGTACAAGGTAAAAGCACAAGCATACCTTAGTAAAATTTCTGGGCATTATTTGGTAAACAGAGCTGTTTATCCCTGGCATTGTCAAGAAATCTCTGTTGATCCTCTTAGCACCCATAATGCTAAAAGCCCAGTATCTTTTAGAACTTTGGGGGTCCTGAAGCAACATATTCCTCCTTTACACATTTTACTTAAGGCATTTTTTTTTTTTTTTTGGAGTCAGAATCTCCCTCTGCCACCACGGCTGGACTGCAGTGGCATGATCTTGGCTCACTGCGACCTCCACTTCTCAGGTTCAAGCGATTCTCCTGCCTCTGCCTCCCAAGAAGTTGGGATAACACGCACCCACCACCAGGCTCAGCTAATTTTTTTGTATTTTTTTAGTAGAAACGGGGTTTCAGCATGTTGGCCAGGCTGGTCTCAAACTCCTGACCTCAAGTGATTCACCCGCTTCGGCCTCCCAAAGTGCTGGGATAACAGGTGTGAGCCATCACACCTGGCCCTACTTAAGCCCATTTTTGCTGTTCCTTACAAATTTGTTCACCTAAATGGGGTCCGCTATAACAAAAGGCTTAGAACCTATTCAAATTGCAAAAGGACAGACCCTACTGTTAGTGCTCCCCAGAAATTCCTTCACTGTAGAGGCTTTAGCAACCTCCTCTCATACTTCCATAGTCTTTGGTTCACTTGTGATGGCCATAAATTGCGGGTTTCTGATGCAAGAAATCGCCTTCCTCAGCCCAACGCTATACATCATTAGAGTGACAATTGCTGACTGCATACTGGACTCTTCCAAAAAAGGAGGCTCTTACAGGCCTTGAGACCATGGCACACTAGCTGCCCGCTATGCCTTGGGCCATGGAAGCCACACCTCCAAAGCTTGGCATGGCTATTGAGGCTTCCTTGCTAAAATGAAAATAATATCTATAGTGTGGAGCCAAATCTGGATCCTGTAGCATATCCCACCTGCAGGATGCCATGGGCTCCCCTGTTCTCGGTTCCTGACTAGATACCACAGTGCTGAAGGAGGCCATTCCTTTCTCAGACCTCTTGGCTTCTTGAGGATCCCTTGGGATCAACTAAGTGAACAGCAAAGGGAATTCGTATACTTTTAAAATGGCAGTGCTACCGTCATATCTGATTCTACGTTTTCCATCTCTTAACAGACATCCCTGATAAAAGACAGGACCCAAGGATCCACACAATTTGCCAAACTTCAAGCAGTCATCGTGGCAACAAAGGATGCCCTGGCCAATAAGCGACCCCATCTTAACATTTTTCAGACCCCTAGGCCATTGCCAATTACCTGGCTATCTGGTCCGACTAATGGCAACAACAGTTCTTTATCCAAAGTCATCCTCTTTGGGGTAAAGAACTCTGGAAATGTCTTGCTTGAAGATACCCAGAAATATAAATCAAGGTCAGATATATCTCTGCACATACTCAAGCCACAATACAAGGCCTCGCCAAGACACTCCTTATCCCCTTCAGAGTTCCACAAATCTTGAGAGTGACCAAGGCATTCATTTCATTTCTCAAAATACATAACATTGGGTTCTTTAATAAGAAGGAATTCAACAGAAATTATCCCTGCTTTACTGGCCTCAGGCTGCAGGTGTCATAGAGTACCATCATAGCATACTTAAACAAGTTTAAATTTAATTAAATAAAACAGGACACATTTCAGTAATCCATTAAACATCAGGGGTGAATTGTAACAGAATCTGATTCCATATTTGATGTTTGACCACTGACAGTTTTGAAGCCCCACAACTCCTCCTTAATCTTTGCCTTCCATTTGGTAGACAAAAAAGCCTAGGTGTTTCCTCCCTTGGCTCCAGCAGGTAAGTTCAAACACTGACTTGTGCATGGGAAAACCATGACCTATCCCCAGCCCTTAACCCCAATAAGACCCAAGGTAACTTGCCCCTCCCTTGTTCTCAAGCCATTTGGGGGCCTTTTGGGGAGCCTGTTGTGGTCTGCCCAGAATGTCTCATGCCGTCTTTGTGTATATGTGGCATTATCAGTCTCCACATTCAAACCACATTTGGGTAGAGGAGCTGATCTTTGCTCTGCAGGGCAACCGTAAACAACCGGCACAAGTGTCAAGAAAGGAAGCCTGAGGAACTATCCCAGATTAAAGGAGACTAAGAAGAAAAGACAATTAAAGGCAATAAGCAACCCTGGACTGAATACTGGTCAAGAAAAGGGGCAATAGTAGGACAATGGACAAAACTGGAATAAGGTCTCCAGGTGAATTAATAGTATTGTATCAATGTCAATCTTCTGGTTTGGATGGTAGTTTTGTTGATGTTACCATATGAAGAAATTGGGAGATACGTTTATGGAAATTTTTTGTGCAATTTTGTAATTCTTCATAAGTATAATATTATTGCAAATTGTAAAGTTTTAAAATGTTTTAACTTTAAATGACTTTTCCAGACAAAAACTGAAAGAAACTGTCACCAGCATACCTGCGGTATACAAATGTTAAAGAAAATATATCAGGAAGAAGGAAAGTTACAAAGATGGATATTTGGGTCTACACAAAGGTATAAAGAGCACCAGAAATGGCAAATATGCACATAAACATAAAACACCTTATTTCATTTTAATATGTTTAAAAGACAATTTACTATTTAAGCAAAACATAATAGCAATGTACTGCAGGGCTCATAGCTATAGACAAATTATATGTCAGCAATAGCCACAAAAGAGGAGGAAATAGAAGTATACTATTGTATCACTCACTATACATGAGGTAATATTCTTTTTATTTATTTATTTATTTTTTTAGAGACAAGCTCTTGCTCTCTCGCCCAGGCTGAAGAGCAGTGATGTGATCACAGTTCACTGCAGCCTCAAACTTCAGGGCTCAAGCAATCCTCCCCACTTAGCCTCCTGAGTAGCTGGGACTATAAGCACACAGCACTACGCCCAGATAAGTGATATAATATTCTTTGCAGAAAGACTGTGATAAGTTAAAGATGCAAATTGTACATCTCAGATGTGATGGTTAATTTTATGTGTCAACTTGCCTAGGCCATGGGGTGCCAGATATTCAGTTAAACATTATTCTGGGTATGTCTACGAGGGTGTTTCTGCATGACATTATTTGAATCAATAGACTGAGTAAAGCACATTGCCCTCCCTAATGTGGGTGGACCACATCCAATCATTTGAAGAACTGACAAGAACAAAAAGGCACTCCTGCCAGAAGATGAAGGCTCTCCCTGCCTGTTTTTGAGCTGGAACACTGATCTTCTCCAGCCTTTGGACTCAGATTCAGACTGGAGTTATGCCACTGATACTCCTAGGTCCTCAACTTGTCAACTGCAGATCTTGGGACTTCTCAGCCTCCATAATCATGCAAGCCAATTCCTTATAATAAATCCTCCTCTGTCTATGTATGTATGTATGTATGTATCTATCTATCTATCCATCTACCCATCTCCTATAGGTTTTGTTTTTCTTGAAAAATCTGACTAATACATTAAAATAACAGTAACCACTAAAAATTAAAACAAAAAAGTAGAATTAATAAGCCAACAGTCAGTTGAAATGAAAGAAATCCTGGCCAGGCCCAGTGGCTCACACCTGTAATCCCAGCACTCTGGGAGGCTGAGGTTGGCGGATCACCTGAGGTCAGGAGTTCGAGATCAGCCTAGCCAACATGGTGAAACCCCGTCTCTACTGAAAATACAAAAATTAGCCGGGTGTGGTGATATGCACCTGTAATTCCAGCTACTCAGGAGGTTGAGACAGGAGAATCGCTTGAACCCAGAAGGCGGAGGTTGCAGTGAGCCAAGATTGCGCCATTGCACTCTAGCCTGGGGAACAAGAATGAAACTCTGTCTCAAAAACAAAACAACAACAAAAAGAAATCCTAAAACATATTCAATCTAAAAAAAAGGCAGAAAAAGAGGAAAAGGGGAACAAATAACAGATAGTATAAATAAAAAGCAGATAGCAAGATGGTAGATTTCAATCTCACCAAGTCCAATAGGTTTAAATATCAATATAAGAGTCAGATTGAATAAAAACACAAGACTCAACCATATTCTGCCCACAAGAAATTGCTTTTAAATATAGAGACACAGATAGGTCAATAATAAAAGGATAAAAATTCCCATTCACATAAAAAAATCAAAAGAAAGTTTGAGTGACTGTATTAATATGATATATATACATATACATATATATATATTTTTTGTTTTTTTTTTGAGACAGGATCTCTGTTGCCTAGGTTGGAGTACAGTGGTGGTGATCATGGCTCACTGCAACCTTTGCCTCCCAGGTTCAAGAGATTCTTGTGTCTCAGCCTCCTCAGTGGCTGGGATTACAAGCACACGCCATCATGCCAGGTTATTTTTTTATTTTTATTTTTATTTTTTGAGACAGAGTCTTGCTCTGTTGCCCAGGCTGGAGTGCAATGGCGCCATCTTGGCTCACTGCAACCTCCGCCTCCCTGGTTCAAGTGATTCTCCTGCCTCAGTCTCCAGAGTAACTAGGATTGCAGGCATGCACCACCACGCCCGGCTAATTTTTGTATTTTTAGTAGAGATGGAGTTTCACCATGTTGGCCAGGCTGGTCTTGAACTGCTGACCTCAAGTGATCCACCCGCCTCGGCCTCTTAAAGTGCTGTGATTACAGGCGTGAGCCACCACGTCTGGCCTAATTTTTATATTTTTAGTAGAGCTGGGGTTTTGCCATGTTGGCCAGTCTGTCTCAAACTCCTGGACTGAAAAGATCTGCCCACCTCATCCTCCCAAAGTGCTGGAATTACAGGCGTAAGCCACCACGCCTGTAATTCCAGCACCTCCTAGGAGCCAAGGGAAGAAACACCTATTTTACACATATAAAATAGAAAACAAGTTACACTTTAGAACAAGGACTACAGACATGAATAAAGAAAAGCATTACATAATGACAAAAGGGTCATTTCACTAAGAAAATATATAAATCCTAAATGTGGTACATACCTAAAAATAGAGCTTCAAAAATACATGAAGCACCAAAAATGATAGTATTGAAAGGAGAAATCCACAAATTATAGTTGGATATTTCAACACTCCTCACTTGGTAACTGATAAAAGAAGTAAAAAGAAAATCAGTAAGTATACAGAAGATTTGAACAACATTAAATACTTTGACCTTATTGATCTCTACAGATATTCCACTCAGTGATAGCGGAGTCCACATTCATTTCAAGTGCACATGGTGCATTCACCAAAATAGACCATAATCTGAGCCATAAATTAATTCTCAATAAATTGAAAAGGATTGAAATTATACAAATTATGTTCCCTGACCAGAACAGAAGTAAACAGAAAATCAATAACAACAATAGCCAAAACTTCTGGAAATGAAACAACACAATCTTAACCCGTAGATCAAATTAGAAAGCATGAAGAAAATTAGAAAATATTTTGAACTAAAGGAAATTGAACAATACCACATGTCACAAAGTGTGAATGCAGTTAAGGAAGTGCTCACAGGGACATTATAGCATTAAATACTTACATTACAAGAGAAGAAAGGTCTAGCAGCAACACTTTAAGCTTGTACCTTAAGAAGCTAGGAAAAAATAAAAGAGCAAATTAAACCCAAAGTAAGCAGAAGGAAGGAAATAACATAGATGAGTGAAAATCACTGAAATAGAAACTGTAAGCAATAGAGAAAATGAAACCAGCCAGTTTTAAAAACAGCCAGTTTTTTAAAAGGCAGACTGATCAAGAAAAAAAGAGAAAACACAAATTACCATTATCAGGAATGAATGAACATCACTACAGATCATATAGACATTAAAAGAATACTAAGGAATATTCAGAACAACTATATGCAAATAAACTCAACACTATGGAATACATTAACAAATTTATTGAAAAACACAAACTACCAAAGCTTTCCCAAGAAGAAATATATAATCTGAATAGTCTTATTTATGTACAGAAATTGAATTGAATTTGTATCAAAACTCTTCCCACAGCTGTGCATGGAGGCTCATGCCTGTAATCCCAGTGCTTTTTAAAATAAGCCAGGAGTGGTGGCATATGCCTGTAGTCCCAGATACTTGGGAGGCTGAGGTGGGAGAATCACTTGAGCCCAGAAGTTCAAGGCTGCAGTGAGCTATGATTGTGGCGACAGAGACTCTATCTTAAAAAAAAAAAAAAAAAAAAGCCAAAGAACAAAAAACTACAGTGAGACATCACCTCACACCCATTAGGATAGCCACTATCAAAAAACAAAACAAAACAAAAATTAACAGATGCTGACAAGGATGTGGAGAAATTGGAACTCTGTGCACTATTGGTGGGACTGTAAAATGGTGCAGCCACCATGGAAAATAGTATGGAGGTTCCTCAAAAAAAAATTAAAAATAGAATTACCATATGACTCAGCAATACTACTTCTTTTATTTATTGACAGATTTTTTTTTTTTTTTTTTAGATGGAGTTTTGCTCTTGTCGCCTAGTGCAATGGAGTGCAATGGTGTGATCTCGGCTCACTGCAACCTCTGCCTCCCAGATTCAAGCGACTCTCCTACCTCAGCCTTCCGAATAGCTGGGATTATAGGTACCCGCCATCATGCCAGGCTAATTTTGTGTTTTTAGTAGAAATGGGGTTTCACCATGTTGGCCAGACTGGTCTCAAACTCCTAACCTCAGGTGATCCACCTGTCTTGGCCTCACAAACTGCTGGGATTACAGGCATGAGCCACTGCACCTGGCGGATACTACTTCTTAATATATACCCAAAGGAACTGAAAGTAAGAGAGAGCTTGAGGAGATACTTGCACACCCATATTCATTGCAGCACTGTTCACAACAGCTAAGAGGTGGAAGCAAGCTAAATGGCCATCAACAGTTGAATGGATAAGCAAAGTATAGTATATAAATATAATGGAATATTACCTAGCCTTAAAAATAAAGAAATCCTATTACATGCTACAATGTGGGTGAACCTTGAAGACATGCAAAGTGAAACAAATCAGTCAGAAAAAGACAAATACAGTATGATTCCACTTATATGAGGTATCTAAAGTATTCAAACTTATAGAAACAAAGTAAAATGATAATTGCCAGGTGCTGGGGAAAGGGGAGTATGGGGCGGCAACTTTTACTCAGTGGGTATTGCGTCCCGTTTTGAAAGATGAAAATATTCTAGAGATCTGTGGCACGACAGTGTGAATATGCTTAACATACTGAACTGTACACTTAAAAAAGGTTAAGATGGGCTGGGTGTGGTGGCTCACGCCTGTAATCCCAGCACTTTGGGAGGCCAAGGTGGGCGGATCATGAGGTCAGGAGATCGAGACCTTCCTGGCTAACACGGTGAAACCTTGCCTCTACTAAAAGTATAAAAAATTAGCCAGGCATGGTGGCAGGCGCCTGTAGTCCCAGCTACCCGGGAGACTGAGGCAGGACAATGGCTCGAACCTGAGGCAGTGAGCTTCAAGACCACTGCACTCCAGCCCAGGATAGAGCAAGACTGGCCTCAAAAAAAAAAAAAAAAAAAAGGTGATGGAAATTTTATTAATGCTTTTTACCACATTTTTTAAAATGTACAAAAAAAACCCAAAGCACAAAAACCTCATTGCAAGATTACCACAAACCCACCAGAATGAAGAGACAGACAGTGTCAGGTGCTGGTAGGCATATGCGGTAACTGAGTCCTCTTTGTCTTTTTTTTTGTAAATACTCTATGTATCTCACACATTACTAGTAGGGGTGTAAACTGGTCAACCACTTTGGAAAACTGTTATTATTTAGCAAACATAAACATATTCCTACTCTGTTACCCAGTATTGTCCACTCCTGGGTCTCCAAGTGCAGGCATCCATCAAAAGACACAGATGTAATGTTCATAACAGCTTTTTCATAATAGCTCCAAACTGAAAACAACCCTTAAGGCCACCAAGAGTCAAACAGGTTAAATACATTGTAATAAGTTCATACAATTAACATAACACAATAATAAAATGAATGCACTACTGCCATATACAGCACCATGGATAGGTCCCACACAAGTAATATTGAGCAGATGAAGCCAAACAAAATAATACATACTCATGTTTATATGAAGTTGAAGGATTAGACAAAACTAATGTATGCTGATAGAAAGCCAAATAATTGTTAGGGGGTATGCAGGGATTGACCAGAGGGCTATTAATTGGAAGGAGTTACAAGGGGCCTTCTGGTAAGCAGGAAACATCTTGATCTAGGTGGTAGTTACACAGATGGGATCTATGCAAAAATATATTGAGCCAGAGGTTTAACATTAGATTCTTTACCTCATGTATACTATATATCAACAAAAAGTGAAGAAAAAGTAAAAAAATAGACCCAAACAGAAAAAATTCTGGGGCCGGGCACGGTGACTCACGCCTGTAATCCCAGCTACTCAGGAGAATCGCTTGAACCTGGGAGGCTGTGGCTGCGGTGAGCCGAGATCGCGCCATTGCACTCCAGCCTGGGCAACAATAGCGAAACTCCGTTTCAAAAAAAGAAAAAAAAAAAGGAAAAAAGAAAGAAAACATTTTGGAAGCAAAATTTAGTTTTGTCATACTTCTACATTCATGTTTAAGTGGATATAGACTAAAGTTCCCATTTGGACGTATTTTCTCTCAGCAGTTCAAGCTCAACAGAACCTGCAAATGAGAGGAGGCTGCAGAAGCAAAGGATAAGAAGACACATCATGGCTGGCGCGGTGGCTCATGCCTCTAATCCCAGCACTTTAGGAGGCTGAGGAAGGCGGATCACCTGACATCAGGAGTCAAGACCAGCCTGGCCAACATGGTGAAAACCCGTCCCTACTAAAAATACAAAAATTAGCTGGGCGTGGTGGCGCACGCCTGTGGTCCCAGCTGCTCGGGAGGCTGAAGTGGGAGAATCGCTTGAACACAGGAGGCCGAGGTTGCAGTGAGCCGAGACTGCACCACTGCACTCCAGTCTGGGCTGGATCAAGACTCCATCTCAAAAAAAAAAAAAAAAAAAAAAAGAAGAAGAAAGAAAAAGAAAAAGGACACATCAGTCCTAAATCTAAATGTGGTACACACCTAAGAAGACACATCAGTCCTAAATGTGGTACACACCTAATAACAGAGCTTCAAAAATACATGAAGCACCAAAAATGATAGAATTGAAAGGAGAAATGGGCAAATTCACAATTATAATTAGATATTTCCACACTTCTCACTTGGTAAAATCACTTGTAAAACCACTCTGCCCATTTTACAGAGGAAAAAACTGAGGCCTAAAAGGATAAGGGGTGGGGGCTGAAGTCAGTGGCAGAGCCAGGCTTAGGACCCAGACCTCAGGCACTCTCTACCTGCCTCCTGGACAACCACCTGCAGGAAGGGACTGGATTGTGAGGGGGTGTCCCCTTCACTGGATTGTGAAGCCTACATGTCCCATGCAGGCTAAGGAGGAAGCAGGGTCTCAGGGCTGAGGTCAGGCAGGGGGGCCACTCCTTAGATACCAACCAGCCAGGAATGCCAGTGTTTGTCATAGTTTCACTGATTGTAGGTAGGTTAGAACCTCTATTTGCGTCTCAGAAATAAAGAGAAGAGCCTGCAATTCCAGGATAACACGCTAACGAAGGGCCAAAACGCAAAGGCGTCCTGAGGGCTGAGATGGAAAGTGAAACTTTCAAGCTCCTTCTCTGACCTTGGCCAAGGTCGTTCCCTCTGGGTTCATAGAATAGGAATGAACCCATGTAAGGCACAGGTAACAGAAAAAAGGAGGCAGGTAGAGAGACAGCCTTCAGCCTGGTGCAGCCATCCCGGTGGGACAACCCCAGGCAGGAGCCGCTCGGTGTCCGAGGATGGCGGGAAGTCACTGGGCTGCGGCTGGGGCCGGAGGTGGGCGGAGGAGGGTCCGGCGCTCTCTTTTTCTCCAGATACGGAGCCCTACGTGTAGATCAGTCGCCTCCCGCCCAGGGTGTGAGCGCCCCCTCTCTTCTCAGCCTCCTTCGGCCTCGCCCCTCCCTCTCACATTCCCAACTCCCAAGGATAACTTGTCGCTCGCTTCAGACGCCCATGGCTTCTTTCAGTCCCTGGGACTCGGCTTTCTCCTCTACCTCTTTTGTCTATTTGTGCATTTGATGGTTTCTCTGGGCGCGCCCTTGGATCTGCTTCTCTCTTGCCTGTTATATTCTCTCTCTCTCTCTCTCCCCTCCCCCCCACCCGCCCTTCTCTCTCTCTCTCTCTCTCTCTCTCTGCTCTCTCCGGCCATCTGGGCGCTGCTACTCCGCGCCTCTGGCCTTCCCGCGGCGCGCCAGGCCCATTTCCTCACCAGCCGCTCTGGGATCCGACGGCGCCGCGGAATTCGGGGGAGCAGGTGAACGGCCGAGCCCCGGGCGAGGCGGGAAGCGTGTTTGTGGACCCTGTTCTCGCCGGCAACTCACCGGCGCCGGGGGACGCAGGAGCATGAGCCCCTTCGCGCCCCAGCGCGCCCGTCGTCGCTGCCCAGACACAGACGCGCACTGCCTCGGGGAGGCCTCACGGGGCTGGGGGCAGGAGGCGGCGACCAGGCTCCTGCCTCCCCCGCCTTGGGCGCCGTCACAGTCCCCAGAAGCCCTGGGCTCCTGCAGTCTACCAGGACGCGCGGCGGACGGCGTGGTTCCGAGAGGTAGGTGAGGAGGCGGGCGCAGCCCTTCCTCTCGCAGCTGGGGACTGCGGCGTGAAAGGCCCCTCTCCAAGCTGGCCAGCCCCGTGGCCTGAGCTTTCAGGACCGACCGCCCGTAGCAGGCGTGGGCTACCCAGGGCCACCGGCTTAACCTTGATCTCCAGACCGAGGCAGTTCCCCGGGTGGGGCTCGGGGCGCACCCGAAACGCCTTGGCCTTCCCATCCGCTCGCACCCGACCCTACCTCTCCAAGAGAAGGTTTGTGTATGGGGAAAAGGGTTGCCTCCCCTCGTTCTACCGGAAACCCTGGCTCCCCAGAGCCGGGTGCTCAGTGCCCCGCCCAGCCTGAGGCCCTGCGTCCTGGGCCGCCTGCTCACAACCCCCGATTCCAGGCGGATGAGAGAGGCATGGGCCAGCCACCCTGAGCAGCCTTGGGGATGAGGAATCGCTTGGGAAGGAAGAAGGGCCACTTTTCCTAATGGAAATTAGAAATTGGCCTGGAACTCTTAGTCTAGACAGAAGCCCCCAGGTCCCCAAGGTGCAGAATCAGCTCTCCCGCGCGCTGTCTCTCTAGCTGCTTCCTAGCGTGGAAGGGGCAGAATACTTGGGGGAGTCTCTTGCTTTGGCTTTTGGGGGCCGCATAGGTTTCCTTCCCCTCTGGACTGTGAGCAGCCTCCTGCCTGAGAGACCGTGTATCTGAATCTAAGGAATGCCAGCCGCCATCTTATTTGAAACTCACACTCACAAAAACAGGGCATATGCATTTTTGTGGAGGGGCCTGTTGTTTATGGGAGTGGGCAGAGGGCATCCAAAGGATTTCAAACTGTATGGACTGACTCATGGGTCAATACAAAAATTACTCGCCTTTGAAAAGGCATGTAGAGAAAAGCAAGCATAAAGGGGTGTGCATCGTGCATCGTGGGTATTGTGGAGTCTGGGAGGAATTAGTAACCCGCAGGAGTCGGCTAGGAATCTTATATGACAGCAACTGTGCCTCTCGGAGTAGTTAACCACCGTTTAAAGATTAAGGATTTATACAGACATGCGAAAGAGACATGAAATTATGTGCTCCCAATTGTGCTCAATAATAAAGGCAGTAGAAGGGAAATTCATATTTTCATCTATATGCCTCCTCCCTCCCAAAGTAGACCATTGCTTGGTATATTTCACATATTCCACATACCAGAGGCGGAATGTGCAACTGACTGCCCAGGACTGTGCTTTCCAGTACAAATGGAAGCACAAAGACGCCTAATGGAGAGGACTTGAGTTCTCTTTTCTCAGTGCACTTCCCTAATCCTTTGAGGAAGCAAGTCGGGGGAGCCTTTCCTGATATGATCTTCCCTCAAAATCCCCTTTTGGAGCTGCAGCTCCTCGCTTTCCCTAAAGTCTGGGGCACTTGGCTCCAAGTCCCCGTTTCCCCAGTTCAGAAAGGATGAAGCCTCCGCCACCCCAAACATATAGCCCTTGGCTCACCAGGAGAATTGCTCACCTTCTGCCGTGGTTTAGAACACCACCCTACACAGGCATACACATACACACTGCCCCAGAAGAAATACAAAGAAAAGCTTTGCTAGTCCAAGCAAGGTGTTGTGGGAGTCCTCAGAGACCCTTAGAAAGGGCCTTACTCTCCACACTGCAACTTGAAAGACCCAGGACATCCCTCCCACCCCCACAACAGACATGGTTCTCACCACCTGGGAAGGCACCAAGCCCATGAGGACAGGAGAATCTGTGGGGCTGGGAACTTCACATCCTACCCACCCTGCCTCCAACTTCTTTTTGTTTCTGGCCAGATTAAAAGTCAAGCTTAAAGTGCTGTTGGGTTGGAGAGTTTCGTTATTTTAGTCTATTGATTCCTCTCCCTCGTTTTCTTCTCCCTCATCTTCCTTTTACTCCCAGGTTTTGCCCATTTTTTTCTCTCTCTCCAAACAGAAAATCTGTGAATTTTCTGGGCTTGAACAGAAGGAATGAGGAGGGAAAGGAGGGAATATTTGACCTATCCAGGCAGCAATCAGAACTGTAATTGACACCAAGTCATCCTAGCAGACCTTGTCCTCACAGGCTTAGAGGATATTTGATTCTACAATCCCCCACCAGCACCCCAAGATCGAATGGTACCTCCTTCCTCAAGAGGGACTAAGGATTTGGGGCTTCTGCAGTTTTCAAAAATGGGAGAAGACAAAAATGCCATCATTATTCCAGTGGCCAGGTGTGGAAGGAGTCTGCAGTTTGGCCAGAGGCCTGGTCTCAGAGAAAGGAGTCTTGAGGGCTGACCTAGGGCCGACTTGGTTCTGACCCTGCCTGCCAGTGGGGAACCTTGGGCTCTTCACCAAGTAAAGGCAAGATCAAGGAATTGGAGGTCTGAGTCCCTCTCTTGCCTAACTGCCCCAAAGGCCCCAGAAACTACTCTGGGCCAAAACTCAGGCATAGTTGAAAGAAAGAAACAAATACTGGAAACACCCAGATTTATAATCTGCTTAGACACCCAAACTCATCCTTAAAGTGGTAAATACAATTTATCTCCTTGGCTGCCTTGCAACTTTCCACTCAGTTTGGCAATGTGTAGATGGGGTCAGCTTGAGTTTCAGAGCTTGGGGGTCCAGCGCTCAATGTCTAGAGAGCTAGATCTGGGGCCTCTCACCTCCTTTCCTCATGTACCTCCTCTTGGGTCCTTCCCCTCCCAGGGCTTCTCAGAAAGTGACAGCTGACTTTCTTGTAGAACTGTGAAATCCCACAATTTCAGAGGATTTCAAATTCCTTGAACTTCAGGTTGAGAACTATTTGGATTAATCAGAGAAGTTTGTGTCTGGAAAATGTTGAGACCAAATGTGGGTCTTTACTTTTTTTTTTCCTTTAGCTGATCTCAGTGCTTACCAGGTCAACCTTCACCTTTAAAAACACCCTGGTGGCAGTATTTCTTTGCCACCACTGTCTGTAAAGCAAAGGGCAAAAGCATCTCAGAGCTTTTAGTTGGGCCGGGAATTCAAATGCCTCCTTTCTCAAGAAGATGCCAAAGTGGCCACCCTCAGCCCACTTTCCATCCTTGCCTCCTCTGCCCTTTCCCCAGCTGCAGTTATAGGAATAATGGCCTTTAACTTGCAGAGATCATTAAAGCCAAAGCCCCCACTCTTTCCCATCACCCCTCTTGGGGCCGTCTGAATCGCTTCTTCCACAGCCCTCCTCTTTTGAAGCACTCTCTAGTACTGTTAAAGGCCGAATTTCGGCTGGAGCGAAGGTGGGGGCTTAGTCCAAAATAACCTAGATATTAAGTAACAGTAATGACTTTTTAAAAGATAACTATGAACTCTCAAGCCTCGACCACCCAGAAAAGTTCCTCCTTAAATTGTTGACGGCGCTGGGTGCAGACACGCAAGGACTGGCCAGAACGCCAGAAACTCCTTTAAGGAGAGAGAAGTCAGTGCCCACATTCCTCATGCTTTAAAGCAATATAAGAGGAGACAGTCCAAATTTTTACTCGTTAAACCTCCTCTTACCTCTTCCTCAGGTCTGTTCACTCCTTGGTCCAGGTAGCTCCTGAGCTCCAAGGTGAACCAGAGGGAACCAGAGGCTCCCCGCAGCAACCTTCTCGCTTCTGGGCTCCTCCTGGGGGCTGAGTGGTCCCCTTTGCCTTGCTATTCCCGCTGCGGCTCCTAGGGGGACAGCTCCACGGGACCAGGTCTCTTCGAGGGGTGGAGGGTCGCGGAAGTCGTGACCAGGGGTTGGAGACCGCTGAGTCCCTCCGCTGCGGACCTGCCTGGGACTGCGTGGAATGGACCAAGTCCTCCGTCTAGGATTCCCTAGTGCACGACGGCGAGCACTCCGCAGTGCTCCGCTGGCGATCTGCACCTGTGTCCCGGGGCTGGGCGCAGAGTGAAGAACTCCGTGCAAGCTGCTGACCGGCTCCGCTACTGCCTCCCTGCTGTGAGCGGGAGAACAGGAAGTCTGCCCCATAGGGAGATGGCCGGGCGGCAGCCGCAGAGTCAGCGTTGAGAGGAGGGTCAGCGGCACCTCGGGATTCCGCGCACCTTCAGCTGCCTCTCGCAGACAGCCCAGCCGCGGGTTGGCGACGTAGTGATGGAAACTGGGGAGGGCCTAGGTTGGAGTCCCGGCAGTCCGGAGGAGGGGGCCAAAGCAGAGGATTAGGAACCGGGCTTTCATATCCAGCCTCGGCGCCCGGAAGCGGTACTTAAGGGGCGAAGTGAGGCCACAATTACAAAGGTGCGCCCTCCGACGCCTCAACGTCAAGGGCCTGTAGATTCACAACCTCTGCCGTCGGGGAAGGGGGAAGATGAGGTGTGATAGGGAGGCTATGTCCAGCCACCAGGGCAGGGAGTGGCTCTAAACGCTGACCCAGCGCCTCGCCCCAAGCGGGATCTTGGCGCGCGGATAGACCGAGCCCGGGGTGGGGCGCCTTGCAGGGCTCCCTCGCCCTTACCGAATGAGCATCTTCTTCCCGATTTGCTGCTCAGAGAGGGAGTGGGTCCTGGTCTCTGAATCTCAGCGCTCCCGACTACCTCGCTGCTCCTAACGAACAGTTCATCTGTTCCCTCCTGGCCGCCTGTGCCAGCGGCGCTCACCCACTTTTCCAGCCCTGGATTTCCTCTCCCCGAATGCGACCTTCCTTCCCACAATTAACAAATGATCTAGCGAAACCCCGCCAGGTCCCCAGCAGAGGAGCACCTCCATCCGCCCGAACCAGCCAATTAATCAGAGCATTAAGGAGCCTGAGGAGTTGTAATTGGGTGGTTTGGGAC